>NC_091074.1:115972500-116630000 GCF_032405125.1 Capricornis sumatraensis
CAGAGGAAAGTGAAGCGGAAAGAGAGAAAGGAGAGGAAACACAAACTTTGTGAAGGGCGAGGCCGAAGGAAACTAAGCAGCCTCACTCAGTTTCAGTTTTCTCACCTCTCCAAGGAAGGGTCTCACCTACCGCGCTAATGGTGTCGTGAAGGCTGATGGTGAACAAGCACAGGAAAGGATGCTCAACATCACTCATTATCAAAGACACGCAAATCAAAACCACAGTGAGGGGCCATCTCTCACCGGTCAGAATGGCTGCCTACAGAAAGTCTACACACAATAAATGCTGCATGGGTGTGGAGAAAAGGGAGCCCTCTTACACTGTTGGTGGGAATGCACACTAGTACAGCCACTATGGAGAACAGTGTGGAGATTCCTTAAAAAACTGGAAATAGAACTGCCTTATGACCCAGCAATCCCACTGCTGGGCACACATACCAAGGAAACCAGAACTGAAAGAGACACATGTACACCAATGTTCATCGCAGCACTGTTTACAATAGCCAGGACATGGAAGCAACCTAGATGTCCATTGGCAGACAAATAGATAAGGAAGTTGTGGTACATATACACAATGGAATATTACTCAGCTATAAAAAAATAATGCATTTGAGTCAGTTCTAATGAGGTGGATGAAACTGGAGCTGATTATATAGAATGAAGTAAGTCAGAAAGAAAAACACCAATATAGTATATTAATGCATATATATATGTGAGGAACAACTCCATGTCCAAGGAGCAGCAGCTACACAGGTGCAGGAGGTCTGAGAGGAGCTACTTTACATTCAAGGTCAAGAGAGGTGACCTCGTTCAAGGTAAGGAGCAGCGGCTGTGCTTTGCTGGAGCAGCTGTGAAGAGATACCCAATGTCCAAGGTAAGAGAAACCCAAGTAAGACAGTAGGTATTGCAAGAGGACATCAAAGGGCAGACACACTGAAACCATAATCACAGAAAACTAGCCAATCTGATCACACAGACCATAGCCTTGTCTAATTCAATGAAACTAAGCCATGCCCTGTGGGGCCACCCAAGATGGGTGGGTCATAGTGGAGAGGTCTGAGAGAATGTGGTCCACTGGAGAAGGCAATGGTAAACCACTTCAGTATTCTTGCCTTGAGAACCCCAAGAAGAGTATGAAAAGGCACATTGATAGGATACTGAAAGAGGAACTCCCCAGGTCTGTAGGTGCCCAATATGCTACTGGAGATCAGTGGAGAAATAACTCCAGAAAGAAGGAAGGGATGGAGCCAAAGCAAAAACAATATCCAGATGTGGATGTGACTGGTGATAGAAGCAAGGTCCGATGCTGTAAAGAGAAATATTGCATAGGAACCTGGAATGTCAGGTCCATGAATCAAGGCAAATTGGAAGTGGTCAAACAGGAGATGGCAAGGGTGAATGTCGACATTCTAGGAATCAGTGAACTAAAATGGACTGGAATGGGTGAATTTAACTCAGATGACCATTCTATCTCCTACTGTGGGCAGGAATCCCTCAGAAGAAATGGAGTAGCCATCATGGTCAACAAAAGAGTCCGAAATGCAGTACTTGGATGCAGTCTCAAAAATGACAGAATGATCTCTGTTTGTTTCCAAGGCAAACCATTCAATATCATGGTGATCCAAGCCTATGCCCCAACCAGTAATGCTGATGAAGCTGGATGGTTCTATGAAGACCTACAAGACCTACAAGACCTTTTAGAACTAACACCCAAAAAAGATGTCCTTTTCATTATAGGGGACTGGAATGCAAAAGTAGGAAGTCAAGAAACACCTGGAGTAATAGGCAAATTTGGCCTTGGAATATGGAATGAAGCAGGGCAAAGACTAATTGAGTTTTGCCAAGAGAACACACAGGTCATAGCAAACACCCTCTTCCAACAACACAAGAGAAGACTCTACACATGGACATCACAAGACGGTCAACACCGAAATCAGATTGATTATATTCTTTGCAGCCAAAGATGGAGAAGCTCTATACAGTCAGCAAAAACAAGACCAGGAGCTGACTGTGGCTCAGATCATGAACTCCTTATTGCCAAATTCAGACTTAAATTGAAGAAAGTAGGGAAAACCACTAGACTATTCAGGTATGACCTCAATCAAACCCCTTATGATTATACAGTAGAAGTGAAAAATAGATATAAGGGACTAGATCTGATAGAGTGCCTGATGAACTATGGACTGAGGTTCATGACATTGTACAGGAGACAGGGATCAAGACCATCCTCATGGAAAAGAAATGCAAAAAAGCAAAATGGCTGCCTGGGAAGGCCTTACAAATAGCTGTGAAAAGAAGAGAGGCGAAAAGCAAAGGAGAAAAGGAAAGATATTCTCATTTGAACGCAGAGTTCCAAAGAATAGCAAGGAGAGATAAGAAAGCCTTCCTGAGCAATCAATGCAAAGAAATAGAGGAAAACAACAGAATGGGAAAGACTAGAGATCTCTTCAAGAAAATTAGCGATACCAAGGGAACATGTCATGCAAAGATGGGCTCGATAAAGGACAGAAATGGTATGGACCTAACAGAAGCAGAAGATATTAAGAAGAGATGGCACGAATACCCAGGAGAACTGTATAAAAAAGATCTTCACGACCAAGATAATCATGATGATGTGATCACTCACCTAGAGCCAGACATCCTGGAATGTGAAGTCAAGTGGGCCTTAGAAAGCATCACTACAAACAAAGCTAGTGGAGGTGATGGAATTCCCGTGGAGCTATTTCAAATCCTGAAAGATGATGCTGTGAAATGCTGCACTCAATATGCCAGCAAATTTGGAAAACTCAGCAGTGGCCACAGGACTGGAAAAGGTCAGTTTTAATTCCAATCCCAAAGAAAGGCAATGCCAAAGAATGCTCAAACTACCACACAATTGCACTCATCTCACATGCTAGTAAAGTAATGCTCAAAATTCTCCAAGCCAGGCTTCAGCAATACATGAACCATGAACTTCCTGATGTTCAAGCTGGTTTTAGAAAAGTCAGAAGAACCAGAGATCAAATTGCCAACATCTGCTGGATCATGGAAAAAGCAAGAGAGTTCCAGAAATACATCTATTTCTGCTTTCTTGACTATGCCAAAGCCTTTGACTGTGTGGATCACAATAAACTGTGGAAAATTCTGAAAGAGATGGTAATGCCAGACCACCTAACCTGCCTCTTGAGAAATCTGTATGCAGGTCAGGAAGCAACAGTTAGAACTAGACATGGAACAACAGACTGGTTCCAAATAGGAAAAGGAGTACATCAAGGCTGTATATTGTCACCCTGCTTATTTAACTTATTTGCAGAGTACATCATGAGAAACACTGGGTTAGATAAGCACAGGCTGAAAGAAGCACAAGCTGGAATCAAGATTGCTGGGAGAAATATCAATAACTTCAGATATGCAGATGACACCACCCTCATGGCAGAAAGTGAAGAGGAACTAAAAAGCCTCTTGATGAAAGTGAAAGAGGAGAGTGAACAAGTTAGCTTAAAGCTCAACAGTCAGAAAACTAAGATCATGGCATCCGATCCCGTCATTTCATGGGAAATAGATGGGGAAACAGTGGAAACAGTGTCAGATTTTATCTTTTTGGGCTCCAAAATCACTGCAGATGGTGATTGCCACCATGAAATTAAAAGACCCTTACTCCCTGGAAGGAAACTTATGACCAAACTAGGCAGCATATTAAAAAGCAGAGATATTACTTTGCCAACAAAGGTCCATCTAGTCAAGGCTATGGTTTTTCCTGTGGTCATGTATGGATGTGAGAGTTGGACTGTGAAGAAGGCTGAGCACTGAAGAATTGATGCTTTTGAACTGCAGTGTTGGAGAAGACTCTTGAGAGTCCTTTGGACTGCAAGGAGATCCAACCAATCCATCCTAAAGGAGACCAGTCCTGGATGTTCATTGGAAGGACTAATGCTAAAGCTGAAACTCCAATACCTTGGCCACCTCATGCGAAGAGTTGACTCATTGGAAAAGACCCTGATGCTGGGAGGGATTGGGGGCAGGGAGAGAAGGGGTTGACAGAGGATAAGATGGCTGGATGGCATCACCAATTTGATGCACATGAGTTTGGGTGAAGTCCGGGAGTTGGTGATGGACAGGGAGGCCTGGCGTGCTGTGATTCATGGGGTTGGAAAGAGTTGGACACGACTGAGCAACTGAACTGAACTGAAATGAATGCATATATATGAAATTTGAAAGATGGTAACAGTGACCCTATATGCAAGACAGCAAAAGAGACACAGATGTAAAGAACAGGCTTTTGGACTCTGTGGGAGAAGGCGAGAGTGGGACGATATGAGAGAATAGCGTTGAAGCATGTGTATTACCATATGTGAAATAGGTGACCAGCACAAATTTGATGCATGAAGCAGGGGACCCAAAGCTGGTGCTCTGGGACAACCCAGAGGGATGTAGGGAAGGAAGTGGGAGGGCTGTTCATGATGGTGGGACACATGTACACCCATGGCTGATTCATGCTGGTGTATGGCAAAAACCACCACAATATTGTAAAGTAATTGTCCTCCAGTTAACATAAATTAACTTTAACCCTTTGTCAATGGCAAAACTTTTTTTAAATAACTTTATCGAGCTATAATTCATGTACATAATCTTTATGCTTTTGAAGTGGGCAATCCAGTGATTTCTAGCATATTCACAAAGTTGTACAGGCATCACTACTAATTGCAGAACATTCTCATCACTCCAAAAAGAAACCACTTACCCATGAGAAGTCACTCACTATTTCTCCCTTCCCCATCCCCTCTCTTAGCCCTGGGTGACTACTCATCTGCTTTCTCTCTCTATGCATTTGCACATTCTGGGCTTTTCCTATAAATGGAATCGTATAGATCATGTTGTCAAGTTCACCTGTGTGGGAGCATGTGTCAGGAATTCCTTTTCATAGAATGACATGACTTTTTAAAAAATAGAATAGGGTTTTGATAATTGGTGATTGCCTTACTACAAAATCATGAAATGCTGGATTTATGAGGTATAAAAACTATCTGGTATAGCTTTATCTCCAGCAAGAATTTCCCTTATAGAAGATCCTAAACATGACTGTCAAAATCAGCTGGGAAATGACTCACATGCACAGTCCGAGTCAGAAGGCTGGAGGCAGATATCCGCCCCTCATCCAGATTTCGGGGCCTGAAGCTTTTACATGAACCTCAAAGGATGCATCAGAGGGATGGTACAGGGAGGGAGGAGGGAGGGAGGTTCAGGATGGGGAAGATGTGTATACCTGTGGTGGATTCATGTTGATGTATGGGAAAACCAATGCAAAATTGTAAAGTAATTAACCTCCAATTAAAATAAATAAATTTATATTTTAAAATAAAATTAAAGACTATGTTAAAAAAAAAAAAAAGGATGCACCAGATAAGAAACTGGCAGGATGGTGGGACGTTTCCAAATGCACAAGTCAATTGCAAGAAGTCTGATGCTACTTTTGGGAAACGGCAAGCTAAACATAGTCATGGTCTTCCTGGATGTGGCATTGTTTTGATGTTGGTATTTGTGGCCCATCTCTCTTTGCCATCTCTGCTGCTTTCCAGTCACTGTTACCTCCTTTCACCATCTACATTCTGCACCAGTCAGAGCTGTATCAGAAACATTCACGCTGTCTCTCACTGATGGCTTAATTCACATCCTCGTTTATTTACCCATCCATTTATCCATCTGTTTATCTTTTTCCTTTCTTTCCATGAAGTCTTAGAAAACAAACATTTATTGAGCACCTGCTTTTTCTCTAGTTTTCTGTTAGGCACCATAATTCTAACAGAATTTTTAAAAAATGCATGCAGTGTAGTGAGGGATACGGACAAGTGAGTACACGTGTGTGTGTGTGTTTAGTCACTAAATCTTGTCTGACTCTTTGCAATCCCATGGGTTATAGCCCATCAAGCTCCTCTGTCCGTGGGATTTTCCAGGCAAGAAAACTGGAGTAGGTTGTCATTTCCTTCTCCAGGAGATCTTTCCAACCGAGGGCTTGCACCCGTGTCTCCTGCAACGCAGATGATTCTTCACCACTGAGCCACCAAGGAAAGCCCAAGCAAGTACATGATTCTGTGGAAAATGCAGTGGAAGAGTTGGGACTCTCAAATAGCCTAAGAGTAGGTAGGGGGAAGAAGGCTTCTTGGAAAAGGTCGCAGTTGAACTAATTCTTGAAGGTGTATTAGTTCAAGTGGGGAAGGTAAGAAGGGCTTCCTTCCTGGGTAAAAGGAACAGCCCCTGAAAAGGAAGCCCAGTGCGGGAGAGCCTGGCATCTGTACAGACCCCAAAGGTTCTAGGAGGCTCCTGCTGAAGGAGCGCTTGAGGCACTGAGCCAGTTACTGAGCTTCATCTCTACCTCCTTGATTGTGATGAGTCAATATGACAATTTAAATAAAGAGTTTAACAGAGGCCCTGACCCACAAAAAACACCAGACAAATATTAGTCCTCAATTCCCATTTCTTCCTCACGGCGTGATTTGTCTCCTGGTTTCATAGTGCCCTGCAGAAACTAGCTGTTCAATAAAGTTTCCTTAAATTTAATTCAGTTGCTCACCACTCAGCCTCACTTTTAACTTCCTTTCCTTCCTCTAAGAACATGGAGGGCCGATCCTAAGAGAGCCTCTTCTCAAAGCCTCCCTATCCTTCTCTGTTATGGAAGATAGCTCCGGCTGTCTCCATGGCAGTAGGTTTCTCTGCCTCTGGGGAAATCTCATCTCATGTAAATCCTGCAATTAGAGGCTCCCACCCCCTCCACTGGAGCTGCATCTGCTGCCCTAGATTTGCACCCATTTGATTATGAGAAGCTAATCATGGGGGCTGCTGCACATTACAGCTTGGCGGAGACAGAAATTCCGAATACATTTTTGGTTTTGAGAGCAGGGATCCCCTTCTTACATCACACCCCTGTTTCTGTCTGCCTGCACACTTGGGCTCCAGCCACAGAATCTTATTTCTTCATTTGCTTTTCAAAAACCATATAAATTAGGCCAGAAATTGAAATATGGCTTTTTGGATAGGTGAAGACTGTGAAGCTCAGAGAGAGAAAGCCTTCGACTTTTGGATTATGGAGATGACCGGGAATGTGTTCCAGCACAGTCATTGCATTCTACTGCTGGTTTTATTGCTGCTGAAGGATAAAACAAGAGAAGATGGTAAAAAAAAAAAAAAAAAAAAAGATTGTTTTTCTTGAGATTATCTGCTTTTGATTTGTGTGTGTTTGTGTGTAAGATACATGATAAATTCAAATTATATATGCAAATTAACTCTAAAAAATATAAGGACTACATGCATACTGGGCTTCCCTGGTGGCTCAGATGGTAAAGAATCCACCTGCCAATGGAGGAGACACAAGAGACGCTGGTTTGATCCCTGGGTCAGGAAGATCCCCTGGAGGAGGGCATGACAACTCACTCCAGTATTCTTGCCTGGAGAATCCACGGACAGAGAAGCCTGGTGGGTGACCATCTGTGGTGTCACAAAGAGTTGGGTACAACTGAGGTGACTTAGCATGCATGAATATGCACGCTATAAGTAACGTATAAAACTCAAGGAAGAAGCTGAAGTCACTCATTGTATCACCATCCAGAGATAACTTTGGTTAATATATAAAGTGTGGTGTATCTATATAAACTTTTTACAAAATCAGGATTGTAATTCATACCTAGGTCTTCTTTTACCTCATTTTATAGCATACCCATTTCCCCAGGTCTTTACATATTCCTCAAAACCATGCTTTGGTGTGGCTCCACCAATGTCTGGATCTGTACTGCTAGGTCCTCTCCTTGCTGTTCAACGTGAGGGGGCCAAGGGGTCAAAACACTGGGTGAAGAGAAAGAAGCTCTGTGCTCTCGCCTGGGTTCCCCTCCCCTGCGAGGCTCTGCCCATCTGTGAAATGAGGATGACGGTTCTCCTTTTACCAGCCACACAGCCTCGTCTGGAGGCTCATGTTAAACTGTGGCGATGAGTCTGCCCGGGGACGCAGGACTGGGCTGCTTTGATTGCTGTGTGGGTGAGGATGCCTACTGCTGCTCCTCATCAACACAAGCATTAGAAACCCAGCAGGAGGTGGGCCTTTGTCTTTTCTCCGGGCAGTGCTTGCATGGGCGGCGCAGCTCACAGGAAGCACCTCTGCCTCAGCTGTCTCCCTGTGTTGTCTGTCTTGATGAAAAATGACCAGTTATTATTTCCTACCTTTGGATCTGGGAGGCCCAAAAGAAATCAGTAGCCACATAAAATTGCTGCTGTTATTGTAACAGCCTTTTCATTGATGGATTTAAGGGTGAGGTGTTTGGTATCGATTGCCAGTATCTGTCCTGGGGTGGCTGTGCTGTGGGGAAAGTGATGATAATAGTGGGAACAGCACTACCAGGGGCGCCTGCATGCTGAGTCGTTTCCCTGATGCTGGCAGAAAGAAAAGAATGTATGTGGGCCACGAAGGCATCTTTGCTTTGCGGGATACAGGTGCACCTACAAACGCTGTTCTGTAAACCAAGTCCTGCTTTCCTATTGGATTACTTTCTATTGTGAGAAATTTTAAAATTTCACTTCCAATTTGATATTCGGTTGGCTCTTTGTCCTTTACCTTTCCATAGTTTTGTAATATGGAAAGGTAATCAGTGCTTAGACACAATAAGGAAACCAATAACCAAGTGCACTCTATGTCTTAGGGAAAGGGAAAGGGAAGTCGCTCAGTTGTGTCTGACTCTTCACAACCCCATGGACTGCAGCCCACCAGGCTCCTCCATCCATGGGATTTTCCAGGCAAGAGTACTGGAGTGGGGTGCCATTGCCTTCTCCAACGTCTTAGTGGAGTCCTATAATATGACAAAAACCCACTTTTAAACATTTCTCTCCCTTTCTTCCCTTCCTTTCTTCCTATCTTTTATATTTTCCTCTTCCTCTCCCTTTCATGCTTGAACTGTTTCCTCCTACTCTTTTGACCTTCAGAAAACAAAAACAAAACTGGAGTGTCTACTGCCTTTAAAATGACAAGCTGTTAATCATCATGGGAAATCAAAAGTTGATCATGACAGTTATTGCCATCAGAGAAACCCACCAACTTAGAATCTACAGACATGTACATGTTGTTGTAAACAATGGTCTTAGTCCAGAATAGAGGTGTAGGCGGTGCAGAGAATGGGCTAGATTGGGAGGACAAGCCAAGAAAAGATGACTATAAAAAGCTGAGCAGAAGGAGTCAGGGATGACTCACAAGTAAACCTCAGTCATTCAAAGTTTTATTAGACCACTGATGGTTCCCTTCTGTGATCCCAGACGTATGGTTATACACTTTGGTTAGGTTATTTGGGTGTTTGTCTCAAATGCTAATATTAGCTCACTTTGGCAGATAAACAAATTCTGGCCAGTGGGGTTCTTGGAATATTATTAGTCCTATTTGTTAACAAAAGGAATCTACCCATCAACAGGACCTCCTAAGCAGGCATTTCATACAGAGTGCTCCAGAATACAGCTGTGACAGGTACTACTTTCTTACAGGGAGCTTCAAAACCATAACTCTCCTCTCTGATCTAGAAGATGGTCCACAGCCCTTCTGACACCTACTCCCTCTCCACCTCCACCGCTGTGAGGCATACATTTTTAAAACCTATAGCTCAGAAAAGTTAAATAACTTGCTCAGCCTCACAAAGCAAGCAGGTGGTAAAGATCGCAGAAGAAATCTAACTTTCTGAAATCTAATGAAAGATATTTCTTTCTTGGAGGAACTTTCTATTCAAAGAAATAGGCACCCCAGCTGTTCAGTAAAGCTGACCACCTCCTGGTCAGATTTTCTTCAGTTGGAAGAACATTTGGTATGTTTCCTTGTAAAAGAAAATGCTCCACCAATGAGTGGGTGAAGGCATGCAACAGAAACTGAGCCAGTGAAACAGACCAAGATACAGGAACCCAGGAATTTAGAAATGTGAGCTGCAGCATAAACACTGAAGCGGAGAGAACGTGATCAGAAAGTGAAACTGAGAAAGTAGGTGGAAAGAAAGATGCTGAAACAAAGAACGTGGGAGTAAGACACAAGTGGCACAGCAAGATGGTGAGGAAGTAGAGACGGTCACTTAGATAACGCAGGAGCAAAACAGAATGTGAGAAGAAAGAGCTAGCCCAGAGGACACAGAGGCAGGGAAAACCAAGAATGAGAGAGACCAGCAACCAGGGAAGCGTGTGATTGCTGCAGCCGGCAGGAAAGCTCGCAGTCAGCAGCAGGGGGCATCAGAACTCCACGGAAATTAGAAGACGTCAGCGGGAAGGAAAGAGTACCAGAGGACAGAGAGAACGAGAGAGAAAAGGGATGAGCAAACCTCCTTGTAACTTTGAAATTATAAACAACAGGGAATGGCTCTTCCTCTGGAATTCCACAGTCAGTGGGAGGGTGAAATGCCCAACCCTGGCCCCTCCTGAAATCTTCCTGCTCTGTTTCGGCACTGAAAGAGTATAAGTAATTGCGTAAAATAATATCAAAGATATTTTCAAAGAGACTTAAGGGACAAGGTCACCTGTGCCACATTTAGACCCATTCAGTTACAAACGGCATATCGAGCTGGTACCAGCTGGATCTAAACATTCTCTCCTGTTGCACTTTCCTGCAAAAGAGAATCATTAAGAACATACTCGGACAGCTCACAGATAAGGGAGTGATGGAAATGTGAGCCTTGGGAAAACAACAACAACAACAACAACAACAAGGGATTGATGTCAGGATTGTTTTTTGGCTTTGTCCTTTGCTCCTCATCCTAGTTTGAGTAGGTCTTACTCTCTTAGCCTTCACTATCTAGTTCCCATTTCATCTGCAGTCTCTTCCTATATTTCATACCAGAGAACAACAGAAGAACCCACCTCTAATTTTATTAAAAAAAAAAATTCCAGAGGAGGCTTCTGATTGGCTTAGCTTGGATGTGTGTCCACCCCTTCATCAAATAACACTCACCAAGGGAGGGGCATAATCTGATTGGCTCAACCTGAGTGACACGCCCACTCATGTGTAGATATGGTTCAGTTCAGATCAGTGGCTCAGTCTGTCTCTTTGAGACCCCATGGACTGCAGCACGTCAGGCCTCCCTGGACATCACCAACTCCAGGAGTTAACTCAAACTCATGTCCATTGAGTCAGTGATGCCATCCAACCGTTTCATCCTCTGTTGTCCCCTTCTCCTCCCGCCTTCAATCTCTCCCAGCATCAGGGTCTTTTCAAATGAGTCAGCTCTTTGCATCAGGTGGCCAAAGTGTTGGAGTTTCAGCTTCAGCATCAGTCCTTCCAATGAACATTCAGGACTGATTCCCATTAGGATCAATTGGTTGGATCTCCTTGCAGTCCAAGGGACTCTCAAGAGTCTTCTCCATCACCACAGTTCAAAAGCATGAATTCTTCAGTACTCAGCTTTCTTTATAGTCCAACTCTCACATCCATATATGACCACTGGAAAAACTATAGCCTTGACTAGATGGACCTTTGTTGGCAAAGTAATATCTCTGCTTTTTAATATACTCTCTAGGTTGATCATAACTTTCCTTCCAAGGAGTAAGCATCTTTTAATTTCATGGCTGCAGTCACCATCTGCAGTGATTTTGGAGCCCCCAAAATAAAGTCTGCCACTGTTTCCACTGTTTCCCCATCTATTTGCCATGAAGTGATGGGACCGGATGCCATGATCTTAGTTTTCTGAATGCTGAGCTTTAAGTCAACTTTTTCACTCTCCTCTTTCACTTTCATCAAGAGGCTATTTAGTTCCTCTTCACTTTCTGCCATCAGGGTGGTGTCATCTGCATATCTGAGGTTATTGATATTTCTCCCAGCAATCTTGATTCCAGCTTGTGCTTCTTCCAGCCCAGCGTTTCTCATGATGTCCTCTACATATAAGTTAAATAAGCAGGGAGACAATATACAGCCTTGACGTACTCCTTTCCCTATTTGGAACCAGTCTGTTGTTCCATGTCAAGTTCTAACTGTTGCTTCCTGACCTGCATACAGATTTCTCAAGAGGGAGATCAGGTGGTCTGGTATTCCCGTCTCTAAGAATTTTCCACAGTTTGTTGTGATCCACACAGTCAAAGGCTTTGGCATAGTTAGTGAAGCAGAAATAGCTGGTTTTCTGGACTCTCTTGGTTTTCCATGATCCAGTGGATGCTGGCAGCTGGATCTCTGGTTCCTCCACTCATCACTGAGGAAGGCTTTCTTATCTCTCCTTGCTATTCTTTGGTTCTCTACATTCCAGTGGGTATATCTTTCTTTTTCTCCTTTGCTTTTTGCTTCTCTTCTTTTCACAGCTTTTTGTAAGGTCTCCTCAGGCAGCCATTTTCTTGGGGATGGTCTCGATCCCTGTCTCTGTACAATGTCATGAACCTCCATCCATAGTTCTTCAGGCACTCTATCAGATCTAATCCCTGAATCTATTTCTCACTTCCACTGTATAGTCATAAGGGATTTGATTTAGGTCATACTTGAATCGTCTATTGGTTTTCCCTACTTTCTTCAATTTAAATCTGAGTTTGGCAATAATACATTCATGATCTGAGCCACAGTCAGGTCCTGGTCTTGTCTTTTGCTGACTGCATACAGATCTTCCATCTTTGGCTGAAAAGAATATAATCAATCTGACTTTGGTATTGACCATCTGGTAATGTCCATGTGTAGAGTCTTCTCTTGTGTTGTTGGAAGAGGGTGTTTGCTATGACCAGTGCAACTTGGCAAAACTCTTTTAACCTTTGTCCTGCTTCCTTCTGTACTCCAAGGCCAAATTTGCCTGTTACTCCAGGTGTTTCTTGACTTCCTACTTTTGCATTCCAGTCCCCTACTATGAAAAGGACATCTATTTTGGGTGTTAGTTCTAGAAGATCTTGTAGGTCTTCATAGAACTGTTCAACTTCAGCTTCTTCAGCATTACTGTTTGGGGCATAGACTTAGATTACTGTGATATTGAATGGTTTGCCTTGGAAACAGAGATCATTCTGTAATTTTTGAGATTGCATCCAAGTACTGCATTTCAGACTCTTTTGTTGACCATGATAGCTACTTCTTTTCTTCTAAAGGATTATTGCCCACAGTGGTAGATATAATGGTCATCTGAGTTAAATTCACCCATTCCAGTCCATTTTAGTTCACTGATTCCTAGAATGTCGAAGTTTACTCTTGCCATCTCCTGTTTGACCACTTCCGATTTGCCTTGATTCATGGACCTGACATTCCAGGTTCCTATGCAATATTGCTCTCTACAGCATCAGACTTTGCTTCTACCACCAGTCACATCCACAACTAGGTGTTGTTTTTGCTTTGGCTCCGTCTCTTCATTCTTTCTGGAGTTATTTCTCCACTGATCCCCAGTAGCATACTGGGCACCTACCAACCAGGGGAGGCACCTAGTGATCTGGGATAGGTTTGGAGATGGGGGTAAAAGGATCTGTTGTCATAAGAAGGGATTAGAATTATGATCCTTGAAACCACACCAGTTTAGGTCTCCTAAGTACCTCCTGAAGAAGTCAGTTGACTAGTTCTCTGAGCTCCTTTGCTTCACTTGTCAAACGGGGTCAGTTACGCCTTCTTTACTCATCTCCACGACCTGTTACGGGTGGTCTGATTGGAATACAGAGCAAATTGCTCCACCTCCTACTAGCAAGTGAGCAGAAGAGGAGCAGAATATGAGTCAGACTTGGGTGCTCCTTTTGATTCTGACATAAATATGATCAGTGATATGAATTTGAGTATGTTTCTTTTTTGGTTGGATTTAAGTATCCTGAACTGTAAATATTGAGATTTACTAGATCAGCTTATTTTTTAACTTTTTTCTGTTATCATGAGACCCCTTTGGGGGCTTCCCAGATGGGGCAGTGGTAAAGAATCTGCTTGCCGATGCAGGAGATGCAGGAGATGTGGGTTTGATCCCTGGGTTGTGAGGATCCCCTGGAGGAGGAAATAGCAACCTGCTCCAGTATTCTTGCCTGGGAAATTCCATGCAAGGAGCCTGGCAGGCTACCCTCCACGGGGTCACAAAGAGTCAGACACAACTGAGCAGATGAGCACACTGATGGGACCCCCTTTGAGTCTCTGAAGAAAGACAGATGCCTTTACTGCCCTTCCTCCCATGTCAGGAAGTTCATGAATCTTCTACCTCCTACCACAGACCCCGCAGGATAAGAAATGTTTTACAGTTGACTTTCTGTATCTACAAAGTTTCAATTAACCACAGATCAAAAGTATTCTAAAAAATAATTAGAGAAAGTCATCAGAAGCAAAATTTGATTTTGCCATGTCCCAGCAACTACTTACATAACATTTGCATTGTCTTAGGTGTTAAATCAGAGATGATTTAAAGTATACAGGAGAATGTGCACAGCGTATATGCAAATACTATGTCATATATAAAGGACTGAGGATTCTCCAGTTTTGTGTCTATGGGGGACCCACAACCTCTGTCTCGAGGGATGACTATACCCTGTCTTTGAGGTGATCTGACTCTATTCAACGGATTGAAAAGAAGGGCCGCATTCTCACTGGAAAAGACACCTCTGTGAATCAAGCAGAAGTATATCTTTCTTTGGTTTAAATCCTCTTCCCAGAAATATCATGCATGTTTCTCATTATCTCCTTCCTCTGGACTGTTTCTTCTCTTCTCTTCTCTTTTTCTCCCTTTACCGCCTCATCTTTCCTTTGATAGTGGTAGTCAGGCGTGGGTGTGATTGAAGTTTCTTTCCCATCTGTGTGAGTGGCAGGAAGTGTCACTCTCGAGGAAATGAATGGGACGTGTATCATCTCTTATCTGCATCTCCAAGAACTTAAGTGATTTCTTTCTTTCAACCAAAGTAAATCAAAGGAGAGGAATTTTAATTGTAGTCACCAGGTGATGAATCCAATCATCTGCATGAGTCTCTGGGCTGGCAGTGTTGTCAGAGGAACTTGCCTCTCCGGGCAGGAGGGTAATGGGATTACCAGCGTGGAGAGAGAGAGAACTCTGGGATTATAACAGCAGCTCCCTGGTGGGAAGGATACAGTCAGGCACAGCCGGGAATATAAAGGCCGGAGAAACACTGCCAGGCATCCGGGCTGTCCCACTCACGCTCCATCGTGAATAGCTGCACCAGGGACCGCATGAGGTTGCTCACACAGGCACTGACCCACACAAGTCTGAAATGAATCCTATGTACCAATAATCTTACCTGGCTTGGTCAGTTTGAATCAGTGGACAGAGCTCTAACTTGATGCTCAGAGAGATCTGGACTTATATCCCTTCTAACTATTATTGTTGACGTTTTCAATTAGTAAAAATTTATTGAGTGCTTACGACATGCCAGACACTTATTCTAGATGGTAGAGATACATCAGTGAAAAATAAAGATTTAGAGTCAAAATACACTTAGCCTATGACCAGCAAGTATGACCTCCTAAGCATTTACCTAAGAAAAGGAAAACTAGTTACAAAATACTTGCATACAAATGATCACAGAAGTTTTATTTATGATAATTGTCCAAAACTGGCAGCAACTTAAATGTTCATCATTAGGTCAAAAGGTAAACGAATGGAGGTATATTCATTACAGTGGACCAACTACTTAGAAATAAAAAGAAAATACTGATATTTGGAAGAATATTAATGCATCTCAAAAGCATTATGGGTCTGACAAAAGGAACCAGATGCAAGAGAGGATGATTCCATTTATATGAATTCCAGAAGAGAAGGGACTAATCTATGGTTCTAAAAATCAGATCAGCTTGTTGCCTGGAATAGGGACTAGGGCACAGAGAACTTTCAGGTTCTACCTGATTATAGTATATCTGATTATAGTATATCTGATACTGATTATAGTATATCTGATTATATACCTGATTATAGTATATCTGTCAAAACTCATCAGGGTATTCATTAAAATGAATACATTTAATTCCATGTATAATGTAATTCCATGAAGTTGGGGGAAACAGAGATTTATTCTAAGCCACTTAGAGTTGTGGTCTAGGTTGACAAAAAGGAAGCAACATTAAATCGTATCTAATAATATAGCTTCCCTCATAGCTCAGTCGGTAAAGAATCTGCCTGCAGTGCAGGAGATCTGGGTTTGATGCCTGGGTTGGAAAGATCCCCTGGAGAAGGAAATGGCAACTCATTCCAGTATTCTCGGCTGGAGAATTCTGTGGGCAGAGGAGCCTGGTAGGCTACAGTCTAGGGAGTCGCAAGAGTCGGACACGACTGAGCTACTAAATCATTCTCAGTAATATAGCAGGCAATAGGTGTTAAGATGAAAATCGAAGTGCTTTAAGGGTTTAGTGGATGCAGAAGAGGGAGAGCTGCTTTTTTATGTGGAATAATCAGAGAAGGGCACGCTGATAAACTGACACTTGAGAAGACCTTGTGTGAAAGTTGCTCTCCAGGCAAGAATACTGGAGTGGGTAGCCATTTCCTCCTGCAGGGGATCTTCCTGACCCAGGGTTTGAACCTGGGTCTCCTGGATTGCAGGCAGACTCTTTACTGTCTGAGCCACTAGAGAAGACCTGACTGAAGTACAAATGTGAGCCATGTGGGTGTGAGGAAAGGCATTCCAGACCAAGGGAGAAGCAAGTGCTAAGGCCCCTAAGCAGCGGCATATGTCATTCCTAACCAAGGAAAGGAAAAGACGCAGGGGCGGTAGGGTTGAGTAGGATGGGTGAGACGGAGGAGGAAGCTTGTCTCAAGGTGTTAGAAGCAGAAAAAATCCAAACACACAAGGCATTTGAGACCATCGTTTAGACTTGAGCTTTTGCTCTGACTGTGATGGAAACCATCAGAATGTTTTTACTGGAAGACTTGTGTTGACTGAGGTTTAAAAAGACTGATTCTGGAGAAGATTATAGATGTGGCTAGGGAGGTCACATGGAAACCTAGGAAAGACATGATGGGACTTCAGTAGATGGAATATGATCAGATTCTGGATGTAGTTTGAAGGTAGAACTAACTATAACTTTTAGAAAAATTAATATGAGAGGATGAGAAAGAATCATCAGAGATGCTTCCCATGTTGACCCAAGCAACTGGAAGCTTGGAGTACCATTGGGTGACAGTTGGAAAGACACAACTTTTCTCATTTTCAGTCTCTTTAGCTCTTTGATAAAGGTACTAAGCCCTGCTTCACAGAGTTTCATTTTGGAGTCAGACAGAATATAAGTGGAAGGCCTAAGAGAGGAGAAACTCAATATCTTAATTTGTATCTTATATTTGACCTTCATTAAAGAGTTGAAAATACTGTTTTGTAGAAGGTTTCTAATTACTTTTGTTCCATGATTATTATTTCCAGATATCTGAGAGCATCATTACACCCATTTTGCAGGGCTAAGTGGCACCTAAAGAAGTGAAGTAATTTGCTCAATGTAAAATATTGTTGCAAAGTGCTAGATCCCCAAGAAGTCTCTTATTGTCACATGAAGTAAACACTCATGTCTTGCTTCCAAACTAACTGCTCTCTCTATAGTTCCAAGGTCTTCCGTCGATGTTTCAGTTCAGTTCAGTTCAGTTCATTTCAGTCGCTCAGTCATGTCCAACTCTTTGCGACCCCATGAATTGCAGCATGCCAGGCCTCCCTGTCCATCACCAACTCCCGGAGTTCACTCAAACTCACGTCCATCGAGTCAGTGATGCCATCCAGCCATCTCATCCTTGGTCATCCCCTTTTCCTCCTGCCTCCAATCCCTCCCAGCATCAGAGTCTTTTCCAATGAGTCAACTCTTCGCATGAGGTGGCCAAAGTACTGGAGTTTCAGGTTTAGCATCAGTCCTTCCAAAGAACACCCAGGACTGGTTGGATGTCCTGCAGTCCAAGGGACTCTCAAGAGTCTTCTCCATCACCACAGTTCAAAACCATCAATTCTTTGGTGCTCAGCTTTCTTGATAGTCCAACTCTCACATCCATACATGACTACTGAAAAAACCATAGCCTTGACTAGATGGACCTTTTTTGGCAAAGTAATGTCTCTGGTTTTGAATATGCTATCTAGGTTGGTCATAACGTTCCTTCCAAGGAGTAAGCATCTTTTAATTTCATGGCTGCAGTCACCATCTGTAGTGATTTTGGAGCCCCCCAAAATAAAATCTGACACTGTTTCCACTGTTTCCCCATCTATTTCCCATGAAGTGATGGGACTAGATGCCATGATCTTCGTTTTCTGAATGTTGAGCTTTAAGCCAACTTTTTCACTCTCCTCTTTCACTGTCATCAAGAGGCTTTTTAGTTCCTCTTCACTTTCTGTCATCAGGGTGGTGTCATCTGCATATCTGAGGTTATTGATATTTCTCCCGGCAGTTTTGATTCTAGCTTGTGTTTCTTTCAGCCCAGCGTTTCTCATGATGTACTCTGCATATAAGTTAATAAGCAGGGTGACGTTTAGTTCAATTTAAACAACATTTCTCACACATCAACCTTGTCAAGCTTTGATACTATGGAGAAGATGAATAAACCATAGTTATTGCGTTCTATGGTATCTCTGTGTCTTTCGTTCAGAGAAAAATCATGTTTTAGAGTAACTAAAAAATAATTATCTTTTGACTAAATAAATGCTTTGCATTTTTCCTGTGAATATCATCTAATATTTGCATCCTTCCCCTAAAGTAGGTTTTAGTTTTCCTGTTTTTAAAAATGAGAATGAGCCTTTGAAAATTTAAGCAATATATAAGATCAAACATCTAATTATCATGAGACCCCTTAGATGTGTATGATCAGAAAACTGTTATCCATCACAATATCTCCTCTATCTATTCCCTAATCCCTTGTCAATGTCCCATAGAGGAGAGAAGCAGCAGGCAGTCCATGGCACTGTTAGGTGCACTGCCAGCCCAGTGAATGTTGAAGACCATGACACCTCAGAGAACCCAGTGGGGTCCCAAGAAGTTCTCAGATCTGCAGCTGACTGCAGCCAGGTCAAGATTTGGAGAAACGGGACATGGGTGAGTTCTGAGCATCCAGCACAGAGGCCAGGAGAGTTCCTGCAGCTGGCCAAAAGCGAGAAGTTGTTCAGGTCAGATTTGGAGCTTCTGCTGCCTTTGTGGAGATGCCATTAGGCAAATGAGCTGGTCTGAGGGAAGCTGATAAGGCTCAGGGAGAGAATGTGTGAGTCTTTCCAGAAAGGGTCCTTTGAAGCAGCCATGGAACAATAAAGCTGCTGGCCTGAGATAGGGAAAGCCTTGATAAATAACCAAATGAGGGCTTCTTCTTTAATTCCTTGGAGCTGAATTTTATCAGGATGGCCACACATGCTTACAGAAAGCTGTAATCGCTCATGGTGGGATGCACATTCTCAGCAAGACAGCAGTTACTGATCAGGTCTAAACGTTCAGGATCCTGTCTGAGGACATGTTTCTCACTGTGCGGCCTGCCTGTTCTGTTCTCACAGCTTCTTGAGAATTTCCTAAGCATCTGGACCATCTGAGAGTCATGCTTGCCAAAGACTATTTCTTTCTCCCAGAAGGATTCAGCTTCAAGTGATCCCTGGGAGGAAAACATTGGCTACTCTTGTCTCCATCATGCCAGCCTCAACACAGATGCAGCAAGGTCACAGGATTACCTGCCCACCCTGGCCCTCAGGACTGATGGTTGGAAACCTTGATGTCAATATTACAGAATCCTCAAAGTTTTATTTTCTTGCTGAGTTCTTGGTCAAAGGAAAGAACAATGGCTTTGGAATCAAGTATTCAAGTTTCAATCCTGGCTCTTTCTTTCATTTAAACCTTACATAACAATAGATATTACATTTGGTTTTAGCCAAAAGATAAACCTTACATAAATAATGACCTTTAATTGGAATTCAGTTTTCTTCTTCTTGATAGGGAGATTATGACCGCTATTATGACCTTAATCATAGGCCTATAGCAGGGTTAATAGGTCACTTACAATAATTCTTTTAAGGTGCTTCAAATAGTTTCTGGTATGGACATGTGCTGCTAAGTCACTTCAGTCGTGTCCGACTCTGTGCAACCCCAGAGATGGCAGTCCACCAGATCCCCCTGCCCCTGGGATTCTCCAGGCAAGAACACTGGAGTGGGTTGCCATTTCCTTCTCCAATGCATGAAAGTGAAAAGTGAAAGAGAAAGTGAAAGTGAAAGTGAAAGTGAAGTAGCTCAGTCGTGTCTGAGTCTTAACGACCCATGACTGCAGCCTACCAGGCTCCTCCATCCATGGAGTTTTCCAGGCAGGAGTACTGGAGTGGGGTGCCACGGCCTTCTCCGGGTATCACGTATAGTCCTGGACATATTGGTCTTTTTCAAATTCTCAGATCTGTCAGGGCCTTTCTAGTTCCAAGGCTTTTCTTACTCCTTCACTGTTTCCTCCTGCTACTTACCCTCCACCACACCCCTGCATCTGGCTCCCAGGTACTCAGCTTTTCCATGTAAATTTAGACATCATTTCCTCTGGGAGATCTTCCTCGATCATTCCCTATGTCTAGATGAGAGACACCTCTCTACGCTCCCAAAGCACTCTGTGGGTACTTGAAATTAAAATGACCCCAAGGGTCTTAACTAATGGTCCAGTGGTTAAGACTCTATGCTTTCACTGCAGGGGGGCATAGGTTCGATCCCTGGTTAGGGAAGTTCCTTATACCTTGAGGTACGGTCAAAAAAAAAAAAAAAAAAAAAAGTCCCAGAAAATTCAGTTGGTTTACCATGCGGCAGCAGGAAGATTCCACTCAATTTTGTGTCAACTAACATCAGTCTGAGGATACTGAGATAAATTTTAATTATTAAAACATGCCTATGTGGTTTGTCTATACATCTACTTTTTGTTCTATGTTCTAAAATCCTTTAAAGAATGTTTCAGTCCTTTAGGGAACTTGTATAAATCCCTTGGGTACAGTAAAGAGTGGTGGGAAAGAATGATCATTTATCATACTCTTCCTCTCTCCTTAATATTCTGTGTCTGATGGTCACTAAATCTTCTCAATGAAGCTGTTATAGGTGACCATACCTGGGTTTGCTACCACTTGCTCAAAGGCTCAGTTAACTAGCATCAGATCACAGATTTAGAATTGTCTTCTACCACCAAAACCCTGTATTTCCAGTATACAATACTACTTCTCAGAAAAGCAAAGGTTTTCAAGACCTTATCCTTTTGTAGAAAAGAAATTCCAAGGGACTGAATATGAAGTGCTCAGTGTGAGGAGAAGGAATCAGATTGAAACCTTTGGGGTCTATAGCAAGAACAAAGGGAGACAGTCTGTGCTACAGAAGCTGAATCAAGAGCAGAAAAGATAATAGCAAAAGGTCCTTTTAATTCTTCAAAATGGCCTCTCATTAATAATCTAGTGGCTTCATGGTGCCTGCCACCTTCTCTTCCTTCTTCTGCATCTTATGGAAACAGAGAAGAAAGACACTTTTGGGCAGACAGCTCCCTCAGTTCTATTGGCCACGTACATATTTCACTCTTAAAAGCTGCCGACAAACAGCAAGATGCGTTTCAGTGCCAGCCTACCATAAATTTATTTGCTTGTTAATGCAGCTTTCCAGTTCATGTTTTTGCTAACTAGGAACATCAAAATGTCAATCTGTCCTCAGGGGTGTATCAACCTCACAATCTGAACTCAGTAACAAGATTAGAGTGTGATCAAGGCATACTGAAATCTTAATATTGGAGAATCCTACCATAATGGAACAAGGCTTATAAAATCATGGACTAATAGATTCTTAGAGGTGGATGGAACCTTAGGGTTTATGCCATATTTTTTGCTTTTTCTTTTTGCGACTCCCTTTTCACCCACTCTTGCACACCAAAGCATTAGCTTTCTTTTATACGGAACTGATATTTAAGGATAGATGAATTGAAATTCTGATATTGTCTTAACATAATAATGGGCATCCTAGCTCGCTGGAGGAAAGGAAGAGAAGAGATTGGGTAAAGTGAAATAACTCAATTTGGCACGGAGAGGCTCTTGGTACAAAACAAAGACATAAATATTGACACGATCCCACCGTTATCACTGTAGCAGGATTTTTTGTTTGTTTAATTGTGTCTTTGCCTGTTTCTTCTTTATTTTGGCAGAAGGCTCTTGCTTTCCCTTTGGAGAACCATTCCCCTCCACTGTCTGACAATTCTATATAGGAAGACTGATCCAATTTCCTGGCCTCAGCCTAATAATTGGCTTATTCCATCTCCATAGCCATAGGTCATAAATAAGCACGGCATCCCAGCCAGTCGAACAGTGGACTTTGATAGTATGTGTATAAAGAAGGTACTTACTCTATTTTCTCTTAAGTTGCTGATGTAGGGAGACACTAAGTTGATATGGCAGTGACTTTCTGGCCATCTTGTAATAAAAGTCTGCCTGAAAATGAAGCTACCAGAGTGAAAATCAGAACCAAGATGCTGAGAACAAAAGCCCACTCAGGAGGAGAGAGGGGTACCCCATATTCCTACCTCCTCACTACCCCCCGTAGTAAGGCAAGGCAGTGTGACAAGGTCATGTCAATACTCTGGGAGCAAAAGTGACAGAACTTCTATAGAGGTGATGCACTGCATATCTAAAAAAGAAGGTGACCAAAAGTTCAACTCACAACTACCATGTGACTCAGCCATTTGAATCTTAGGTATTAAACAAGTTAAATGAAATCTTATGTCCATACAAATATTTTACACAAATATTCATAGCATCTGTATTCATAACAGCCCCAAACTGGAATTAACCCAAATGTTTGTCAATAGATAAGTAGATTTAAAATACTATAATTTATTTATAAAATGGAACACTACTCAGCAATTTAAAGGAATAAATTATTGATATATACAACAGGGGTTAATCTCAAAATAATTACGTTAAGTTAAAAAGTCAGACCAAAATAAAAAACACAAGATGAATGATTCCATCTATAAAAACTTCTGGAAAATGCAAGTCAATCAATAGTAATATAAAGTAGGTCAATGTTTGCCTGAGGACAAGAGAAGGGGGAGGATTGATTCAGGGAAGGGTTACCGACGGGTACAATTACTTCGGGAAGTGATGGATATTTTTATTGTCTTGATTGTGGTGATGCTGATTGTGGTATATGTCAACATATATCAACTCTACAACTTAAATATGAGTAGTTTGTGTGTGTTCAGTCGTGTCTGCCTCTTTGCAGCTCCGTGGACTGTAGCCTGCAGGCTCCTCTGTCTATGGGATTTTCCCAGCAAGAATACTGGAGTGGATTGCCATTTCCTCCTCCAGATTCTTTACCATTGAGCCACCTGGGAACCTATGAGTCATTTACTGTAAGCCAACTATGCTGCAATAAAGCCCTTTAAAACAAGGGAGATAGAGCCTGTGCTGATCTGAATCCCCTCATAGGGTAGAAGACCCCTCTCACCAACAATTAATCAATTTTGGATAGGAGTCTTGCTGCAAAAATACTGCAAAACGAATTACCCTAAAATTCAGTTGTTTAAACCTTGACAACTAATTGTCATATTTGCAGGTTTGGGATTGACTATACCTTGGCTGGGCTAAGCTGAACTTCAAGATCTAGGCTGAAGTTTGGGTTTGGGTCTTTTCCACAGATTCTTACTCCCCTTAGAGCAATAGTTACTCGTGAGGTTAGCCATGAAGTATGCTCAGTGTGTGTCAGTCTGGGGGCAGGTGGATGGGCAGTAGCTAACTGGGCCATATTCTTTCCATAGTATGTCACAGGAGTGTGGGAGCCCAAGGCAAACTAGATAACTATATGTATGACCTCTGCTTGTATGCGTCTGCCAGCGTCCTGCTATTGGTCAATGTAGGTCACTTAAGTCCAACTTTAGTGATGGGGAATAGACTCAGTCACAGTGGGAGGGGAAAGGATGTGAATATTCATTGAAAAATAATTTAAACTATTACATATAAGTACCATAAATCAATACACAAACCTTTGAAGGCTAAACCACAGAGATATCTGGGGATTCTTTGTTATAACACATGAATTCTTGCCTATCCAAAGAATAACATCAGATATGCGCTAGAATCTAGCGGTACCTGAAAATTTTAGTTTTGTCAACTGATAATTTTTATCTACTTAACCCCATTTTAGTTAGGTTTCCCTCACTTGAGCTGAAAGTATTCTTACTAGGACTAGCTGAGACTAGAGTCCAGTAAAGCAGAGCACATGTATCATTACGGGACACCTACTATGTGCTAATTGCTTCAAACTGGCTGTTTCTTTTAACCCTCATCATAGGCAGTAAGATTGGTATTATATACCAGTCTCTTATTAGGAAACTCAGGTTCAGTATCTCAAGAGAAGAGTTTAGAACCAAACTAGATCTGTCAAAACCTGTTCTTTTCCCAACTTGCCCTGTCTTTTTGGAAACAACAAAACATGGTACCCAAGGCATTTACCCTGTTTCTCCGTCTCTAGTTAAAGTTGCAGCTAATTTCTGTTTAAGAGATCAACATCTACTCCACATATTTTAACATTTTCCTACGACCTCCCTGGGTTGTTGCTGTCAGAACTTAACTACCCTTAGGCCTGAAAATTCTTCTTCAGTCTGAACAATGTGGTACATGATGAAAAGCAGTGGATGTGGGCCCAACTGTCTGGCTTGGAATCCCCAGTCTTCTGTTTAATCACTGTGAGATCTTTGGAAAACCGTTTAAATCTTCAGTGCCCCAATTTCTTCCTTTATAAAATGAGACAACAACGTATCTCTTATAGACCTGATTTTACAGTTAAATGTGGTAAACTGAAAGCAGATTATAAACTATCAAATACTTAAAATATCATGTAGGATTGATGATGTCATAATTAAAGTTACTAATATTAGTGATTTAGAGAAAGAAACCTCCATTGGTAGAATTATAGCTGCTACAATAAGTAACTGGGGGAGAATCATAGCTATAGGAGGGTATTCTTGCTCAATGGCTCTTAAATAGCTCATACAGACAGGCATTGTCTATGCCTCCATATAAGACAGTAACCTCTGCTATATCTGGTAGAATCAGAACCACATCTATCTCTGAGGTCTTTAATTACCCAGAGCTTTCTCCAGCAACCTGCAGCCCACTCTATGATTATCAAAAGATCTCCCAACATCCCTGGCTGTGATGCTTTTTTTCTTTTCTCTACGAGGTCTTTATTAACTCCTCTATCCCTGCTAGAGGCCAGGTAGGTGATTAATGGCCCCTGAATTATGATCCCACCAGAAAGACTGTTGGTGGAAATTTATACTCAGAGTGGTGAGCTAGAATTCTTTCAACCCAGGTACTTGACATTCATTGCACAATTTAATTGTAAAGAGTAGTAGTTAATGAGAGGACAGGGGAAGAGGGTGAAACAGGAGCTGAGTCTGGGCTGAAGGCCAGTGCTCCCAGCAGTGAAGTTACATCTGGGAGGGATGAATCACTGACGGGACAAATCGCAGCACTGAAACAGAATTTCCGTCATCATTATATTTTATCAATAAGGAAGCTAAGGCACAAAGAGACTAATAATAGTAACAACAACAAATGCCTCTTTGTTTTCGTACCTTCTATGAATCAAGGTCTAAGTAGGAATCTTTATAAGCACCAAAGCATACAAAGCTAATCTCAAAAGCAATATGATCAGGTTAGATGTCATACTTACTTTACAAATGGGAAAACTGAAGCTTAGGGCAATCTAGTGACTTGTCAAGTTCAAGCAGCAAGTCTTGCTTCTGGGGTTGTGAACAGGGTCTGTCTGGGCTTTAAAATCTGCTCCTTCCAGTGTATCACTGGTTTGCTTCTACCATGTCTTTTTGCTGCTACCATCAATGTAGAGTTCACCACATGCCAGGCGCTGGGTATACAATCATCACTATTGTGCCCATTTTACCAGGGAGTAACCTGAGATTTGGTGTGGGTGAGACATGTACCCAAAGCCCTGTGGTGAGAAAGAAGTAGAACTGGGATTCAAACCCATGTCTGACTCCAGGCATGATCACTTCACCCACTACCATATCCAGCTCCAGCTGCCACCAATAGCCAACACTGTCACCAATACACATGGCTATTGATATGCTGCCTAAAGATACCAGGATGATGAGTTTGGGGTAACAAAGGCAGAATGTGAACAGTTGTGCATGCTTCTGCTACCACGGCACTAATACACTCAATCCAGTGGCATGAAGGAAACCCTAAGTTGGTAATTGATTATGAAATTTATGATATCCATGGGATCCACAGTGATCATGAATTTGCAGTCAAAAACTTAGCCAGCTTGTATACTGCAAGAATCCTGGTGCTTAATGAAACCACATTGCTCTTCTAGCTGACTGGAAAATCAGATGAACTAGGCTGCCAAGATTCCTGCAAACCTCTGAGCCCTGCTAAGCTTCCCTGAGTAAATAAATTGTGAAAATAGAGAATCTTTTTAAACTTGCATATAAAAACAAGCAAATGAGTCTTTTTGCATAATTGCTACAAAGGGCCCCAACCAGCCATTTCCATGTGCAATTTCATATTTCAATAAAGTTTTATTTATTTTCATTTGCAAATGTATTTGCTCCTTGTGAAGGAAAGACTCATTACTCTGACTGGTGCCAGATTGTTGGGTGGAGCTTCCACTCCCAAAGATGGCGTTTTTTGCTAACCAGCAGACCCGTGAGCTTGTCCCCCCGCCTCCCCTTTCCCGGCTGCCTCTGCCTATTATTGAATTCATAATTTTCTCTCTGTCCAACTGCCGAATTGCCTTCTTTCCAAAATAGAGATTGAAATGTGCTAGCATTCATCAGTTCAACACTGTTCAGTTCAGTCACTCAGTCGTGTCCGACTCTTTTCGACCCCATGAAACGCAGCACGCCAGGCCTCCCTGTCCATCATCATCTCCCAGAGTTCACTCAGATTCACGTCCATCGAGTCCATGATGCCATCCAGCCATCTCATCCTCTGTTGTCCCCTTCTCCTCCTGCCCCCAATCCCTCCCAGCATCAGAGTCTTTTCCAATGAGTCAACTCTTCGCATGAGGTGGCCAAAGTACTGAAGCTTCAGCTTTTGCATCATTCCTTCCAAAGAAATCCCAGGGTTGATCTCCTTCAGAATGGACTGGCTGGATCTCCTTGCAGTCCAAGAGACTCTCAAGAGTCTTCTCCAACACCACAGTTCAAACGCATCAATTCTTCAGCGCTCAGCCTTCTTCACAGTCCAACTCTCACATTCATACATGACCATAGGAAAAACCATAGCCTTGACTAGACGGACCATAGATGGCAAAGTAATGTCTCTGCTTTTGAATATACTATCTAGGTTGGTCATAACCTTTCTTTCCAAGGAGTAAGTGTCTTTTAATCTCATGGCTGCAGTCACCATCTGCAGTGATTTTGGAGCCCAAAAAAATAAAGTCTGACACTGTTTCCACTGTTTCCCCATCTATTTCTCATGAAGTGACGGGACCGGATGCCATGATCTTCATTTTCTGGATGTTGAGCTTTAAGCCAACTTTTTCACTCTCCTCTTTCACTTTCATCAAGAGGCTTTTTAGCTCCTCTTCACTATCTGCCATAAGAGTGGTGTCATCTGCATATCAGAGGTTATTGATTTTTCCCCCGGCAATCTTGATTCCAGCTTGTGTTTCTTCCAGTCCAACGTTTCTCATGATGTACTCTGCATATAAGTTAAATAAGCTGGGTGAAAATATACAGCCTTGACGTACTCCTTTTCCTATTTGGAACCAGTCTGTTGTTCCATGTCCAGTTCTAACTGTTGCTTCCTGACCTGCATACAGATTTCTCACGAGGCAGGTTAGGTGGTCTGGCATTCCCATCTCTTTCAGAATTTTCCACAGTTTATTGTGATCCACACAGTCTAAGGCTTTGGAATAGTCAATAAAGCAGAAATAGATGTATTTCTGGAACTCTCTTGCTTTTTCCATGATCCAGCGGATGTTGGCAATTTGATCTCTGGTTCCTCTGCCTTTTCTAAAACCAGCTTGAACATCAGGAAGTTCACGGTTCACATATTGCTGAAGCCTGGCTTGGAAAATTTTGAGCATTACTTTACTAGCATGTGAGATGAGTGCAATTGTGTGGTAGTTTGAGCATTCTTTGGCATTGCCTTTCTTTGGGATTGAATGAAAACTGACCTTTTCCAGTCCTGTGGCCACTGCTGAGTTTTCCAACTGTGCTGGTATATTGAGTGCAGCACTTTCACAGCATCATCTTTCAGGATTTGAAATAGCTCCACTGGAATTCCATCACCTCCACTAGCTTTGTTCATAGTGATGCTTTCTAAGGCCCACTTGACTTCACATTCCAAGATGTCTGGCTCTATATTAGTGATCACACCATCATGATTATCTGGGTCGTGAAGATCTTTTTTGTACAGTTCTCCTGTGTATTTTTGCCACCAATTCTTAATATCTTCTGCTTCTGTTAGGTCCATACAATTTCTGTTCCTTATCGAGCCCATCTTTGCATGAAATTTTCCCTTGGTATCTCTAATTTTCTTGAAGAGATCTCTAGTCTTTCCCATTCTGTTGTTTTCTTCTATTTCTTTGCAGTGATCGCTGAAGAAGGCTTTCTTATCTCTTCTTGCTATTTTTTGGAACTCTGCATTCAGATGCCTATATCTTTCCTTTTCTCCTTTGCTTTTCGCTTCTCTTCTTTTCACAGCTATTTGTAAGGCCTCCCCAGACAGCCATTTTGCTTTTTTGCATTTCTTTTCCATGAGGATGGTCTTGATCCCTGTCTCCTGTACAATGTCACGAACCTCATTCCATAGTTCATCAGGCACTCTATCTATCAGATCTAGTCCCTCAAATCTATTTCTCACTTCCACTGTATAATCATAAGGGATTTGATTTAGGTCATACCTGAATGGTCTAGCGGCTTTCCCTACTTCTTCAATTTAAGTCTGAATTTGGCAATAAGGAGTTCATGATCTGAGCCACAGTCAACTCCTGGTCTTGTTTTTGTTGACTGTATACAGCTTCTCCATCTTTGGCTGCAAAGAATATAATCAATCTGACTTTGATGTTGACCATCTTGTGATGTCCATGTGTAGAGTCTTCTCTTGTGTTGTTGGAAGAGGGTGTTTGCTATGACCAGTGCATTTTCTTGGCAAAACTCTATTAGTCTTTGCCCTGCTTCATTCCTCATTCCAAGGCCAAATTTGCCTGTTACTCCAGGTGTTTCTTGACTTCCTACTTTTGCATTCCAGTCCCCTATAATGAAAAGGACATCTTTTTGGGGTGTTAGTTCTAAAAGGTCTTGTAGGTCTTCGTAGAATCGTTCAACTTCAGTTTCTTCAGCGTTACTGGTTGGGGCATAGACTTGGATAACTGTGACACTGAATGGTTTGCCTTGGAGATGGACAGAGATCATTCTGTTGTTTTTGAGATTGCATCCAGCTACTGCATTTTGGACTCTTTTGTTGACCATGATGGCTACTCCATTTCTTCTGAGGGATTCCTGCCCACAGTAGTAGATATAATGGTCATCTGAGTTAAATGCAACACATATTTATACAATGCCTAATATGTACCAAGAGCTGTTTTAAACACCAGTGACACAACAATAATGGGGTAGACAGTAATATTTGAGTTTGAATGAAACATCCAGGAAAAAAAACTTGTGTGTGTTTGTTCAGTTCAGTTTAGTGGCACAGTCATGTCCAACTCTTTGCGACCCATGGACTCCAGCACACCAAGCTTCCCTGCCTATCACCAACTCCCGGAGCTTGCTCAAGCTTTTGTCCATCAAGTCTATGATGCCATCCAACCATCTCATCGTCTGCCATCCCCTTCTCCTCCTGCCTTCAATCCTTCCCAGCATCAGGGTCTTTTCCAAAGAGTCAGTTCTTTGCATCAGGTGGCCAAAGTACTGGAACTTTAGCTTCAGCATCAGTCCTTCCAGTGAATATTCATGACTGATTTCCTTTAGGATGAGCTGGTTGGATCTCCTTGCTGTCCAAGGGGCTCTCAGGATTATTCTCCAACACCACAGTTCAAAAACATCAATTCTTCGACTCTCAGCTTTCTTCTTGGTCCAGCTCTTACATCCACACATGACTACTGGAAAAACCGTAACTTTAACTAGATGGACCTTTGTCAGCAAAGTAATGTCTCTGCTTTTTAATATACTCTCTAGGTTGGTCATAGCTTTTCTTCCAAGGAGGAAGTGTCTTTTAATTTTATGGCTGCAGTCACCATCTGCAGTGATTTTGGAACCCAAGACAATAAAGCCTGTCACTGTTTCCATTGTTTCCCCATCTATTTGCCATGACGTGATGGGACCAGATGACATGATCTTCGTTTTTTGAATGTTGAGTTTTAAGCCAGCTTTTCCACTCCCCTCTTTCACTTTCATCAAAAGGCTCTTTAGTTCCTCTTCACTTTCTGCCATAAAGGTGGTGTCATCTGCATATCTGAGGTTACTGATATTTCTCCCTGAAATCTTGATTCCAGCTTGTGCTCTATCCAGTCCAGCATTTCATATGATATAATTTCCATAGAAGTTAAATGAGCAAGATGACAATATACAGCCTTGATGTACACCTTTCCCAGTTTGGAACCAGTCCATTGTTACATGTCTGGTTCTAACTGTTGCTTCTTGACCTGTATACAGATTTCTCAGGAGGCAGGTCAGGTGGTCTGGTATTCCCATCTCTTTTAAGAATTTTCCAACAGTTTGCTGTGATTCATACAGTCAAAGGCTTTAGCATAGTCAATGAGTAGTGTGTTTTTGGGGAGGCATCAGTTCAGTTAAACTGTTAGAACACTTCATGACAATGAGAAAAGCATGCCCGAAGGTCTTACTGCGGGAAGATCTTGGAGCATGCATTAAATATGGAGATGTGTGGAGCTGGAGTTAAGTGAGCAGGGAAGAGGGGTGGGGGTGTGTATTGAGGAAAAGAAGCCAGAGACAATGGGGCTTTTGGAAGCCTTATCCATTGTTTGAGAGACTGCATATTGCAATGGAAAAAGCAAACAAACCTAAAACTGAAGATTCATAGAACAGGCAGGGCAGAATAAATTCCTTTGGAAAGGTTCTGGACATCAATTGGACTTCTAAATTCTTATCACTTACACTGGTTATTCTCCAGTGTCCATAAATAAATTGTGGTGAGAGTGATGACAATTGATGTCCTGCTCAAATGTTCACATTTGATCTTCATGACTCAACCACTCCCCATGGGAGCTTTAAGAAAAAGATGGTTTTCCCAGAGGACTGAGCAGGAGCACATGCATTCTTCATGTTCTTTATCCAGAACACCAGGTAGTTGCAGGGTGGGCTAAACCAGGCCACTTAGGTGACTACTTTTACACATACTGAAGTATAATTACTGTGATGAGAAAAGCAAGTTTAAGGAGAAAATTGAGGAAGAATATATCAGAGATAAATACTTTCTCGCTAAGGCCTAGCTAATCTAATTTGTCAGCATATGGGATTTCTCTGACTCTGTCTAGTTCCCAGGTGGTTGAGACTGGGTGATTTCAACTCTAGTCTTTTTAAGGCAAGGAGATAGATTAAAAAAATGGAAAGGAGAAGAAATAGGGTAGATGAGAGAGGACAATACTTGCATCCAGAATTATAAAGAAAGATGGTTACCCCAAGCCACCAAGTATAAAGTTAATAACAATTAACTGTTTGGAAACAGCTCTGGGGCCACCATCTACTGTGGTCTAACTTTCCTTTTTGGGACAGTAGAACAACCCTGTAGTTTTTTCATCTTCTCAGAGGATGAGGTAAGTCTCAAGAAGTAGATACTAGAATTCATGCTATTAAGGCAGGTGAAAACTTATGCACAGCACTAGAAAAATGAAAGATAATGGGCCTTACTTCTACCCAAGTGTGCAGATTAATCCAGTAGAAAAAAGAATTGGTCCAATTTTAGTATCACCAAAGGTGAGACCAAGTAGAATTTCTTGAGTAGTATTGTTAGTTGACTGTGTCTCTAAATGGTGAAATGGGATAATGGAGACCTCCAGCCAAATTTATGGAATGTTGGAAGAGACATCAAGAGGCAATTTCTTTGAGTTCTTGCCTCCATTTTGCAGGTGGACACATTTGTGGTCACATCAGAGCTGAGTTAGAGCCCAGCTGCTGCATATTCCCTAGCCAACAATGTCTCAACAGCACCATGTCCCTCTTTTCAAGAAAGGCTGGGACAGAAGGCGTGAGGCATAGTGTCTGGTGTTTCTCCAGATGGTTGGAAGCTTGGCCCAAGAAACCTCAATCTGGAGCCGCTTACCTGCTGATGAATGCTGTCATTAGTGTTCATGGGACTTACCACCCAGTGCTTATCCTGAGGGATGGTAATTTATAGCTGTGTTACATGTCTGGATTGGACAGAGTGGGAAGAATGACAAACTGCAGGGTCTGGAGATTTGGCCTTCTTTGGCTATGGTTAATAATAAGCATTTCTTCTATAACCATCATGACATTCTCCTCACTCATTTCTACTCTTTTCTCATTACCTCTCTTTCTCTCCCTCTCTCTTTTCCTTAATCAACTTCCAAAGGTCCAACCTAATCAGTCGAGCTGGAAGTCTTGTCAGAGGAAAGATAAAGGAATAAGAAGAGAAGGTGACATTATTTAAGTATGTTCAATATACTAGGCACTGAGATAAATATGTTAATGCTTGTCTTCCCATTGCATTCACACAATGTTGCTGACAGGGGCAATTTAACCCTATTTACAAATGAGGAAACTTGCCCAGAGTTCAGACACTGGGTAGGTAATAAAGTTGGAAACCAAATTCAGCTCCATCTGACTCCCAAAGTGTGTTATTTACACATATCCTCATTTATATCACTCTCCTCCATCTGTCCAATATATTTTCCTGCTCCTTGTCATGGGTATATATGACAGCACATTCATTTAATAAACACTGATGCTCTATTATATGCTAGAAATGAAAGAACCAAAAATATGTAAAACAATTTTCACCCTCACACAGCTCACAGTTGGTATATGCCTGTATGCTTGGGGCTTGGGATTGATAAAGAATGCACATTAGTAAGTACTTCTTATGATAGAATGTTTATTCATTCACTTACTCATTATTTTAGCACACGCTTATTAAATACCTATTCTATGCCAGGAATTATCCTGTGCCAGTGTTTATCAATCCTTGCTGCATATTAGAATAACCTACTGCACTTAAAAAAAAACAAAAACAGAAAACTGAATCCCTGGCCCATTTAACTAGTTCTATTTCATTGACAGGAGGTGGGGCCCTGGCATTGGCATGTTTCAAAACTCTTGTAGGGAATTGTAATATGCAGCCAGGGCTGAAAAACAGTTTCATGCTCTAGAGATGCAACGATGAACAAACCAGAGAAGAAACACTCAGGGTCATAGTCACAGGATATGTGTCACCCTTGTTTAGATGGAGAAGAGGCAGATAAATGGGGAGAGAGGAAGATGAAGCTCAAATGTCTGGCTTGAACATAAATCTTCTTGGGCATTAAATTTAAGATAATTTGTGGGACACAAAGGAGGGGAATGATCTAAGACTGAAGTACCTTCATGGACTACATTGCTGTGATCTGGACCAAGTAGAGGAATTTACCGTCCTAAGAGTTTTGATCAGACTGATTGACACAGAGTTGCATGCTTGCTTTTCTGAGATAAGGGGTCATTCATGTATTTAACCCCAATTCACCTTCCGGTGATTGGGTCAAAAAAGAGTGGAAGGACTATTAAGAACTTCTCTCATAATCTTATTAAGTGACTGGGTTTCACACCAGACCAGGCCAATGAGAGAAATTAGGGAAGGCATTTACACTTTAATTTAATTTAAATTCAGTCTTGCCTTCATTTGTAGCGGAGCTTCATTTTGTTTATGCTAGTCTTAACTTTGGAATCAGACAAGTCTGGATTTGAGGTCCAGGTTAATTTCACTAACTAGGTGACCTTGGGCAAATAATGTCCTCTCTCAGCGCCCCGACTTCTGCATCTGTAAAGTGGGGTTTTAAATAGTGTCTACTTTCTGAGAGTGGAAAGAAGATAATGGGCCTACTGCATTTCTGGCTTAGAGCAAACACCCACTTAATATTAGCTGTCATTCTGTATTATCAATAATATTAGCTGTCATTCTTTACTATCTCTGTAAAAACATTGTGCGTAAGCGAAGAAATAAAGAGTGTGACTAAGTCTGTGAGAGCAAGTGAATTATTTGAGTGCAAAGAACTGAGGTATATGAATGTAATATACCTTAATACTACTACATGGGAAGCACTTTTCTATACATTTGAACTTCTCATAACTCTAAGAGGGTACATATTTTTACATTTTATTATGAAAATACTTTTAGAGAAACTTTGTATCTTATAATGAACTTCCATGTCCCCATTTCCCATCCTCAGCAATTATCAACATTTTGCTAATCTTGTTTGATCTATGTATTTCTACTTATTTTTATGGAATATTTTAAGACAAAGCCAGGACATCATGTCATTTTACTTATAGATATTTTAATAGGCAGTATGCATTTATAATGGATGTGTGTGTGTGTGTATAATGTTTTATCTACCACTTATGCTACAATTACCACAAGGGGCTTTGGTGTTATTTCAAGGAGTTCAAGTGATAAAGAACCCACCTGCCAATGCAGGAGACAGGGTTTGACCCTTGAGTTGAGAAGATTCCCTTGAGTAGGAAATGGCAACCCACTCCAGTGCTCTTGCCTGGAGAATCCCATGAACAGGGAATCCTGGAGGGCTCCAGTCCATGGGGTCACAGAGAGTCAGACACGACTGAGCACATGCATGCATACTATAATTCCATCCAACAAAATTAGCAATAATCTTTTACTATCTAGGACTCATTTCACACTGAAATTTCCCCAATTGCCTCAAAGATATATTTTTTACAGTCTGTCTGTTGAAGTCAGGCCAAAGTCTACACATTAAGCTGAGTAATACGTCTCTTAAGTCTCTTTTACCTTGCAATAGTATGAAAGAGTATTATTTTCACTTCACATGAAGTGAAAAAGCAGATGAAAGAGTTAAGATACAGAGAAGTCAAGTCACATTCTGAATGTCACAATGCTGGAAGAATGGATGTCACCATCAATGATAGCAGAACAGGTTTTGGATATTTAGAGAGTTTCTCAAAAGTCAAATACTCATTGTCTTCCCCCTTCTTTTGTCGTCAGTGACTAGAAAGAGACTAAATGGTCTGAATTTTATCCTCAGCCTCTCTCTAGCTTCCTGCCAAATACTAAAAGAATCGCCAGTTTCAAGCTCTAAAACATCTGGTTCTAGCTTGCTTCAAAAGGTGAGGGAGAAGCAATTTAAAATCTGTCTTTGGATTTTTGTAGGTGTGGTGGAGGGTGTGAAGTTTAGAAAAACAAATGCCCTTTACTCTAGGGCTCCTCGTTTATTCATTTGTTCATTCCAGCCATTTTTATTGGGTTGTCTCTGCAGACTTTACCCTGCACTGTACTAGGAGCTCTGGGTGCAGGAATAGATAAGAAAGCTTCCGTCCTCAAGGAATTCTAGTCCAGTGTATATGCTGGGGTGGGGAAGGAGAAATAGCTCTAGCACCATCAGAACATCTGCTCTGAGGAGGAGACACTTCCATAAATGACTCCCTATAATGAAGTCGCTTAGTCGCGTCTGACTCTTTGCAACCCCATGGACTATAGCCTACGAGGTCCCTCCATCTGTGGAATTTTCCAGGCAAGAGTACTGGTGTGGGTTGCCATTTCCTCCCTATAAGTGAGTGGTAATTGGATAGGAAGAGAAATAGGAGACGGCATTTATAAAACACAGAGGAAGGAGAAACTTGAGCTGATGCAGTTTCCTGGAGTAGTTCAATCTGGCTTGAGCACAAATGTGAGAAGAGAGAAATGTAAAAGTTCCTGGTTAGAGAGGGTAGCATGGAACAATGGCCATCACAGGCCATGTCAAAAGTCCCTATTTTTTGGCGGGGAGCACATCTTGGACTGAGTGGGATCTTAGTTCCCCAGCCAGGCATCTAACCCTAACCCATGTCTCCTGAGTGAAAGTAAGGAGTCTTAACACTGAACTGCCAGGGAAATCCTCAAAAGTCCCTATTTTGAGGGCAATCTTTCGAAGGGCTTTAAGGAAGAAGAGACAAGGTAAGGTCTGCACCTGAACGTTTCCTCTCATTGCTTTATGGATAATGATAGTTGTCAGAAGCCAGGACCCTAAGTGGTGGCAGTGACAGAGAAAGTGAGAGTGAAAGCTGTGTCTGACTCTTTGTGACCCCATGGACTATTGCACACCAGGCTCCTCTGTCCATGGAGTTCTCCAGGCAAAAATGCTGGAATAGGTAGCCTTTCCCTTCTCCAGGGGGTCTTTCTGACCCAGTGATTGAACTCACATCACAGGCCGATCTTTACTGTCTGGGCCACCAGGGCAGAGGTGATGAGGAAATGGAAAATCCCTTAAAGCAGAGCATGGGGATGTAGGGTTAGCCTTGGAGGGGTCACTGCTTTCTAAAGCTTGACCCTTCAAAACGGAGGGCTCCAGAAACATACCTCTATACCAAAGGGTAATAGGATTTTGGAGGAACCACGGAGTAGTGAACGAGTGTAAGGCAAGAGGGCAGAAGACGTGGACTTTCGGGCTGCCCCCACCACTTCACTTTTCACCTGTGCTCTCACAAGCGTGACACTTTGCTGACCTCTCGTGTCCTCATTTATGGGGTGGGATCATGATAGCTATGTTTCCTTCCTGAGAGTTCAGTTCAGTTCAGTAGCTCAGTCGTGTCCAACTATTTTGTGATCCCAGGGACCACAGCACACCAGGTCTCCCTGTCCATCACCAACTCCTGGAGTCCACCCAAACCCATGTCCATTGAGTCGGTGATGCCATCCAACCATCTCATCCTCCATCGTCCCCTTCTCCTCCTGCCCTCAATCTTTCCCAGCATCAGGGTCTTTTTCAAATGAGTCAGCTCTTTGCATCAGGTGGCCAAAATACTGAAGTTCTGGGAGGATTAAATAAGCCACATCACACTGAAGCAATTTGTAAACTCTAAAGAACCTGACAATTTAGCGTCATATTCTGGTTTCTCTGATCCAGTGTCAAACCACAAGTAGCATCCATGTAGACCACATAAGAAGGTCTGGGCTCTGGCAGATTCCATTTAAAATTCCTTGCATGAGCGCTAGCAAATCCAATCTCAAAATATTCTCGTAGACCACATGTCTGTCTCTCCCCAGTTCTGCTGTTACATCAGTTTCTGATTAGGGTTACAGTTTGAATGGGGAAGCAACTCTGAAGAGACATGGGTGCTGTCAGCAGAGGAGGTAGGGCATGGAGAGGAGGGACAGAGGCTGCTATAAGTAACCCCTGTTCTGGTTGGGATTCTGAATGAATATGAAAAGTAAGCAGAAACTCAATTAGTAACCCCTGAACTTGCCCCGTGTTATCTCGGAGAACACACACCCGCTTCCATCTTATGCCTCCAGAGGAGAGCAGGCTTCCTGTCAAACTATTGCAACAGAGGATGCAGACCCAGAGGAAACAGGGAGTGAAGCAACTCAAAGCTGTTTCTGCCTCCCCCATATCTCTAATTCAGGATTTTCCATGAGAATTAGGCAGTTTCAACCTCTGAGAGCATGAAAGGAGATAATTGTTCTATTATACTCATGGTCTCTTTCCATTAAGAGCCTACTATGTGCCACCCAGGCATTCTTTTCAGAGTTTTATCAAGTGTTGGTGTTATTGTCCCCATATTTCAGATAAGGGAACTGACGTTCAGAAAGGTGGAGTAGCCAGCCCGCAAAGGATCAGGGCTGTCTCATGCCTTAACTTATTCAAATATCAAACAGCAATGTGAGGCGGCTTCTGTTACTCTTTCCATTGTCAAGCGTATTACTTTTCTTCCCCATTTCCCACTCCACAGTGCCTCTTCTTGCTGCGGAGGGGGGTTACACTTCGTATTCACTGAAGCCTGACTCAGCCATGTGGAAGGTGAGTGGAGTGACAGGTGTCACTGTTAAGTAGAAGCTTTGAGATTCTGTGTCTTTTTTGTCATCTCCCTTTTTTTCTTTGCCATTAGACTAACAACATCCCAGATTGAGGCTGTCCAGTCAATCTGGGACTCAAAAAAAAAAAAAAATACAGAGGAAAGTCATAGCCATGAATGAACATGTATGAGACCTGAGATTTGAGGAACATTTGTTACACAAAGTAACCTAGTCTAAATCAGCTAACGTACCACTTGAAGGCAGTGGAGTTAAGAGAGGTGAAGGAGATGCCAGCTATTAAGTGGCAAAGCTGAAACGATAGTTAACTCTGTCCTATTCTACGAATAAATTGTGTGATCTTGACCTTTGTGTTGCTTTCTCTACAGTTCTGGCTCCATGAGATTTTCCTGTATTCTACGGAGACTCCCCTAAAATAACAACAATGAACTGAAACAGAATCACAGACTTAGAGAACAAACTTGTAGTTGCTAAGGGGAAGGGTGGGGGGTGAAGGACAGTTAGGGAATTTGAAATGGACATGTACACACTGTCATATTTAAAACGGATAACCAACGAGGACCTATTTTAAAGCACAGGGAACTCTGCTGAGTGTTACGTGGTGGCCTTAATGGGAGGGGAGTTTGGGGGAGAATAGATACATGTATGTGTATGGCTAAGTCCCTTTGCTGTCCACTTGAAACTATCATAGCACTGTTAATCAGCTGTACTCCAACACCAAATTTAAAAAAGTTAAAAAAGATGAAATGACAACGATGGCTAGTTTTAGTAAATTGAAGAGCTGGAAGTTCATCAGCAAGGAAGGAAAGTGAGTTAGAGTAGTGATTTATAATTTCAATGAATATAGAATTCATCTGGGGATTTTGTTATGATGCAGATCCTAGTAGGTCTGGGGCAGGACCTGAGATTCTGTAATTTAAACAAGTTTCCAAATGAAGCTTATACTGTGAGTGCTTGGACCACTCTTAGCAGCAAGCCTAGGGGATGCCAGTCAGTTCACTATGGCTATGACAGAGAGGTAGTGATGAACAGTGGTGAGGAATGTGTAAACAGGACTTAAACGAGGGTCAGGAAAGCCAGGTAATGAGGGAGCAAAAAACTTAAGCAGGTAAATGGGACTTCCCAGGTGGTGCTAGTGGTAAAGAATCCACCTGCCCAGGCAGGAGACACAAGAGATGCAGGTTTGATCCTGAGCTCAGGAAGATCCCCTGGAGTAGGAAACAGCAACCCACTCCAGTACTCTTGTCTGGGAAATCTTATGGACAGAGAAGCCTGACAGGCTACAGTCTATGAAGTTGCCAAGAGTCGGACACGATGACGGTGTGTATGCAAAACAGAGCATGTGGGGAACTGGACGCCTAGGGCCCCGAGAGTGAGTGCCTTCTAGTCGAGTTCTGTGTGACTCATGTCCAGGTTGAGTCTACAGTGAATTTTGAAAACTGAATTAATACAGAGCCAGAGTGTGGGTTCAGATTTTACCTTCACATTGGTCATGACATCACTGATACTGTCAGGTTATTCCAAGAAGGATGTTCTTAAGATAAATACAAATGTAGACCTTTTTATCATTAGGGAAAAAATAAAATAAAATCATGTCATGCTTCAAGTAGCTTCATGTGAAACTACTATTATCAATTTTTGGTTTATGTCTGCATTTCCATAACTTCTGGTTGTCTGTCTTTTTTTCTTATGTTCTGTCTCTTTATTGTGTCTTCAAGTTTCTTCAGGCTTGCAGTTATACAAGAGCCTCTATAAAATCAACCCCATCATCAATATCCTTCAGAAAATTTCTCCCTAAATTTTTCTGTGCTATTTTTCCAAACTGGACTGAATATTTCCATCATAAAGTAATTGATGAAACGTTCATTTCTTGTTGTCTCTAAGTTATACCTAAATCTGAAATTAAACTATTCTTAGTCACTCATATTCTAAAGAGAAACCTAAGTCTCACCAACTTTGGGGCCACACTCCTCCAGTGACTCATAGGTGTTCTAAGGAGCAGCAATTCATCCTCTTATGATGGACACCAACACCTCTCCTTCTTATCCCTCAGTCTTCATAAGAAGAGGACTGGGCGTAGGGAAAGGGGATATGGATCGACAGTTACCTGAGCCCCGGCTAATCTTGTGAAAAGTGTAATTTTCTTATAAAAGAAAAGGAAAAGCTTAAGGAAGTGAGGGAAGAGGAAATAATCACCCCCACCCCCTACTTACAAGCAAATAAATAACTCATAAAGATTTGGAACGCCTGCAAGGAAAGACTGAAAAATTCTTTCCCTGATAGATGCGATGCAGAACTGGCAGGGACACCTATTGGTAGCAGATTTTGAGAAGGATTCCTGTCTGAAACTTAGTGGGGAGGTCAATCCCTTCTTCAGTTAAAGTCTCCATACACACCCTAGGATGTGGCTTTCTTGCTTTGTCTCATTAATCAGCAGCACATTCTTATTCTAAAGAGTACTTTGCTTTTCTTATCCATCATGCATCTACTAGGTTTTCTCTTTCTCCTCTTTCTTCTCTCTCTCCTTCTCTTTCTCTTTTTTTTTCACTTTCTTCCCTTCTTTCCTTTCTGTATCTCACTTTCTCTTTCATTCTCTCATTTTTTATCTAAGTCTTCATTTTTTAGATATTACTTTACCTTTATTATCTGAAGAAGGTCTTATGGATTGAATGCAAAGGAGCCCCCATAATTCATATATGATGGTAGCCTCCAGAGTGATGGTATTTGGAGGCGGGGTTCAGGGGAGATAATTAAGGTTAGATTAGGTCAAAGAGTGGAAGCCTCATGGTGAGCTTTTGGTATTCTTGTTCAGTCCCTAAGTCATGTCTAACTGTTTGCAACTCCACGGACTCCAGCACTCCAGGTTCTTCTGTCCTCTGCTATCTCCCAGAGTTTGCTCAAATTTATGTCTGTTGAGTCGATGATGCTATCTAACCATTTCATCCTCTGCTGGCTGCTCATTTTACCTTTAACTTTTCCCACCATCAGGGTCTTTTCCAGTGAGTTGGCTTGTCACGACAGGTGGCCAAAGTATTGGAGCTTTGGATTCAGCATCAGTCCTTCCAATGAATATTCAGGGTTGATTTCCTTTAGGATTGACTGATTTGATCTCCTTGCAGTCCAAAGGGCTCTTGAGAGTCTTCTCTATCACCACAATTTGAAAGCATCAATTCTTCAGTGCTCAGCCTTCTTTAAGGTCCAACTCTTACATTGGAACATGACTACTGGAAAAACCTCAACTTTGAGATTAATGCCCTTTTAAAAAGAGGAAAAGAAATGGGCTCTTTCTCTCTGTGTGCGAACTCCAAGGAAAAGTCATTTGAGGACATACCCAGGAAGAGTTGCCCTCACCAAGAACTCAACAATGCTGGCTCCCCGTCTAACAATCCAGACTTCCAGCCTCTAGCACTGTGAGAAATAAATATCTGTTGTCTAAGCCACCCAGGGGATGGTGTTATGGCAGCCCAAGCTGGCTCTGGCAGAAGGGGAGACTGATCCAGGTTTTCTGTTCTTGTTGTTTCTGATACAGGCTGTTTTGATACAGGTTGTTTTGATGCAGGTTTTCTGTTGAATTGCTAAGTTGTGTCTGACTTCTTGGCAACCCCATGGACTGTATCCCACCATGCTCCTCTGTCCATAGCATTACCCCACCAAGAATACTGGAATAAGTTACCATCTTCTTCTCCATGGGATTTTCCCTAATCAGGGATTGAACCTGTGTCTCTTGCATTTCCTTCATTGGTAGATTGATTCTTTACCAGAGAGCCACTGGGGAAGCCCATTTTCCTCTAGACTCTGCTGCAAACCTCTTCTTTACATTAAAAAAAAAAAAAAAGTCCAGGCTGTTACTATCAAGTGATGTTCTTTCTTCTAAATGTTCATAAGTCATTTGGCATGGCTGGTTATGCAGCAATAGATAACTGAAACCAACATCAGGAGGGGAACATCCTTGTCTACTGGAGGAACTGAGGCACTCCATATTTCAAGTCTTGAAGTCTCAGCTGGTTTTTGCCCCTGTGCCGAGCCTATACTCTGCACCCAGTCCACGACTCAGTCTGATATCTGCCCCCCCCACACTTCTGGGGGTGTCCTCTTTGCCCAGTACGACAGAGTTTGCCTCTTTGCTTTTTTTTTTTTTTAAATCAGATGTCTTCACTTCCCTGTCTTCTGCCTTCACAGTTCTTATCGTGATTGGATGCAACTCTATGGTTGTCTTCCCATTATCCTCACAGCCATTCAGCTCCTTCATATGTCCCATGCCTTCTGGCCACCTGACTAATGACCTTTATCTACTTGCAATACTTGCCAAAGTGCACTCTTCCGTGTGTGTCAGTTAACAGGATCTTGCTCCCATAACATTAGGTTATGCTTCTGTCATTTACAGGTTACCTGTAGTTTTTTGTGTGTTGTTTACAAAGGAGACAGAATGATTGGAAGGAAAAAAAAAAAACAGGCTGACAAATTGTATAGACCTGGTTTAAATCCTGGCTCTTGTCATTTACCTAATCTTGAGTGAATTTAACTATATTTTTGTCATCTGCATGATGTCAATAATATCAGAAAAAATAATAACGGTGATGGCAATGACAAAATGAAAAACAATCCCAGCATCTCACTTGGTTTCAGTCATAAATAGATATGCAATATTTAATACACCTAGTTCAGGCGCAACTTAATTTAATAAATGTATGGTAAGCACCCAGTATGTGCCTGGCATTATGACAGGCACTGGAGAATCTACACTGAGCTAGAGAAATATAGTCAGCAGCCTCATAGAGCACATGATCCAGGGCAAGCACTGGCAGACTTATAGCACAGCCTATGGCTCAAATCCTGCCCTTGGCCTGCTTCTGCCCAGCTAATGAGCTGAGATTAGTGTTAGGCATTTTTTTTTTTTTAATTTTTATTTATTTATTTATTTATTTTTTAATTTTAAAATCTTTAATTCTTACATGTGTTCCCAAACATGAACCCCCCTCCCACCTCCCTCCCCATAACATCTCTGTGGGTCATCCCCATGCACCAGCCACAAGCATGCTGTATCCTGCGTCAGACATAGACTGGCGATTCAATTCTTACATGATAGTATGTATACATGATAGAATGCCATTCTCCCAAATCATCCCACCCTCTCCCTCTCCCTCTGAGTCCAAAAGTCCGTTATACACAGCTGTGTCTTTTTTCCTGTCTTGCATACAGGGTCGTCATTGCCATCTTTCTAAATTCCATATATATGTGTTAGTATATACTGTATTGGTGTTTTTCTTTCTGGCTTACTTCACTCTGTATAATCGGCTCCAGTTTCATCCATCTCATCAGAACTGATTCAAATGAATTCTTTTTAACGGCTGAGTAATAAGAAAGCTGTGGTACATATACACAATGGAGTGTTAGGCATTTTTAAAACAATGTTTATTTTAAAGTTAACGCAACAAGAACTTGCAAAGCCTAAAACCTTTATTAACTGTCCTTTGGCAAAAGAGTTTAACTATCCCTGGTCTAATGGAATACATAGGAATCATTCAATAAATGCTTTTCACAAACCAATATTTAGAGAGACACTCTTTACACAAGTTTCTGATTGATTTCTGTATCCATTTTTGCAACCTCATGGACTATAGCTGCCTGGCTCCTCTGTCTGTGGAATTTTCCAGGCAAGAATACTCGAGTTGGTTGCCATTCCCTTCTCCAAGGGATCTTCCCGACTCAGGGATTGAACCCAGGTCTCTTTCCCTGGCAGGCTCAGATGGTAAAGAGTCCACCTGCAATGCAGGAGACCCTGGTTCAATCCCTGGATTGGGAAGATCCCCTGGAGAACGGAATAGCAACCCACTCCAGTATTCTTGCCTGGAGAAATCCATGGACAGAGAAGCCTGGTGTGCTACAGTCCATGGGGTTGCAAAGAGGTGGACACGACTGGGCAACTTCTATTCACTCACTCCTATGTTGCAGGCAGATTCTTTACTATCTGAACTACCAGGGACGCCCTGTCTAACACTCAGTGCCCTATGGGCTTTTTGTTAAAAATCACATTTTCAGCTGTTTACAGGCCCTTCATGGGTGACTCATGTACCTTTGAAGCCTCCTCTAATTATAGTCTTTCTATATTTCTGCCACACTGGGGTTTTTTCTGTTCAGCAAATACTGCACACGTGCCTCAGACCAGGGTATTATTACTCTCTACCCCCCTCATTCTGCTTGTTTACTTCTAATTTGTCCTCCAGAATTCAGCTTTAAAGTCACTCCCTTTGGGAAAATTCCCTTGACCTCTCCTTGCTAGACAGGCACCCCCCCTCCCCTCCCGTACTGCTTTATTTCTTCTCGTGGTTCCTAATAGTTATGGTGACTTTATTTTCTCGTTTGTGATTATTTTATTAGTCACCTCCATGTGTTAGTTCCATGAGGGCAGGGGCTATGTTGCTTCTGTTTATTAGTTTATCTCCAGCATCCTAGCATGTTTTTTGGTGCTCAATAGATATTAGGTAAACAAATGAAACAAAGAACGAATGATTCAGTGTCACTTTTATTGAAAAGAAATAGATCAGAAAGCACATAGGATTCTTGCAACATGGGAGTGCTTTCCTTTCCCAGGCAAATGCACTCCCCCCACCCCAGATGGGCTTTCTGTGGCTCCATTTAAGAAGCCTCTTCATTCTCTCTGTATAATTAATGGAGACCCAGTGAGCTGTTTGCGCTGATACATCACCTGCACCACACAGTAAGTGCATTTGTTACAGAGCTATCTGGGCCAAAGCTAATGAAACATTTGCAAATGTCCTGATTTACAAAGAGAAAATTGGTTCACCTGAATGACAAGGTTTGCATGCAAGGAAATGTTCCTCTTTGCTATTTTCTGCATTCTGGGAAGCCTCATATCCTCAAAGTAACACACATGAGCAAACCCTTCTAGAAGGCAAAGGCCAGAGGTCACCTTGGAGAAAGACAAGGGTTCTGAGATCAACATTACCCTCTGGGGGGTCCTCATGTGAGCTTTGGAAACTGTACACAGATTATGTGTGTATTTATGTGCACATGTTTAAAGATTGATTAGGCTCTCACTGGAATCTGTCTCCCCAGTAGTGGAAAGTCAGTGATTTAAGAAAATCTGTTTTCTTAGACTTGAATTTATTAATTTTTAAAAAGAGAATAAGGAGCAGAGAAGTATATATGTTCTGAGGAGATCCTTCCTATTTGTAGTCCCAACCTTCCTTGATTCACTGTGCAAATGAGGTAGTTCAGATAAGTCTGGAAAGATGACTTGCCTGGCCCTTTACAGCAAATGAGACATAAACCTAGGACAAAATCCTGTCATCCTAATGTCCTTTCCACCCTGCTGTCCACTAACATAATCATTTCTTGTTTCATGGGGTTCTTCATTCACTCATTTAATTTCTTTCTCACTCACTTATTCTTTCTCACTGTCCCATATTACCACTTTCTCAATATGAATTTGTAAAACTCTTAAACAACACAGGTTTGAACTGTGCAGGCCCATTTATACACAGAATTTTTTCAGTAGTAGATGTACAGTACTGTACAACCTGCACCTAAGTTTGCAGATGCAGAACCATGGATACAGGGAAACAGTGGGTAAGAATGGCTGACTATTATTCAGCCATAAAAAGGAACGCATTTGAGTCAGTTCTAATGAGGTGGATGAATCTAGAAGCTATTATACAGAGTGAAGTGAGTCAGAAAGAGAAAGATAAATGCCATATTCTAATACATATATATGGAATCTAGAAAAATGGCACTGAAGAATTTATTTACCAGGCAGCAACAGAGAAACAGACATAGAGAACAGACTTATGGACATGGGGAGAGGGTGAGATGCATGGAGAGAGTAACATGGAAACTTACATTACCGTATGTAAAATAGATAGCCAATGGGAATTTGCTGTTTGTCTCAGGAAACTCAAACAGGGGCTCTGTATCAACCTAGAGGGGTGGGATGGGGCAGAAGATGGGAGGGAGGTTCAAAAGGGAGGGGATATATCTATACCTACGGCTGATTCATGTTGAGGTTTGACAGAAAACAGTAAAATTCTGTAAAGCAATTATCCATCAATAAAAAATAAATAAATTTTCAGTAAAAACGGCTGACTATAAATTATACATGAATACATTTGAATCAGTTCTAATGAGATGGATGAAACTGGAGCCGGTTATACAGAGTGAAGTAAGCCAGAAAGAAAAACACCAATACAGTGTACTAACACATATATATGGAATTTAGAAAGATGGTAATGATAACCCTGTATGCAAGACAGCAAAAGAGACACAGATGTATAGAATGGACTTTTGGACTCTGAGGGAGAGGGAGAGGGTGGGATGATTTGGGAGAATGGCACTGAAACATGTATACTATCGTGTAAGAAATGAATCGCCAGTCTATGTTCGATACAGGATACAGGATGCTTGGGGCTGGTGCACGGGGATGATCCAGAGAGATGATATGGGGTGGGAGGTGGGAGCAGGGTTCAGGATTGGGAACTCATGTACACCCGTGGCGGATTCATGTCAATGTACGGCAAAACCAATACAGTATTGTAAAGCAAAATAAAGTGAAAATAAAAATTAAAAAAAAATAAAGTTCATACTGGCAGATTAAAAATAAATAAATAAATAAATAATACATGGACTTTGGACTGGGCAAGGGGCAGTGCAATAGCTCCCCACCCAAGACTGTTCAAGGGTTAATTTTCTTTATTAGTTGTGACCCGCTCATTTCTAAGAAGGCTTCCCCAGGTAGTGCTAGTGGTAAAGAACCTGCCTGCAAATGCAGGAGACATGAAGAGACGCTGGTTTGACCCCTGTGTAGGGAAGATCCCCTGGAAGAAGAAATGGCAACCTACTCCAGTATTCTTGCCTGAAGAATTCCATGGACAGAGCAGCCTGGTGTGCTACAGTCCATGGGTTGCAAAGAGTTGAACACAACTGAAACGACTTAGCACGCATACACATTTCTAAGAAGAATTTTGGCTTCGATAAATCATTGTTCAATAAGGTTGATGAATTAGAAAATGAAATTCAACAGGAAAATGCATTTACCTTTTCCTTTCCAAATGCATCTTTCAAGTAAAAGTAAAAGAATAAAAAATCATCTAAATGCACAAGAACCCAGAGACTCAAAAAGACTTCAATAAATTTTAGAAATTGAAGATCGAGTATTCAACAAATAAATGGAACCCATAAAATAAGTGCATGCAGAAGGAGACACTGATGAGAAACAAACCAATTTGTCCTAAGAAGTCAATACATAAAGGCAAGAGATATCACAGAGGATGGTGAAAATTGGGAAACTGATTGAAAGTCCATGTACAAAGGAGTTGAATATCACTCTAGCCCCTAAGTTCTCATCAACCACATTGCAATTTTGCATAGAGACCAGAGGCAGCAGATTGGAGGAAAATTGAATAATTCTAGGAAAAATAATGTGGTTATTGTAATCAGTAAAATTAGTGACTTGTACCCCTTCACTCTGATATAAAGCCCAAAGATAAACTTCTGCTATGTATGTTGTTGTTCAGTCGCCAAGTTGAGTTTGAGTGTTTTGTGACCCCATGGACTGTAGTGTGCCAGGCTCCTCTGTCCGTGGGATTTCCTGGGCAAGAATACAGGAGTGGGTTGCCAGCTGTTTCCCCAGGGGATCTTTCCTACCCAGGGATCAAACCTATGTCTCCTGAATTGCAGACAAATTATTACTGCTGAGCCACTGGGAAAGGCTCTATTACGTATACAAAGCTTATATCTATTTCACGGGCCTAGAATAATAACAGGCAATGAAGAGTCTACTGATAGTTCAGAACAACTTTGGAAAAGGGAGAAAATGCTAAACAAATAGGAAGGGAAAAACCTGAAAGAAAATAGATAAGGCAAGCAATAGAATCAAACTTTGCACCAAAAGCTTATTAATAATATAAGCTAGAGGTTGTATCTATAAAAAAGAAAAGAATGCTATGAAAAAATAACAATCAGACACAAGAAAGAAGTCCTATAAATTATGTATGTGTTTGTGCATACCTCCAATAAGAGTTGAAAGTTAAAGCTGAAAAAAATATACAGAGAGTAGAAAAAGACCACAACAGAGATACAGCGTGTGGATCTACTCTGCAAAAGACTCTATCAAGAATATGAAAAAATAAGCCAGAGACTAGGAGGAAACATTCGGCAAAAGATATCTGTCAAAGAACTGTTATCCAAAATAAACAAAGAAACTCTTTAAAAAATAAGAAAACAAAGAACCTGATCTTAAAATGGACCAAAGACCTTAACAAAGACTTCACCAAAGAAAATACACAGAGAGCAAATAAACACACTAAAAGATGCTCCACATTGCAGGCCATCACGCGTGCATGCTGTCTCCTCGGTCATGTCTGGCTTTATGCAACCCCATGGACTGTAGCCCACCAGGCTCTTCTGTCCTTGGGATTCTCCAGGCAAGAATACTGGAGTGAGTTGCTATGCCTTCCTCTAGAGCGTCTTCCCAGCCCAGGAATGGAACCCTCATCTCTTACGTCTCCTACATTGGCAGGTGGGTTCTTTACCACTAGTGCCACTTGGGAAGCCCTGTAGGTCTTAAGGGAAATGCAAATTAAAACAAGGAGATACCACTACATGCCTATTACAGTGCCCCAAATCTGGAATACCAGCAACACCAAAATTCTGTGAGGACGTGGAGCAACAGGAACTCGGACTTATTAGGAATGCAAAATGGTGTACAGCCACTATGGAAAACAGTTTGGGGAGTCTCTGACAAAACTAAATATTCTTACATTACGATCTAGCAATTGTACTCCCTGATATTTACCCAAAAGAGTTGAAAACTTATGTCCACACACAAACTTGCACTCGAATATTTAAAGCAGACTTGCTTATTCATAATTAGTGAAAATTGGAAGCAATCAAGCTGTTCTTCAGTATATGAATGGATAAACAGTGATGCATTCAAAAGACAAGGGAATATCATTCAGCATTAAAAAAGAAACGAGCCACTAAGCCATGAAAGACATTGAGGAGACTTAAATACATATTACTAGGTGAAAGATGCAAGTATCAAACCAATTTCCCATTACTACAAGGCTGTGTTACAGTTATTTATATTAAACACCTCACCCCAGTTAAAATTTCTGTGTGATTTGTGTCTCTGGATTGAATCTGATCATTATGATAGGAGACAAAAGATAAGAACCTTAAAAAAACAGATGATAGAAATTCTACTTTTGAAAAAAAATAAAATTTCTTAAATAAACAGATGAATTCTCAGCTTAAAAAGTTTCCAATAAGTGAGCAGATTTTTTAAAAAGGCTAAAAAAGATCCCCAGTAAGCTACATAATCATAAACCTTTATAAACTTGATCTTTACCAAGGGCAAATAGAAGATTCTAATAACTTTCAGTATGGATGGGGAAGATCGTCTATAAAAAGCAACAAAAATCAGAATATATCAATGTAACAATGATGGTAAGTTTATAGAATGTTATGAAAGTAAAGACAGTCAATTACCCAATCTAGTAAAAATATACTCCAAAAACATTCAAGAAAGGAAAAGTAAATTCCATGTTCATTTGTATGAACAGATAATATTAACACCAATATTTTATTTAAATTAAAAGTTTAAATTAATTATGTTTGTTTAATGGAACGATGTAATTGTGGAGAAAAAAATTATCAAAGTTGGCAAATCAAACAATATTACTAAGAAGATAATCTTTAGAAACACGATGCTTCATACTAGAAAATAATGCTAATCATTAAGTTAAGAAATGAGTTTGCTTTTGATCAACAAGAATGGGAAACAGGGTGTGCTGCTGTTGGAATTTATTATAAAACTTTATGATCATTTATTCAAATCATAAGCATGTATGTGAAGTGAAAGTCACTCAGTCGTGTCTGACTCTTTGTGACCCCATGGACTGTACAGTCCATGGAATTCTCCAGGCCAGAATACTGGAGTGGGCAGCTGTTCCCTTTTCCAGGGATCTTCCCAACCCAGGGACTGGACCTAGGTCTCCCACACTGCAGGCAGATTCTTTACCAACGGAGCCTCCAGGGAAGCCCATAAGCATTCATATGTTTTTAATAAACAATAAAATAAAAAGCCAAAAAAAATTCTCCGGAGGAGATCCATGAGATAACAAAGAAAAGAAATCAGCCAAATGTTCAACAGATAATTATCATTCAATGACTGGGAGTTTTGGTATAATGTGCCCAAGAAATAAATTTGGGAAAAAGCCTATGATTTAGCATTGTGTTTGGACTTTGATTTCAAGAAGGTGGTAGGAAACAGGTAAAACTTGCCGCCGGTAAGCATACACATTCTTGAGATAACACAAACTTTTTCTGTTCAATTTTAGATCAATGTCATCACTTGGATAGTTCAAAAGGGTCAATGAAAAGCACTTTAAATGATGTCTTAGACAAGGTTCTGACTGGGAAAAAAATCAATCTTTCCAAGAGTGTTCCTTTTTTATGTACTAGCCTCACAACTAACAAACAAACCAGCAAATACTCCTCTTTACATCCACATCCCATACAGATAATGGAATTAAAATCTCAATACATATATACATATTTTTAAAACTACATAAAAAAACTTAATCTCTGTGGATGGGTTCTAATTTAACAAGATTCTCATAGTCTAATTAATAAAAGATTTTTAGATAGCATATTTGGAAGAATGGATCAATAATGAGCTTTTCAAGTAGCTCCTTTCCAGGACTGAGGTCACTCAAAAGCACTTTGGCATCATTTGCAGTCAGGTACTTGGCCTCTTTTCAACAGAGGCCAGGCTTAGGTCGACTACGTACCTCAAGGATGCTCAGGAATGGAGAGACTGAGTTGTCCAGAAATAAGTGATTCACCAAACCTTTAAAATATATTGCTGAAACAAATTTCATGCTCTTATATTTCAAATAAAGCACCAGAACTAAAGTCAACCTGAGGTCATGTGATCTAGTTGCACCATCCAGTTTTAAGCAAGCAGAAAGAAGTCACATTAGGACCAAGTGGTATTTGCATAGAAACCTACCCACAGGACTCTGATCAATACCCTCCAACATATTTCTTAACACAATTCTTTGAGTAACGGCAATAGACATAGTACACACAGACCTACAAGCACACACACACACACACCCCCATTTAGAGTCAGTGACTCTGAAGAACTGAGTATCTCTATCTCAGCCTTGCTGAATATGAAACAGTTGCATGTTGTGATAAACTTCAAATGGCCAATTAGAATCAGACCTGAATACTTAAATATGTGGCCGGTAATCAGAGTCTGAGACAAATGTGGTGAGAACTCTGCTCAAAGTATTAGAAAGCTTCATTTCTCTCTCAGCTTCAACCACAATCAAGTCGACCCATCTCAGCTACCTCATTCCTTTTTTGATGTCAAGAGTTCTCATCAGGTAGAATTACAATGCAATATCAATGTGTCTCACAATATTGTCTTGAGAGTTACACAAGATGATATAAACAAATGGCGTTAAAATGGTGTAGCAGACTGCAGATTTAGAGTAATAGAATGGCTATATGACAATGCATGTATAAAAAGTTCAAAGTTTGAGCAAAAGTGAGAGCTTATTGGCTTATGTAATTGGGTTACAGATGGTCTCAGGGAGTGTTTCTTAAAAATTATCTAGACTCTTTTTTTTCTTTAATTCCTATGACCTGAATCACTCAATTATTCTACTTCTTTTTCTTATACCACTAAGTTTTCTATACAGTGGGTAGAGTGGAGGCAGCAAACAACATCTATCTCTTGACTTTTTTTTTTAAAGCGAGTTTTGCCACATAAAAAAAAGGTCTTCTATCAGCATTTGCTCATAAATTCCAGGGAAGGACTTTAACTGGATCACTTTGGATTACATTCCCCTATTTGAGTCAATGACTTTGGCTGAGAAGAGGGGTTTAGCCAGATCTTGTCACAAGAATGCCTTGAAGTACACACAGTGACAGATATTCAGCCTGTCAGTGGAAGGGGCTGTTACTGCTAGAGGGAGGTGCAAAGAAACAGTGGAAGACAAACATGAGATGTCTACTCTCTCTGTGCCCCCAAAGCTCCCAGCATCCTCTGTCACATTCCACAGAATGGAGTTGTTTTTCACTCTTCCAGCCTGCATATATATGTCTGATTCACTTTTGTATTCTAGCATATCTCACAGGACCTAACATAGATTAGTTGCTCAATAAATATAGATCGAAAGGATGAATAAATACAATTTCTGTTAAAACTGCAGAGGACTCTGCTATCCCAGGCCTTCCCTGTATATTGAGAATTAACTCCTGTGTGCCTTAACTCCCAAACTCTTCTAGGCTTAATACTGCTACTTGGGAACTCCTTCTCTATTTAATTTATCAAATATTTACTTGGCACCGATCCTAAAGAAGGCCAATCCTGGGTGTTCACTGGAAGGACTGATGCTGAGGCTGAAACTCCAATACTTCGGCCACCTCATGCGAAGAGTTGACTCATTGGAAAAGACCCTGATGCTGGAAGGGATTGTGGGCAGGAGGAGAAGGAGACGACCGAGGATGAGATGGTTGGAAGGCATCACCAACTCGATGCACATGAGTCTGAGTGAACTCCAGGAGTTGGTGATGGACAGGGAGGCCTGGCATGCTGCGATTCATGGGGTCGCAAAGAGTCGGACGTGACTGAGTGACTGAACTGAACTGATGAGCAAAACCCTATGCGGAGTTCTTTAGATAATTCGGAAGAGAATTACTTGAAAATTACTTTAGAATTACTTGGGTTGAGAATTACTTCTTGGTGTCCTAAATGATAAATTGGAAACTCTAAGAATCTTACAGGAACTTCCATGGTGGTCCAGTGGTTGAGACTCCTTCCCCCCGATGCTGGGGGTCTGGGTTTGATCCCTAGCCAGGGAACTAGATTCCACAGGCCACAACTAAGAGCTCACATATCACAGCTAAAGAGTCCACATGCCACAATGAAGATCCTACATGTTGCAACTAAGACATCCGTGCAGCCAAATTAATAAATAAGTAAAATATAAATAATATTGAAAAAGGAATCTTATAGCTGGATTGGCAAATCATGGCATTTGATCTAAAATGAACAATCCCTGGAACCATCTGTCTGACAGATGCTCATACAGTACACTCACATGATATATAACATTGAAGTTCAGATATAAGATAAACTAAGACCAACTGAAGTCAGTGCAAAACCTAGATGGCCAGGAGGGATATTAAGGTTCTGGTGACAGTGAGCAGAAAGGAATAACTATATTCGTGGACCTACTATGACCCAGGAACTCTGTGCAGCATCTTTAACCACTATTTCATGGTATCTCTCCCAGCTCCAGGAGGCGGGCATCTCTGTCTTTTCTATCTTTACTTGGCCAGGTACAAACTGAAGCTCTGAGAGCTTAAATGAATCAGTGAGACAATGCAAAGAATACAAGGTTTATAACCCTGCACTGGTGTTTTCAGTGCTACCAAGCTTTTCCTTGTAGTGTAATGAATCATACATACATCACACCAGACAGTGTATTCCTATAAAGATGATCAGCCAGGAGGCGAAACAGATAGAAAATTATACATACATCGGTACAGTCAGTTCAGTTCAGTTGCTCAGTCGTGTCCAACTCTTTGCGACCCCATGAATCGCAGCACACCAGGCCTCCCTGTCCATCACCAACTCCTGGAGTTCACTCAAACTCATGTCCATCGAGTCGGTGATGCCATCCAGCCACCTCATCCTCTGTCGTCCCCTTCTCCTCCTGCCCGCAATCCCTCCCAGAATCAGAGTCTTTTCCAATGAGTCAACTCTTCGCATGAGGTGGCCAAAGTATTGGAGTTTCAGCTTTAGCATCATTCCTTCCAAGGAACACTCAGGACTGACTTCTTTTAGAATGGACTGGTTGTATCTCCTTGCAGTCCAAGGGACTCTCAAGAGTCTTCTCCAACACCACAGTTCAAAAACATAGATTCTTCTGCACTCAGCTTTCTTCACAGTCCAACTTTCACATCCATACATGACCACTTTGGAAAAACCATAGCCTTGACTAGATGGACCTTTGTTGGCAAAGTAATGACAATTATACAAATGTTAATAGGTAATATGAATTGATCATAGGTGATAGATTATAAAGATGAATGGGACATGAAGATACATGAATGTATAATTAAGATAGATTGAAAGATATGTTTATATATATTTGTACGGGGATGCTGTCAACCTTGTTTTGTGAAAAGTCAACTGGCTAAGTGAGAAGATAATCAGACAATTATGGGAAAGCCACGATTTGTTCCTACCTCTTCCATTGCTTCTCTGGCTCTGTGTCCTTGTTCTTTTTTCATCCTCAGTTTCATTGTCTGTAAAATGAGAATCATAAACGAAGCCCAGCCTACACACACACAGGGTAGTTTTGAGACTCCTACAAGGCAATTGTTGGGGAAGCATCTTGAAAATTGTAACATGCTCTGTTGCTCCCCTGAGTTCGACCTGGGTAGTTCTGCAGCTTCTTCTGAAAAGACAGCCAGCCTCATCTCAGGTGAGGAAATGGCTTATTATTTTTTTTTTACAGGCTGCCTGAGCTTGGTTGCTGCCTGTCTATCACTGGATGCGTGTTTTATCAGCTTTCACATCGCCTCTACCTTGCAGCTCAGCTCATATCATCAAAAACCACTCTGGTGCCCTCGGTGTCGGCAAATGGTTGTTTGGCTGTTGTATCTCCTATGCCATCTCTAAAGCTGAGCTCAGTAACAGACCCTTTTTTGATGCCAGATGATCTGAAAGCAGGATGAAAAGTGAGGAGAATGTTTTCCCACTCAGGATCAATATGCCTTTAACCTTCCTTCCTTCTATCCTTGGGGAAGTGTCTCTTCTCACCTCCCTGGCAGTTTTTGCCCTTCCACACTCCTGTCTTTTCATTTTCCCCTCCCCCCAGCTCCCCCATCTTCACCACAGCCTGGTTAGAATTCATGTCTTCCTCCCCGAGTTCTTCTTCCATCAAAACAGAATCTGCTGGATTGCGTTCCTAAACAGAGTCCCCTATTGCTTTGAAGCAAAGAAAACAAGCAGTTACTCTGTTTGAGTCAGAATACAGAGGTTTGAATATTGCTCTGTTACGATGAGCAACATGATCTTCGATAACTGATTTCATCTGAGTAAAGCTTTCCTTTTCTGCAAATTGGGGGCAGCAATGCCTGCCTTGCTCATCCCCTGCAAGCCCAGAACATTTACGATGGAAAGGCCCTAGATGTTAAATCCTATATGTGAACATCTTAGTGACAAGCAGCTTAATCTTTTACTTAAAAACACATATGGTATACTTCTTAGATGTGAAACATTACTTAAAATTTTTTAAATACAGTTCCAATAATCAAATTGTTTTTTAGTGATATATTTCTATGATGTGTAAGAAATCAAACTATAATGTAATAAAACTTGACCTCATGAAAATCACTTTGCCCCACACACCTGACAACATCTCACCCTCTTTGCCCCCCAAATCATAGCTCAAGTGATAGAAACTTTCTTTATATTCTTAAATATGAAGAAAAGTGAAGTGAAGTGAATTGAAGTCGCTCAGTCGTGTCTGACTCTGCGACCCCATGGACTGTAGCTTATCAGGCTCCTCCGTCCACGGGATTTTCCAGGTAAGAGTGCTGGAGTGGATTGCCATTTCCTTCTCCAGGGGATCTTCCCGACCCAGGAATTGAACCAGGGTCTCCTGCGTTGCAGGCCAACGCTTTACTGTCTGAGCCACCAGGAAAGCCTGCCGGGTAAGTATCAAGCAAACTAACCGCTAAAATGAGGAGCCTAGCCTTATAAAGTGCACATTAGCAATGGGTGTGCGTGTGTGCTCAATCAAGGCTGACTTTGCAACCCCAAGGACTGTAGGCCACCTGGTTCCTCTGTCTATGGAATTTTCCAAGCAACAGTAATGGAATGGGTTGCCATTTCTTACTCCAGGGGACCTTCCTGACCCAGGGATCAAACCTGTGTCTCCTGCACTGGCAGGTGGATTCTTTACCACTATGACACCTGGGAAGTCCATGCATTAGCGATATCCCTATATTATATATGAAGACTCAGAAGCAAAGAAGGTAAGGAAACTGGCTTCTAATTATATATTTAGTATGTTGTGGGACTGCAATTTGAACTCAGGTACTTAGGTTCCAGAAACTGTAATTTTCATCACCGTGCTGTTCTCTAAGCGGACCAGTGCTCCATCAATAAGACAGTAAACGGATGCCATGTTTTAGATGTATGTTACAGCATATCTATTCAGAACTTGGAGCAGTATACTAGGATAGCTAGGTAATTCCATGGTAATAAATGAGCAATGACACATTTATTTTTCACTTTTCCAGAGTGAAGTGTGTGTCTGGACAAACTCTTCAGGGCTGCAGCTGATCATTGATGACCCAAGGAACAGGAGCCCCATATTGATGAGCATTAATAACGTTCACCACCCCCACCATGCAGTGCTAGTCATCAGCTAAAAGTAGTGACCTAGATGGACACTTTACAGTACGAAAGACTATTAAAGACAGTTCTGTATGAAGAAAGAAATAGAACATGATATAAAATTTAACTTCAGTTAAAATATGTGCAATAAAATTATAAGCATTTTTCAAGAATGCAAAGGAAGAATTATATTGAATATATTAAAATGGACTAATATACAAGCATTTTATACTATCCTTATATTCATACATTTTCCTATCCACTTATCAGTCTATCAGCATAAACAGGAAAATAGAAGTAGAGAATAGATATCAAGAATTGTAAATGAACATTAAGAAATCAAGCAAAGGTCCTTGTATCAATAAAAACCATAAGTCATGAATTAACATGACTAGCTCAAAGCTCTAAAGCAGAGGTTTGTAAACTATAGCCCTTGAGCCAAATCCCACCTGCCACCTGGTTTGTAAATAAAGCTTTATTGGAACTCAATGTCACTCATTTGTTTACATACTTGCTACGGCTGCTATTGCAATAAAATGGCAAGTTGAATAATTGCAACAGGGACAGACTCCTCCACAAAGTTAAAAATACTTGATATCTGGATTTTTATAGAAAAAATTTTGCACCCTAGAGAACAAAGGTGAGAGACCATATCTGACTCAGTATGTTCTGAGTCAGAAACAAAAACGACCCTATGTCTTCCATGTAAGAGTATCTAATGTAGAAATTAAGGGGTAATCCAACCACTGGAAGCTAAAGGAGCAGAGGTCTGGAAGTTGTCACAGAACTCATCCTGACATATGGAAGTGGGTGGTTCTCAAACCTTGTCCATGTCCCCACTGTATTTCATAGAAATCTCTAGGAAGTACCTGGCATCTGTCTCATTCTGCAGCAGTGACTGTATGAGGTTTGTGCAAGCTTTCTGTGAAGCTATGGTAAATATTATGACACTTAGCTGCAATGATCCCAGATAATAAGAGTTCTTCCCTTCTCCTTTCCACTGTTCAATTCTAATCTAGGACCATATCAGTCTTGGGTTTCTAGGAAATGCAGATTATTTTTCTCTCCACAATACAAGGGACACTTAGAAGTGGGTCGTAGTGATGTGTACTGACAACAGTCATTGGAATATTACTGTTTTATTTCCACTCCTTTGAATAATGTTGAAGAGCAATAAATACTTATGCATCCCAATGAGTCTCCTCTCCAGAATACCTTAACCTGAGATTTATGGACTTCTAGGAGGACAGTGCTTGGTCTTTAGAGGGTCTGAAGAGATGTTAATATCCCTCTCCCATTAGTGGGTGAAAACATTACTGAAGAATTCCAGGATCCCTCAGAGGATCTATCTTACCACTATGTTTGCTAGACTCTGTGCTCCTTCAATGCTGAGGACTTTACCTTTTTTATATAGCTCAGAGCTACAATATCTGACACAGAGAAAATTTTTAGTAAATGTGTGTGAAATCAGTAATTAAGATAGTGAACATGTAATAACACTGCACAGACAAAATACAGAATATGTATCATTTTTTAAAAACTCCAGCTACCCATAGATAATAACACACTGAAGCTTGCATCAAAACCTTTCCAATATGTTCCAGATAAATCTACCTTAGCACCAGATTCTGAAAGAGATTAGACCATTGCACAGATAACCAAGTAATGTCGTCGTTCCTAATAAAAGAATGCAAGATTCAAGAGTCAACAGGGGAAAGACAGCAAGCCAAGGGGACAGAGTGTGATCCCTGCCTTCTTCCCCATAAGGTCATGTCTGTAGAGTTTCAGTTCAACTTGCCAATGGGAACTTCATTCCCTCTGAATACACCTCCCCTCTCTCTGTCTCATGAATCACTCTGCTTCCTCAATACCTAGCAGGTCCTAAAGACTGAGACATAGCTGCTGACTCATGATCTCTTTATGTCAAACCACGCTCCAGCTTAGCATCACTAGACAGTAGAATATATGGGTTCAAGTCCTAACTTGTGCTCATCCTGTCAATTTCAGAGAACCAATTGAAAAGTCTGCATTTTAGTTTTCCATTCTCTAAATGGGTATCAGTCAGTCAGTTCAGTCACTTAGTCGTGTCTGACTCTTTGCAACCCCATGGACTGCAGCACCCAAGCCCTCCCTGTCCATCACGAACTCTCGGAGTTTACTCAAACTCATGCCCATGATAATGAAGGATATTCTAGCAAATAAGCAGGTATATGCAAAACAGCTCAATGTATTATTATTATTGGGTTGGCCAAAAAGTTCATTTAAAGAACTTTTTGTTCAACCCAATATATGTCAAGAAAATGCAAACTGTTAATAACAGCATTTATCAAGCATACCCCTAGGATTTTCATAGTTTGTCAGAGCCTGGTAAATTTAACTCTTGGCCTAAGTGAATTAGTCAATGGCTAATTTGGAAATCTAAAAGGTCAATAGTTACTGAATAGTGAGCTGAAACTAATATATCCCCCCACAAACTGTAACTCAGCCAATCCTTATTCATGAGCTTAATAGCTGCTGATTAGCTGGCTTTCTCTCTATTTTCCCCTCCCCATTTCCTGGGTTAACAGAGTGTACCTGGCACAATTCTGATGGACATAAATAATCTCAGGCTTTAGTTAAAGCCTCTTGTGTCTGATCTAAGCATTCACTGTCTTGGGGATTCCAGGTAGTACCTAGATATTCACTTCCTTCGCCAGCTTCATTCTCTAATCTCTGATCTCCTCAAGTGTTAGCATAGACCATAGCATATGCAGAGAGTCTACAACTACGCAAACATGTAAATTTGCTTCTTCTCCTTGTTTAGTCCATCATTTTGGTAATTCTCTCTTCAGACCTCAGTTTCCTCACACAGAAAATAAGGAGAAAGGTTACTAGCCTGCCAACCTTGGAGACTGTTGAAAAAGAATGAGTAGTCTTTCCTGGGACATTAGAAAATGCTTCATAGACATGCCATTATGGTTAGAATTTGAAAGATAAGAAAGCAGTGACTCCTGGAAAAGGTGGGCAAGATTTTGATATTTATTGTTGGAGATAAATCAACAATTACCACTAAAGAAGATCAACAAAAGAAATATCAGAAATCAAGTCATGGAAAGATGAAAATTTACGGAATTTGCAGATAAGAGAGAGAACTTTGATATGCTTGCATTTTCTGGTGATTCAGGAGAGCAGCTGAACAACTGAACACTGGAAAATTGGAATTAAGACAGTAGTGAAGGTCTCTAATACCATGGTAGGGATACGGAGTTTATACTGTGCTGGAGAACTCTCTTTTTTGAGAGTTAATATCTCTTAATACTTTTTATAGTTTAAAAGGGTACACACACACACACACACACACACACACACACACACATATGCCAAAGAATTGATGCTTTTGAATTGTGATGCTGGAGAAGACTCTTGAGAGTCCCTTGGACTGCAAGGAGATCAAACCAGTCAATCCTAAAGGAAATATAACCCTGAATATTCATTGGAAGGACTGATGCTTGAAGTTGAAGCTCCAATACTTTTGCCACCTGATGCAAAGAGTTGACTCATTGGACAAGACTCTGATACTGGGAAAGATGGAAGGCAAAAGGAGAAGAGGGTGGCAAAGGATGAGATGGTTAGATAGCATCACCAACTCAATGAGCATGAATTTGAGCAAACTGCAGGAGATAGCGAAGGACAGGGAAGCCTGGTGTGCTGTGGTTCATGACATTACAAAGAGTTGGATACAACTTAGCCACTAAACAAAAATAACAACTATATATGTGTATATATATATAGTCTTTAGAAAATTTTAATTTATCAGCCATGTGAAAGATTCAATGTAAAAGTATCCCCCAAAATATATTCTTAAGGCACAAGAGCAACTGGTTGTTAAAAGGTGTCTCAGTTACAAACCTATAAATACAAACACACAGCTATCAGAAATAGTAGTTACACAATAAATATTTGTTGAAAGTATGAATGAGCAAAGGTTAGTAAATTTTAGGTTCAACCAAGCTAATTAAACTTTTTCTTATTGATTTTTTTCTTGTTTTGATGATTTAGCTGTAGAACGTGCTACAACCTCTAATACACTGTTGAGCCCAATGAATCTCCAGGAAGAGAGGATAGGAGAGTTTTCATAATTTCACTTGTCATGGAACTTCTTTCATCATGTATCCCATGGGCACCGGTGTTTGATGGAAAATATCATGGGAAATGTTAGATTAAAAAGAGAAATTGTAGGTAATGAGCCCTGACAAGAAGCAATTTGGATGACTCAGGAGAGCAAGCAGGGTCTCTGAACTACAATAGTGCCAGGAGGGCTGGAGAAGAAGAAAGGCTTGGGGGCCACATTATGAAAGTTATCTGGACCAGACTCAAGGGTTCATTAATGTCAGGAAAGGGGAAGATGGAGGAATCTAATGATTCCTGAGTTTTTAATTTTAGGAAAATTGTGGTCTTATTCTATTCATACAACTTGCCACTGAAGTAATTTATGTATGAAAATCTATTACAGTTTAAGTGTTCCTTTCTTTTTTTTTTCATTGCTTTCAAGAAGTATCCAAAAGTGAGAAAAGCAAAGACACTCTGAAATTGGCACTCACCTGCGTGATGTAGATATAGACAGAAGACAGACAGATCAATCAACTGATCAATAGAACATAGATGGGTATGCGTGTGTATCTCCCAATAGTTCCTAAAATATGCACATGTATGTGTAAAGTTGTAGCCTATTTATTTATAATTTACAAAATTGTTTTTAAGTTTAAATGTCAAAGAATGGAAAATTAAACAAAACTGATTATACCAATACAACAGAATACTGTGAATCCTTAAGAATAATGTCTTACAAGAAAACTTCCCGTCATATTAAAGAAGAAAAACCTCCTATGGTATAACTTAAGTGTGAGAAAGGAGCGATGCTATAAATCAGAATATACTTACAAGAATTTTGTTAAGGAAAATATGTTTTGCCTTATATGCATGGAAATTCAAGCACGTGGAAACACAATAATAATTTAGCACTAGTTTTACTCAGACAGAGAATTTGTTGTAAAACTTAGTTTTATCTATATTGAATTTTTCAAATGCCCATATTGTAATTTATTAAGCAGGCAAAAAATTGTATTTTTAGCATAACTTTGATTATCATTATTTCGAGAATATCTATATTAATTTTGTCATTGACATTGCTCTTCTCCCTTCCACCCATCCTTCCTTCCCTCCTTTCTTCTACCCACCCATCTGTTCATCTATTGTTGTTGTTGTTCAGTTGCCCAGTTATGTCCGGCTCTTTACGACCTCATGGACTGCAGCACCCCAGGCTTCCCTGTCCCTTATCATCTCCGGGAGTTTGCCCAAGTTCATGTTCATTGCGTCGGTGATGCTGTGCAGCCATCTCTTTCTCTGATGCTCTCTTCTCCTTCTGCCCTCAATCTTTCCCAGCAGACTTTTCCAATGAGTCGACTGTTCACATCAGATGACCAAAACACTGAAGCTTCAGCATCAGTCCTTCCAGTGAATATTGAGGGCTGATCTCTCTGAAGATGGACTGGTTTGAGCTCCTTGTTCTCCAAGGGACTCTCAGGAGTCTTCTCCAGTGAACAACAGTTTGAAGGCACCAATGCTTTGGTATTCTGCCTTCTTTACTGTCCAGCTCTCACAAGAGAGTGAACACTGGGAAGACCATATCCTTGACTATACAGACCTTTGTCCGTCAAGTAATGTCTCTGCTTTTCAACACACTGTCTAGGTTTGCCATCGCTTTCCTGCCAAGAAGCAATCGTCTTCTGATTTCATGGCTGCAGTCACTGTCTGCAGTGATTTTGGAGTCCAAGAAGAGGAAATCTGTCACCACTTCCACCTTTTACCCCTCTATTTTCCATGCAGCAAAGGGGCTGGATGCCATGATCTTAGTTGTTGGCTTTTAAAGAAAATATTTAACCTTAAGCCGGCCCTTTCACTTTCCTCCTTCACCCTCATCAAGAGTCTCTAGTTCCTCTTCGCTTTCTGCCATTAGAGTGGTATCCATCACATATTTGAGGTTGCTTCTACCTTCTGCCTATCTTGATTCCAGTTTGTAACTCATCTAGCCTGGCATTCCTCATGGTGTGGTCAGTGTATAGGGTAAACAAACAGGGTGACAGCAGACAGCTCTGTCGTACTTCTTTCTCGATCTTGAACAAACCAGTTGTTCCATATGGGGTTCTAAATGTCGCTTCTTGACCTGCTTGCAGGTTTCTTGGTGAGTACATGCTGTGTGCCAAGTTCTTTTCTAGGCTGCCTGGATAAACATGAGTCTTCCATCTAGGTATCCCCTGACACAAAGTTACTGGAGGAGAGCCAGCGGCAACCAGCTTTAGTATATTTCTAGCCCCAGGCTTTGCTGAAGGCAGGAAGCACACCAAGCTCAGGAGAAGGGACATTTGGCTCTCAAGATATCTGTCTAAAACAAATATATCTCTAGTTGTGCAGAGAGTGAAATCAGCCACAGACAAATCACTCACATGTAACTGGAGTAGCTGGGACAAAGTTGGAAAGGTCGAGAGCTAATACTTTTGATGTAGGAAGCACTACATTGACAATTACAAGCAACTGTGATAGGTGTCAAAGTGAGGACTATGGTAACCTAGGGATTCCCAGGTGGTGATAGTGGTAAAGAAGCTACCTGCCAGTAAAGGAGATCCAAGAGACTTGGGTTTGATCCCTGGGTAGCGAAGATCCCTTGGAGGAGGAAATGGCAACCCACTCCAATATTTTTGCCTGGAGAATCCCATGGACAGAGGAGCCTGGCGGGCTACAGTCCATCAGTTCAGTTCAGTTCAGTTGCTCAGCTGTGTCTGACTCTTTGCAACCCCATGGACCGCAGCACACCAGGCTTCCCTGTCCATCTACAACAGTACAGCCCATAGCGTCACACAGAGTCAGACACGACTAAAGCAACTTAGAATGCATGCATGCATGGGAACCTAAGAGAAATTGCTATTAACTTGAAAAGTCACTGAAATCCTTAGTAATTTAAACTCTCCAGGGAATAGGGAGATAGATTTATGTAAAGTTATGAACCTGATGGAAATGGTGACCTGATTCTTTTGTGTGCAAGTGAGCTTGCATATAGGGGTACAAGTAGACAGTTCTAGATTAATGGGTTAGAAACTACTGATTTGGCTATGAGGGGTCACCACATAAATGCCATATATAATACAGTGAGTAAAGCTTGTTTTGAAAACGCTAAGATCCTTGGGACTCAGAAACTTGGACATTTATCCCTTCAAATGGTTGCCATCTCTTTTGTCTGTTGAAAGTTGGAAAGGTTTATTTGGAGAGGGCAGACTGCCCTCTTGTTCTAAGTTACCGGATATAAGGACCATATCATAATATAAGTGGGCACATCCTCAGTTCAGTTCAGTTGCTCAGTTGTGTCTGACTCTTTGAGACCCCATGAATCGCAGCACGCCAGGCCTCCCTGTCCATCACCAACTCCCACAGTTCACTCAGACTCACGTCCATTGAGTCAGTGATTCCATCCAGCCATCTCATCCTCTGTCGTCCCCTTCTCCTCCTGCCCCCAATCCCTCCCAGCATCAGAGTCTTTTCCAGTGGGTCAATTCTTCACATGAGGTGGCCAAAGTACTGGAGTTTTAGTTTTAGCATCATTTCTTCCAAAGAAATCCCAGGGCTGATGTCCTTCAGAATGGACTGGTTGGATGTCCTTGCAGTCCACGGGACTCTCAAGAGTCTTCTCTTACCCTCATCCAATTATATTGCTTAGTTGCTCAGTCGTGTCTGACTCTTTGCGACCCCATGGACTGTTTCCCACCACCTCCTCTGTCCATGGGATTCTCCAGGCAAGAATACTGGAGTGGGTTGGCATTTCCTTCTCCACGATTATTTTGAGGGATTTGAGAAAATACCCCTTGCTAATATATCCAAAAATGAGTTTTGTGATTACTTGAGAGTGCTGTGGTTGTGATAAAACAGAGCATCAACTCCAGTCCCTCAATACTCACACACACACAAACATACACACTCACTCACCATCAGCCCCATATCTGGATCTAAGCACTGATGATTAGAGGGATTTTCCCAGAAACTGAGTGCAATGCTTTAACAAAATATTTGTGAACAAAGGGCTTCTAGGTCCAAGCAGTGATGTTTGGAGACCTAGTCTGCTCAGAGCAAAGGGAGGCCAGTAGTATCCAGCTCCACTCAAAGGATATAAGCCTTTGGAAACAACGTGTAATAACAGCCTAGGCCCAGGCACTGGCAGCTTTCAAGGAGCATGTCGGCTATGGTGACTTCACAGGTAATAGGCATGGACGAGCAGGAGGGAAAAAAACAAGAGGGCCTCTTTGTGGTGACTGTGGCAACCAACCTGGTTTGCAGACACATAGTAATCCCTCTGAGAAGTCCTCAAAAATATTAAGGAAGGGGGAGGGTAGTCAGGGTGGGTGGAGTGAGCCACTGTGAGGAGGTAACTGAGCCACTGTAATTTGAGCATCCATGTCAATGGGATCACTATCATCCTCCAGGCTGGGAAAGATCCTGATATATGAGCCACACATCCAGAGAAGGACTGAAGTCAAAGCTGGCTCTTGTTCCTTACAGGCACCCATTGAAGCATGCCTTCCCATGTCCTAAATATGAATTCTTCCACCATCCGCTCTTTTGTACTTGACAATCAGACCAAGATTAGGAGAGATCATGGGCTATTAATTCCTTTTTCCTCCAACCACCAGTCCTTTTTACTACCCTGGGAGGTAAGATTAGTTCTTTTACTCTTTAAAATTTTCCTCTCATTCAGCTTTGGATGTGGTTTGAAGGTTGAAAGATGAAAGCAAAGAAATGGGATTAAAATGTAGGTCAACTGGTAAGTTATTTACAAATGTCTGGGACAACAGAACAAAGGGAAACTCAGCCAGCTGCTTGGAGGGGGCCTAAAAGGTAGATGTAAGGAAGGACAATTACTTTCTACCGAGAGTCACCTCTTTTGGGGTCAAAGCCACTTTCCCGAGTCGCTGAAGCGAATCTTCATTTTTTCCTAAAACTCAACAGACAGCATCTTCAGAACTTAATTTGATTTTGATTGATTTTTGAAACTTGAAACACTTCTAAACTAATTTTCAGTATATTACTCTTGTCAACGCTTAAAGATTTTGTCAGGAGGAATTTGCTGAACAGACACAGTAATTTTGTTTCTCATTCTGGCATATCACCCCTAAAGAGGAAACCCGGGGAGGGGTGGCTCTGTTACTACAGCTGCTGCTATTAGAATATACATGCAATTACTTTGCTGCTATTTTGGGGGCTTCTGAAGCAGTTCACACTGCAACTCTTGAGAGCTGAGAGTCTTGGAATAAGAATCATGGAATCATCGACTCCTCTTGCGTCAGATCCGGGATCTAGAGAAGGGACTCAAGGTCCCTAGAGGAGAAGAGATTCAGCTAAGGTCACTGAGCAATTTCGCGCAGACCTGGGACTGGAGAACAGCCTCACTCACACTCTCAGCCTCTTTCTCTCCCCAGGTCATTAAGAAGTGCAGAGGCCAAATCAGCCCTGCTGTGGTCATCGCCCAAATTGGGATTTATTAAATAAATACACCAGCGACAACTTCCATGGGACAAAGAGTGTCGAATGCCAATCGATACACCAATCGAAGGGCAGTAAAAGACACTCAGAGCCCAGCACAATACTGCCCCTTACAAAGCACAGGAGCTGTGTTAACCAAGTCTCCCCCTTTGTCTTGCCAGTCAGCAGATCTATTGGGGACCATTGCAAATAGCAGTGACATTACGAGATAATAACCTCTGCTCATGCCGGCATTATGCTGGGAGGGCCATCAAAGAGGAGTTTCCTTTTATTGCTTTTTGCCACTCAGGGTCTGCAGCATGTGGACAGATGGACGGGCTCATGTTAACAAATCAGCAGTGGGGACAAGCCGGGGATCTTTGCTCAAGGCAGGGCCTTCCAAGCAGGTACCTGTGGTTGCTTGGGTAAATCACTGGCAGAAGCAAAGCAGAGAATTATTCAGGATCGGGGGCAGGATGGATAAAAGGTTGGCCAGTCGTGTGGACAAACAGGCACAAGGACTTTTGTCTGCTGCAAATGTACCTTGATGCAGTGGAGGTGTACTAAAAGTAAAGAGAAATGGCATTAGGAGCAGAGGAGACACTGGAAATTCTAGAGCTCTGTTTTACCTACTTAAACTGTTTCTCAAGTCACAGTGGCCTTTAGATAGATACAAAGAGGTCATATTAATATGCATTTACTATCAACACAGGGCTTCCCTGGAGGCTCAGATGGTAAAGAATCTGCCTACAATGGAAGAGAGCCAGGCTCAGTCCCTTGGTTGGGACGATCCCCTGGAGGAGTGCGTGGCAACCCACTCCAGTATTCTTGCCTGGAGAATCCCACGGACAGGGGCACCTGGCGGGCTGCAGTCCATGGGGTTGCAAAGAGTTGGACACGACTGAGCGACTAACACACACACACACACACACACACACACACACACACACATACACACACACTACATTTCTAACAAGATGATTGTGGATGAAGTTGCACCCCCAAGTTTTTGGGATTCCGGGTAAACAGAGAATGAAAAAGGAATGCGGTCAGTGACACTTTGAGAAAAAAGTGATTTTTTAGACTAAATAATACAAACTTAGGAAGGTACTGATATCCAGTTACCCTATAATTATATCACTGGGGCCATGGAGTCAGGCCATTCCTTTTGGGTGGAGGCAAGGCTTTCCTTGAAGGACTGGCTGTCTCCTCAAAGAATGCTGAGAAGAGGTACTGGCAGAAATACAAGGACTCAGGAGTTGGGAGGGAGACGGCAACGATGGGGGAATAGTCTTTCTTTCTCTGGATCTAAGAGTCTAAGATACAAAGAAAACTGGATTATTTCTAGTGGCAGGAGCTGGCCATGTGGAGACCCAGTGGGAGCAAGTCAGAAGCCCAAGACTGTAATATGGGCCTGGGCCTGGGCCTGGGAGATAATTATAAATTGATTTCTGCAGTTACTTCTTGGTGCTGAAGAAGACTCTTCAGAGTCCCTTGGACAGCAAGGAGATCAAACCAGTGAATCCTAAAGGAAATCAACCTTGAATATTCATTGGGAGAACTAGTGCTAAAACTCCAATACTTTGGCCACACGATGAGAAGAGCTGACTCATTGGAAAAGACCCTGGTGCTGGGAAAAATTGAAGGCAGGAGGAGAAGAGGGCAGCAGAGGATGAGATGGTTGGATGGTTTCACCAACTCAATGGACATGAGTTTGGGAAAACTCCAAGAGATAGTGAAGGACAGGGAAGCTTGATGTGCTGCAATGCATGGGGTTGCAATGAGTTGGACATGACTTAGTGATGGAACAACAACGGATATTTGTTATTCTTTAGACAAACCTCCAAATATACTAAAGACTAATTTCTGCTATTATAGAAAATTAAGGAAAATGCAAAGCTTGTTTATGGGACTCTCCAACAAAAAGCTTGGAATTTGGTGGCAAGTCTCCTGAGGCAGGAGTGATGAAGCAGCGTGACCATCCACAAAGGGAAGAGTAGCTGTGTCCAATGGAAGGTGAATCTCCCTAGACAGTGGTTGTGTGGTGACAGGTATGCTGACTATGGAAAAAGGATGCCTGGGAGCTGTCATATCCTTTGGGCAGACACTTAGGGAATCCTCAAGAACCAACCAGAAGACATTTTGAGGGGGTTACTTTGGGGGCAGGTGGGTGCTTAGACCAGTGTCAGTGGTAATAGAGAAAGATCTAAACAGTCATCAATCTGAAGCCTCAGGAACTTCTCAATCTCTCTGGGAGGGCATGTCATTGCATAAATGAAGATTTCTAAAAATACAAATGAACATGCTAAGCCTCAAGGGATGGTAGAAAACTCAGTGGTGTAGCCGTTTTGGGAAATGAGAAATATATGGGGTTGGGTTCATTGCGGATGCCTCCTAGAATATATGGGAAATAGGTTAAACATGAAAAAGTAGAATTTAAGTGAGGCAGAACTTCCCTAAATAGTGCCCTGGATCTGCAACACCAAAATTGCTGGGAACTTGTTAGAATTGCAAATTCTTGCCCTCGCTCCCCAACCCCCTCCTACTGGATCAGGAATCCTGGCAGGCGAGCTCAGTAATCTGGGTTTTAGGAAGCTCTCACCACAAATTCTGATGGCCATTCTAATTTGAGGACAACTGAAGTGAGGAGTATGGTATAAACTAGGGTAAGGAAGTTTGGGCAAAGGTGCTTCTGCCAGTAATTGTGAAAAGAGTCAAACAGCGGAGTTAATAATTACCAGAGTCTAATGCCAATAATAGAATTTGCTCTTATATTTTCCCATGGCTCACAAAATATTCTACTATTGTGTTTTATTCTTACATCACTTCCAATGTGTTACTGGTATACATAACTTCAGTTTTATGCATGAAGCAACTGAGGATCAAAGGTACTTGTTAAAAATTACAAGAGTGATAAGCAGAAGAAGTTAGACAAAGCCCTGAACTTCTGAAGGTTAATTCAGTGGTATTGCCTACACCTTACTGTATATATCATCTTTTTTGTTGTTGTTGATGAGATACATTTGGGAGTCTCCTAAATTTTCCGGGTTTCCCTAGCATGTGACTCCAGTCTATGGGGTCTCAAAGGGTCAGACAGGACTGAGAGACTACGCACACACACAGCATGTGACGAGCATTTTACAGGACACCTCTGAAGACTGATAGTGACTTTGGGAACCTTCTGTTGAGAGGATTCAGAGAATGCTTCTGGAGACATGGAAAGAGTGTTGTGAAGCTTTAATGACGCTGCTGTGAACATCACATGGTAGGTGGTAGAGTGTAGGCCATATGTATGAATAGCCCCTGCTTATAAAGCAATCTCCATCTAAGTTTCACTCCATTCTTTGGTTAGAACCCAGGAAGTACAACTACCAGGGAGGAAAATCTGGTTAAGAAGGTTAAATAGGGATGGGCTAATGAAGGGAATGATATCTATCTCTCATGCTAATTCCAACCAGCTTCCTCCAATTTGGAGAGAAATTATTAAAAAACAACAACAACAGCCCTCGCATTGTGTTGTAATGTTGTTCAGTCACTAAGCCATGTCTGACTCTTTATGACACCATGGACTGCAGCACACCAGGCTTCCCTGACTTTCCTCACCTGGAGTTTGCTCAAATTCATGTCCATTGAGTCAGTGATACCATCCAACAATCTTATCCTCTGTCACTCCCTTCTCCTTCTGCCTTCAGTCTTTCCCAGCATCAGGGTCTTTTCCAATGAGCCGGCTCTTTATTGGAGCTTCAGCATCTGTGACTTCATCTCAAATACTCTCTGCTGCCCTAGAAATCCATGCCTCTAACATGCTAGACATGTTCTAAATGACACATTTTTCATGCCAATTTTAGGGAAAGATTCATATGTGCGAGGTCTGCCAGCTCTCTTGAAAAGCTCCAATACTGTCCTCTTAGGAATGAAAGGAAGGCTTCCATTTTGCTGGCTTTGTCCTACTAACCCGCCTCTAAAAAAAATTACAGAGCAAGCAAACAATCACACAGAGACGACAGAATCAACCAATCAAAAATTCCTAAAACATCAAGTGCTTGGGAGCCTCTGATTTTTATTGTTGGGTGTGAGTTGCTTGCAATCTTGGGCTGTTTTCAATCGCTCCCAGTTGCCACTTTGCACTGAACAAACAGACCAAACCTTTGTCCAAATCATGTGTAATAGAGCAATATTTTCATTCTCTATTATAATGCCAGCAATGAACATTAGCTTTCCCTCTGGCTCTTGCTAATTTCCAGGGATTTTGCTGCGATTTGGAGAATCCCCCTGGAGGCCATGGTTTCCAGACTCTGTTGGCTTCCTGGCACCGCTCTCAGATTGCCCTCCTACCCTTTGCTAATATCATATCTGCCATCATTACTCCACTTTGCTGTAATTTTAATTAGAGGACACGTGGTATCTTTTAATATTCTTCTGCACATTGAAGCTCCTGAGCACTTGTTACCAGCCCATGCCTCAATATAATTTAGAAGCTATGGCTTCATAAGCAAGTCCTCCGATCTTTGGATATTAAATTTTCAAATTAATCTCTGCTGTTTGCATCACTGGTGATTATCTTGGCCTAAATTATGCATCCTTCTTAAAGTTAGAAAACAACAGCCCTTCCCATCTGACAATAGATCTATGCAGATAACCTTATATCTAAGAAGAAGATTGTTTAAAACCCTCTACGGTTATAAATAGGGGTATCTGGGACCCTAGCCATGTTTCTCTCATTCCACACACGACTACCACAAGAGCAAAATTCATCTTGTGAATTCCTTCCTGATCTCTCTTGTGGCTTCCCATTGCCTGCAGGAAAAACCCAAGCCCCCATTTATTCTTCAAAAGATAAATAGTTTAAATATCAGGTGAGAATGATCCGACTATTGTATTATTAGGAAAAAATGTAGGGGGGTAACTCATAGTTGTGTTTCCTGTTGTTCTTCAAAGGGAGATTATATGTATGGTGTGGTGCACACAATCGCTGGAATGAGGGAGCTCAGATTCATACCTAGTATTTGTTATTTTCTACTTGCTCCATTTCTAGTAAATTGGTTCCCTTTTCTACGCATCCATTTTTTATCATCAGAATTCACGGGGTTGCTATGCCAGCATGTACTCATTCTCAAAATGCAACTTTTCTTTCCCACCAAGTTGTCCCCTTAAATATTTACTCAGGGACAACCCTTAAAGACTAAATGATTGAATTTAAATATGGGCAGTCAGGAAATATAAATAAAAAATTCTTGGATTTTTTTTGTAGTTTTACTTCTGGTAGCAGAGTTGAGAGGAGCAAACAACGTTCAGGAACTAAAGATACAGAAAGAAGGTGAAATTAGACACTTTATCCAGTATCCCATATGTGGTTCTGTGATGTCATCCAAACTGGGGTCAGGATCTGTTCTCTTGGTTTCATGTGGGCTCCTTGGCTCCTGGCTTAGAAATGGTATAATTATAATCAGTACAATCTGATTATAATCTTTCTCTTAGTTTTGAAGTATCCGAGTGAAGCCACCATCCCATCAAATGATCCAACAATCTTCCAGCAAGAAAGAACAAGACAACCTGCAACTTTTTTATTTCTAAAAAGTATGATAACACAGGGCTTTCCTGGTGGCACAGCAATCAAATATCAGTGGAAATGTGGATTGATCAAGTTTCCACACAGCTATGATTTACCATTAAGCTCAAGTCAAAGTATGACTAAAAAGGGGAGGCTGAGAATTCAAACAAAAATTATTCCCTGTCCCTGTGTTTGACAATACCAGAAAGAGTCATAATCTCCTCTCTTTGGGCTAAATAACTCTGAGATACTGTATGCTTATCTATTTCTCTGCTAAACATTGCTGAGAATAAAAAAAAAATAGTAATTTAACTGCTTGCTCTAGGAAATACTTGCTGGTGGAAGATAAGCCTGTGAACCAACTAAACAGCTTACTTATAGAGAATGATACACTCTCCTCATCAAGAATTACTTCAAGACCCACACGTCACTGTGCTCATCAATCCAAAACTATGATGTCACCATCTCTGCCCTCTCCCAGTGAATTTCCATCTTGTAAGACCTGCCTTATATTCACACCCCAGGTCCCAAAACCTCATTATTGTTGTGTTCGGTTGTTAAGTTGTGTCTGACTCATTGTGACCCCATGGACTTCAGTAAGCCAGGCTTCCCTGTCCTACTCTACCTCCCAGAGTTTGCTCAGATTCATATCCATTGATTTGGTGATGCTATTTAACTATCTCATCCTCTGCTTCCCCTTTTGCCGTCAGTCTTTCCCAGCATAAGGTTCTTTTTCAATGAGTCACCTCCTCGCATCAGGTGGCCAAATCACTGGAGCTGTAACATCAGTGCTTCCAATAAATATTCAGGGTTGAAGGATTGACTGGTTTGATCTCCTTGCTGTCCAAGGGACTCTCAAGAGTCTTCGTCAGCATCAAAGTTCAAAAGCATCAATTCTTTGGCACTCAGCCTTCCCTATGGTCCAACTCTCACATCTGTGCAAGGACAACTGGAAAAACCATAGCTTTGACTATATGGACATTTGTCAGCAAAGTGATGTCTCAGCTTTTTAATATGCTGTCGAGGTTTGTCATAGCTTTCCTTTCAAGGAACAATTGCATTTAATTTCATGGCTGCAGTCACTATCTGCAGTGATTTTGGAGCCTAGGAAAATAAAATCTGTTATTGCTTCTACATTTTCCCCTTCTATTTGCCATGAAAATATGGGACCGGATGCCATGATCTTGGTTTTTTTAATGTTGAGCTTTAAGCCAGCTTTTTCACTCTCCTTTTTCACCCTCATCAAGGGGCTCTTTAGTTCCTCTTCACTTTATGCCAGTAGAGTGGTGTACCTTACATACTTCTATTTTTAAAACAGCACTAAGATTCTGTCTTCCTTCTTGCACTAAATCTAATAAATTTAGCTTTTCCTGATTAACTGACTCTTTGGTGGTCTTTTGGGGAATTAACAGTTGACTCCATAAAGTACTTTGCTGTTATTGTTGTTTAGTTCCTCAGTCATGTTTGACTCTTTTGCAACCCCATGGACTTCAGCCTGCCAGATTCCACTTCCGTGGGATTTGCCAGGCAAGAATTCTGGAGTGGGTTGCCGTTTCCTCCTCCAGGGGATCTTCCAGACCCAGGAACTGAACTGGTGTCTCCTGCCTCTCCTGCACTGCAGGTGGATTCTCCACTGAGCCCCCTGGGAAGCCCTATAAATTACTTTGTTACAAGTCTAATTGTATTTAACTTGTAAAAACTCTGCCTTCCACTTTTTAAACTTTTCATTTATTTCCCTAATTTTTTATATTTTTTGAGCACCAGGGATGATCCTAGTTATGGAAAATAGTCCATCCCTGCTTTTATCCAACATACATGCTGGTCAGTAAAGAAATCTATTTATTTTTAGGTGAGAAAAAATAATTATGTAATTACAGTCGTGTTAAGTGCATTAAAGGGAAGTTTCAGAGTGCTAAGAAATCGTGTCGCAAGGGAACCTCCTTTAGCTTTGCACGGAGGTGCATGCGGAAGAGGAGGAACAGCATCCCTGAGCGAGGAGCATTTGAAGTTAGACAAAAATCCCAAGTGGAGAGATACGACTGACAGAAGTGACAGGATATCCAACGGGCCAATGTCGGAGCAATCTTGGTTCGGTATAGAGACAGGGTGAAGCCCACTGAGTGTGCCCACGGGCAGTGGGAGGGAACCTCACTAGGGGTCGTGTTAATCAGAATTGTCAGGCATGGGAACTATACTTGTATGCTAGCTGGTGAAGCCTGTTCTGTTGATTCTCGCACGTTTCTGACTCTAAGATGTGCAACGTTTCACATCCCACATCTGGAGATCTTGTCCGTGTTAGCGTGGTTTTGTTCTCTTTTCTGCAGCCATCTGATCCCTGTCTCTACTTTTACCTTCTCCTCGTGCTTTACCCGACTTCTTCAACCTCCTGTGTTTGTTCTGTCCCTTTTGCTGTACTTTATCTAGGGCAGGGTCCCAATAGCAAATATTTCACCTTATTCGGAGCCTCTTGGGGGCTGGAAGAGTTTTTGCCTCCATGGTGTAAGTCCTTTGACTTTAAAAGGCCTTTAAAAGGCCATAGTCAATGAACTCTTTCTACAGCTTAAGTAACCTAATGCATTATTGACTCTTTCCAGACGTGAGGTTCCCACTGCTGCCAGCCTTAATGAAGGAACCTTTCCTAGTTCACAAAAGTTAATGGGTCTCTGGCTTTGTTCAACTACTTCCTGGAGTGGCTTGCTCCCTGGGGAAGTGTGATTGCCTCAAGTGCATCTCAAGTTTGAGGTGATTTCTCCTGCAGGAACATGAAAGGCGTGCATGTTCACATAGGATGATGGTAGCTGTTTGGAATTTGCTAGGTGTTCATGTCACTGAACAATGAGATTCATGGTTTTGACACAAAACCTCAATGTCTTCCATTATAAAGTTGAACGCAGGATTTAAAAAACTTTATTTGAAAAGGGAAACTGTGTGTGCAACCAATCCTTACTTACAGACCCAGTGTATAAAACAGACAAAAAGCAAAGCAGCTCTGCTGAAGGCAAGGGTGACACGGACAGCCACCACACTACCTACCCCCTTGGTGCTGCCAATTTCCCAGAACCACAGAAGGACCCTAGGTTGAAACAATTCTGCTTAACCCTGGGTTGGGACAACGCAGATGACTGCAGAAACCAAAACTCATCTGTAGTAAATGTTTAAACGTTCTCAACAAAATGAGGCGAACTTTCTTTTACATGCATAGCCCAGCCTGTCAGAACAGAAGTAAAATCCCGCCGGGATGAAGATGGAACCATAAGCAAGAGTAGAAGTGCAGGTGCTAACGCCATACTTGGGAGTGAGTGTGGCCCTAAACTGGAGACCAGTGAGTTTAACACATGTTCAGAGACAGCAGGTAAGACTTGGGCACACCAAGGTTAAAGATGAGAAGTGATTTTAAGTTCCATTAAACTGGAACTACCTCATGAAAAAGAGAGTACGTTGAAGCCATCCTTCAGCATACTATAAAGTCAAGAAACATGTTCACCTGTCACTAGTCTCTGGGTGAAAAAAGCATCCTCCAAGAATCTGTGAAATTAAAATGATAACCCTGTTTCACTTCTGGGTTTAGGGTTGGCATTTAAACCTCTTTATGTGTTAAGCCACAAGATTTGCTATTAATATACTAACGATCCCTGTCTTTGGTCTTCGTTGGGTACTTGGAAAATTCCTACAGAGTTTCTTGCTAAATCCATATGCCCTTAGCTAAGACTTTAAAGGAAGAGGAGCTTAGAACTTCAAGTCACAAAAGGAAATGATCACGTGAAAATAATCCAGCATGAACAAGAGACAGCAGATACAAGAAACGGCTGATACAGATCTATCTGCTATCATTTCAATTAATAGAAACATATGATGTAAAGCATAAATGTGTATGTTTTGTAAATAAGGACACACAAAGGGAATTAAAATCATAAGAAATTACAAAAATACCTGAAAATAGCAAGATTAAAAAAATATTAATACAGCCATTTAATAGAAAATGCTTATCAGGTAGAATAGTAGTTTAGACCCAGTCAGAGAGAGAATTCGCTTGTTGCTTCTCTTGTGGCTCAGCTGGTAAAGAATCCACCTACACTGCAGGGGACCTGGGTTTGATCCCTGGGTTGGGAAGATCCCCTGGAGAAGGAAAAGGCTATCCACTCCAGTATTCTGGCCTAGAGAATTCCATGGACTGTATAGTCCATGGGGTCGCAAAGAGCTGGACACGACTGAGCAACTTCAAAGAAAGAAGAAGAAGGAAAGAGAACTGATGCACAGATTGGGCTCCTGAGCTTTCCTGGTGGCTCAGTGGTGAAGAACCTGCCTGCCAATGCAGGAAAGATGAGTTTGCTTCCTGGGTGGGGAAGATCCCTAGAGAAGGGAGTAGCAGCCACTCCAGTATTCTTGCCTGGAGAACCCCGTGGACAGATGAGCCTGGCAGGCTACAGTCCATGGGGTCCCAAAGAGCCAGACATGAGTGAGCGGCTGACACACACACACAAGGAGACCTAGATTAAAGCAGATGCTACTTCTTACACACATTCTTGTCTTGAACATCCAGTTAGCAAAATAGCTCTAAAATTCTTTGATATTAGAAGGTTTCTATAACATTTCCTCAGCGACAAATGCCCATTTGCTAATAGACTCTGTAAGTTTTTTGGGGGGATGGTGGTAAAGTAAAAAGGAATGGCTTTATTGCTTTGCCACACAAAGGCGAACACGTGACAAAGGGGTCACACCCTTCAAACACTGTGTATACCCCTAAAGCCTAGATCAGATAAGACTCTGTCTTTTGATCTGACATTTCTGACTTTAGAACATAACATTTCCTTATATATGACCTGGTCTGCAACCTGTTTTAATGGGCATAAGATATCAGTTAATATCAGTTCAGTCACTCAGTTCAGTCACTCAGTTGTGTCTGACTCTTTGTGACCCCATGGACTGCAGCATACCAGGCCTCCTTGTCTATCACCAACTCCCAGAGCTCACTCAAACTCATGTCCATCGAGTCAGTGATGCCATCCAACCATCTCATCCTCTGTCGTCCCATCCTCCTCCCGCCTTGAATCTTTCCCAGCATCAGAGTCTTTTCCAATGAGTCAGTTCTTCGCATCAGGTGGCCAAAGTATTGGAGCGTTAGCTTCAGCATCAGTCCTTCCAAAGAACACCCAGGACTGATCTCCTTTAGGACTGACTGGTTGGATCTCCTTGCAGTCCAAGGGACTCTCAAGAGTCTTCTCCAACACCACAGTTCAAAAGCATCAATTCTTCAGCACTCAGCTTTCTTTATAGTCCAACTCTCACATCCATACATGACTACGGGAAAAACCACAGCCTTGACTAGATGGACCTTTGTTGGTAAAGTAATGTCTCTGCTTTTTAATATGCTGCCTAGGTTGGTCATAGCTTTTCTTCCAAGGAGCAAGCATCTTTTAATTTCATGGCTGCATACATTAATATCTGTATGGACAAAGAATGGTTAGCAAAATTCCCATTTGTGATAGAAACTTAACTTATGCAAAAACTGCTAAACTGTCAACTTTCACAATTTTCTGAAAGCTAACAATCTCCTAGGCCCACAGAATAGCAAATAGTATGCACTATTTCTTTTAATTTTAATAATCACCTTCATAAATATGTACCTTTTTGTTTTCACTTTACAGATAAAGAAAATGAGGTCTGTGGAGGCCAAGTGAATTATTCTAATATAAGCAGATCCCAGTCTCAAACAGCAAAGCTCATGCACTCAATCATTATACTACACTGGATGCCTTTTCTTGAATCCTGAATCATGATTAACGTTTAAACAGGTTTAACATGGAAATTCTGAGCACCCATGCTGGAGTGATAAGAACAGCTGCCAAATAAATTTGACTGCTTTGTTTGTTTTATTTATTTTTGCAAAATCCAGTAGTAAAGAACAGAAACTAACAGGAAAATTCAAACCTACCACCTCCTGGTAGGGTCAGCTGTTCTATTAAAACATAGCTGCTGGAAACTCTCAATTCAAATTTGACCCAAGGTTCAACTTTTGGCAAAAATATGTCTTCCCCAGGCTCCTCTGAGACCTCCTCAGCTACACAGAACAGTGGTTGTGTTTAAGGACAATGAGCTCCTTGCTGGGGAAGAGACAGTGGCAGAGGAAGGACGTGGGGATTATAGGGAGCAACTTCCTTGTCAGGGAAAATATAAAATAAGTGTCAGAAAGGAAACAGAGAGCATCGCAGGACTTTGGTGCAGAGAGCGCTCCACCGAAGGAATAATAACAAAAATTGATTTTAAGGGGCATGGCCATCTCTTTTATTTTTCTAAACAGCAAACCTTTTTCTGGATCTTTAGGACCAGATAAAGAAAAAGTAAAATATCCATGTGTTTACAGCTTTATGGTCTTCTAGGTTGCCTTTCTGCTGAGTTTCTGTTACTGCTAATTTTATCAAGATAATCACTATTTATTCAGCTACTATTTTCTGAGCTCTTTGCACATGGCTGGTACTGAGCTAGTTTCTTTAGTTGTATTACTGCGTGTGAGCATAACAGTTCTGCAAGGTAACCGTTGATGTTTCCGTTTTATAGATAGGGAAGTGAAACTGAGAGGTTAGCTTGTTAATGGAAGGACTGGAAATCAGGTCCCTCTGTCTGTGACCCATTCTTTTAATCAGCAGGATATATTATTCCTGTCCACATCAACAGGTATCAAGTAACTTTACCAAAGAGGGTGATATGGTAAATAGTTTTGAGAAATGTCAGGTTAATAATAATTAAACTGTTTAAACACGAAAATATGCATGCGAGGTCCCCCAAAGGAGGAGGAAATGTACACTTATTTCCCCAATTTATTTGACTAATGGGTCTTTTTACACAGCACATCTCATAAGGTAACTGTTATGCAGAACAAACATTGGAAAGTGCTTTTACATGCTGATAGTTCAATGGAGTAAACTCTACTTAATAATTATTTCCAAAACATAGGTTCTCATAGTAAGCAAAATCAACCCTCTTGGAGAACATTATCTTGACCAGACTTCTTTCTGCCAGCACGCGCTGGTGCTTCACAGAACATCTGGAAGAGACCTGTCTTCATCTAACTCCATGCTGTGTGGGGAATGCTAACGGCATTCACATTTTCCTTTGCAGCCAGTTTCATGATTCTCTTTCTCGTTGTTTTTTTTTTTTTCCCCTCGAACACTAAAGGACATTTTTATTCAGCCAGAGACATTTAACAGAACTACTCAATGGATATCTTTTAGAGTTCTTTCTGTGAACTCGACTTTCAAAACCACAACGTGTGAAAAAATTATCAAAAAAATTTAAAAAAGCAAATTGAGACGTGACTTAATAAATTTTATCAAACAATGAAGGAAAAGTTACCTAACTTCTCACCAGCCAGCCATTCCTAATGTGGTTTCCCTGACCTGGACTAAGCATACAATTGATAATCCCAACTTGCTTCTGCCCATGCTCCTCTCAAGCCATCAGTCATTACTATCATGGATGTATTAATAATCAATGCAATGGGAGAAAGAATGATTAAATGCGGAAAAGAGCTGTTCTCTGACAGATGTGGAGAAAGAGGCCCAAAATGTGAAAGGGAAGTGAGGGTTCTGTCTTTGTTCAATATTGGACCTAGGAAACAGCCTATGGAATTTCCCAGCTCTTTATCTGGCTCTGTGTTTGTGGACAAAGAGAAAAAGAGGGAGAAATCTATTCACCCTGCCCTTTGAGACTTCAGAATTCTTACAAATAACGCAGCGACTCCTGGACCCTGGAATCATACAATCCGTGAGTAATGTGACCCTGGAGGTCATCAACATGAGCATTTTCAATATTGCGCTCCATGGAGCCATAGGTGAGATGCAAAGGGACCTCTGGAGAGAAGAGCTTCAGACCTGCATTATTCACTTCAGTGGACACAGATTCACGTTCCTATGGGCAAAAATGAAATTTCACTAAAGCAGGACTTCAGTCAACATGCTGTTCGGAGTTCATGCCATTATCTCCATGATCTATATAAAACACCCGAAGTGTCACAAAATAGGCTTTTAATTGCGTTATTAGAGAGGCATATTCAAAATAAAGGCTGGGAGGATTATAAGAAAGGCCGACAAGAGGTAGGATTTGGCCAAAAGAAGCAGAGGCTCCAGAGATTTGCAGGTAAGTGTGGGGAGCAGGAGTAGGCACAGGAGACGCAGTAGGGCGACACCCCTAGACATGAACACCAAGTGCACGTGGGGAGGATAGAGCTGACAGGCTCTGTAACCCGTACTCACCCCCTCCGGGCACTCTGAACAAGCAGTTGTGATCAGAGGAGCCACTTCGAGGGGAGAGACATGGCAGAAACTGAGTGGCCAGTAATTCTGGACAGACGGTGGGAGAAGGTCTTCTGCTGCTGCTGCATGTCACCCGGTTCTTAATCTTACTGGAAACAGCAAAGGAACGAGTTCAGTAGAAGCTTTTGGCCTAGAAGGGTCAGCTGACAGTCATGCGGTTTAGCTCAAGTGTGAGCTTAAGCTTGTAGGCAAGGATTACAAAAATGTGAGCGCTGGCACTATAAAAGGGACACCGTAGAGAAACACAGAGCTGATAGGGAAAGCAGAAAAGAAGTTCATAATAAGCATAATTAATATTCTTGGTAAAAAAGAAAGTAAAAGCTCACTTGAAGCAATACCAACAGACTGTATAAAACAGCAAGCATTTTCGTCTTTGTAATGGTCTGAAAATGGTTGGATAATGGAAATAAAGGTAGGAACAAGAAGACAGACAGACTGAACAGTAGAATAGATGAAGTGAAGGAGAAATTGGTGATTTGGAAGCTGTAAAAGTCTCCCAGGATGTATCTCTGCTACATGAGACACACACCCAGATCCCCTTCAAAAAGGATAAGTCCAGCTACAGAGGGAATGCTTAACTGACTATCTTCACTGTTGGCAGTGTAAGTGGCTACCTTAGCTTCTGAGTCAAGGTCATCATGCTATTCTCAGATCAGCCCTCACCCAGTGATTTATCAAGACAGTGGTGATGTGCAGCTCTTCTGAGGAGCAGTTTGCTCTGAGGTATCTTTTGGGATGACAAGGACAGTTTGGTAAGTACGGTATTCTGACAGCCCCCCTTTCCCTTGACCCCGCCATGACCTTTTGATAATGCCAGTGTTAACTCATCAAAGTTTTTGCCCTCCTAATTCCACCACAGTATCTGATTCCTGGAAGATCAAAGCTGCCACAGCATCAGGAGGGTGTAAGGAGATGGAAAATATAAAAAAGAAGCTGGGAAACATGGGGCATTAATACACATGTGTGGAGGCAGAACACGTGAATGTATTACAAAATAAATTTAAATAAGGATGACACCGCCAACTAAATTGTAATTTAAATATGAGAGAGAATAATGATATTTACAGACAAACCAGGATTTAGGAAATTACCAGCACAAGTATTTCTGAATAATGATTAGAACATATGCTTAAAGAATAGTGAACATAAAAGGAAGTAATGACGGGTAATAAGTACTTATGATGAAAGAAAATAATGACACGTTGTTGTTTGCATAGGACATCAAAAATTTACATATATATTTTTTCTATAACAATCTGGAATTAAAATTCCAGTGATTCCAACTAGGTGATGAGTTGGAGAGGAAAGCATAATTAATTTTGTGTCTTGGATAGATGGAAGCTATAGATATTAACATTGTTAGAAAAAAAATAAAATGCTTAGTAAAAATTTAGGGAAAGCACAAAAATAATAGCAATAGGACATGTAACTTTCAAACTAGAACAGGGAAAAATAGAAACAAAACTATTGATTTAACAGAGGCAGAAAAGAAAGTTTTTTTTTTAAATAGAAAAAATAGTGAAGAAAAATTTAATAAAAAGAGATCCAGTAATATGCTACTTATAAGAAATATTTCTTTCAAAATGAAAAGGGAAAACACATATACCAAGACACATACTTTAAAAAAAAAAGGCTTGAATAGCAAATGGTTTTGAAAGCAAAGGGCTTCCCTGGTGGATGAGATGGTAAAGAATTTGCCTGCAATGCAGGAGACCAAGGTTTGATCCCTGAGTTGGGAAGCTCTCTTGGAAAAGGAAATGGCAACTCAATCCAGTATTGTTGCCTGGAAAATCCCATGGACAGAGGAACAAGATGGGGTACTGTCCACGGGGTCGAAGAGTCAGACACAACTGAGTGACTAACACTAACTGGATAGCAATATTCATATCAGGTAAATTGCAATTTAGGGCTAACAAAGCGAGAAAAGGGAATATTTATATGAATAAACTGAACAATAGACCAAGAAGATGAAACATGTAGCGTGAACTTTGTGTCCACCTGACAAGATAGACAGATCAAGGCCCAATGAAGTTTCTTCAAATTCAGAAAAATCATACATTATACTGACTTACTTTCTCTGATACCAAAAAATGCAAACGAGGTAAGGTATCAGTAAAATCTTGATATCATGGACAAAAATTCTTATTATAAAAAATGTTTCTGTTGTTTAAGAACTTTGAAAAAAAAATTCCTTTGGTCTCATAGTAGGTGAGGGTCATCCAGACACTCAAGTGATTTGTACAAGCCCCAACAATATCGACACAGTCAAGCACCCAGGTGTTCCAGTCCAAACAAAACAGCAAACCCAGCTGCTGACATGTCTTATCAACAAAATCCAACTGGAGAAAATACATTGTTTTTTTCTTTAATTATAAATTGTATAAGGGTGAAGCATAGCATGAAATTAAACCAGCAAATGGAACACAGGCTGAGAAGACCCAGATTCTGCCATCAGTGCTGTGTCTCTCACGTAGAATAAGGGCCTCTGACTTCAAAGTGAATTCAGGAAGGCTGGGAGAAGATTAAACCCTGAAAAAATCACCAGATTTCTGGGATAATCTTGACTAATGGAAAGTGACAAGGAAGATGTAGTGTTCACGCTCAAGTTAAAGAATCATTTTACCAGTCTACAATGCTACAAAAGCAGGCATTTTTTCCTTGTTAGCATTTTGGTAAGTTATACCAGAAAAATCTGTATTCTTACTTTTTTTTCCTTTGAGGGCAAGTTTTTTTCATATAGGTTTCAAATCTAGAGAATGTTGGGGTTGGGATGATCAGAGTCACGTGTTATAAAGAGTAAAATAAAGGACTGAAAATCAATTGCCTTTACTAATGGGAAATCACTGTTATCTTGGAGAGACATCAACATCAGAAAAGATGAGGTATAAACCATGCCTCAAAGAGCTGTTTATATGTATTATGGATATTAGGCCCTTATTGGTCATATTATTTACAAATATTTTCTCCCATTCAGTAGGCTGCCTTTTCCTTCTGTCAACGTTTTCCTTTACTGTGTAAAATCTTTTAGTTAGCTTAATTTTACATTTGTTTCCTTTGTTTTAGGAGACAGATTCAAAAAATATTGCTTTGATTTATGTGAATGAGTGTTCAGAAGCATTACTTACAATAGCCAAAATATGGAAGCAACGTAAGAGGACATCAACAATGGACATCAACAATGAATAGATAGAGAAGGCGTGGTATATGTGAGTATATATATACACATGTATGTATATGTAGGTATGGGAATAACATGCGGCCATAAAAAGAAGGCTTAGTGAATGGATCAGAGAAAGATAAATACTGTATGATTCCAGTTACACATGGGATATAAAAAATTTAAAAAGATTACTATATAACAAAAAAGAAACAGATTCACACAAATAGAGAACAAATTAGTGGTTACCAGTGGGAAAGGGAAGCAAGGAGGTGCAAGATGGAGAAAGGGAATTAAGAGATACAAACCACTGTGGATACAATAAATAAGCTACAAGGTCATGTTGTACACAATAGGGAATATAGACAATATTTTATAATAACTATAAGTGGGGTATAACCTTTTAAAATTATGACTCACTACATTGTACACTTGAAACATAATATTGTAAACCAACTACACCTCAATTTAAAAAATTAAGAATTGCACGCCATGTAAGAAACAATACTGCGCTATACACTGGAGTATCACTGTTCAGGTAATTTAGGAGACAGACGGGCACTCTTAGGATTTCTAACAGGTGCTCCCTCTCATGAATCTGAGCAGACTCTGGGAGACAGTGAAGGGCAGGGAAGTCTGACAGCCCATGGGGGTCTCAAAGAGTCAGACAGGCTTAGTGACTAAAAAACAACTACCATCCTAGAAGGTATATTTCACTTACAAAAGTGATTTGTAGTATTTACAAGATACTTTGCTTTCAGTTATATTCTTTATTAGTATCTCTTGGAGAATTATCATCAGCATAGGGATGGGGCTTAAATTCTGACTTTTTATTTACAAAAAATAAAGATGTGCATATTTGTCTTTGGAAAAGATATAATTGATGACTTCACATTTTTGAGAGAGTTGACCAAGCACTACGGTCTGGAAACTCAAAACTATGCAAGTAAAAATAATTAACAAAAAGTCAATGTTTTCTATAACCTATTTTTAAGCTGAGCAGATTTTTTTTTAAATAAACTCAAAATTTTGAAGCATTTGTTGTTAGAAATGTGGCAACATTTGGTTTTAGTTTCTTTTGCTTGCTATTAAATTTAAGTAACATTGTTTATTTAAATAAAAAATAACAAAAATTGTAGACCATGAGTATGTAATGTGTGTAAATTATTCAGCGAATGCATTATATGCCAATCAGTGTGTTAATGTGTTAGTTGCTCAATTGCATCCGATTCTCTGTGACCTCATGGACTGTAGCCCTCCAGGCTTCTCTGTCCATGGGATTTTCCAGGTAGGAATACTGGAGTAGGTTGCTGTTCCCTTCTCCAGGGGATCTTCCCAACCCAAAGATGGAACCTGGGTCTCCCACATTACAGGGTGATTCTTTACCATCTGAGCCACCCAGGGAAGCCCTATGTTTTTAGTCTTTTAAAAAAATTATTATTATTATTCTGAAAGCAACTCTGGGAGACCTTTGGAGACTGGTATTATTATACTTAACTTTTTAAGTATGAAAATGTGAAGTTTGGTGCAATCTGTTGTGTAGGGAAGCTCTAGAATTAAAAGCTAGATGCCTGGTTTCAAGTCCATCCTTTAAACCACTTCCAATGTTAGTCTGTTGGATCACAAAACGGGATGAAATGTAATTCCTTTTCTTGATGTACATTTCAACCCTACCTGAAGCCAACTCAGTGACACAGAGCTTTTCCTTACTCAATTGTAAAAGGACTGTGGTGGAGTATCACTGAAGGTGAACAGAAAAAAAAAAAAAAATAGAGAAACCTTCACAGAAATATTTATCTGACAATCCAGTTTGCAGTATGTTTTCTAGGCACGTGTAATAGATAAATGGATCCCTTTCTCTTAAATGAGAATATCTATTGAAAAATATCATTAGTGCAATCACTGGGCTAAATGAAAATTAGACCAAATGGGCTCAAATTTATATGGATGCATACATTCAGCAATTTCATGGAAAATTGCTTCCAAAATTACCTTCCTTAAAGGGCCCCCCATTAATAATGTTCCTTGAGGCCACATAAATTCCTTCAGGATCTTTTGCTTTGAGCAATTAGAGGCACTAGAAAGCATCTGACTGCTTAGAGGTAGGTTTCATTAATAAAAGCATAGTGAGATTTTTTTTTAATAGTGATTTCAAGATTGCCAAGGACACAGTGGATGTTCCCACAACCGAAAGAAGATGTGCCGCCAGTGAGGAAGTTTGACCCAAATCTATAAAGACGTGATTGGGATAATGATAACAAATATATGCAAACAGTACTTTACTGTTTACTAAATGTTTCCAAGTCCATAAACTCTTGTCATCTTCAGACCAACTCTGAGAGGTGGATGAAATGTCTTTAGCCTTCTCTTTGTAGGAATGAGAAATAAAGTCTCAAAGATGATGACTGAGCTGGTTAAGGGTAGGATTAGTACCTAGTATAGCGTAGTTGAACTTTCTTAATTATGAGAGGGAAGGAAACGAGACTTTTAAAATATTTATTGTGGATCAGGAGGTGGGTCAGAATTTCACATTTCGTCCAGTGCTTCACATTGTTTTAATGATGGGCTTTTTCATGAGGTCAGGGAGAGAGAAAGAAGCACAAGGGCAAGAATGAGTGTGGAAAAAAAGAGCAAGAGATAAAGCAAGTTGTTCAAGATCACACATTCATTTAGTAACAAATATTTATGGAAATGCCATGACGTATTCTTGGTTCACGGGATACAGTGATAAACAAGAGGAACACACGACGCATGTTTGTAAATGGAAGGATCGTAATTAAACCCAGTTCATATGAACAGAAGCCTTCTTTTTCTTTCACTGACCCACAGAGATTTACTATCTTCCTTTGCATTTCTTAACTAAAAGTATAGTATATCCTGTGAAACAACACAGATGGGTATTTGCATTTCTGTAGCCTGTCTGGAAGACCCAAAAGTGTCAGACTTTCAAGTCATGGCAAAACAGTGGCGACATTTGAAGCAGGACTTGGGGAACAGAATTCGGGCTGAGTGCATCTTGCAGTCACAGGGATGGAGCAAGACTGTTGTGACAATTAAGAATTAGGCGGAAGAAGATTCTGGTCAGATTTCACGTCAGTCTCCTTGAACCTTCTTGATCATGACGTGTCTTTTCCGGTCAGATCCCTTAGAATCTGAAGGTATCATTAGTAACACAATTCAAGAAACTTCAGGGGGAAGAATGTGTCTTGTATATTTCTGCCTCATCGACTCTCCATCTCATTTCCAATCTCATCTGAAAACATATATTTTTCTCTCCTGACCGAATCTGCTAATTGCCCTCTCCTACGGCTATTATTTAACTGGGATATATGTGATCACTTTAACAAGGGTATTTAACTTCACGGGGTTTTTGAGATGTTGTTTTTAATAGTTTTATGTTGAAAATGTAAGTGGCTGAGGTTTTTAACCAGGAAGGGTCTTTATGAAAGCCCATGAAGCTTTCATCTAGGAATGAGTTCGCTACTCTTTTAAACTCATGCCCCCAAGGAGACTGGCTGAGCTTTAAATTTATAGTTACTGTTATGAAAATAAAAGGATTTCATTTTAGTAATATGCATTTGCAATATTTGTTAATCTCTTCCAAATTATATAGCATTTGCCACCCCACTGTCCTGAAAAATTCCATCATGATCCCCAGCACCACCCAGTTCCAAATCTTGGCTTTGCCACTTTATAGCATTGTGAACCTTGATGTGTTACTTTAACATGTAACAGATTTTTCATCTTCTAAGTGAGAATTATGTATTTATTTTGAAGGTTCTCATAATTAGATATAAGTTGTCTAGAAAATTCACATCATGAAAGAGTTCAATTCATATTGGTCCTTTATTGAGTGGAGGAGCATGTATGATTCTCACCCCACTTAAAATCAGACCAGTTCTTCGTACAATAGAATGCAGACTCCTTGAATAATGAGTCACTGCTTGCTTAATGCTATACCCCATTACCTAGAATTATGGGGGGGCATATCACAGGCCATCAAACTCCTGTGAACAAATAAATATTTCTCACCATTACACAGTGACTTTACAACTTATACAGCACTCACAAATCTATGATATCATTTGATCCCCTCAGCAGTGTTGCACACGAATACAGCAAATCATTCTGAATGGACCGACAAAAAGGGTTAATTCACTATAAATCCTATTTCCTTGGGATTCTGCCCAGAAATCCATGCTAGAGTCTGGATCAGCCTTGAAGCTGTCCTTCTCATCACCCAGTCAGTGACCAAGTCCTAACAGTTCAGCATCAGCATCCTAGTTTTTTTTTTTTTTTTCTTTTCTTAAAATACTACTCTTGCCATCGACATAGATCAAATGGTTGGCAGCCCCCTAAACTGCTGCAGCTAGTTCTGTTGTCTGACTGCCTCGAGAAGGAGTGACTTAACTGCTACTCACTCACGTGCTCAACCTGCACGTAAAGGAACTACACTGAGAAAGGCACCAATCAGGTCCACAGAGAAAGAGGTAAACCAGATACGGTGCTTGTTCTTACACATCTTCTTATATTCTAGGGGGTCTTGTTAGGACACTAGGCTGACCTGTCTCTGCTGTCTAGTGACTACCCTCATCCAAGCCCATAACAGGGTTTCTGGACAAGGACTCACTGTCTTCCGCCCTCAGTTCTCTCTGCACGTCTCCAGTGCCATCTCCTTAACAATCTAGTGGGCTTTCCACCATGCACCTTGACATGTAACACTCAATGCCCTCACTGGACTTTTGTTTTTTTGATTCCAAGAATATGCCACTCTTTCCCATGCTCCTGAATTTAGTGTTTCCTACATATGACTGACTGCTTAAGCCACGCTGTGGCTTCTCTATCAGAAGTAACTGTAATAGCTACACAGTTTCTCTCCGAGAAGCATGGGGTTAAGTATCATGAGTACATGTAGATACACCTACATACACGATTTAATCTCATTTAATCCTTAAAAGACCATTTCACTTATGAAACACTGAAATGGAAAATGGGAAAGTAATTAACTTACCCAAGGTCACTCAGATAGCCAGTGGCAGAGAATCATTCCAAACCCAGCCTGACGCTAAAGCTCATGATCTTAACTCTTCTGCTTTGTGACAAGTGAGCTTCTAGTCATCCACCAAGGCCTAATCTAAGTGTACTTCATCTCTGAAATCTTTCCTGACTTTTCTGGGCAGAGAGAGCCGTTCTGTCCTCTACATTTATTTATATGGATCTCTATGGGGCACATTTCGTATTTGTTGTATATGAACTCTTGCACTCATTATCTGCTTAGAAGTCTATCTCTGCTTGCAATCACTGATTTAGATGTATACATCCCCACAGTCAGTGAGTTTAGGACAGTGTATGGTCAATACTGGGTGCTCAATAAGTGGATGAAGAGTGAATGATCGGCTGAACAGTACTTCCTGTTGGGAGCGGAGAGTCAATAGTAGAAAATAAGCCCGAGAAGTGGATGGCTGCAGTGGATGAGGCTCTGACTACCAGATCACCATGCATCAGCTTGACCTGATTTGAGAGAAATGCCCAGTCAAAAATTGCTTGGAGTCGTGGAGACAAAGCATAAAAACAAAAACAAAACCTCAGCTCACTGCATTCTACATTTTTCATCCATTTATTTTGGCACTGTACTGACACTCAGAGCTACAGGTCAGGGCTAAGTTCACCTGGGCTTAATTGGAAAGCGCATAAGCTTGTTTTGGAAATGCTCTAGGGAGCGGCTAACCAAGAGACCTTTGCTATCAACTTGAAACATAGCTGTATGAGGATTTTAAAAATAAACAAAAACTCACTGTATTTTTTTTTAGCAATGTGCTTTCCATTTCCCTTGGCTGTTTTTTGTTGTTGTTGTTGTTGTTTGTTTGTTTTTTAGTTGAAGACATAGAATGGAGAGAACGTACACTGATTTGGCCTAAAAGCTGATTCAGGAGTAACGCGAAAACAGTCCATCCAGCAGAAGACCGATCACACGAATGGCTCCAACCCTTTGCCCCTCAACCCATTCCCTCTTCCCTGTAGCTTTGCAGGGCCTCCCACTGTCTTTGGATCTGGTCATATGACTGGGCAGGTGATCCACCATCCTGTTTTGCCCTGGACTGCTTTTAGCATTGAAGGTCTCACAATCTGGAAAGCACTTCTATCCCAGGGAAACCCCTCACTCAGAAAATCAGCATGGTTGATCACCCTATGGGCCAATGGGATACGACACAAGCAGAGGCCAGGGAAGACCTCACTAGGTAAGTTTGTCTTGTCTTGTGCCTCCTCTATCTCCAGGTAAACATGTGCAAGTTATCTGGCAGGAGTATTAGAAACACAAGAGAGAGCCCAGTCCTTCCCATGACCCCTGACCAGGCAGCCTAGGTCTGCTGCCAACCTAAGGACGCAGAAGCCCTGGTGAAGAGCACAGAGATATATTAGCTATGGATCCAGGCCACAGAGACAGTTAAATATGCAAATATAAGCAGAATAATAAGCAGCATATGATTTCTGCCTTCACATACCTGAAGGATATCATTAGAAGAGAGAGAAGATTTATACTTTCTATGCTAGCTGGGTAAATTATGACCAGTGTGTAGACTCCAGAGGAAGACAAACGTACATAAAATGTGATTTCTTTATGAGGAAGACATTTCTAGCAATTACAGCTATTCAATGCTGTCCAAAGTTGGCTCCTCAGGGAAGTAATGAGTTGGCCATTGGTGGGGAATGTTGATGCAGAAGCTGGGAAGTGAAGTCACAAAGTTGCTGCAAAGTATTCAGCTCAACTGGTGTTTATCTTAAATGCGCTGAGTATGAAACCAAGCTCTGGGATATTCTGAGCACAGGACCTGTGCACCAGTCTTGTGCCCATACAGCTGGTCCTGGCTGGGAAGAAAGTATTCCTGACAGAGGAATTAGCATATACAAAAGCATGGAGACATGGAGAGGCCCAATGTATTTGAGGACTTGTTAGATTATGGACTGTGTTCATGGATACAGTGTGTATATGGGTTTGCAGGTGCTACTATGGAGATGGGCAACAAAACCAAAGAGATGGTACATTTGTATCTCGTCAACTTAGGTGAGCTGGTACTGACTTCCCAAGGATTCCCTTCTCTGAAAATTCAGGGTTACTGTAGGCCACAAGAGACATCTAATACAACATTTGAAAGCACGAAGTGAAGCAGTCACCATATTCTGTTTAGAGCTGGCAGGTTTGTGCGGGACACTGGCGCCTGGGGCCAACATCCACATTGTTGCTTCTCCTCTAGTTTACACTGAGGCAGCAGCAGCCCTGCAGCTCCTTCTGCTCCCAACAGATCGCCTCCTTCAGTTGCTCCAGCTTCTCATAAGGAAGGGAACCAGCTTCTACTGCAGGGCACACACACACCCCATCACAGCTGGAGATCTGGAGGCACTGAGTGAATGTGGGCTCTACATCGTCCTCGTGGGGTCCTTCGCCTTTGCAGGTTCCAGTGTGTCCTTGCTCTTCCCCACTTCATGTTCTTTTTTTCCTTCCTTGACGGCCTGTCTTGCAGGCTTCAGGCCACAGCATCACATTCCAAAGAAACAGCCTTACACAGGTTGCATAACCAGCATCCAGAACTAGATAAGGTCAGATTCTTATAATAACTCTTTTTAAAAAAAATACATTTGTCCCTTACGTGGTTGTGCTCAGCCTCTGCTGCTGTGCAGGCTGTTATCTCGTTGAGCTAAGTGGGCTTCTCACAGCAGAGGTTCCTCTTGTTGCGGAGCACAGGCTCTGGGGCCCTCGGGCTCCAGTAGTTGTGGCACGTGGGCTCAGTAACTGCAGCTCCCAGACTCCAGAGCACAGACTCAGCAGCTGCGGAGCACGGGCTTAGCCTCTCTGTGGCATGCGGGGTGCTCCTGAATCAGGGATCTAACCTGTGTCTCCTGCACTGGTAGGCGGATTCTTCACCATCGAGCCACCGTGAAGCCCCATGATAACTCCTTGATTCTGGGTCACTTCTAGGGCTTCTGCTTCTCTGGTCAAACCTCACTTGATATTGAGAGGCCCCAGGACGTGGACTACATGAGACAATTTTTTAAGGAGGTGGACGACATGTGGTTAAAAGCACAGGTTATGGAGTCAGACATAACTTGAGTTTGTAAATCTACTTCCTAACAGTTGCTCTACCAGTTCTGCCACCTTGGTTGTGTGACAGGCAGCCTCCAATATGGCAACCACAGGCCCCCACCTCCTGGTAAATGCCCTGGGTACCTTCCTCTCTTACTGTTTCAGGATTGGTATGTATCACTGATAGAGAATACTGCGCACGTGATGGTCTATCACTTCTGAGTCAAGGTTGTGAAAGACACTGCTCTCTTTTCTTTTCCTTGTTTGGTTTCCTGACTTGGAGGAAAGCCACTGCCCACCATGTTGTGAAAAGAGACCAATGGAGTGAAATTCGTCTCTTTCTAACAACCATGTAACTGGATTTCAAAGTCCATCCTTCAGGTCCAGTTGAGCCTTAGATGACTTCACTCCTGAGCAAACTTCATGACAAACTCATAAGAGATTTGGAGCCTAACCCACCTACCTAAGCCACTCCCAGATTCCTGACCCTCAGAAACTGTGTGAGGCAATAATTATTATTTTAAGCCATTAAATATAAGGGTCTTTGTTATATAACAATAACTAACCAACAAGTAACCAATTCAGGTACCAATTAATTTCTTTGAAAGTAAGATGAGTTTAATTGTAATATTCATGTCATTGGGTTGTTATCAAGATTAACAGCAAAATAATAGACATAGCATTTTGTAGTATTTGACATACAGTAAATGTATAAATGGATGTTGTTCCTACTGCTACTGCTATTAGTGTTACTGTTATTATCTCTTCCAAACTTGGCATCTAGGATTCCTTCACTTCAGCCTATAGTGAAGAAGACTTCAAGGAGGAGATGATAGCTGTATTGCATCTGAAAACCTGCCCTCTCATAAATTTATAGTGTCTGCCACCTGAAAGTCACTGTGGGTATCGTGGGGGACAGGCATGGAGAAGAACAGCTCTATATTTGGGTTCTGTTAAGTTTTGTTTTCTCAATGCAAAAAGAATCCACAGGGCCTTTATCCCAAAGAGTCCTACCTTGGATTCGGATGGCAGCCAACAACATCAGCTCATGCAAGTCCATCAATGGCCCAAGGGCTGGAGGATATTAGAGTCTGGGAATTAAAATCTGAGCCTGCTTGCCTGGAAAATTAACTCAGTTGGTGATGGAGAGTTATTGGAAAGTTATAAGAAGTGTGGACACTTTCCCAGGACTTGATGGTGCAAACAAATTGAATGGCATTTAACATATCTGATTGTTAATGAAATGGAGTATTAATTGTGGAGTGTTAATTTCTTCCCTTTAGCAGTAGCTGCTTGCTTTCACTGGATGTGTCTGCAGCCAAATAATAAAACAATGAGGCTTAAAAAGATTTTCTAGGTGGGTTCAACCCTCTACTTTTCCAAATGCACAAACAGGATGGGGAGAAGTACAGATCTATAGATATGTATTCTCAATATCATAGCCTGCGTATCAGGCAGAAATAAAATGTGTGCGTATTTTAATTAATTAATTAACTGGCTGCCATGGGATCTTCTATCTTCCTTGTGTCACATGGAATCTTTAGCTGTGCCTTTTATACTTAGTTCCAGCATGTGGGATCTAGTTGCCTGATCAGAGATCCAACGCAGGGCCTTTACACTGGGATGACGGAGCCTTAGCCACTGGACCACCAGGGAAGTCCCTAGAGTATGTGCAAATTGTTGAGGATGTCCACTTGAATTAGAAGCTTTGCTTAAAATTTTATAGTGAATAATGTCAAACTGCAAAATATCGAAAGTGATAACATTTCCTACAACAATCACCGCTTTTTAGTTCTGCTGAAGAATTGATGCTTCTGAACTGCGGTGTTGGAGAAGACTCTTGAGAGTCCCTTGGACTGCAAGGAGATCCAACCAGTCCATTCTGAAGGAGATCAGTCCTGGGTGTTCATTGGAAGGACTGATGCTGAAGCTGAAACTCCAATACTTTGGCCACCGCATGCGAAGGGTTGCCTCATTGGAAAAGACCCTGATGCTGGGAGGGATTGCGGGCAGGAGGAGAAGGGAACGACAGAGGATGAGATGGCTGGATGGCATCACTGACTCAATGGACATGAGTTTGAGTGAACTCCGGGAGTTGGTGATGGACAGGGAGGCCTGGGGTGCTGTGATTCATGGGGTCTCAAAGAGTCAGACACGACTGAGTGACTGAACTGAACTAAACTGAATCCTTGAGGACCAGGACATCTTTCTCCATGTTGATTTAATACAATGGGAGAAGATGAGTTCAGGGGCTCCTTAGTCAAAGAGATATTCATCAACAGAGGTTGGAGCCCATCCTTCCCACCGTTAATAACATGTACACAGAGTGTTATTCTGAGCACTAGATCTTTAGCAATTTGAGGATTAACTCTTCCTTGCTTTTCTGAGTCCTGCCATCTTTACTTTGCTTTTTTTCCTTTGGTGAGAAGTCTTCTTCCTAAAGAGCTTGGGATCCTCATCTTATCAATGTCCCACATTCATGTTCTTATTCTTTGGGAAATAACCAAAACTCAGGACTATCCGGTGTGAATGGGTAGGAAGTATCACAAGACAGAAACAACATGAAATAAAGGGGACAACAGAGGATGAGATGGTTGGACGGCATCACCGACTCAATGGACATGAGTTTGAGCAAGCTCCGGGAGTTGGTGATGGACAGGGAAGCCTTGCGTGCTGCAGCCCATGGGGTCACAAAGATTCGGACATGACTGAGTGACTGAACTGAACTGAACTGACAGAAAGACAATAGAGAAATAGGAGCTGGGGGCTGGACTGTGAGCTAAATTTAAGCCACAGAAAGAATTAGTGAGAAGAAGGCTGGATCCAGTGCAGAGAAATTGAGTCCTAAACAGTTTGATAAAGCAGGAGCTCTAAAACTAGGTAGCAAACAAGACAGGGTTTGGGCATATGACAATCCACGTAATAGCCTAAAACAGAACCTGCCAAGACTGCTTTGTGACTGTTATTTTTGGCAACTTTCCTGGAGGGGAAAGGAGATTCAAATGAACCTTGTTGAGAGAAGTCTAACATACACAAGGAGTATTATTTGTGTTGCTTGAATTTATTCATCAGAAAAACTTAGAGCAGCCATTACTCTTTCCATTATCTAGTTGAGAAAATTCAAGCTCAAACTACTTTATTCCCTACTGTTCCATAATCAGTAAATATAGGAGCCAGTGTTTGAACGCTAGACCTATATCTGTATGAGTACAAAGCCTGGATTCTATATGCTATTTAAGGATAGAATTGGACTTCAGTTATCAATAGAATTGCAGATAGGAATCAAGCAGCTCTAGTTTGAAACCCATGCGCAGTGGTATTGGGAGCAAGTAGAATGAGAATCAAGATGATAATCTTGTTGCAGGTTAAGCAAACCTATCTTTAAACAGAAAATGGCAACATCATCCTTCTTTGTACCCTTCTAACTCTGTGGTGGCAAGACAGTCCATCACCATTCTTGAGAAATCATATTTGGGATGAAGGTTCAGAGTTCATGTAAGACTTTTATCTTTGGGGAAAGAAGAGATTGTATTCATTTGAGTTGAATCCAGTACATTTTTGCTCACAAACTTTCCCATAGAAGGTGGGAAAGTAGTGAAGGATGTTTAGAAAGATTTTAAGCAAAGAATAGATTAAGACAATTTAATGTCATTCTCACTGGGCAAGAGATGAGAAGGACACTTCGGAAATTCTCTGGTGATCCAGTGGTAAGAACACTGTGTCTCCACTGCAGAGGGGCAAAAAAGCAGGATACTTGGATGGTTTCAAAGTCCTGAGCTTGAATCCTGGTTCCACCATTAACCAACGGTGTCATTTGCAGCCCAATATCATTTCTGTGTATTTACTAACCTTCTTCTTTAAAAGGTGGAACATATTTGCCCCACTTAATATCACAACGTAGCAGTGAAGAAATAAAATGGAGTATGTGTGAAATAATTTTTTAAACTCACTGTGCACATGTGGAGGTTGACAACCTTCCTTTAATAACAATGTCCAAGGTCACCATTCCCCCAGATCTAGAAAACACCTAGGGAAAAAGAAAGTGTTTTATATCTAGAGCCAAGAGGACAGCAGCATCACCTGTGAGAACTGTGAACTGAAGGCCAAGGTGTCTGAGTCGTTTCTCGTCTTGTCCACTCATTAGCAAGGGGAGCTTGAGCAATATTCCCTTCACCTCTCTGATCCTCACTTTGTTAAATAGGAAGAATCAACTAAAATCTAGAGAACTCTCTCAAACGTGGATGAAAAATGTTGTCTGCCATATCAGTAAACAAAGGATGCTACAGCCATCAAACTTTCAGCCACTGCAGCCGCACAAACTGTGCACCGGGAGGGAATTCTGGGAGGAGAAAAACAGGATGCTGGCCAGGGATAGATAAGGGCCATATCAAAGAACTGATTTCAGTGAGCCCAGACTCTTGCATCTTCCCATACACAGAAAAGTACTAAATTCATTAACTTGAGATGTCTGCTTTTCTTTCTTTCTTTCTTTCTTTCTTTCTTTCTTTCCTTTTTAAGGCTGCCGTCTGCAACCAGGATTGAATCCTTACCCCCTGCAGTGGAAGCGCAGAGTCTTAACCACTGCACTGCCGGGGAAGTCCCATGTTTTCCTTAATTAACAGTCATCTTTAGTCACCTGGAGGTTTTGTTGCAAAAGCTCCTATATGTCCTGGCTTCCCAGGTGGCGCTAGTGGTAAAGAACCCCCCTGCCAATGCAGGCTAGACATAAGAGACACGGGTTTGATCCCTGGGTCTGGAAGATCCCCTGGAGGAGGGCACGGCAACCCACTACAGTATTCTAACCTGGAGAATCCCATGGACAGAGAAGCCTGGAGGGCTATAGTCCATGGGGTGGGACAGAGTCGGACATGACAGAAGCAGCTTAATGCATGCACGCACACCCTGGCTTTTCTCTTACTTTTTCAGGCCAGCCTTCAAAGATATCTGAGAGGATGTCTCTCAGCCATAAGTCCTCCATATATCTGTCGAATAAAACATAATTCTCAATTTTTAGGTTGTGCCATTTTTTCAGCCAGCACAACCATGGCTGCAAATTAGCCTGTCTGAGGCTATCTTCAAAAGCCTTAGGTCTAGGAGGAACCCCAGATTAATTAAACCAGAATCTCAGAGAACAGGATAGGTTAAGGCATTGGTATTTTTGAAGCTCCCCAGGCTTTAAGCATAGCCCTGTTTAAGAACCACCTATCATCCCGATGATTTTAAGGTCAGAGGACTTTCAAGGCTAATATTCTAGGATTTTCAGGGAAACTCTGATTAACTCCAGGTAGGTTTATCTCCAGTTTCTTAGAAGAGTTAGTTTATGTCATTGAGAATCACACACAACAGGTGTAGTAGTTTCCAGGACCTGCTATAACCAAGCACCACAAACCAGGTGGTTTAGACCCCAGAAATATATCGTCTTATAGATCTGGGAGCTAAAGTCTGAGATGAAGGTGTTAGCAGTGCTGACTCTTTCTGAGGGTGTGAGAATCTGTCCCCAGGCCTCTCCTTTTGCTTCTGGTGGTTTCCTGGAAATCGTCTTCCTTCTTTGTCTGGTGGAAGCATCACCCCAAGCTCTGCCTCCCTCTTCATATGGCATTCTCCCTGGGTATGTTGTTGTCCAGTCGCTCAGTTGCGTCTGACTCTTTGCAACCTCATGGACTGCAGCACACCAGGCTTCCCTGTTCTTCACCATCTCCTGGAGTTTGCTCAAACTCATGTTCATTGAGTTGGTGATGCCATCCAACTATCTCATCATCTGTTGTCCCCTTCTCCTCTTGCCTTCAATCTTTCCCAGCATCAGGGTCTTTTCCAATGAGTTGGCTCTTCACATCAGGTGGCCAAAGTATTGGAGCTTCAGCTTCAGCAGCAGTCTTTCTAATGAATAGTCAGGGTTGATTTCCTTTAGAATTGACTGGTTTGATCTCCTTGCTGTATGTCTGTGTCCAAATTTCCCCTTTTTATAAAGATGCCAGTCATCAGACTAAGAGTTCACTCTACTGCAGTATGACCACATCTTATCATCTACAGAGAGTCTGAAACCTACCCAGATCCTTGACCTTCCCCAATCAATAGAAATTGACTAGAGGTCAGACAAGAAATTCAGGCAAGGCTTTGTTGGGATCCATGCTGCAGTAGGCGTGAGCAAGAAAGAACAACAGGTTCATTTACTCTGTGAGGAGGGTGAGCTTGTTTCTTACCTGGGATGTGTCCAGGGCTCAGGCTGGAGGGGTGGCTTAGGTGGACTGCCCACCCCTTCGGTGGTGTTGTGTACAGCGGGCATGTTCAGCACCCTGCTTTTGCTCCTGATTTTGCTCTAGGATCCTCAAAAGAGACATTTGGGGTTTTCCGGTCTCTTTGTATCTTTTGTCCAGAATTTTTCCAACTGTGCATGCACACAGTTATTTTTAGTCTCACATAGTTCTTCGTATTTTGTTATTTGAGGAGAGGTGTGTCCAGGTGTAAGCACCGCCGCACTGCAGCAGAGTTCCAGGTCCCAGGCCTGTCTCAGCTCTATTTCTAAATAAGGTCACAATCTGTCAAATACTAGAGGTTAGGACTTCAGTTTGTGAATTCTAGTCTGGGGTGGGGACATAATTGAATCCATCAGCCCAGTGCCTTGCTTACGGCAGGTGACCTCTTGGAACCTCCACGGCTGGTTCCTAAGGAGGAGCAACACAGCACGCACAACACAACATTCTTACCCTCTCCCAGAGCTCCGACCCCAACCCTTGTCAGCTTGTTGGAATACTCTACTCCCTGCCTGTCCCCTAGTGTCTCCTCCAATGATCCCTTGCCAACTAGGGAGACCCTGGCCCCTTCATTCACCAGTTTAGGGATTTTCCTTTAAGTATCTGAGCCCTCCTGCCAACCACCTCTAGTTATTAAAATGCAGCTCAGGATGTCTCACTCTGGCTGTTACATTATCATTCCTCGTTAGAGACACCTCCAGGGCCTGAGACATTCCTGCACTGACTTTATAATTACAAAGTCAATTTCTAAACAGACATTTGCAAATAAGTCAATTTAAATACCGAGATTTGCAAACAATAATTAAGCAGTAGCTTCTTTTTTTAATATCTCTATATATAATTAATGCCTGTGGGCTTTTCATTTTACCTTGCAACTGGGTAGTTTGCAATTGTTTGTTGAGCTAAAGTGTTCTCTGAAAGCAGATCAAAGCACTGGGGAGATTTTGGAAGCAATTGAAGAAAGGATTTTTCCTCTTCCTTCATCCCTCCTTCACCTGACTGGTTGCACTTTCTGTCAGTTGGGAATATGATAGGGGAGGGGCTGGAGAAGAATCATTTTCTGCAGTAACAACAGCAACAACAACACAGGGTTCTGGTCCAGCAATAGACTGACTAACGTGGTTTCTTCACATACACAGTCAGGGAGTCTCTCCGTGCTGGAAATCTCAGCTCCCTCCAATATTGGCGTCACCTACACAGAGAGAGCTCTCCATAGCTTGACAGTGCTTTTTCTGGCTTAAAAGATCTACTGTGAACTCCCTTAAGATGATGTTCTGACCCTACCATTCATGGTCCTTCCCAATCACAATTTGTTCCTACTCTAGTTTTTGAAAACTTACTAGCTGCTAGGGAAAATGCTAAGTGAGAAGGACATACTAAAAAACAAGACAGTCTATTTTAAGGTCTAGAAGGGACAGAAATCCTGAAAAAAATAATTTTATGATAAATGTTACAAAAAGGGAAGTAAGAGGAAAGTGAGGCTGGTCTAGAGACTTATGCATGTCCTTTTAAAAAGGTGATATTTAAGCTGAAATCTCAATGATGAGTTGACATTAACAAAGTAAAGATTGAGGTCAAAGGCCTATTCCTGGTAGAGAGAAAATCCTGTTAGAACTCATAAAGATGAGAGAACAAAAAGATTGCTTGAGAAATGAAAACTGGGCCCGTTGTTGTTGTTCAGTCACCAAGTCGTGTCCAAGTCTTTGTAACCCTGTGGACTGCAGCATGCCATGCCTCTCTGTCCTCCACTGTCTCCCAGAGTTAGCTCAAATTCATGTCCATTGAGTCAGTGTTGCTATCTAATCATCTCATCTTCTGCTGCTCCCTTCTCCTCCTGCCTTCAATCTTTCCCAGCATCAGGGTCTTTTCCAATGAGTCAGCTCTTTGCATCAGGTGGCCAAAGTACTGGAGCTTCAGCTTCACCAACAGTCTTTCCAATGAATAGTCAGGGTTGATTTCCTTTAGGATTGACTGGTTTGCTCTCCTTGCAGTTCAAAGGACTCTCAAGAGTCTTCTCCAGCACCAGAATTCAAAAGCATCATTATTTAGCACTTAGCCTTCTTTATGGTCTGATTCTCACATCGGTACAATGACTACTGGAAAAACCATAACTTTCACTGTATGTACCTTTAACCAGCAAAGTAAGGGAAGGCTAGGAAATGAGGTGTAAGATAGAGAGAGATCATCAGGGACTAGAACCTTGGAGTCCTTGTAGGCCAGGAAGAAATTTGAACTTTGTCCAAAGGATGACAGGGAGCCATGAAAGAGTTTCAGGAACTGATGTAACTAGTTCAGTTTCTACTGCCCAAGCTGTGCCCTCAGTCATACTAAACAAGTCCTCCAGGACAGGGAGAGAATCCAGAAACTCTTGAGTCTGTCTCCCCAAGCTTTCTTCCAATGAAGTTATTCTCTGTAATATTTCCAACGTAGCTAAATACATCAACATTCTGAATTCTCATTCAGAAGTCACAGGCTCTTTGAAATGTCTTTAATTTCACAAATGTCTTTAATCCCATTGCCCTATAAGAATGGATTGTTCTCTAATCAGTGCTTTCAAAATATTTTGTCCAACTCTCTAATTTAACATATACTGTGCATATTTATATGTGCATATAAAAATGCAACTCTGAGGACACATAAATGTGCAACTCTCGAGTTCAGCTTATCATATGCATATTAGTGGCAAAACCACCCATTATTTTCAAGTTGGTGTAGACATACAGTACTCAACAAGGTGTGAGCAAATTACACACTTATACATGGTTTATTAATATCATCATCAAATGTGGTGCTGTGGAAGACTTGTGGTGCTTGAGAACACTCTCAAGAGTCCCTTGAATTGTATGGAGATCAACAGATAAAACCACAAGCATTTCTCAGTGAGAGTGCCCATAGGAGCTGGGGCAGGGGCTGGGATGTTTTGCCTTCAGAAGGTCCTCAAGTATAGCCATAGTTTCTCTTAGTCTTTTGGCAAGCCAATTTAGTTCATTGCAAAAGAAGTTCTATAAAACTTTCCCTCAGATAGAATGAGGCTGACTGAGGTCAGAATTCCCCAGAAAAGAGATTGAGATTCAAGACTCCACAATTTATAATGGGTCAGAATCATTGATAGCTCTTATCAAGGTGCTAACATTTTCAGCTTAAAATACAGGCAGGGAAACCCCACAGACTCATAGGACCCTGTTTCACCCTCTGTCTCAGAGATAAATGTCTCTTTTCTCAGCTTCATTCTTTTTTTAAGAAGAAAGTTATAAAATTGAATTAATAAATAACTTGAATGGAGAGAGACGCTGTGCTCTTAAATGGGAAAACTTTTATATTAAAAATCTATTAATCATTATTTAATTAATATATATTATTTATATTTTAAAATTTTATTTTATATCAGAGTATAGCCAATTAACAATGTTGTGACAGCTTCAGATGTACAGTGAAGGGACTCAGTCATACATATACATGTATCCATTATCCCTCAAATTCCCCTCCCATCCAGGCTGTCACATAACACAGAGCAGCATTCCATGTGCTACAAAGTAGGTCCTTGTCTCTAACCCATTTAAAATATAACAGTGTCCTTTCTTAGAAAATTAGGTCCAATTCAGGCTCAGGGTATGGGCCCTAGGAAAAGTCAGCTCTGTTCAACTAAGTGCAATGCCACCCTAGGAAAATGAAGGGTCTGACCTACAGGGCAATTTCCTCTTCCTCCTTGATTCAGTCCCTTCCTTCCTTCCTCCTTCCCTTCCATCCTTTCTAGATGCAACTATGTGGACCAATCAGTCATTTGTGATTAAGGTCACTCTGAAGTTCAGTTTGTAGCCTGAGTAAACAAAAACCTACCAATCTTGATTCCTACCCCATGTTAGTTAGATCAGAATATTTGAGGGTTGGCACAGGCCCTGGCTGGTTTTTTTTTTTTTTAACAATTCTACATATCCTGAGGTGACTCAGTGGTCAGAATGAGTCCAGATCACCATTCAGTGACAATCAACTTTACTCTGATTCAAGCTTCTCTGCTATCTACAGTAAGTCAAGCTGAGAATCCAAGGAGGACAGAAGACTGACCGAAGATCTAACTGGTGACCTCTTGTCTTAACAGCCATTCACAGGCTGAAGGACGTGCTCGAGACAATGAGGGGAGAAGAGGGGCAGCATTCCAGTTCCCCATCATTCTGGCCAGTTTTGAATCAGTCTTCCTACACCTGAGCAAGCACACACTTCTGTAAGAATCCTATCGCCATACTTTTCAGTCCCTTCCTCTCCCCTTTAGTCACTCTTTCCTTTCTTCCTTTCTGGTTTCTTGTCACTGTGCTCATAGAGCCCAAAGGCACCAGAATGGGGACAGAAAGTGTGGGCAGATCATTATGTTGGTGGTCATTCTTTGACACTGAAAGACTCACTTCATTTTTCTGCATCTCTTTCACTCTAAGTTTAGTTGAGTGTATCAGACAGGATTATGTTTCCCTTCCAACACTAAAATTTTATATTATGCTATTTTATATTTTGTTATTTTCTATTCTTTTTATTTCCTGCTCCTTCACTGCCTCTCTCTGGATGAGCTTTTGAAAATTAAAACTTCAATAAACAGAGGATAGTCATTTCAGGCCCCTTTGTAGTCCAACTTTAAATATTCACAATGAAGCATAAAATTATGGTACAGGAAAGTCAACACTTACAGCTAAATGGAAATGTACCATTTTATTTACTGAGATTTCATTTATATCACCTTCCCTGTTGGGTGTGGACTTCAGTTTTCCTATCCCTGCAAACTCCTCTCACCTTCATCAACCAGCTCAGATTTCCCTTACACCGTGAACATTTCTTTAATCACTCAAGCCTTTTTTGAACTTTCTTTCCTTTGACCAAATGCATCACTTACAATAAAACGTTAAAATATAACATCTTAAGTACAGTCCCTTAGAAGAAATGGAGTAGCCATCAAAGTCAATAAAAGAGTCCAAAATGCAGTACTTGGATGCAATCTCAAAAACGACAGAATGATCTCTGTTCATTTACAAGGCAAGCCATTCAATATCACGGTAATCCAAGTCTATGCCCCAACCAGTAATGCTGAAGAACCTGAAGGTGAATGGTTTTATGAAGACCGACAAGACCTTCTAGAACTAACATCCAAAAAAGATGTCTTTTTCATCATAGTGGACTGGAATGCAAAAGTAGGAAGTCAAGAAACACCTGGAGTAACAGGCAAATATGGCCTTGGAGTACGGAATGAAGCAGGGCAAAGGCTAATAGAGTTTTTCCAAGAGAATGCACTGGTCATAGCAAACACCCTCTTCCAACAACACAAGAGAAGACTCTACATATGGACATCACCAGGTGCTCAACATCGAAATCAGACTGATTATATTCTTTGCAACCAAAGATGGAGAAGCTCTATACAGTCAGCAAAAACAAGATTGGGAGATTACTGTAGCTCAGATCATGAATTTCCTATTGCCAAATTCAGACTTAAATTGAAGAAAATAGGGAAACCCACTAGATCATTCAGGTATGACCTAAATCAAATCCCTTATGATTATACGGTGGAAGGGAGAAATAGATTTAAGGGACTAGATCAGATAGAGTGCCTGATATACTATGGATGGAGGTTCATGACATTGTATAGGAGATCAAGATCATCCCCCCAAAAAAACAAATGCAAAAAAGCAAAATGGCTGTCTGAAGAGGTCTTACAAATAGCTGTGAAAAGAAGAGAAGTGAAAAGCAAAGGAGAAAAGGAAAGATATACTCATTTGAATGTAGAATTCCAAAGAATAGAATGATAGATAAGAAAGACTTCCTCAGTGACCAGTACCAAGAAATAGAGGAAAACAATAGAATGGGAAAGACTAGAGATCTTTTCAAGAAAATTAGAGATACCAAGGGAACATTCCATGCAAAGATGGGCTCAATAAAGGACAGAAATGATATGGACCTAACAGAAGCAGAAGATATTAAGAAGAGGTGGTAAGAATACAGAGAAGAACTGTACAAAATAATAATAATCCCAAATAATCACAATGGTGTGATCACTCACCTAGAGCCAGACATCCTGGAATGTGAAGTCAAGTGGGCCTTAAGAAGTGTCACTGTGAACAAAGCTAGTGGAGGTGACGGAATCCCAGTTGAGCTATTTCAATTCGTAAAAGATGTTGCTGTGAAAGTGCTGCACTCAATATGCCAGCACATTTGGAAAACTCAGCAGTGGCCACAGGACTGGAAAAGGTCAGTTTTCATTCCAATCCCAAAGAAAGGCAAGGCAAAAGAATGCTCAAACTACTGCACAATTGCACTCATCTCACACGCTAGTGAAGCAATGCTCAAAATTCTCCAAGACAGGCTTCAACAATATGGGAACAATGAACTTCCAGATGTTCAAGATGATTTTAGAAAAGGCAGAGGAACCAGAGATCATATTGCCAACATCCACTGGATCATCGAAAAAGCAAGAGAGTTCTAGAAAAACATCTATTTCTGCTTTATTGACTATGCCAAAGCCTTTGACTGTGTGGATCACAAGAAACTGTGAAAAATTCTTAGAGACAGGAATACCAGATCACCTGACCTGCCTCCTGAGAAATCTATATTCAGGTCAGGAAGCAACAATTAGAACTGGACATGGACAACAGACTGGTTCCAAAAAGGAAAGGAGTATGTCAAGGCTGTATATTGTTATCATGTTTATTTAACTTACATGCAGAGTACATCATGAGAAATACTGGGCTGGATTAAGTGTAAGCTGGAATCAAGATTGCTGGGAGAAATACCAATAACCTCAGATATGCAGATGATACCACCCTATGGCAGAAAGCAAAGAAGAACTAAAGAGCCTCTTGAAGAAAGTGAAAGAGGAGAGTGAAAAAGCTGGCTTAAAGCTTAGCATTCAGAAAACTAAGATCATGGCATCCAGTCCTATCACTTCATGGCAAATAGATGGAGAAACAGTGGAAACTGGCTGACTTTAGTTTCTTGGGCTCCAAAGTCACTGCAAATGGTGACTGCAGCCATGAAATTAAGATGCTTACTCCTTGGAAGAAAAGCTATGATCAACCTAGACAGTATATTAAAAAGCAGAGACATTACTTTGCCAACCAAGGTCCATCTAGTCAAAGCTATGTTTTTTCCAGTAGTTATGTATGGATGTGAGAGTTGGACTGTAAAGAAAGCTGAGCACTGAAGAATTGATGCTTTTGAACTGTGGTGTTAGAGAAGACTCTTGAGAGTCCCTTGGACTGCAAGGAGATCCAACCAGTCCATCCTAAAGGAGACCAGTCCTGGGTGTTCATTGGAAGGACTGATGCTGAAGCTGAAACTCCAATACTTTGGCCACCTCATGCGAAGAGCTGACTTGTTTGAAAAGACCCTGATGCTGGGAAAGATTGAAGGCAGGAGGAGAAGGGGACGACAGAGGATGAGATGGTTGGATGGCATCACCAACTCTATGGGCATAGAGTTTCAGTAAACTCTGGGTGTTCTTGATGGACAGGGAGGCATGGAGTGCTGCAGTCCTTGGCGTCGCAAAAAGTCAGACATGACAGAGCAACTGAACTGATCCCTTTGTTTGGTGGTGTGTGTTTGTGACACTAAGCGTTCTGAATGTTCATTATGCCATAAGATGCTGGACAATAGAAGCTTTCTTCTTTTCTTCTGTTTTCACTCCTCAGGATGTCAAAGAACAAGTTTAAGCTGCAATGTACACTTCAGATAGAATTCAAGAATATCACAAGTTTTTCAATTTAGAAATAATCTATTTCAAGCTGCATGATTTACACAAGAAATAAGTCTCAAAGAGGAAAAATGACTTCAAGTGTGTTAATGGTTGTGTCTGACTAAAAGCAAGGTCCCCTCCATCCATTTCATTTTCTGTATTATTTATTGTTTGGTTTATTTCTCCAATACCTCGGCATGCCCTAAACCCTCAAAAGTATTGGTCACTTAACTTATTATACTTCTACTTTTGTACTTTCAAAGAGGTATATCTCATTAAGATATATTCCTGATACCCTTCAATAATCAGTTTTAGATTAACATGTTAGTTTATTGTTCCCCATAGATATCTCCTTTGTTATAGAGGCAATATTTGTATAATAAAACCCTTTCACCATAGATTCTAAAGATCTGCCTTCAGTTCTCTGCTTGTAGAAGTTTAGACACATTACTTCTCTGAACTTACACTTCCTCACCCATAAAACAAAGCATAGATATCCTCATTTAATAAAATACCATAAAGTTTGGATGAGATAATGTTCACCCTTTGTTAACTGTGATGAGCCACAGAAATATCAGATATGGTTCTTTCCACTGTTACTAATGAATAGTAATAAAGTACAGAAATATGTATACCAGTTATGGAAGCAGCACCCTAATTTTGCTTCTTGAGACTTTACCAAGTGGGCTAGAAGCCATCATCAATATTGGAGACAATTACATATACCTCCTTGCTTCTCCTTGTGTGTGTGTGAGACTCATAACTTACACCACTTACTGCTATTCAGCACAAAAACAAATAGCAAAGCAACTCTGGCTGTGATGTATTTCAACGGCCTAAGTTAGACTTGCCACCATTCTATTAAATTATGAATATCTATCACTTGATGTAGTCAGTGCTTTTATTTGGAATGAGGAAGGAGGGCAGCAAAGAGGTTGGGGTTGGTGAAGGAAAAACCACAGGAAGATGCAGCTGCTATAGCGATGAACAATGGGTATCCTTCGAACAGAGTTTAGGGATGCTGATGCAGCTAAAACAAATGTTTGTGTTTGGCCACGGTGGAGACGGTGACGGATTATGGCGCCTTGGCCTTGAGCCTTGATGTAATCCAATTCTAAATAAATCATAAATCTAAGTGCAGACTGGTAAGGCGGGAGGAATACCAATTCAGGCCAAGCAGCAGCAAGCGGGTAGTGGTGGCCAGGACTGATTATGGGGTGTGAAGCAGGCAGAGGTAAGCAGGAGGAGGACAGTGCCCAGCCTGCAAGGATGTAATTCTTTGCCTTCCAACCTCAGTCAACCCCTGCCTGGGCTGCCAGCCCTCAATAGTATGAATGAGAGATCACTGCTGAATTTGCCACAAGTCTGGGCATTCTGCCGCCTCCTAAATTTTCTTGGAGGGACAGGAAATTTTTTATCATGAAAGATGCTGAATTGCTAATATTTGGGTTAGTTTCATGAGTCCCTTACTTGGAGCCAAAGGTCAGCCTGAGAATTTCTCACAAGCCTAAGAAATGCTTGGAGCTAAGATGCTGCAGTTAAGGCCCTTGGATATGGACTAACCATTTATTGATTATTGTGTGAATGGGGTTACAGGAAAAAAGACAACTGTTAATAGAATGTTGATACCCTTTGTTATTTTCTGTTTCCTAAGAAAAAAGGCAATGAGTAAAGGGTGAAATGGAGAACCCACATTCTAGCGTTAGAGATGCTGCAATGACAGAGCTACTTTTAGGAAAAAAGGAATCTAGAAGGGCCTGTGCAGACTGAGAACAAGATGAGCCATCATGGGTTGGGTGAGTTTGAAAGAAGAATTTTAGTGAGTCTGGAGAGAGGAGGGGATGGTTAACAGTTGTTGGGAAAGTTAAAGATTTGAGATTTATGGAGTGGCCGAAGCTTATCTGGTTTATTGTTTTGGAAGACCCATCTGGGATTTGGGATAAAAAGTGCCAAATATTCAGATTCAACTCAGATTAAGTCATCACCCTGCAACTGAGCCAAGAGTGCATTTTCCTGGTGGCTGCCAAGGTAATGGGCCCACGGCAGATGGCGTCGATGTGGACCGAGACACGGGCAAGTTGGGGTGAGAGGCTTACTGGGGAAGAAATGTCTATGGAGGGTAAAGGGGAGTGGAGAGGGAGAGCCTGCAGGTTGGGATGCAGGCATGGGACCAGGGAAGGAGGAGAGGCAGGAAGGAAGGGTGGGTATGGATAGTCTCAGACTGCAGCTGTTTCAGGAGGACCCAAACCACCCATTAGAGGAGTCCTGCATCTCACAGGAATGTGCCAGCATTTGTACGGTCACTGTGTACAGCCGCTGACTGGGAGCATCCCGTGGCAAATGTGTCCTCCATGGTGATGAATCCAGTAGGACAATGGCTGAGACCATCTGTCAACTGGGTTCCCCACTGCTGGAGATTCGAGCCACACATTTGCATGGCCACCACAGTGACTTTTAAGGTTAGATATACTTATTCTTTTAATGTGGCTCCAGTGAATGTTCAATATCTTAAAAAATTATGGACTTGTTTTCAAAATGGAGAGGTAGTCAATAGCCTACATAATGGACTAACTCAAGGCTTTTTTATTTTTTTTTCCCCTGGGCCAAATCTTTGAAAACAAAGTTCTTGAAAATTAAGCTCCAGCTCTGGGGTATCCCATCAAGCACACTTTGGAACCAATATTACAAGCTGCAGTAAAGCAGCATTTTATGTGTATTTGAATTCTGCAAATTAGAAATACCATCACATGAAATATCAATAAGTTTCACTTTATGCACAAAATTTAACATTACGTGACTTGCTCAAATTAAAAACAATCCATCAAGAATTTCATAATTTCAAAGTTGGCTTAGTGAGTTATAACTGTGCCGTTGATAGGGCCACCGAGCACCATGACTTTTGCTGTGAAACAGGGAGACCCAACACCCTTTAATCATGACCTGACATCTTTAATTATGTGGCTTTTTAAAGTTATGGCACTTGTACCAAAAAAATGAGTCTTCTTTTACTCCACAAAAATTAACAATGTGCAAGGATAACTATAATATCCCTGTGAGAAGAAAAACCAAACAAATGAAACACTGAGTTTTAGATAAAACTTGCAGTGAACCAAGAGGTGGAGGAAGGAGGAGAAATGCTGGCAATTAAGTGAGTCTATAGGGCCTAGATTAAGATTCATTTATGCACTCTATACAGTCTATTTTGGCAGTGGACTGACTGACTGAGCCTCCTAAACAGAGGGAAGAGGGACTGGGATGTTTGTGTCTGGTGGATAGCTGCACATTGTCAGGAAAGAAAGTTATGAGCTGCATAAACTTCTGAACCAGAGGGACCTCTGCAGTTGGTAATTGGGCAGCAGCTGGAGGAGGTGGCTTAGAGGATCAGAACCTCCTAGATTAGCTCAGTACTGTACCAATTTACAGCCAAGAGTTACAAAACTATTTCAGACTTCACCCCATATATGAGATGTCTGAATTCTTCCTGTTAGCAAAGCTAATTAGAGAAGAGGAAAAGGAAACAAACAAACAAAAAAAAGGTGATTATGAGATCTCTCTGGGAACAAATCAAATAGCAGAACTCAGACAAATTCCAGACAATGTAGAAGAATCTGTAGGTGCTATGACCTCCTGATTTTGAATCCTCAAAATGTGACCCAGGTAGGTGTGGATACACAGTTTTAGCCTCATCAAGTGATATTTCAAAGACTGCCAGAAGCTCCATCTTATGAATCACTCCCAATTTAGAAAATTGGCCCCAGTGGAGAATGTTTCCTGGCACACTACAGACCCAAGCATGGATGGGGAAAATGTCAAGGATAAACTGGAAATGCAAAGAAACATCGGGTGAGCCACAGTAACTAGGAACAAAAACCTTTAGACACTCCATCCTCCTTTCTCTCAGGACAAGTGGAACCAGGATTGAGAGAGGACTGAACCAAAGAGCCAACACGGTTGCTCCCCTGGACTGATTTAAGTTACCTACACATCACTCAGTTAGCCATGATTTTAATGGATACAGACAGTGTCTATCCCTTAGAAGATCTCATTGAACCCTGTAGGGGAATGGGAAGAAAGGTCAGGAAGGAGAGGGTTCAGGCTGTGGATGAGAAGGTGGACCCACCGTGGCACAAGTAGACATGTTCCTTCCTTCGGGGGAGGTTCTCTACTATTCCACTGAAGTTTTATAATAAAATGTGAGTATTCAGAGACTGGAGCTTCCCGGCTGGTGCCAGTGGTAAAGAACCTGCCTGCAATGCAGGAGACACAGAGACGCAGGTTCAATCCTGAGATCAAGAAGATTCCCTGGGAATGACATGGCAACCCACTCCAGTATTCTTGCCTGGGAAATCCCATGGACAGAGGAGCCTGGTTGGCTGCAGTCCATGGCGTCGCAGAGAGTTGGGACATGACTGAGTGCATACACACACACCCACACCCACCCACACACACACACACACACACACACACACACACACATATTCAAAGGCTCCTTATTTCCTGCCTGTGATGACAGTGATACTCAGGGTTAATGGGTGAAATGAAGAACTAGAGGCAAAAGAAAGAGTCACTTGTTTAAACAGGAAGGGCAGAAAAGTATTCTTAGGATTAAATGACGCATCCAAAAAGAGGAGAGTTCAGCATGGGTTAAATGTTAAATAGTTTGGGGCTTTTGAAGACAGAAAATATTTAGGGAATAGCCGTTACTCATTTTAAGTGTAAGAAAAATGCATTAAGAAAAATGACTTTTAGGAGTTTCTTTTTCTCTTAGTATGATTCTTGGTATCTTTCTAAAACATAAAGACAGGCTTTTAAATTTTTAAATATTTGTTTCTACGAAATTAGAGTTTCTTCTGAATAGAACACTGTGCTCAGGCAGGCTCTGGAATGTTCTAGTTTATCTTGGTTATGCTGGCATAGTGTATAGTTAAGCATCTACCTTTTTTTTCCAATGAGAATTTTATTAAAGTATAAATTATCCAAACTCCATTCTTAACTGGAAAGTGTTCACTCTAAATTAAGGGGAAGTCAAAATATTGGAGAAGCAAATCAGTTGTATAAAGACTTAGAAACAGAATTGAAATGGAAATCACAGGGGTTAACAGGGATTTAAATCAGAGTCTCAGCATTGGAAAGGGAGTTGTAAAATCATTTAGTTCAACCTCCTAGGCAGTCAGAATTTGCTTATGCAATGAACGTGACAGATGGCCACCTAGCCTTTGCTGGAACACTTCCAGTGGTGGAGCCATGTTCATCAGGGCGGCCATGATGGGCGACTGTTACCATTATAATGTTTCTTGTATTTAACCCAAATCTACTCTCAGTGACTCATCATTATTGGTATTTGTTCTACTATCTGGGTACAATAGAATGTGGCTGAGAAGAGAGGTCTGACCGTTTATTGGCTGCTGATTTAAGGCAAATTTTTAACATGAATAAGAATAAATTCCTGTACTTATAAATACAATAGATGTGATAACTCCTAAATCATAGGTTTGAGTATTAATGTGATAATGTGCAGAGTAGATTCAACATAGTAAATTTATACATAACATGTTCCTTAAAAAATCGATAGAAACAAAAAGCCCTATATCAATGTTACTAAAAACAGTGTTACCAGAAAGTCAAGTTTATGTCACAGGAGTCCAGGCTAGTTCTTTCCTATCAAAATCCATCTTTCTGGCCTTATGTTGTGTCAAACAATGAATCTTTATTTGGAATGAGTCTCTGACCCTCTTAATTCTGAGTGTAGCTGTCATGTCCTTGATCTAATGATCTGACTCTGACCACTTGAGTTCCTATGCCTTCTCTCTGTTTTGTATAATCTAACACTCCAGTTCTAATCACTGTCCATCTACTCGCCTCTGGTGAGTGGACAACTCCTTTCTGCTTTTACTTTGTGCCTGGGTGGAGTGTGAACCATTACAATTCCAGGGTTACCAGTGAGAAGGACTGAACTTCTCAATTCTATTTTAAAAATTAATTTGTATTAGAATATACTTGCTTTATAGTCAAAACTATGGTTTTTCCAGTAGTCATGTATGAATGTGAGAGTTCGACTATAGAGAAGGCTGTGCTAAGTTGCTTCAGTCATGTCCGACCCTTTAGACCCTATGGGCTGTAGCCTGCTCCTCTCTCCATGGAATTCTCTAGGGAAAAACACTGGAGTGGATTGCCATTTCCTTCTCCAGGAGATCTTCCCGACTCAGGGATCAAACCCACCTCTCTTAAGTCTCCTGCACTGGCAGGCAGGTTCTTTACCACTAGCGCCACCTGGGCAGCCCAAAGAAGGCTGAGCACCAAACAACTGATGCTTTCAAATTGTGGCACTGGAGAAGACTCTTGAGGGTCCCTTGGACATCAAGGAGATCAAACCAGTCAATTCTAAAGGAAATCAGTCCTGAATATTCATTGGAAGGACTGATGCTGAAGCTCCAATACCTTGGCCACCTGATGCAAAGAGCTGATTCATTGGAAAAGATCCCAATGCTGGGAAAGATTGCAGGCAGGAGAACAAGGGGGTGACCGAGGGTGAGATGGTTAGATACTATCATCAACTCAATGGACATAAATCTGAGCAAACTCCAGGAGATCGTGAAGGACAGAGGAGCCTGGTGTGCTACAGCCTATGGGGTCTCACACGCACACTTAGTGACTGAAAAACAACATAGCTGCTTTACAGTGCTGTGTTAGATTCTGCTGCAGAGCAAAGTGAGTCAGCTATGTGTACACACGCATCCCCTCTTTTTACTTTCCCTTCCCATTTAAGTCACCACAGAGCAATGCCCAGACCTTCTTGGGGTGTACAGTCAATTCTAATCTATTTCATACGTGGTATCAATAGTGCATATATGTCAATCCCCGTCTCCCAGTTAATTCTATCCCCCTCTTCCCCCTTGATTATCCGTATGTTTGTTCTCTACATCTGTGTCTCTATTTCTGCTTTGCAAATAATATTATCTACAGCGTTTTTCTAGATTCCACACCTAAGTGATATTATACCGTATTTGTTTTTCTCTTTCTGAATTACTTCACTCAGTATGACAATCTCTAGGTCCATTCATGTCTCTGCAAATGGCATGATTTCATTCATATTTATGGCTGAGTAATATTCCACTGTATATATGCACCATGTCTTCTTTATCCATTTCTCCGTCAGAAGACATTGAAGCTGATTCCATGTCCCGGCTCTTGTAAATAGTGCTGCTCTGAACATTGTGGATGCACCCTTTTGAATTGTGGTTTTCTCCAGAGACCTTTCAGTTGACGCAAACATCAAGAACGCTGTATACTCCATATTCTTCACAGGTAGGCTCTCGAACTGGTACCTGTGTAAACTCAATTTGAGGGCAATGGTTTGTTTTTCTGGTGGGAACTAGGGTTCAGATGCTTCCGGGAGAAGAGTTAGACATCACCCAAATACCCATGTATTTATCTCCATCGAAGAAGCTGCATGAGGCCGTTCTGTTTAGGTGCCGTGATAAACAAAGATCCGCCTGCAAGAAAGGAGCAGCTGCCAGGTGGCAGGAAGTGTTGTATGAAGACATCCGCCAGCTGTCATCTTCTTCAGAGTTGGCCTCAACTTCAGAACGCCCCTCACTGAGGTCATGCCCTTCCTAGGAGTGTTCACATGTCACTGACTGGTTTGGATGGCTGTACAGCTGACACATTTCAGCCCAGCGTTGGATCTCTGACGGGCGATGCTTGCTCTGGAGCTCCCTGCCATATAATGAAGACTTTGCTGCGCCTACATTGCAGGTCACCTTCTCCCTCTACCCAGTTCTGCTTCCACTCTCTTTATTCCACAGATGTTAATTCCTAAGAAAGATCATGCTCCCCAAAACTCTGTCTCAACACCTGCTTCTGCAGAAGCCAAGCAGTGATGAGGACTAAGTGAATAAGGAGGGATTTGTTGTTTTGGATTTTATTTTTCCCCTAAAAGCTTCTGGGAAGAAAGGACCATACAGATGACCTATGTTCTTTCCACTCTGTGAAGGAATTGGATTTGACTCCTAAGGAACGAGTGTAAAGGGAATGATGTTCAAGCAAAACTTGTAGGACTCTTGAGTTAAAGCAACTCCGCTTTGTAACCCACCTGATTAATTTTGAGGTGTGGACAAGTCCCTTTCCCCCGCAACAGACCGACCGCAGGCAACAGAAGTGCAGCCGGATCACTCTCTGTGCTTAGGTAGTTACCAGGTAAGAATAACTATACCCAGTGAAGCAAGGACAGAGAGAAGACACCTTGAAGGGGAGGGAGAATTAGTAGAATTAGTTCTCTAAAACCTGTATGAAACATCACCACTTGGGTGATGGAGGGGCTAGGATAATACAGCAGAATAGGCTTGGAGTGAAGTATTGTCACGTGTGCACATGTGAATCGCTGGAGTGTAAGATATTCAGGTTACCATCATAGGAATTGATGTGCTCTGTATATATGCTGTGTAGTTGAAAGCAAGAAAACTTAAAAGTACAACAAGAAACCAATAAGCAGATTAAGTATATAAATGCCAAGAATCCATTGTTTAAGTCAATTCCAGGGATCACTAGCTTTCAACAACTCCCTGACAGTTTTCTGAGACCAGCCTACGTTCCAGGAAATCATTTATAGCTCTGCATCCATTGCCCCAAGTGGACTTAACAGAGGTTTAGAATCAGGCAAAAACAAGTTCAAAAGAAGACATCTCTGAGACTCAGAAGAATGAAATTGAAGATCTATGAATTTCCAATCATTAGGTAAAATTCTCTGGTGTGATATACTTTTTCAAGTGTTACAATGTCATGGCACAGTCTTATTAGAAACATTAGAAAACATTAGAAACATTAGAAAACAATCTCTTTTACAGAATCAGAGATCATTACTAAACACTGTAATAACTGTACAGATGCCAAAGAAGAGAGGGTATGTGTTCTGCAAAGCCTGATTAAGTAAGCTTCAAGGATACAGAAATAAATGCATTGTGATCTGTTCTCTGCAAAAGGCCTGATTTATTTAGATTTTCATTAAGATGGGCTGGAACACAAAATGTCTTCAGTTATCCAGGAAATGTAATTAAGCACTTTCAAAGATTCCTACTTAATCAATGCTATTTCCCCCCATATTTGGTTAATTGAACTGTCAGCCTCTACTCTAGTCTAGGGTATGTGGGTAATTTGGGCCAGCAGCATCAGGGACATTCAAACTCAAGGTCATTTTCCCATTAAAATAGCCTCCCTGCTTTGAATGTAAACTCTCTTCCTCGGTGATACACCTTTAGTCAACAGCCACACTCTAAAATATATTTTAAAAATAAAAATAAAGGATGCTGAAATAGTGATATATTTGCTGAAAAGTTATGATAAAGTTTTAGAGTTAGAAAGGCCTAAATTTGAATTGCTACTCTTTCAAGCAATAGCTAATTTTTGGAAAGTTAGTCTCAGGTTTTTGTTTTTTTTTTTTTTCTGTCAAACAAAACTAATATTAATTAATACTTCATAGTGTTGTTGTGAGAGATGAGAGGTAATGTTTGGATAGCACAAGACACATAGCGGATATGCAATAATTAGTTGCTATTGTTTTTCATTTTTATTACTGCTACTGTGTTTATTTTCAGTTTTCTAGATTACAGTCAAGTATGAAAAAGGTCTCAGAATTCCAAGCATAACACGATCTCATGAAATATCGATATGCTTATGTTTCAAAAGTGTATTATCAAGGTGGAGAACATCTGATTTGTACAGCCAAGATAAGCAGGACGATCTACAAAGCTCTTCCCACCTGCTGCTCAGCTTCTCCTCAGATTAGACTATGCTGAGCTCACCCAAGCACCTCTGGGGACTTCTCCATGAGGACCCTGAACCTCTGAGTAACGTATTCAGGGAGCGCTGTCACTTGCATCTCTACCTGGTCAATGATAATGGTGTAACCAACCTTTCCCTACTAGACACCACTACCCCTACCACTGAACAGGGAAAGAAGAGTTCATTTGTCTATTTCTTCGTCCATTAGGTTTCCTGAGATCTCCTAACTGCCCAGCACTCTGCTGTTTTCTGAAACACACTAATTATGAAGACTTAGTATTCACCCTCAAAGAACATGCAAATAAAGATGTAAGAAAATAGGAAAAGATGCTCAACATCACTCATTATCAGAGAAATGCAAATCAAGACTACAATGAGATACCATTTCACACCAGTCAGAATGGCTGCGATCCAAAAGTCTATAAGCAATAAATGCTGGAAAGGGTGTTGGGTAAAGGGAACCCTTTTACACTGTTGGTGGGAATGCAAACTAGTACAGCCACTATGGAGAACAGTGTGGCGATTCTTTAAAAAACTGGAAATTGAACTGCCTTATGACCCAGCAATCCCACTGCTGGGCATACACACCGAGGAAATCAGAATTGAAAGAGACACATGTACCCCAATGTTCATCGCAGCACTGTTTATAATAGCCAGGACATGGAAGCAACCTAGATGTCCATCGGCATCTAGGACATCTAGATAAGAAAGCTGTGGTACATATACACAATGGAGTATTACTCAGCCATTAAAAAGAATACATTTGAATCCGTTCTAATGAGCTGGATGAAACTGGAGCCGATTATACAGAGTGAAGTAAGCCAGAAAGAAAAACACCAATACAGTATACTAACACATATATATGGAATTTAGAAAGATGGTAATGATAACCCTGTATGCGAGACAGCAAAAGAGACACAGATGTATAGAACAGACTTTTGGACTCTGTGGGAGAGGGAGAGGGTGGGATGATTTGGGAGAATGGCATTGAAACATGTATATTATCATGTAAGAAACGAATCGCCAGTCTAGGTTCGATATAGGATACAGGATGCTTCGGGCTGGTGCACTGGGATGACCCAGAGAGATGATATGGGGAGGGAGGTGGGAGGGGGGTTCAGGATTGGGAACTCATGTACATTCGTGGTGGATTCATGTCAATGTATGGCAAAACCAATACAGTATTGTAAAATAAAATAAAAATAAATAAATAAATAAATAATAAGAAAAAAAAGAAAATAGGAAACAATAAACAAAAATCTGAGTTTAAAGGACAGATTTTGAAGTCACGCAGACTGGCAGTATAATCCAGGTTTTGCTTTGATTTAGCTGCCTGGTTTGGACAAGTCATGGGAAGAGTACCTACTGGGGTCACCAGGTAGACCTCAGGCACTAAAGCAAATGAATGCTCAGACCAGTGCCTTGCACCTAATGGGAGTGTAGTACATATCAGTAATAGTTGTAATAATGAAAATGATTATGATAACATTAATTACTATTTGTATTATTATCAGTTCAAAATTTCAGAAGCAGACACAACATGGGTGGGGGAGTGTATTAAAGATGGAGGCAGAGAAGTAGGCAAAGGCCGGATTATGAGGGGCTTTGCAGAGCCCAGGAGGGCAATGAGAATCATCTCAGACTTTTATACAGAGGAGTTTTGAACAGGAGAAAACCACCTGGCTTTTCCACTTCCCAGAGACGGTTTTCCCCTGGGGTGGAATTGTAGGTGTCTGCAAGCCTAGGACTGGCTCTTTCCCATGACCCACACAGGTGTCCCCTCCTTGATGTGTCATGAAAAATTAAAATAAGGACAGTTCAGCCAACAGAGTGTCTGTGAAATTAATGAACCCCATTCACCTTCAACACCTGCTAATTATATCTTTCAATTAAAGCAACTCTCTTGCTGTCTATGATCTTATAAATTGACTCACAGCCTTACATCATTCTAGATTTTCCAGGCCTCAAACCTAAGAGGCCAGAGATAAAGAGTGAGATCTGGGAAGGCACACTCAGGACCTCATTTCATGTTCATCTGCTTGTCCCTCAAGGACCTTCCCTCTCAGACTGGCCACCAGCACCAAAAGTGTACTTTTTAAAAATGTGACAATCAGTTTGAACTGTATTTGAGGATATCTCACACTCACTGTAAAGGAAAGACTTGAACTAATGAAGTATGTTGTTGAATTTAGTTCATATAAATTCATTCATTCACTAAATTTCTGAGAGGAAGGACATTTTCTAGAGATAGAAGAAATGACGCTTTGTGAGGCACCGGTGTCTCTGTCATAAAACCAAATACTATACAAGCTATGATTTAAAAAAACAGTTCAATTTACCCATATATTTCTTAAAGTCTTGTTTAACTTTTATTCAGTTTTTAAATATGTGTGAAGTACTAAACATTTGATAAAGAAAGTACAAGAAGATTTAAGAGGCTATAGCAGAGGTTCTTCAGCTGACCAAGGACTCAGCAAGTTATGTGAGGGGGTGATACACTGAGACGCAAAGGGTTGAATGAACGAAGGCACATATATTAGAATTACATTGTAGACAGGGGGGCGTGGAAAGTTCATGGAATAGAGTTCACTAGAGCTGGAGCACAGAGTAAGATGGAGAGCTGACATGATGGAAGAAGAAAGGGTCCCCATATGTAGTATATAGTAATGATACTAGATAGAAGTTTTGGATTTTGTCTTAAAAGTCAAGAGAAACTGTGTTGGGAAATTAAGCTAAGGGTTTTCATGACCCTCACAGACATGGTATTTTTAATGTTATTATTAAATGATCACTCTATTTGCAAAGTAAGGAGGTATCTGGAAGACAGTAAAACTGTAAACAGACAAGTTTGAAGATCTTTGTGAAAATCCAAGAGGACTGAAAAAGGGACAGTGGAGACAGAGATGTAGACGTTCGTAGAGTAGGTGACTGGTTGGGTGTGTGTGATGAGGACAGGGGGATTTAAAAATGATAGCTGACTAAAATAAGTCAGAGAAGGGCAAATGCTGTATGATCTCACTTAAATGTGGAATCTTAAAAAAAATCCTCCAAACCCCCCAAACTCACAGAATCAGAGAACAGACAGGTGGTTGCCAGAGATGAGGGGTGGCAGGCCTGGGGGAAATGAGTGAAGGTGGTCAGAAGGTACAAACTTTCTGTTATAGGATAAATAAGTTCTGGGGATGTAATAATAGCATGGTCTCTATCGTTAACAATACCACATTGCATATTTGAATGTTGCTAAGAGAGCAGATCTTAAAAGTTCTCATTACAAGAACAAAAATTAGTAACTATGAGAGATGATGGATGCTAAACTTACTCTGGTAATTATTTCTGAATATATACATATATCAAATCATCAAGATGTATGCCTTAAACTTCTGCGTGTTATATATCAGTTATATCTCAATAAAATGGGCAATTTTCTTTTTAAATTAAGTTAAAACTTTAAATGCCTACTACCTGTCTGGTTTGAGTTACTGGGCAGTTGAACAATGTTTCGCACTTAATGAAAAAGGGTCTCAAAAGTAAAGGTAACAGGGCTCCTTAGAAGGCAGGTGGCTATTCCTTAATGCAGGCCTACCAAATGGGTCATGGCAGGCTGTTCTCTGATAACCCTGCTAACTGAACCCAAGCACTGGACCTGCTGCGTGTAGACCCCAGTCTTTTTTCAAGTAACATAATGTTTTTGAACACATATAAATAACCCAAGAGATTTATACAGAAAATACAAACAGTAGTTTCATAATGGTTACCTCCATTTCTCAGCTTAAATAATACTCTAACTCCTGATTCAGAGATGAGAAAACAGAAGTTAAAGAGTTAAAGTGAACTGGTACCCATGAGGTGTTAACTAGAGCATCGCTTGAGTTATCTGATCTTCCCCCTTGAACATGGAACTGTCTCATTGGCCACAAGTATTTATGGAGCACCTACTATGTATGCAGATCTGCTGTGATCCATGAAGTTTAGTTTTGTGAAAGCCATGATTCATCAGTTGATCCGTTTTCAAAACTCAGGCACAGAAATATCCTTGAGAGGAAACACATTGGAGCAATCAGTTGATTTTTTTTTCATACCTACTGCAATGATGCAAAAATCACAAGTTTTCCTGGAGTAAGAATTCTAAAAATAGCATTTATGGCCCTGCAATCCCATCTTAGGACACTGTAACACAATTTGCTGTTATTGCTGGGCATTCCAGTGGCCATATCTTTTCCTATCTCTCAGGAACTGGCACAGGGAAATCTGATCTTTAGGCCACTGACCTCAATATCATTCTCTATGTCTCTGGACCCTCCCTGACATTTTTCATTCTACTTAACTCTACAGAATTGTCTGAGCTCTAGTTTCCATATCAGGCTTCTATCTCAGGAAAAGACTGCATCAGCCCTCTTGAACTCTATGACCTCTTGAACTTCATTGTCAGTGTAGACAGAAAACACAACAAATGCTTCTATTGGACATTATATAACCCAACACTTCCTGGCATAATGTGTGGTCACCCAGGTCCAGGACTCCTGTTCTGACTGCTCATCTACATTAAATATGACAATAGCAGAAAATGATCTGGGTAAATAAAAACACATGGCAAAGCGCTCATCTTCTTTAAAATCAAAGGCTTTCAAGTTCATCAAATCTGGGTTCAAACCTCACCTCTTAACTCTAAGACTTAGGACAATTTATCTAACTTCTCTAAGTCTAAGACAGTTGTCCTATCTGTAAAATAAAATAAGTACTCTAAAATAGAATAAGTAATATAATCTGTGAATCCCTTGAAATAATAGCGAGCACATACCTAGCATGACAACAGAAAGTGGCTTTTTCCTGTCTACCTACAGGTAAATGGGAGATCTTGTTTGCCTAATGATCTTGATGATCGCTGCTCTCCAATATACACCCTTATTTACAGTTGACAATTAATCTGTAAATGTAGCAATCATAGCGGTTTAATTATAAACTTGTCCTGAATTTTGAATTGTTTCTATTTTATGAGTTTTATGAGCTATCAGTTTACTAATAGAACAATACAATTTAGCTAGATTTGTTGAGTATTGTGGAGAAGGCAATGTCACCCCACTCCAGTACTCTTGCCTGGAAAATCCCATGGACGGAGGAGCCTGGTAGGCTGCAGTCCATGGGGTCGCTAAGAGTCGGACACGACTGAACAACTTCACTTTCACTTTTCACTTTCATGCATTGGAGAAGGAATTGGCAACCCACTTCAGTATTCTTGCCTAGAGGATCCCAGGGATGGCGGAGCCTGGTGGGCTGCCGTCTATGGGGTCGCACAGAGTCGGACACAACTGAAGCGACTTAGCAGCAGCAGCAGCAGCAGCGGCAGTTGAGTATTGAGGATATATCGAGTATTTACCCTGTGCCAGGCGCTAAGCTAAATGTTTCATACACATTTATCACTGGTAATGATTAGAATAAAGAGGATGTATAACTGTCATTATCCCCCATTCTGTGTTTTTTAAGATGAGAAAACTGGGTCTCAGAGATGTCAAATGAATTATCTAAGATCACAAAACTAAAAAAATCTTAAAATGAGATAAAAAACCATAGCTGTTTGACTCAGCAAATTTACACTCTACAAACTATTATTATTATTAATATCCTTCAAAATAATATGTTTTCTTTAAAAATTTCTATAACTAGGACTTGTCCCTGATTCCGACTTTAATTATTTATTTTTAGATTTGAGACTCCACATCCTTCAGTGCAAATAAATAAGCATTCTGAAGAATATATTGATGAGGTTTTGAGGAAGGTACATCGTGTGTATCTTTTAGAAGATGGCGGGAAAGGATTAGGATTACATATTTTCCTTGAAGGAAAATAAGATGTGCATTTATTCTTCTTAAAGAAAAGTAAGATCTTTGTTTATTCTAGGACAATATCAGAAACTAGTTACCTTACAGGACACATGTCATGTGCAGCCTCAGGTTCCAGAAGCAGATGGCGTGTGCTAAACAGTATGTATGAATTAGCTTAGGAAATAACTTCTACTTGGGGTCTAAAAGAAATAAGGAGGTGAGCCAAATTACAATTAGGCAGAAGGCCTATGCAAAATTATACTCATGTCTCCTTTTCCTACTGTGTATGTGCGTGACCATGTGTGTGCACACACATGCATGCATGTACTGAACACACACCACACATACACAACCTATCCTTTCCTACTTACAAGTCTTTTAAATCCACTCTGTACTCGTAAGAAGTCAACACATGTTTTTCTTGGACATTCAAGGCCCTGCACTAATAGACATAGTGGCGGGGTTTCAGTTCTGTTTGAATGCACCTGATAGACGTAAGACCTAGAAAAATTCACTTAAAAAAACATTTCTGGGTCAAATAACTGTCATCTATAAAACCAAACAAATCTTCTAGAGGAAGATTATCTCTGCTGCCTGCTTTATATAATGTTGTGAGCATAGGATTCTATAAACTAACACTACCTAAAATGGCAGAATCAGACTATATTTACATAACTAAGCTTCAAAGGTAACTCATTGGAAAAGACTCTGATGCTGGGAGGGATTGGGGGCAGGAGGAGAAGGGGACAAAAGAGGATGAGACGGCTGGATGGCATCACTGACTCGATGCATGTGAGTTTGAGTGAACTCTGGGAGTTTGTGATGGACAGAGAGGCCTGGTGTGCTGCGATTCATGGGGTCGCATAGAGTCGGACACGACTGAGCAACTGAACTGAATTAAACCGAAGCTTCAACATGTCCTGATCTTCCAATCTACAAATAACATTGCCATCTACACAGCTTTAACTATTGGTTGAATTAGTTAGCGGACCATAGTAGTGTACAATAAAAAGAAAAAAAAAGGTATTTTTTTGGTCAAATAATTGTTAAGCAATTCAATTGTTTTTGAATCTGAACTGACTTTATGACCTTTTTTAAATCAAGAGACTGTCATGGAATTGACATGGTGTACCTCCTATATCAACAAATTTTGTGTATTTCTACTTTGTTCCTCTCTCTCTGACACCTGGTAAGCTTCCAGGAAAATAAGCTCGCTAAAACATACTGGAGAACAAGAAGCCTCCTGGAGCAAAGTTGACTCTTTATATCTGAAGTCACCTAGACAAACCAACTCTCAGGCCATTGTGGGCAGCTGACTACACTGCATAAATGAGAGAGCTGAGAGGAGACCAGAAAAATCCAGCAGAGTCCAGACTAAATTGCTGACCCACAGAACTGTGAACTAAATTAACATCCAGCTGGAATGATTTGTCACACAGCGAAAGCAGACTGATACACAGATCTCTCTATTTGATTTTTATGAAGATATTCACATATATAAGACTTGCTTGGATTTTTTTTATAAAGTAGACTCTTATAATCTCAAGCGCCACTGAATATACTCATTCATTCACTGAACAAATATTTAGTGACTGCTCATTAGTATTTTCACTCTCCGTAAACGCTGGCTCCTCATTTATCCCATTAAACACTGCCTGCACCAGGTTATCTGTTAGCATCTTAGCATATTAAGCTATTTCCTCTACCATAGCAACTAGAAGGCTAAAATCCACATTTCCTAGACTTTTTTTTTTAATCAGCCTATTCCAATTTAGGTTCTCACCAGTGAGAATTACAGGAAGATATTTGGAAAGTGAGAAAAAAAGGGAAGGCGTTCTCACTCTGGCAGCAGCTGATGCTGGGCTTAAACAGAAGGCAGATGTGACATTTTCCCAGTGACTTGCATACATTCGCCTGTAAATTACTAACTTCAGTGCTCCCAGCAGCTGATATAATTGGCAGAAAATTATCTGAGATTTTTGTGTTTCTTGGATTCCCAGTTGGTATAAGCATCTTCCCTGACCATGTATACCCCTGTCCTTCAAAAGGTTTTGCTAGAATTTAATTTCCTGCATTAAATCCTTTCCTCTGAAATAGCTAGATTAGTTTCCATTTCCTTCACTGAACTTTGAGAATTTTTTAATCTGTACTTTTTACGTTCATATAATTATATTATTTCTATCTATTACTGGGCAAGTAAGTAACCATAAGAAACATAGTTCACCACTCTAATTTTTTTAAAAAAATGAGTAGTCTGAGATCCAAAGCAATGAAATGACTTATCCGAAGCAATCATGCTTTACTATCAAAGCTGAGACTGCTATGGTCATTGACTAGCATAAACAGACCTGCAAATTTAAACTTAGAAAAAAAACATGGAGTCAGATGTTTATTTAGTCACAGTCCAAGTTCTGTGGGGAACACTGAAGTAGTGTTAGGGCTGGGGTGGAAAGCAGGGGGCAGTAAGAATACAAAGATTCCAAGATACCTAACCTCACTTAAAGCAGAGCAGTTTCATCTTATCTAATGTACATATATGGCTTCACCCATATATTTAATTTAAAGACAGATAAAATAAAATACTTTTCCAATTATTGTATTTATAAGACAGTCCATTGCTTATGGCACTAGAAATGATTGACAATAAAATAGAGAACATATTTTCAAACTTTCTCTTATCTTTAAATGAACTGTGAAGAATAAATGACATCTAATAAGCTGTATATACAATTATGCAATTATATAGAGTTGCATATGTATATGTATCTGTGAAACCAACAGCAAATATTTCCATCACTTTCCAAAGTTTACTCGAGCCCTTTGTAATCTGCCATCTTTCTACTCCCACTCCCAGGAAACCACTAATTTGATTTTTGTCACTATAATTTGCATTTTCTGGAATGTTATAGAAATGGAATTCTGCACATTGTACATCTTTTTCTGGTTTCTTTTATTCAGCATCAAGTTTTTTTAGATTCATTTATGTTGCTGCACATATCAGTTTGTCTTTTTATATCACAGATAAAGTATTCTGCTGAATGAATATACCAAGATCTGTTTACTCATTCACCTGCAAAGGGACATTTGGGTTGTGTTCAGTTTTTTGGCCATTGCAAATAAAATATTTGTGTACAAATATTAGTGGGAATGTATGATTTTGTTTATTTGAAGTGAATATGGAGAATTTGAGTTTCTGGGTCTCATAGTAGGGTGTATGTTTAATTTTGTAAGAAACTAAAATTGTTTTCAAGGGGATTATACCATTTTACATAGCTTATAAGAGCTAAAGTTGTTCCACATACTCACCAATACTGAGTATTACCACTCTTTTTAGTTTCAGCCATACTAATGGGTAGTTAATGGCATCTCATCTAAAAATAAAGACACTTTATTGAGTGCAGGAAGTAAAGGGGGCGACAGAGGATGAGATGGTTGAACGGCATCATTGACTCAACAGACATGAGCTTGAGCAAACTCTGGGAGGAGACAGTGAAGGACAGGGAAGCCTGGTGTGCTGCCATTCATGGAGTCACAAAAAGTCAGATACGACTGTGTGGCTGAACAACAACAACAACACACTTTATTCAGAGTTCCTCAGTTTTCACCTGATACTCTGTTTCGGCATGTGTTCTCGGATCCATTTCAGGATAGCACCTTATATTTAGTCATCCTGTCTCCTTAGGCTCATCTGGGCAGTAACAGTTCCTGAGATTGTTTTTGACCTTGACAGTTTTGAGTACTGGTCAGGAATTTTGTAGAATATTCTCCAACTGCCTGCCTTTTTCAAGATTAGTTAAAATGGCAATTCATTCTTAGAGTGGCATCTTGGGTTTTGACGTAAAGCACTATTCTCAGCACATCACATCAAGTGCACATCATCAACGTGATTTGGTACTATTGATATTAACCTTGATTACCTGGCTGGGGTAGTTTTCTTCTTGATGAGCTGTTATTTTGCCCCTTTAATACTGTGCTCTCTAGAAAGAAAGCATTGTGAGCAGCCCACACTTAAGGAGTTGGGAGTTATGCTCCACCACCTGAAGGTGGGATATCAACAAATATTACAGGGGACCCTTGAACAGCACGGAAGTGGTGGGCACCAACACCCGCGCAGTTGGAAATCCACTTGTATCTTTACAGTAGGCCCTCCACATCCGTGGTACCACATTCACAGATTCAGCCACTAAGGATTATGTAGCACTGCGGTATGTATTTATTGAAAAAAAAAATCTACCTGTAAGTAGGCCTGTTCTGTTCAAACCAAAGGGTCAACTGCAGTGTGAATCTTTCTGCCAGAGCCATGAGGAAATCTTTCTCCTTTTTTCGTCCTGAGAACCTCATAGGGCTCTCAAGGCTAAGACCACAATGTGTGGGTGTGTCCCTAAGAGTGTAGTAATCAGAAATTCCTCATTCTCGCGCTTGTCCACAGTCTCCAACTACTCGCCAAAATGCCTTTTCATGTGTTCCTACAGGCGTATGGCTCCATCAGCTACTGCTCCAAGTAAACAGGACTTGGTTTTCTCTGTATAGGCAAGCCTGCTTCTCCAGATTTCAGGCTGGAGGTTTACCCTGCAAATCCCATGATCTGCTAATTCCAAGAAAAGTCTTCGATTTTCAGTCTGTCAAGGTTTATTTTGCCGTAAAAATGAGTGTTGGATTCCAAGTGCTTTACATATTGGAGCTGAAATCCAGCTTCCTCTCATTATGCTTTTAAATTGTGTTTCACAGAAAGGAGCTTTTGTACATTTAAGGAACTACTGTGTTGGTTCTCTGATATTTTTTGTTATTCTTCCCTCTCTCTTTTTGTTGCTGAGTGCTATCAATGGTACATTATCTCAAAGAGATTTCATGATGGAAGTGTACTTTATTTATTTATCTACCCCTGATAATTAATACTGTGCATGTCCTTGACAAATTTATATTAAATGAACGAATTGAATCCAGAGAAAGAAAAGTATCTATTATTAAACCCAAAGTCTGAGCAAGGCAAGAGCAAATCTTTAGTATCAAAAAGCTTTCAGAGATATTAATTTGAATACTAATAACTATGATGCAAGTAGTCGTACTTTTTGAGCTTTGACTATGTGAGTCACCATGAAAGGTTTGTGACATATTAACTCAATTAGTACTAGAAACCTGCATCATACAGTAGAGGAAATTCAAGTCTAGAGATGTCAATCAAAGCAAACCATCCAAGAGTTTACAGGAAGCTAATAGCACAGTCAAATTTCAGTCCCAATTCTGACTTCCTTACAAACTCTGCCCTTAATTATTACCCATTACAACAGTGTTTCTGCTACTACTTGGTAGTAGCAAATTCATGGTAATATGCCATGGAAATAATATTAACTGAGGCAGCTGATGTCTTTAAGATCAAAGAAATAGATTAGAACCAGGGTACACTAGGAAATGGCTCTGTGAAATTATATAATAGCCTTCAACTTGTTGACTCTTGAGGTTTCATCTGTAAAAATAAGGAAAATAACCTTTTATGTGCCTGTTAGGACTAAATGTGATTTATTGCATTTAATTACTAGAATTTTCTTCCCTTTAATTTGTTATAGTGGCTCAGAGAAAATGGAAATCAGTAAGGTTTTCTGCTCTCCCCTTAAACATTTCATTTTCTTATTTTTTTTCCTCAGTTCTTTCTTGTTTGGTCTTCTGGGAATAATGGTACATGAGACACCAAACTCTGTCTGGTTGGCTAAAGTGAATGGAATAGAATTTATTAATGTTAAGCTTATATTGATCCCATAACTTCACTGGATGATCTGGAAGTAACTTATTGGCCCTTGAGGTCCTTCATTATGAGCTACAAAATGTGTTCCTAAGTAGAGAGAAAATCTCGATAATAGAAAGCTGAAGTTGATAAAACATGGTCATCATCTTTAACTGCAGGTCTGGTGTGGTCAAATGAGGCAGTTCCATATAGTATTTGAGAGTGTATAAATCAGCAATACAATTTCCTCCGCTGGAAAACCAGGATTAAAAGCAATGACCTACATTAAAGGATTTGTTTTTTACTTTTACAGACTTATTCAACAAATATTGATTGAATTCTCTTCTATAAAATTGAGAGAAAGCAATGAGCAAAGCAGACACAAATCCCTATGGTTAGGAAAGGAGGAAAACTAAGTTCATAAGCCTAGTTGCTTATAGATAGATACATACAGTGGTGGGATCTTATGGACATTCTTTACTGATTGTGGCAAAAAGTAAATGTTTCAAGGAACTTTCATATTCAAGATAATTAATGCTAGGTTCTACAATAAACAGTTCTAAAACTTTAGTAACTTAACACAACAAAATTTTATTTTTTGCTCACAACCCATCCCAACATGTCAGGTGAGCATGGGGGCTTTTGAAGAAGGTTCCCTGGTAGCTCAGACAGTAAAGCATCTGTCTGCAGTGCGGGAGACCTGGGTTTGATCCCTGGGTCAGGAAGATATCCTGAAGAAGGAAATGGCAACCCACTGCAGTACTCTCGCCTGGAAAAGTCCATGGATGGAGGAGCCTGGTTACAGGCTACAGTCCACGGGATCACAAAGAGTCAGACACGACTGAGCAACTTCAGTGGTTCACTGGGTTCTGATCCATTACCAAGGGCTGACAGTGGAATTGTAACCTTTAGTAATTCTCAGCGCATGGCACAAGAGACTGATCTCAGCATTTGCCTTAAATGCGAAAGGTCCCTGGTTCAGACCTGATGGAAACAGCCAGGCTTCCATGCTTTTGGGCTTCCCAGATGGTGCTAGTGGTAAAGAATCTGCCCGCCAATGCAGGAGGCACATGAGACTTGGATCCTATCCCTGGATCAGGAAGATCCCCTGGAGTAGGAAATGGCAACCTGCTCTAGTATCCTTGCCTGGAAAATCACATGGACAGAGGAATCTGGTGGGCTATAGTCCATGGGATCACAAAGAGTCAGGCATGACTGAGTGACTGAACAGACATAAACACATCTAACAGGCAGCAAGAGAGATCATGCAAAGCAGTTTATGGGCATTCCTAGCTAGGACAGTATTCTGTCACACAACCCTGATTTACTACAAGCAAAGCTGGGAAATGTACCCTTGCTTGTGCCCAGCAGGACAATGAAATAGTTTGGGTAGCCGCACATCATTGTCTGTATCTCAGGAACCAAATGGGATAATGTTTGTAGAGCCCCTGGCCCTGCCTGGCACATAATAAAACTTCAATAAATGGTACCTATTACCACCACTGGGATTTTAATTTGTTTGACTATAACATGCGTTCACTGAATTCAGGTAATTACCGAATGGAACATTTTATTCTGTGTCAACCATTTTATTATAAGAATAGCAATACCATATTACATTTGCATTACATTTTATTGTTTATGAAGCACTTATAAAGTTATGATATTATTCTGTTTTCATTTTTCTTCTCAGTACCATGTGAAATAGGCAGATAATATTCATATTTAAAATACGATCAAATATGTTCAGACAGTGGCATAACATGGCACCAAGTTTTTGCAGCTAATAAATGACAGAGACAGGATTCAAATCCAGATTTTCTTGTTTTGCTCTAAGGTCAAGGTTTGCTTATCATATCATGCTGGCCAAAGTACTAAAATCTATAACTGTTTTCTATTTTTGAGAGTTTCACTATGATACCAGCCAAAGCTCAGCTATTTGTGAGTCCCCAGGTCTGTTCTCCCACATGATCATGGAGTACTCTTTATAAATTTCTAACAGCATTTCTTATTCTAGGCAAATACAAAGCTCTAAAAAATTAACTGCTCATTTACTTTAACATTTTGAATACTATATATTAATATAAACTTTAAAAACCTGGCTCATGTTCAGGAAAGAAAAAAAAAGTAAGAACATGAGAAGATTTGGAAAAATATTAAATAAGTGGTGATAAATTATACATCTATGTAGTAAATTAAAAGATTAAGGAAAGACTCAGACATTGCATTCAAGTATTGTGTTCAAGGGTTTGAAGGGCTCCAGGTATGGTCCTACTTGCCCCATAGTTACAACCATTTTTGCATTCTACATCTATGAATCATTTAAGGACCCATTTTCCATCTTTAAACCCCCCACTGCTTTGTGTAGTGCCTGCACAGAGAAGGGACTCAGAAAATGTTGGGAGATGGACAGAGTATATTTTTTATGTATAGAATAAAAGCCATCTGTTATACAGGGCACAGCCACAAATGTCAGCTTAGAAGGTAGATAGAGAGAAGAGCTTAGAAGGTAGTAAGCTCTCCTTCTCTGAAAGTAATTAAATACACATCCATCATTCCTGCAGGAAGTAGAGAACTGCTAATCAACCCCCAAGAGCCTTTCAACTCTTAGACTCAACATTTGAACACACACTGTCTCATTTTATGAAAGATACATGGGTGACCACATGGAATGGGACCCTTCCTGTATGCAGCCACACATCCATTAACAACACTCAACAGACCTCTCTTGAGCAAAGCAAGAACTCTTCCATCAGATCTTCCTGGGTCATCTTATTATTCACTTCTCATGCTCTATCCTTTTCTCTTTCTCACAATATTCAATCTCATTTCCCTCAAGAAGCCACCTAATTATCTCTTGAATATCCCTAGTATTTCTCTATGTATTTTCTTGGCCTTAAGGCATCTCCTGTTAGATCTTCTCACACAGTTACAAATCTCTGTGTGACAAGATACATTTCCATTCCATTCTGAATGAATATTTCCAAGATTTCTCATGTTCACACTTTCACTTCACCTATATATTGTATTTCCACACAGGTGAGAACAAAATTTTCTCGATATGTTTAACCCATTGTCAATTAAAATGCAACTTCTCTGGCCACATATTACCATTAGTAATTATTGATTATTCATCAACAGTTACAGTTGATTACTGATTACTGAAGCAGTTATACAACGTTTTCCAAACAGTCTCCTTATATTGCCTTGTGTGCTAAGTCTTTTCAGTTGCGTTTGACTCCTTGTGACCATACGGACTAGAACCCGCCAGGCTCCTCTGCGCTCTTTTCCCCTTAAGAGTCTTATGAGTCATGCAAAATAAGTATAATTATTCTTACCTGACAGACAAGAAAACTGAGTGAGGTTTCCCTGAGTGCAGCAGACTGAAGCTAAGTGCAGTGGCTAATCCAAAGTCGCTCAGCTCATTACTGGAAACTCCAGAAATACAATCCACACATTATCTCTATTTCTGTGCTTTCTCCGGGTGCATGCCACATTCTGGGGTTACTTTCTTTTTATTTCCATGCTAACTGATAACATGATTTGCCTCTGCTTACTCTTTCATAAGGATTTTTCTTTCCTTCCTTTCATTTCCCTGTCATCCTTTAAGTTGGGAAACACTGAATATTGATAGCTGAATGGAAACACAGACACACCTCACACCCTAGCTTAAGAATCTGAGCATTGCTGTTACAAGACCCTGGCGTACTGATGTATTGATGTAAAGGAACCTCAGCTACTCCCTACAATCAGCTCATACCTATTTCATGAAGCTCCTCAAGCTTAAAGTATACCTATCCCTAAAGTATAGCCATAAAATTGGCTGTGTATTCTTAGAAGACAGAAAAGGCAAACTCTTAGACTTAAGAACAGGACCTGACTCTAGAAACGGGCCCCTTACTGCCCAGGGGGTGGCATCATGGATAAAGCTGGCAGAAAATATAATATGCAGTTGACAAAGGGCAATGGTCTCAGTAAGACTGGTTGTGCTGTCCATGGCATCTGACCTGTGGTCTTACTTCAACGCATTGATGGACTCACAGTCAATTTTCCCACTGATTCTGTCTCAACACTTGCTTATACTGACACATCACATGTCCAAATAAATTAAACCCTTTGTGATTCACCATCTGTGACAAAATCTTTAATTTAGTTTGATTCTAATCTCTCTGTCTAGACATGCCTATTGTTTAAAAGTTGAGCTACTTTATACTCCACTTCAGTTCCAACTTAAGCATCTCTCTTGATTGAGCCATTGTATTGTTTGGAGAATCGTCACTTGGTACCTACCATGTGTCAGACATAATGCTAGGGATTGGAGGTCTCATCCCGATCCACTGCCTCCTTATGCGAAAGGAAGCACAGCATAGTCAAGTTTAGACGTATTGTGTTGCCTAAGGTTCTCCATGGTGATTAGTATTTGGAAATTCAAAACTAAAATGATTCCTAGACACTCTAAGCTGAAATAGTCTTTCACTTTATTATCATCTTCTGTGCTCATGCACATAGGAGTCTCTCTTAAAAAGCAAGACAACGGAGATAAGACCACAGGGCTTGGACTCAAATGATATCCCAGGCATCCATTCTAGATCAACCCTTATCATCCTTGTAAACTTTGGCAATTCTGCTTCCTGATGCCCCAAATTCCACCTTCCTAAAATAGCTATGCAATGCTTACTAGGTAATACTCTGTGACAGTTAAATGTGATAATTAATGGAAAGTGCATAGTGCAGAGTTAGGCATATAGTAAGTGCTCGAAAGTGGTAAAATATCATTATATATGACTTTCACTATTTTTCTCCTTACTTCAGAGAGTCATAGCCACTCCAATATTCATAGCACATAGTCATCATGTATTTTATTATTTCCTCTGTATTTTACATTTATAATCTTATTTCCCTCTCCTGATGGGGACCTGTAAATTTTCTATTCAAGTATTTCCTTCCAATATACTTTAATATATTTATTTACATATATGAAAGTCTGGAAAATATATAGTTTGCTGAGTGGGTTTATGCCATTTAAAGTATGATAAATTGTATTGTATTGTAAGTATTGTTTCTGTAATTTTTCCCCTTAACATCATGTTTTAGAGAACAAACCACATCATCATATGTAAATATAATTCAGTCCTTCTGATCACTGCACAGTATAAATCTTATGCAATGAGTAGAATATTTTGTTTTATTAACATGTTTTCTTATTGACAGACCATAGATTGCTCCCACCTCTCTACTACTATGTGAAGAAAAGGTAGATGAACAATAGTGTACATGGCCTTTTGTGTACCAGTACAAGCTTCTCTGAGACCTATACATAAAAGCGTAAGTGCTATATTTAGAGTATGGGCAAAGCTAACATGGTAAATGAAACATGATTTTTTTTTTTTTTTCCTAAAGTGGCTTGTTAGCTTTTGTCCTATCTGGAGATTCTAAAGGTTTCCATTTAGATCTATCATCACAAGCAGGAGAGATTCATATTTTTAATTCTGATTGTGTACAATTAGGTCTTGTGGCTGTTGTTATCTGCCTCTTCTGATCAGTGCTGAAGTTGAGCATCTCTTCTGAGTCGTCTTGCAAGTTTTTCCTCATACACTATTCAAATGATTAGTCCATTCTCTTTAGGTTCACAGAGTTTTCTTGCTGTTTTGTGGGAATTCTAATTAATTCTTTGTCAGTTATTAATTAAGCAATTATCTTTTCTGAGTCTGGCACCTGTCTGTTAACTTTGTCTATGCTATCTTTTTTGTTATACTGTTATTTTAACTTTGATCTATTAAAATCCTCTGATGCTTTTCTTTGTGGTTTGTAATTTTTGGGTCCTGATTTTAGAAATGCTTCCTAATCTTAAGGTCATAAAACTATTTCCTGTTAAACTTTTATTAACTTACCGTTCCCATTTAGGAATTCAATCCACCCAGAGTTCATCCTTGGATAGAGTGTGATGTAAAGTCATAGTGCTTTTTTACACCATTAAGGTCATTGACTTTGTGCTCCCTGGTTGTGGGAAGAGGTGCATGGCAGATAGTGTGGATCAATAGCCTGTCTCATCCTCTGTTGCCCCTTCTCCTCTTGCCCTCATCTGCATAACACTATGAAGTACTTATAACATTTAGTAACAGTTGAATGCTGCTGCTGCTGCTGCTGCTGCTGCTAAGTTGCTTCAGTCATGTCCAACTCTGTGCGACCCCATAGACGGCAGCCCACCAGGTTCCCCCATCCCTGGAATTCTCTAGGCAAGAATACTGGAGTGGGTTGCCATTTCCTTCTCCAATGCATGAAAGTGAAAAGTCAAAATGAAGTCGCTGTCATGTCTGACTCTTAGCGACCCCATGGACTGCAGCCTACCAGGCTCCTCCGTCCATGGGATTTTCCAGGCAAGAGTACTGGAGTGGGGTGCCATTATCGAACCTGTACTTTTGTTATCAGGGATCATATCAGACTTTTTCATCATTATTTTCCCAGCAAGTGTGACAATGCCTGGCTCATGGTATGTTTTCAGCATTTATTTTTTGAGTCATAAGGGATAGGTCCAGATTCTAGACTATATTTTACATAAAATGTTTTCTTCTGATTTTCCACTTAATAGTAATACTAGTCACCATACGTGAAGACTAAACTACAAGACAGACATTGTTTTACATCTTCTGCATACTTGGTTTATTTTCATAGCATCTCTGACAGCACTGTTACAGATGAGGAAACGAAGGCAAGGAGATTAGGTAACTTGCCCAAAGTTTCACAGTTAGTAAATGGCAATGCTCATATTTAACCTGGGCTTCCCAAGGGGTGCTAGTGGTAAAGAATCCGCCTACCAATTCAGGAGACACAAGAAACGTGAGATTGATCCCTGAGTCGAGAAGTTCCCATTGAGTAGGGAACAGCACTCCACTCCAGTATTGTTGCCTGAAGAATTCTATGGACAGAGGAGCCTGATGGGTTAAAGTCCATGGGTCGAAAAGAGTTGGACATGACTGAATACACACACACACACACACACACACACACACACACACACACACACACACACACACATTGAACCCAGACACTCTGGCCTCCAAGGTTTATACCTATAACCATTTTGCTTCTCTACATCTCATTAGAGTCTGACTACATCTACAGGATTAATGAGTTAGTAATCCTGAGAGTTAGTTTGAATATCAGCTCTGCCTCGTACTAACTGTGCAATCATAAACACGTCTCTTAACCTTACTGAGCCTTGGTTTTATTTTCAGCAAAATAGGAAAACAAATCACCCAGTCTTGTGGAGTTCTTGTGAGGGTTAAATGAGAAAAGCCTCATGAGGCATTTAGTACAATGCCTGGTACATAAGTAATCTAATACACATTTTTAATACTAGCATTATGATAACTGTATGTGTATTTTATTTTGCCTGTAATTGAAATTACAGGCAAAAAATATTTTACTTTTTTAGTATTTAAAAATGACAAAGTATATTCAAACTGTAGCATGATAAATTACTTTGTAAGAATTCCAGATCTGCTGTGCCTTATTTCAAGAATTATCTCTATACGACCATCTTCACTCTGAATATGCCACTGAATATATTCTGGTATCTAAGAAAAGACCATTTATCCTCTCTAGAAACTGGTAATGGAGAGGAGTTAACTAGCTTCTCTTTTTGTCTTATATTGAATCTGACCACCCAAAGCCTATAATGTGGAACACAGAAGATCAGGCTATTTGGGTGAGAGATTTCTAAGGTTAAGTGGCAATGGTCTTGGACAATTTTAATTCTATTTTTACTGCTTCTAAGGGTAGATCTCAATGTCCCTCCATGCTGCCTCTTTCTCCTCTTCCCCACCAACTCTGACCAAGGTCATCTTGCTCTCTTTGGAGGCCTAAGCCTCCTGCCACTAGTTTAACTTAGGCTGTTGCAAGCAGAGAGCAAGTTATGAATGTGAATTGTCTGTCAGCCACTAAAAGCCTATGATTTAGTGTTTCCTGCCCCCAGTCTGTCAGGCAGCATACTTTTATCGAGAAATAGCTTATCCTTGTGAAAGGGCTGACCTGCCACTAATCTGCTCTGCTAATGCCGAGCCCAGCAACCCTCCCTTGTGACCCCCGGAGAGATGTCCTGTCTGTTCCAAGCAAGGTGCTCTCAAGATCCTGGGTCACATTCAGGCTTCTCTTAATTCAGGGGAGATTTTGAAAGGGAAGGTTGTTCCCTAGTTCAAAACTTTTAAATTCTAAATTCTTTGTACCAAAGAATGTCTCATCATGCTTGCACTCAGGAATCTCGTACTTTCTCACATTCCTTATTCTTTATCTCACATTCCATTATTCTTTAGCCTTCTTTATCAGCTTTACTTTGGGGCCCTGTGAGTCTATACTGACCCTGGAAGTGCTGAAAAACACGTTTGCTCTTAGTGCTTTATGCCATTACGACCCCTCAAGAGCAGATGCTCTGCAAGTCATTTGCACTCCAAACTACGGCTTTAATTTATGGTGGGATAGGATTTGCCTCTTGTTTAAAAAAAAAAAAAAAATCAGTAATCATCGAGTGCTTGCAAAGGGTACTATTTTGGGAGAAGAATATTGATTATTTGAAGGATGACTAGCTAATGCATCATTGCTTGCAGTCATGTAAAATCCTATAAAACTTTTTGTAATAGTTGATAGCTTTCCAAACATGATCCTTTCATTTCATCAATCTAATCTCACACCATTTTTTGTTTTTTGGGGAAATGTTTGAATAAAGTTTTGCTTTCCTCATTTTCCAGATTCGTAAACTGAAGCTCAGAGAGGTGGCATGACTTAGCTCATCAGTGATAGGTACAAGGATATGATCCCAGGACTTAGCTGTTAAGACTCCTTGCTTCCACTGAAAGGGCCTGGATTTGATACCTGGTCAGGGAACTAAGATCCCACATGCCATGTGGTGTGGCAAAAAAATAAAAAAAGCTTACAAAACAAAGAAACAAAACAAGGACATTATCCCAAGTCTTCAGCTTCCCAGTCTGGTATTCTTTCTTTCTCCAGAAAGGCACATTTGGCAAACTTTGCCAGAGTGTGTGTTACCTTGTGCCCCTTGAGCTGACTATCTCTTAGGTAATTATTCCAAGTACTAAAACAGTAAGTACTTGTTCAAGAAGCAAGTGTCTTAAGCTCTTTTTCTGTTTGGGGGGACCATTGGTGCTACCGGAGGTAGGATTCAACACTTAAGGATTTAACATTTCCTAAGGAAGATCTCAAGACATTTTCAACCCAAGTATGCACATCTTTCTAGGTAGAAGAGGAAATAAGACCAGCCTGGAGAGGGCCTGGTACTGGACAGGGTGCTGAATTAGTTCGTGGAGTTAAGAGACCTCGAAAAGCAGAGTGAGCAGTCACCCACTCACAAGGGCCTGAAGGGTGTACCCTTAGTGTAATTAGGGGAGTGATGATATAAAGACAACCAACCTGATGCATTTAAGACATGGGACATTTCACCAGTGGTAAGCCACTCTTTGTCTTCAGTCAAACAATGATAAGTCCTTTTTATATGAGGCACAACACAGAATGTTAGGAGAGCACTAGAGAATCCAGCTTGACATGGTCAAGCCTGATGGTGAATTTATATCTTCTGATCTGCTTTTGTTGTTAATATGAATCAAATGCTCCTAGGGCTTCTGCCAGTCTTTTCCCTATATCAGAGTTACCACCCAGTCTGCCATATCCACTTGCAAGAATTCAGCACTGGTTCTGAATCTTATTTCACAGGAGCTCACAGATTGCTATTTAAAAGGCAGGTCTGGGACTCTATTTCTAGAAATTCTTTTTCATTTTTACTCTACATTTTTAACCCAAGTGATTTTGATGCAGAGAGCTCATATTCCACATATCTAGAAATAATGTTTTACTATTAATGTAATGATCTTGAGTTATATAACATATTTGGGCAGAGGGAACAGAAGCTTGTTAAACTTATAAAACAATATTAGTTAGTTAGCATTTTATAAAATACTTTAATATACATACTCTCACGTAATTCCACTACAGCATGAGTTTGATAGCATGAATATTTTTACCTTCATTTAGTTTTTCAAGTGATAGCTCAGAGAGATTAAATATTATGCTCAAGGTCACCCAACTTGTTATGTATTACAGATAAGACAAGAGTGTGGGAGTTCTTTCTCTTAAGGCCAGTGTTGGGTATATGTTGGTATTGGCTGTATATTTAGAGTTACCTAGTGAGCTTTTATTAAAACATGCTCTTGCACAGGTTTAAACCAGACTAATTGGACATGGACGTGTTTTACTCGCACTTTGGTGTCTTTTAAAAATCTTCCTCCACATGATTTTAAAACCAGAAGTGAGAATCACTAGAGTTTAGCAGATGGTGCATCCTTATAGATCCAGGTACCTAATACTCAAGAGTAGGGATCTTCTCCATGAACCCAAATCCATTGATTTTTGCAGAGGTCAAAGGCAGGACTGTTGGGTTAAAGGACTGCACATCTTCAATTTGTTCTATGTTTTGCCAAACTGTCCTGGAAATGCCCCCACAACCTATTCTCCCAGAAACAAGTGCTATCATTTTAAACACTTCTGCTCCATCGCACATCACAGGAAGGATACCCAAAGGGTTAGAGGATAAATGTATGTTGAAATCAATGTCTTTCCTCCCAATCTGCCCCTTTAAAAACAACTCAGAGAGGTTCCACAGGAAGTTATTATATCTTTCAGGTTCAACTAGTGGCCAGAATCTAGAGAAATACTAAAACTCCAGGATTTGGGACCTTGTGCTTTTTATAAAACAATTTCCACTGCTCTGAACCATATTTAATTAAGGTTGTGTGTAGATGTAGGAAAGAGTGTAGTGATAAGAGATTGGGTACATTGCATTTTTTCATGAAAATTAAATTCACTTATTATGTACATAAGATACTGGCCTGAATCTGAATAGAAAGGAAAAGGAATCTACCAGATAGTGGTTTGATCTTAGACAACCTACTTAAGCTTGAAAACAGTTTGTGTATGAAAGCAACAATGGTTTTCACCAAGATCTTAGTATGAAAGGACTTCCCTGGTGGCGCAGACAGTAAAGGGTCTGCCTACAATGAGGGAGACCCGGGTTCAGTCCCTGGGTTGGGAAGATCTGGAGAAGGAAATGGCAACCCACTCCAGTATTCTTGCCTGGAAAAATCCCATGGATGGAGGAACCTGGTAGGCTACAGTCCATGGGGTCACAAAGAGTTGGACACGACTGAGCAACTTCACTTTAGTATGAAAATATTCCATGGCAAACCTCTCTATTCTCTTAGTCTTCAGGCATTGTGGTATGGTGGTAGAGAATTAACTTCTACAGCAGAATGATCTGAGTTCATCTGCCTGCATCTAAGCCTCTTTTCGATTAGATCTTGAGTCATTTACTTAAATTCTCCAGGCCTTTTTTTTTTTTTTCCCCTATCAGGAAACAAAGGAGTGTTAATATACACCTCAAAAAGTTTGTTTCAAAGCTTTGATTGAGACATGTAAAACCTTTGAAGGGTACTGAGTAAATACTGAAGCTTCAATAAACGAGAGGTCTTATAATTTACACAGTAAGTAACGTGTATAAAAGGGCATTGCACTTGAATTAAAAGGGCTGAACTGAAGTCAGAGTTTTATCACTTACCAGATGTGCGGCCTTCAGCAAGTCATTCTCTTGAGGACCAAACAGAGTCAAAGAAAACTCTGAATCCTTATTTTTCCTCTGTAAATTGGCATTAATAGAGTTTTCTATATCGGCCTCAAGATATATACAGGAAGTTGAGAACTGAACAAAAAATGCAAAAGTCTGTTAACCCTATAAGTCTCCAAGAGGCTGTGAAAAATTTAGAATCACATTTCCAATATTACTACTGATGGTTCCTTTCAGCTGTACAATTTAAGGATTCTCTGGTTCTAAGAGGCCACCTTCCCTGGTGGCTCAGATGGTGAAGAATCCATCTGCAATGTGGGAGACATGGGTTTGCTCCCTCGGTTGTGAAGATCCCCTGGAGGAGGGCATGGCAACCCACTCCAGTATTCTTGCATGGAGAATCCTTGTGGACAGAGGGGCCTGGCGAGCTATAGTCCATGGGGTCGCAAAGAGTCAGACACAACTGAAGGACTAAGTGCAAGCAAAGATGTCATGAGAAGATGGATGACCTAGCGTCGCCTGTGCTCGTGTGCTCTGGGGCACACTTGTGCACCAGGGAGACAGAGGTAACAGAATGCTATGCTTAGGAGAGCGGCTGAGACTGGGATTCTGTCACTAGCTGCACAAAAGTAGCTAATCACCTGAATTTTCTCTTTGTTTCATCTAGAGAAAGAAAGTAATCATGGTAAGGGAATTAACATTGCCATATAAAGTTATCCTGATCACAAGAAAAAGCAAGCCTTAACTTATTCATTGAGCATTTATTGAACACAAACTATGTGCCAGACAAAAAGTTAAGCTCTTGTGTATTCTCTCATTTAATAACTCATAATTCAATCAAGCAGACTATATTTCTACCAGTCCCATTTTTCAGATGAGAATACTTAAGCTAATAAAAGATAAACAATTTGTGTGAGATTATAAAGTTAGTGGGTAGAAATAGATAAAATTAATACTAAGGTCAGCTTGACAGGTAAGTTAGGGATTTTACCCACTGTATCTCTAAATAATGTATAGAGGTACAAAGCCTCCTTCAACCATCACTAGAACAGAAAAACTATTTCAGAATATCCTTACCTTTCCCATGCTATAGCCAGTACAATCCATATATGTGCATATGAATGTATGTGTATATTTATACACAGACACACACATCTGACAAGCCTATGCACAGGTGATTTCAGGCAATAAGCAGCAATGTCCTGTGAATCCAGGATTGAAAGATGTTATATAGAACATATTCACAGGAGGGTTATTCACAGGAGCTGTAAGACTATGAGAGGACTGTGACATGGTTTATGAAATTGCTTTAGATGATGAGGAAGACAAGGCTGATGATGATGACAATAATAATTTCAATTAAGAAGGTTCAAAAAAAAAAGAAGGTTCTCTTAGTTAGCTCAGTTGCTCAGTCGTGTCCGACTCTTTGTGACCCCATGAGTCGCAGCACGCCAGGCCTCCCTGTCCATCACCATCTCCCGGAGTTCATTCAGACTCATGGCCATCGAGTCCATGATGCCATCCAGCCATCTCATCCTCAATCATCCCCTTCTCCTCCTGCTCCCAATCCTTCCAGTATCAGAGTCTTTTCCCAGTGAGTCAGCTCTTCACATGAGGTGGCCAAAGCACTGGAGTTTCAGCTTTAGCATCATTCCTTCCAAAGAAATCCCAGGGCTGATCTCCTTCAGAATGGACTGGTTGGATCTCCTTGCAGTCCAAGGGACTCTCAAGAGTCTTCTCCAACACCACAGTTCAAAAGCATCAATTCTTCGGTGCTCAGCCTTCTTCACAGTCCAACTCTCACATCCATACATGACCACAGGAAAAACCACAGCCTTGACTAGACAGACCTTAGATGGCAAAGTAATGTCTCTGCTTTTGAATATACTATCTAGGTTGGTCATAACTTTTCTTCCAAGGAGTAAGCGTCTTTTAATTTCATGGCTGCAGTCACCATGTGCAGTGATTTTGGAGCCCAAAAAAATAAAGTCTGACACTGTTTCCACTGTTTCCCCATCTATTTCCCATGAAGTGATGGGACCAGATGCCATGATCTTCGTTTTCTGAATGTTGAGCTTTAAGCCAACTTTTTCACTCTCCTCTTTTACTTTCATCAAGAGGCTTTTTAGTTCCTCTTCACTTTCTGCCATAAGGGTGGTGTCATCTGCATATTTGAGGTTATTGATATTTCTCCCAGGAATCTTGATTCCAGCTTGTGTTTCTTCCAGTCCAGCATTTCTCATGATGTGCTCTGCTCTGCTGCTGCTGCTGCTGCTAAGTCGCTTCAGTCGTGTCCAACTCTGCAACCCCATAGACGGCAGCCCATCAGGCTCCACCATCCCTGGGATTTTCCAGGCAAGAACACTGGAGTGGGGTGCCATTTCCTTTTCCAATGCATGAAAGTGAAAAGTGAAAGTGAAGTCACTCAGTCGTGTCTGACTCTTAGCAACCCCATGGACTGCAGCCTACTAGGCTCCTCTGTCCATGGGATTTTCCAGGCAAGAGTAGTGGAGTGGGGTGCCATCGCCTTCTCCGTACTCTGCTCTACTGAGTCCCAAATTCAGGACCTTGCTCAGAATAGATATCCCACAAATATTTACTAGACCATATATCTAAAGCATATTTAAGACTACTAAGCTTAAAGGCAGAGGAACTACTGAATTCATGCCTTGAACGGATTTATGATTTCTAGAATGTTTATCCCATTTGTTCTTACTCCTAGTAATCACTGTATGTCTGCTTCCCTGGTGGCTCAGACGGTAAAGCGTCTGCCTCCAATGCGGGAGACCTGGGTTCGATCCCTGGGCGGGGAAGATTCCCTGGAGAAGGAAATGGCAACCCACTCCAGTACTCTTGCCTGGAAAATTCCATGGACAGAGAGGAGCCTTGTAAACTACAGTCCACGGGGTTCCAAAGAGTTAGGCATGACTGAGTGATGTCACTTCAGTGATGGGGGAGGAAGGTGGATGGGAATCGAGCACTCATAAAATAGCCTTGGCTGTTAGAGATAAAGTAAATTTGAATTAAAAAAATCAATCCCAGAAACAATGAAAGTTTTTAGGTGGTTTTTCAGGTGCAGAAAACTAAATTAGCTAAAATACCCTAAGGTATATGATTATGTAATTATCCCTCACAGTTCTGGAAGCATTGCCTTCCTCAAGCCCTCTTCTTGCAGGGCACTAAAATGCCCTTGAGTAACAGCTTTTCGGATTGTAGAATGTTACAGCTGGCTGTGGATTTAGAGTTAAGCTAACTTGCCCACCCATGCATCAGATGGAAAAAAAGAAAGAAAAGAAAAGAATAAATAAGTTTCTTGGGGCTTTTTCCAGCAGGTAATACAAAAATATGAGCTGTTCCATATCTACCACCGTTTCAATATCATATTTGATAAAAGGAGCCATTTTTGACAGGAGTTGACCCAAGAAAATAAGCAAAAGGCAAATTTATTTTTCCTCCACGGCCCATTCAAGCACAAAACATGGACCTATTTTTTCCCCCTACTTCTTTTATGGAATTTAGGGTAGGTACCATAATTTTTTCCTCCATTTTTTAAAGAAAATAAAGTAGTCTTTTGGTAATTTGTAAAAGCAGTCTTGTTTCTGTGATTAAAATCTATAGCCCAGGGCAATTATCCAAAAACTGCCAACTCTTAGCTAATTTAGAGATCCTCCCCTGCAGATTGATACAGTTTTTATCCCAGACACCTACAGTGGGCAACGGGACTGCGGTCAACTAATTCTCTTTTTCCTTATTCCATCTCTGTTCCCCTTGAGGGCTTTGGTTTTTGACTCCTCTAAGGTGGGCCTCAGGGAAGGCGAGAAGAGAAAAGTGAAACAATAGTATTTGATGCTCGGCACCATTGTAATCTACCTGGCTGATACTGAAGGCTTTTTTTTTTTTCCATGAGGCTTTTCAGGACCTCTAATTGGAACCTCCTACAATTGACTCATTTGAAGACTGGGAGGGTAGGTACACTTACATATCAAAATTTTCTTCAATAAATTCATTATCCAGGTAAAATTTTCTTCGATAAATTCATTCTCCAGGTCTTTTTTTCTCTAGGTCCTTGTAGAAGCTGGAGTTGGCAACACTAGCTGGAAAAATTAGGTGCTCAATCCTATAATATTCCCTTTAAATGGCTTACTATCAGTCTTTGAAATGTGGAGATTCTGAGCATCTATCAAAATTTTTCTGATCCCTGGCATCTCAAACAGGACTGAGATGAAGAACATAACATTTTAACAATTCCTACCAAGAGTGATTGTGTTGTGAGCATTTTGAAAATCTATTTTGTCAATCACAAGGCTTGTGAATGGGTTTTAAGGAGGATGTTTAGGTCATTGCTTTACTTTCCAACTAAATAGTTATAAACTCAGTGCTTTTTAACTTATTAGAGTGCAAGCATCTCTCTTGAGAAAGTGATGAAAACTGTACTGATCTATATGAACCCTGGGGAAGCAAACACAAATGCTGATTTTTCAGAATATTTGTGGAGTGGGGTATATGATACAAAGAGTCTTTGAGGTCCACCCATAGACCCTATGCACAGACTTTGGATAAAAAACAAAAAGTACACATATCTCTGACTTAACTGTTTTTCTTTTCTCTCAGCCTCCTCTCTCCCTTCCATACCTTTCCCTCTTAGCTTCCTTCTCTATTTGCTTTCTTCCATACTTCCTCCCTTTCTTAATAATCAAATCTAAGATCCACTAGTTGGGGGTTATGCAAGGAAGACATACATGAGATAGCAGTGGTGGCTGAGCAGAGGACAAGAGCCCGAGTTAGGAAGCTGGCCCAGTGGGCTTGGCATTGATCCCACAGATACATTTGTTGAGCATAATGGGAGCCAAGTTTTTCAGCAATGGAAAAGGGGGCTACAAATACAAAAAGAGGGAAAACTGTAATAAATCCCGTGCTATTGGACTGGGATTAGTGGAGTCAATATAAATTCATTATATTAGTTGTCTAGTGCTGCTATAACAAATTATCACAGTCTTAGAGGCTTAAAACAGTGCAGATGTATAACCTTATAGTTTTGTAAGTCAGAAGTTCAACATGGGTGTCAGTGGGTGAAATTAAGGCATCAAAAGGACTAGATTCCTTTCTGGAGACTTTAATGGAGAGCTTGTCCCCTGTCTTTTCCAATTGCTAGAGACCACCCACATGCCTTGGCTCATGGCCCCTTTCCTCTGTCTTCAAAGCCAGTATCTGTGGGTCAAGTCTTTACTCTGCATGACTGACTTCTATACTCACATCTCCTAGGTCTCCTTTCTTCGGCGTCCCTATTTCATTTTTAAGGACACTTGTTAATTCACTGGGTTCACCCAGATAATCCAGGATAACTTCACAGTCTTACAGTCAGCAATTAGCCATCTTAATTCCATCCGTATCTATAATTCCCTTTTTCCATGCAACCCTAACAGTCATAATTTCTAGGGATGCGGATGTCTTTGGTGGTGGTGGTGTGCGTTTTCTCTTTACCATATTCATGGTGTTCAATATACAGAGAAACAGACACGGATAGAGGTAGATGTGGAGGTAACTGCATCCACATACTCCCTTGCTTCTGTTCACTGAGAGGGTTTGGGCAGAGCAACACCTAATGCCTCCCAGGGTTGTATTCCCTGGAAAGTACACTTAGAATATTTAGTAGAGAGTGCTTTGGAAATCATACTTGTGGAAGGAAGAGAAAAGAAGCAGGATTGGGCAAAGGGAGAAATTAAGCTAGTATGCAGACCCCCTGGTGGTCTCAGCTGACCCCACAGGGACTGGGATAGCAATTCAGAATATTCCTAATTTGGTGCAAGAAGCCTAAGCCTTTAATAACAAGTCATTCTTTGCAGGGATACTTTTAATAGCAAACATGACCTTGGGCAAGATAGCTTACTTCAATTGAGGTGATGGCTAAAAGGGTTTGACAGACAAGGGCTATTTAGGGACAGCACTCCCAGAGCAGCTGGGATCAGTGCAGTACATCACATCAGCCAGCACAGTGAGCCCATCTTGTATTTATATCTCAGTTTCAGAATACCACCTTCCACTAAGACAAACATGGGATCTTTGAAAAAATGGCTGATGCCAAAGCTCTGGGGAAGAAGTATAAAATGAGCCTAGAACATCTCATTGTGCCAACAGTAAAGTAGAGCTTAGAGAACCATGGAAACATGCTAGAAAATAAAAAAGGAGACTCCATGTTCAATGAGATCCTTCCTACTGGAAAAATCTAAGAATATTTAAGTAAAAAAAAATGATAACAGGTTACAATACTTTACATAAAATGGAAATCCGTGAGCTCATACTGGTATAACGTGAAGGAATAAACACATGGGAAGAAGAGAAAGTGTCTCATTACAATAAAATGTCAAGCAACACATTTCAAACAAATGATGGAGTTTTTAAAAAACACTATTTTAGCCGTCAGAGTAATAGTTACATAAGGCAAATACAAAATATATCAATGCTAAAACTAGCAGATGAAAGTTTGAAGGTGAATGGGATATTTATATATATATATTAAAATATCTCCCCATAAAACACTTCTTCATCTCAAAGAGAAAAAGAATAGCTCTGCAAAAGAGAAATTTGGTGAAAATCATATCGATCAGGTGATTAACATCAGCAGTAATGGTTCAAGCTGAAATTGTGTGCCAGTCAATAGAAGGCAGTAAAAAACACATCACTCTGTCATAGTTCAGTACCCCACCCCACAAAAGGCTTAACTCGTGTAATTATGAGAAAAGACCAGACAAATCCAATTTGAAGGACATTATATAAAACAATTGGCTTTAATCTTTAAAAGTATCAAGATTGTGAAAGTCACAGAAAGACTGATAACTGTTCCAGATTGAGGGAGACTAAAAGACTGTGTGGACTAAATGATCTTAGATTGAATCCTTCTGCTAAAAAGAGTATCATTGGGACAATTGATAGACATTGACTGTGTTCACTGGATTAGGTAGCAGGGAGTAGATAGTATCAGTACTAATTACCTAATTTGTCTGGCCTGGCCAAACCCTGACTATGCAAGATAAAATCATGGTTGTAGGAAAACATGGTGAAGTATTTAGGGAACAACATGCCTACAACTTATTCTCAAATGATTCAGTGGGGAAAGAAAAGCTCTTTGTTCCACATTTTTGGAAAGTGTTTCAGAATAAAAAGTAAAAAAGAAAACTTTGTCTTAAATTATTTATTTCTAGATAGATAAAACTCAGTTTTTTTCTGATACCCTTTTGAAGAGGTCATTACAAATGTTAACATTCTGAATAAGGAATGAGGAAACCAAATGGAAAATGCCAGTAAATGTATCCAAAGTCAAAGAGTAGTACTTGTCAGACCTGGAATTATAGCCCTAGTTGCTAATACTTTGAGAATGACTTCTCTTCAGACACAATCATGTTAAAAATAGTAAGTAAAAGGAAAAGGAAAAGAAGAAAAAGGGAGAATAAACTATTCTTTTACTTGTTTAACCTGATATTAAAAACGACTCATTCGTTTGTGGTGGCTTTTCAGGTATATTCAAGTACAATGATAAAGAGAAGTACAGTGCTGAAATGTGAAAGTATTTAGTAACTGTGTTTGATTCATGGGTCACCCTCATCCCCCAATGCTATAGATGGAAGGGAAATTACAGCCCATTACCAAATTACTTGCAGTTATCCCTTGATCTTGTAGTTAATACAGTGAACCTTCATTTGCATAAATGCTATTAGCATATTTCACACCACATTCTAATCTTTTTTAGGACTGACTGTTGCCTAGTTAAAGTATATCAACTTGGACTATTTTTTTCCTTCCTTCCAGCTATTCCTGGGCAAAGTTTAGCTTTCAGACCTGGTAGCAGATTCAGGATGAGGAAAGTGCTATAGCAACTTTATACTCTTCTGGGAATATGAGCTGCTAAACTATGAGTTTTTTGAGGCTAGAAAGTTACTTCTGTTTATCTCTACATTCACAGAACCCAGCGTAGCACTTGGCAGAATTTGGTACATGAGCCATCTTCACCTGAGAATCTCACTGATGTCTCAAATTATATATGTCTAATATTAACACATTTCTTTCATGACTCCAAAACCTTCTCTTTGTAATGGCACCACCATCCACTCACATATTCAAGCCCAAATTCTGGAAATCATCCTCAAAGTATCTTTCTCTTCCTCTCTCTTACCAACGACCTATGGTCATATTGTATCAATCCAGACTTCTGGATGCCTCTCAAGTCCATCTATGTCCCCACACTCCAGCTTAGTCTGTGCTACCATCATTTTACACACGAACAACTTTAATAACATTACGACCAGTTCCCCTACCTACGTTTCCTTCAATCCCTTCTTCATAAAGCAGTTATCCTTTTATAACACATATCTGCTTCAGTTGATCCATAGCTTAAATTCCCCTCAATTTCTTTTCAATACCCTTCAGAAAAAAAAAAAAAAAATATGAACTTTTAACTGAGCCTGTGTAATACGGTCCCAGTCTATTCCTCCAACTTGCACTTCTCACTCCCTTGTTCTACTCATGTTGGCCGCACTTTGTTACTATGTGGAGGTCCTCTTGCACAGGGTTTGTGTTTCCTGAGATGTTCTCATATCCATGCTTCCTATATGCTAATTCACTAACTTGAGTCCATTCATCCAACAAACCTCAGATTGTCTGTTACTTATCTTTTCCCAGCTACCTTAGGTCAGTCCTTTTATTTATTTATTTTTCTTATTGCAAGCTTTATTCACAAAAAAAGGCTGTGACCATTCTTGTTGGATTTTCCAATGGCTTCCATGTTGCCAAATGCAAAAGTAAGTTCTCAGTCTTTGTCTTGCTCTGTTACCAGGATGCGGTTGGTTACCCTCTCTTCATGTTATATTTTCTCCCTTAACAGGGTATAAGATTCTAAAGCACAGCTTCCTCTTTAGTTTCCACCTGTATCACTGGCCATTTTTTTTAGTACCCTTTTTGTTCTAATCAATAAATGTTGGAGTTCCTTCGGACTCGGTGCTGAGACTTTTTGTCTTCGTTTTAAAAGCTTTCTGTATGCCGTAGACTTCCACATGTTTATATCTAAATTCAATATTCCCCATGAACTCTGTCTCACATATTCACATGCCTCATTAATCTACACGTAGGAATCTGATGTGCTTAGTCACTCAGCTATGTTCGACTCTGTGACCCTTTGGACTCTAACCCACCAGGCTCCTTTGTCCATGGGATTTTTCAGATTAGAATACTAGAGTGGGTTGCTATTTCCTCCTCCATGGGATCCTCCCGAGGGATCAAACCCATGTCTCCTGCATCTCCTGCACCGCAGGATTCTTAACTGCTGGGACATTGGGGAACCCCTCAGGTATCCAAAGGACATGTCAGAATGAGCATGGCCAAATCCAACTCTTGACTGTCATTCCCGAATTTGTTCTTCCCTATTTGTATTCAATAATTTCATCAAATTATTCATTCTTCCAATTGGTTAAGCCCTAAATCTTAAAGTCATATTTGACATCTTTTTTTCTTCTTCATATATCTACTCCATACCTGATTCATCACCAAATTTCTCAGTTCTACCTTCAAATAATCTAGAATCCAACTATTTCTCCCTATTTGAACAGCACTCAAAAGCCTCCTAATTGATCTCTATGATTTGACTTTGACAAGGAAAGGCTGACAATTTGGACACTAATAAAGCTAAGAACTTTTCTTTTTCTTTTTTTTGGTCAAAAGACATTTTAAAGCAAATGAAAAGACTAGAAAAACTGAGAGAAGATACCTATAATACACAAAGCTATAACAGGATTCAAACCAAGACTATGAAAACAACTTCCACAAATTATTACGAAGAAGATAAGCTCAACAGAGAAAAAAGGCAAGAAACACAACCAGGAATTTTTCAGAGGAGAAAATAAATATGGCCAATAAATACATGAAGAGGTTCAAGGTCATTTACAGGTTGAGTCTGGTCAGAGCTCTTTTACTGACACAGTAATTAAAAATATTCCAATGTTTGTTGCTTGTATTTCTGAGTCTTTAAGTAATAATAATGAGCACAGCCCCGCCACCCCCCCGCCCCCGCCCAGCATCGTCACCAGCCTAAGATGGACCTGTAGAATAAGCAAGACGTAGTATAATCAATCTCTTTTTATTTAAATCCCCAAGAATTTGTGGTTGCTGTTAACGCAGAACAAGTCAGGATATGTCTGACAATAGTAGAAAGAAATACAATCAAAAGGAAGCAGAATTGATAGAAAGTGGTGAATTCTAAGGGCAGACACAGTGTCTGACACAATGTTAGGCAGACTAGGTACTAAAAGTATATATCTGTGGTTATGGAATACCTCTATAAATTTGATCAGAGACTCAAAGGAAACAAAGAACATCATGGAGATGCCAATAAGCAGAGTATTCCAGGAAAAGGAAGGGTAAGTGAAAAAAAACCCTGAAGACAGAACAAGCTCAGCCTACTTGAGGAAGAGCAAGGATGAAATAGAATGAGTGAAGGTCGGAAGAGCCTGAGTTAAGGTCGAATATTTAGTCTGTGAAGGAGTCATAACGCCTACTTGGGCCATGTTAAGGATTTTGAATTCTGTTGCTAATGAGTTGAGAATACATTAAAGAATTTTAGCCTATCATGATCTGAGTTTTTTTTTTTTTTAAGTATTACTAAAGCTCTTGTGTTGAACTTGGACCCTGGTAGGTACAATCATGGAGACCTGCTTGGAGGCTACTGAGAAGTGATGATCAGATTGGGCAAGTGTATCTATACACACTTCATTCCAAATATCTTCTTTTTGTTAAGATGAGACCATCTTATCTAACACTTTGTATTGGTAATGAGCCCAAGTCATTGCCAAGAAGGAAGAAAAAAAGAATAGGTGTGATGGAGATAGGAAAGAAAAAAAATAATATATAAGAAGTCTTGACCATTTATGGGATTATTCCAAGATGATTTTTTTCCTAACTTGATTTCCAGATTGCATGGGACTTTTAAGGATCTTTCCCAAGATACAAGGGCTTCCCTGGTGGCTCAGACTACTAAGAATCCACCTGCAATACAGGATTTCGATCCCTGGGTCAGGAAGATCCTTTGGAGAAGGAAATGGCTACCCATTCCAATATTCTTGCCTGGAGAATTCCATGGACAGAGGAGACTGGCAGGTTACAGTTCATGGGGTTGCAAAGAGTTGGACACAATTAAGCAACTAACATTTTTACTTCACTTTTCCATGATATGAATTTTTCTTGCTCACATGATTCTCTTCCTGATTCAAATATATTACCCTGGTTTTCCCATCCTTTTTAGTGCAACCTGATAAATTAATTCCTGCTTATATGTTAGTAACTATAGTTGCCAAACCTCAAAGTGAATAATGGACAGGCTTTGGACTAGGAGTCGGAAGACCTGAGTTTATGTTCTAACTTAAGACCAAAGTTGGTACCATGGTATTCAAATCATCAGATCTCTGTGAGCCTTAGTTTTCTAATTCCTAAAATGGGAATACTATTCTTAGCTATTTCTGTAAACACCAAGTGAAATAACAACTGATGTTCAATGGCTTTAGGCTTCAAAGTAAGTCTTTCAGAAGTTCTAAACTTCAGTTACAAATAAAAAACATACTGGAAGCCTTGAAAATACACAATTCTGGGCTTCACCCCAGATATTCTCTACAGATGGTATGTAGGAATCTGTATTTTTATAGAAAATCTCCCAGGTAAGTGAGCTGTGTCTGGCCTGTAAAATTTGTTGTTTTTAAAAAAGAGTTTTTAAAAGTGTACTATAAAGCCTTGAGAAATGAGGGCATTTGAGGGTAACAGCATGAAAGTTTGTTTCTTACCCAGCTGGTATCCTTATAAGAGATGCTTGAGTTTGGGACAGCTTGTTTCATATTTCAGAAGAGGTGACACTCCAAGGCCTACTGTCATTTCATGGAGTAATTCCGGAGGTCTTGGAGGCTGATCTTGAGACCAAGACTGAAAGCCTCAGCTTGTCTTGAGTGTAGGGCAGAGCCTCAGAATTGATGTTGTCTTTTATAGCATTCTCAGCTTTGAGACAAGCTGTAAGACTTTTAATGGACTTAAAAGCTTGGCTCTGATAAAGTACCACTTAACACAAATTAACAGGACAGATGAATGATCTCAGAGTAACAGCCTCATCTCTTGGCTTTTGATAGACTCAGAAGCTGAGAAACATGAACAAAGAACATCAAGGGGGAGAGGTCAGCTGAGATAAGACTCTAATCCAGCTATTCCTCTTTTAGCTTGTCTCTCTGATAAGAGTTCACAGTCATTCACTCAACAAACACTCACTGTGCCTCTAATCTAATCAAGTTCAGTTTAGTTCAGTAGCTCAGTCATGTCTGCCTCTTTGTGACCCCATGGACTGCAGCACACCAGGCTTCCCTGTCCATCACCAGCTCCTGAAGCCTGCTCAAATTCATGTCCATGGAGTGGGTGATGCCATCCAACCATCTCATTCTCTGTCGTCCCCTTCTCCTCCTGCTCTCAATCTTTCCCAGCATCAGGGTCTTTTCAAATGAGTCGGCTCTTCGCATCAGGTAGCCAAAGTATTGGAGCTTCAGCTTCAACATCAGCGCTTCCAATGAATAATCAGGACTGATTTCCTTTAGGACTGACAAGTTTGATCTCCTTGAAGTTCAAGGAACTCTTAAGAGTCTTTTCCAACACCACAGTTCAAAAGCATCACTTCTTTGGCACTCAGCTTTCTTTATGGTCCAGCTCTCACATCCATACATGACTACTGGAAGAACCATAGCTTTGACTAGATGGGCCTTTGTCAGCAAAGTAATGTGTCTTCTTTTTGATATGCTATCTAGGTTGGTCATTGTTTTTCTTCCAAGAAGCAAGGGTCTTTGAATTTCATGGCTGCACTCACCATCTGAAGTGATTTTGGAGGCCCCCAAATAAAGTCTGCACTGTTTTTATTGTTTCCCCATCTATCTGCCATGAAGTGATGGGACCGGATGCCATGATCTTAGTTTTTTGAATGTTGAGTTTTAAGCCAGCCTTCTCACTCTCATCAAGAGGCTCTTTAGTTCCTCTTTGCTTTCTGCCAAAAGGGCGGTGTTATATGAGGTTATTGATATTTGTCCCAGCAGTCTTGATTCCAGCTTGTGCTTCATTCAGCTGGCATTTTGCAAATCTAATCAAGGAATTCTTTTATTCAGGAGGGCTTATTCTTTGTCTTCAAATTACTTATAAGTTAGTCAGGGAGGAGAGGCTTGTGCATATAAGCTTTTAACTAACCTTAAGAGGTGATTCTTTGAGATTCCCTTGTTCTCAGACTGTAAAACATCTGCCTGCAATGTGGGAGATCCAGGTTTGATCCCTGGGTTGTGAAGATTCCCTGGAGAAGGAGATGGCCACGCTGAGAATCCCACAGACAGAGGAACCTGGTAGGCTACAGTCCATGGGGTAGCAAAGAGTTGGACATAACTGAGCAACTTCACTTCTTCTTCTAAGAAGTGATAAGTAGGGGCTTCCCTAGTGGTCCAATGGTCACGAGTCCATGCTGTCCATGCTTCCTTTGCAGGAGATGTGGGTTCAATCCCTATAAGGGAATTAAGATCCCACATGCCGTGAAGCAAGGCCACCTCCCCCCAAAAAAAGGATTGATAAGTATTTTGAAACATCTCTGTTAAGGAGAAGGTCACACCAGTTTGGATGGATGAAAATCAGGGAAGTTTAGCCAGAAAGTAGGAATTTGAGCTCTTTGAAGTAAGTTTTATAATACTCCCAAATCTATCTCAAGCAAAAAGTAAGACTTTTAGAACGCAGAGTTATAGAAATATGTTCCCCAAGGCAGACAGAAAAGAAAAATTATTGTAGGTTTTCTTGGTTAAGAGGTGATGGTGCTGGTGTTGGGGGTTCAGTTCAGTTCAGTTCAGTCACTCAGTCATGTCTGACTCTTTGCGACCCCATGAATCGCAGCACGCCAGACCTCTCTGTCCATCACCAACTCCTAGAGTTCACTCAGACTCATGCATCGAGTTGGTAATGCCATCTAGCCATCTCATCCTCTGTCGTTCCCTTCTCCTCCTGCCCCCAATCCCTCTCATCATCAGAGTCTTTTCCAATGAATCAACTCTTCACATGAGGTGGCCAAAGTACTGGAGTTTCAGCTTTAGCATCATTCCTTCCAAAGAACACCCAGGACTGATCTCCTTTAGAATGGACTAGTTGGATCTCCTGGCAGCCCAAGGGACTCTCAAGAGTCTTCTCCAACACCACAGTTAAAAAGCATCAATTCTTCGGTGTTGGGGGTGGAGTAATTTAAAGAAGATTCAGGACGTTTTATGGAAGAAAGTAATGGAATTTAATCTGAACTCAGGATTAGGAGAAAGATAAAAGCAAAAGAAATTTACTTATTTTTGGTAGAGCAGAGAAGAGGAGGAAAATTAGAGATGGCGAAGATATGTTGATATCACTAATTTCTCATAGGATAGAGCTTCTGTTTTTTGGGAAAAAAAGTCTTTTATTTTATTTGGAAATAAATGCGAATAAGCATTTTTACTACGCCTTTGCTTATCTTCCTGATACACAAGTCTCTGTTTGGAAGACCAGGAAATGCATGATTTTAACCAATCTGTCCCTTGGGAGAAAATCTTCCCCTATTTCCCTCACTATCATGGAACTGGTAGACTACACAGGAACAGTTTTCCCTCTTGAACAGTCTTAAAATCACTTTCTCTAAAGGGCCCATGATAGGCATCCGAGTCCATCAGAAGAGTCGGCACCAGCAGTGGTGGCCTGGTCACTGAAGTGGGAGGAGTGTTTCTGCAGCACAGTGATGAGGCTGGGGAGGGTGGAGACCATGTTTGATTGTGGTGCTGGTGTTAAGGAGGTCGATTATCTTCAGAGCTGCACGGGCAGAAAGGGAAACCGAAAATGAAAACTGAAGTTAGGTAGAATGAGGGAGGCCACCGGGTAATCTCCGAGTTGGCCCACTTTGGATGGACCTTACAGAAGTTACCTAGTTCAACCCCAGAGGTTATGAGACCTTTCAGTACCGGACGCTAAATGACAAACTTGAAGTCACAGAGACAGTTAACTACATCTCCTAAACCAGGATCCAGGGCTATAGTCTGTCAGTTGAGCATCTTTCTGTACTGGGTTCTACAGAAGAATAAGTTGGAGAGAAATAGAGCCCTTTTCTGGAGACTTAAACTGATGGGGCTAGCTACATGGGCATGTTACCTCTGCAGGTGTCCAGCATCCCACATTGAGAAGGTCCCCATACTTAGTTTAATGCTCCATTGCTGCTGCCTCGAATTTCTTAATAATTTTGAAACAAGGCATCTCACATTTTAATTATATTTTGTATCCTACAAATTATGTTGCTCGACCTGTTTGAACTACCAATTTGACTTGATGGAACACAGAATGTTGAGCTCAAATAAGTCAGCCCCAGTACACAGCCAGCCATGGATGTGTGTGCTTGCCCCTGCAGGTTAGGGAAGTGGAGAGGCAGCAAGGCTGAGGTTCAATCGTAACTTAGAAAAGACTTGTCTACATCTTCTTTTTCCATTCATCATTGATGAATATGATGCAGCCATTAAAAAATTAAATACTGCCATCTGCAGCAACATGGGTGGACCTAGAAGTTATCACTAAGTGAAGTGAGTCGGACAGAAAAAGACAGAAATTACATGATGTCACTGACATGTGGAATCTTAAAAAAATACAAACAAATGTATTCATAAAGAGGAAACAGACTCAAAGATACAGAAAGCAAACTTATGGTATTCGAAGGAGAGAGGAAGGGGAGAAAGATAAATTAGGACTGTGGGATTGACAGATATATACTACTATATATAAAATAGATAAGCAACTAAATGTTAGAGAAATGCAAATCAAAACTACAATGAGATTTCACATCGGTCAAAATGACCATCATCACAAAGTCTGCAAACAATAAATGCTGGAGAGGGCGTAGAAATAAGAGAACCCTTCTATACTGTTGGTGTGAATGTAAATTGGTACAGTCACTACGGAAAACAATATTAACTTTCCTTTAAAAATAGAGCTAAGTGATTTTGAAGAAAGCAATTTTTCTTCTCAACCTGAGTTTGTTTTCATTTGTTTGTTTTTGTTGGTTTATAAAAGAAAAAAGCTAAGAAAAAAACTCTGGTTGTAATGAGAATAAAAAGAAGGCAATAATACTGTAAGCTACAGCATTTGACATAATATTGCAATTGAAGGAAGCTGATTGCTAACATCTCTGTGGCATTATGAAGCTTGGCAGATAATATACACATTAAGGGTAGAGGCTTTGGTGTCAAAGAAACACAAGTTTAAATCCAGTCTCTGTCATCTAATAGCTGTGATCTTGGGCTAATGACCCCAGGAGTCAGTTTCTTTTTGTTGATTAATCTATAAAATGGGAACACAACATACTACCCACCAAGGTTATCTTAGGAATTTAAAATGAGACAGTTTATGTAAAGTGCTTGGCATGGTCCTAACTCATAATAAGAACCTATTAAATTTTAGTCATATTACTACAAATAAATCAAAGTTTTTGACACTTGATCATCTCCTAAGTATTAGAATTCAGAACCCTTTCATCCAGAAGTCTTATTCCTGGGCTCTGAAGTATTTATCAGACTTTCTAGAAAATCTGGGAACTACTTAGAGTGGAAGGTGGAGAGAGGAAGGAGACATGTGCTTCCACCAAGTGGGAGCTATACTCTTTTTGGATCCAGGATTTTGCCCAGCAAGATCTGCTCTGCATATTCACAGCATCCAACAGCTTGTTCTGTCATGCCCAAAGGATGAATGATTGCACAAGCCCCCGACATTCCACTCACAAGCTGTCCATTCCTACACCAAAACCTGATTGGGACTGTGGCAGGAGGTATGGGGGCATGTTTAGAACTGGGGGGAGGCTGGGATGGAAACAGATGGTGGTTTGGCAGAGTGATTAAAACACTAGATATCTGTTTTAATGAGTTGGCCACCCAGCAGATAAAATACTGCAACAGTGAGTCCCAATCTTCTCAGACCGTAATTACAGTCTTATTTACAGAGTGCTTGTTGCTGGTCAAGCCATGCATTTTCTACTGTCCCCTTGAATGTAACAGGGTGTAGAATTACGATGGAGAGAGGAGACATTTAGATAAGCAACAAGAAATAGATCGATTGATTCCTTCCAAAGTTTGTACCAATCTGGAAGGTCCACAGAGCAGTCAAATTTTCTGTGTGACCTTTGTTGAGTCACTTAGCTTCTCTGGGCTTCTCTTCCTGTGTTAGCAAAACACATCTCCTAGCTGCTGTTGTTGCTGCTGCTAAGTCGCTTCAGTCATGTCCGATTCTGTGCTACCCCATAGACAGCAGCCCACCAGGCTCCCCCGTCCCTGGGATTCTCCAGGCAAGAACACTGGAGTGGGTTGCCATTTCCTTCTCCAATGCATGAAAGTGAAAAGTCAAAGTGAAGTCGCTCAGTCGTGTCCGACTCTTCGAGACCCCGTGGACTGCAGCCTACCAGGCTCCTCCATCCATGGGATTTTCCAGGCAAGAGTGCTGGAGTGGGTTGCCACATCTCCTAGCTACCTCACGGTTAAGATGAGGTTCAGGTACTAAGTCACTCTGGAAGAAAGATACTATGGTAACCATTAAACTGTTGGAAAGTGCCCAGCAGGAAACTAAATCCAGTATGCAACTGTTGACCTTCAGGCTCAGAATAATTTTTATGCATTTGGGAGCTAATATTTCCACCTGCGAATTAGGAACTATTATGTGTAATAATGACTTAATGTCCTCCACTTAGCAGGAGGACAAGAGGAAACCCGCTGACATTTCCCTGCCCGCCAAAGCTAATTTGGAGTTGTATATTAATTAACTGTATTGATGCAGAACAAACCAATCGGAATTAAGAATCCCAGGTTAATGCTAGTCTCCAATTTGATGGCTAAGGTAATTCTCCCTGGATTTGCGTATTTCTAATTTTTTGTCTTTCTTTTTTAGGCACACTCGGCTTAGAATGATAAAATTGTCAATAAACACAATTTCTCACTATCTCCAAGATTTTCTTAATGAATCTCAACTTCTTTATCTATAAAATGGGAATTACTGAACATATTAAAAGATTACTGGGGATCAAGTGTAATAGGCATGAAAAATAGTTGGTAAATTATAAAACATTATAACCATACTATTTAGTCATTTATTATCAGGTTTTCTTTTTGTGAATTTTAAATGAGACTGAGTGAAGCAAGGATTAAATAACTATGTTAATATTTGAAGGTACTTTTTAAACATCACTTCATAAAAAGCCAAACAAAATGCCACAAATATTACACAGTAAATGAATAAATTAATCTTCTAAACGTTAGTACTGTGGTACGCTGGTGAGTCTTAATCTATCTTGAGGATATTACAATTAGTGTCTTAACAATAATAACTAAGGAACAAAAGTTTGCAATAACTTACTTTTTATGATCACTTAGATTGAAATTTACACATTATATTGTCACTCTTTTGAATTCCAATATGCTCTCTTGCGTGGGTGGAAAAGAAGTGGATTTATAGTTAATTGGGAGGTAATTTCACACAACCTTGAGTAAGACCCCAAGGATGTGTTTCATGTTAGCACTGAGAACTCATGATCTAGTCAGTTAAGTGAGTTATATAACTTTGAAGATGACTATTTTCAATTAAAACACTATAAAAATTCTAATGGGTCTATTAGGCTGATAGGCAGGCTTTGTCTGAAAATAGTTTTGATGTCGTCTTCTGCATAACAATAGCTTGCGAACAAAGGTAACTTCTGGTTCATAAATCGTAACAGCCCTAAGTCACAATTGATATTTAGGATGCTTTCTTGGCAGCTCGATATTTAGACATATCAGCTTCACAAAATTTAAACTAAAAACAACAATAATAACAGTCACTAAATTTAAGTCGAATAACTGAAAATTGTGCTTCAGTTTCATCGCGTTGTAGTTGTATGGCCTGAAGTTACTGATTCAATATTTCTTAGCCTCAGTATTCTCAAATATAAAAGATAGATTATAAAAACCAATAAGCAAGTTTTGGTACAAATTAAATGTCAGAATATGGGACATTACAAAATGTAACAGAGTACTACTCTCATTACCAACAGCATTATGATGTTTTCCAGTCCTCTCTTTTCAATGAGTTCAGTGTAACTAAGGAAGGCATTGTTAGAGGATATTTGGGGGAAATGGCTTTGATATTTCCCAGATAGGGTGATGATTTAGAGTGAGGATATACTATCTAGTTGTGGCTCTTTGGAGGTGGAATTCAAAGTGTGTGTAGAAACTTCTTATTCTAGGTGACTCCCATCTTTCCTCAAAGTATGATTGCTCTCATAGATTCAATTAAGCAACAAATCTTCCAGTCACTCCCGGAAGAGAAGTGAGATGGATAAGAGAAATCCAAATATCCTAACCGGTTGCCCTTGCTGTTGTGTGTTAGTTGCTCAGTGGTGCCCGACTCTTTGCGACCCCATGGACTGCAATCCACCAGGTTCCTCTGTCCATGAGATTTTCCAGGCAAGGATACTGGAGTGGGTGGCCATCTCCTTCTCCAGGGGATCTTCCCAACCTAGGATTCGAACCCTGGTCTCCTGCACTGCAGGCAGATTCTTTACCGACTGAGCTACAAGGGAAGACCTCCCTTGTTGTTACTGTTTATGATGTTCTCTTGTTTCTTCCTAAGCTTCAGGAAGAAAGGATTCAGTTTAACTAGTGGCTCATTGGTAGTAAATAATCTGCCTGGGTCCCAAGAATTTCTGTCAGATAATCACTCCTTCCTCTGTGATGTATTTATAATACATACTTATTATAATATATGGCTTATTAACATGACTATCTTCTCTATTAGACTATAAGCTCCTTGAGGTGAGCCATAATTTAATTACCTCTTTTTCTCCAATGCTTATTACAGCACTTATAGTATAAAGGATGCCCAAATCTTATTTGTTGAATGTAAATTTATAAGACTGAGCATTTGCTGGCTGTCACTCAAAGATCACTGGTATTTTGAGACAGAGACAAATAAGAGACTGAAATGGGATAATTGAAACAGTTAACACTGGCTACAGTTTCTCCTGATATCCTTAAACTGAAAACAGAATTAGCTGGCTCTAGCCAAAGATTTTAAAATTAATTAAAATTATTTTGCACTGTTCCAGGAACAGAAAAATAATCTTGCAAGCTGTGTGTTCAAAGCAATCTTCACTAAATACGTCAGAGAAAGCTATTAGATAAGAGTAGTAGGTATATAAGAATTTACCAGCATGCGTTACCAAGGCAGATGTAATGGGAGAAATATTTTTTAAGAGGGCTCCCCAGGTCAAATTTATTTGTGAAATGCTTAATATAGTGCATGAACTTCTTAGAGAGTCACAATGCACATTAAAGACACAGTGAAGTCCTGCATTTCCTAGGCATTTTTTCACTGCTAAATCAATTTTTTCAAGTAAAACACCAAGGAGCTTTACAAACCAAATTAAATGAGAAAAATCAAGGCAAACATGAGTAAGTATTGTGTCCACTGATATTTATGCTTTTGAGAAACAGAGGTAATGTAGTGTGTGTGTGTGTGTGTGTGTGTGTGTCTGCCCTATGATGGAAGCTACAACTCCTGGATTTAAAAATACTCAAAGCATTTATGGTCTCTGTAAAACAATAAGACTGAAGAAGAGAAATATGTCAATAGGTCTAGGGTGATGTTCCAGAAAGTTTCAAAACCAAGTTGTGAAAACGCAGCATGAGGTCACTACATCTTTGTGTTAGAGACATAAAGCAAAATCCTACAGAGTGCCAATTCTAAGAGTGCAAAGCCATCTTCCTTCCATCTCCAGGACCTATTACCACGTTTGATGTGCAATAGCAACTCAAGAAATATGTGTGGAATGAATGAAAATACACATCAAGGTCATTGCATTCTGTCGTCATAAAGTTGCCCACTTATTCACCAGACCAAAACGCAATTATCTTCTAAGGTCCAGATCCAAAATTGCATTTCCTCTTCTAGTACAGAGGAAGGAAACAATTAATATCTTATGCATGATGAAAAGAATAAAAATGATTACGGAGACCATTTATTGAGCCACCAACCTGTGCCAGCCGTTCTAAGTAAAGCCCCTCTAAGTCTTACAACTTACAGAAAACAGACCATGTTAGTCCTGGTCCCCATTTGGGGAAACAGAATCCCACAAAGATAAATATTATAATATGCCTGGGAAATAGTTTCTCTGCTTCCAGACTCTGCCTTTCTAACTATGCTATGCTGCCTCCCACACTTAAAAAAAGCAATGTAAAGCACTATTTAAAATAGGCATTATTTGCATTATTGAGTTGCTGTATGTCTCTCCAACTTGACTTGTCTTCCACACTGCATGGAAATAGTATCTAATCCATATTAATTATAAATACATAACCCTGTGTTTTAAATATTGGCTAGTTGATGGGTAGCGCTGAGCTATTTTTTAGTAAGGATGAAGGTTAACACATTTGACAGGGAGTCATCTCTCAGCACAAAGCCCAATATTAAAACTGTGGTATTTAAGCTCTTAATGAGAGTACTGTTTGAGCTTTGGGAAGAGTGATCTTTGTTGAACAGGCCTGAAAAGGGCTCAGTATTTAGCATCCTTGCCTTTATCCCTGCTCAAGGCCAGCAGCACTTCTCTTCTTATGAAGACCAAAACTGACACTTCACATGAAAATAAGTCTCCCACGCATTTAAAATGCTTATTCCTGGCATTTCCCTTGCAACCCAGTGGTTAAGACTTCACCTCCAAGACAGGGGGTGAGGGTTCCATCCCTGGTCAGGGAGCTAGACCCCGTATGCCTTACGACCAAAAACTAAAACATTTTAAAAAAGAATATTGTAACAAATTCAATCAAGATTTTTTAAATGGTCTACATAAAATTTAAAAGAAAATGTCCCTTTCTGATTGCTCAAGTCCATCCTGTGTAGAACCTTTGGATACAGAGATTATTGGTAATCTATCAGATCACACAGTAGGTAAGAAACATAGCCGAAACTATTCCATGCAATAATAACATCTACTGTTTACTGGGGAATTGTGTGACAGGGCCTTTACTAAAGAATTTATGCTATCTTCCACCTTGTTCCTCATGCATACATGCATGCTAAGTTGTGTCAGTCATGTCCAGCTCTTTGCGACCCTATGGACCGTACGTACCCTGCCAGGCTCCTCTGTCCATGGAATTCTCCAGGCAAGAATACTGGAGTGGGTTGCAATGCCCTCCTCCAGGGGATCTTTCTGACCCAGGAATCGAACCCACATCTCTTATGTCTCCTGAATTTCAGGTGGGTTCTTTACCACTAGAGCCACCTAGGAAAGCCTTGCTCCTCATATGATACAGTAAGCACATACTGTGCTTAAGAATGGGCTTCCCTGGTGGTTCAGTGGTAAAGACTCTGCTTGCCAATGCAAGAGACCCAGGTTTGTTCCCTGGGTGGGGAAGATCCCCTGGAGAAGGAAATGGCAACCCATTCCAGTGTTCTTGCCTGGGAAATCAAATGGACAAATGAGACTGGTGGGCTACAGCCCATGGGGTCACAAAGAACTGGACATGACTTAGCAACTGAGCATGCACAACCTTGCTAACAAATAAAATAAGCACATAAATACCACATCATGATTTAAAGCATGGGTTCTAGAGTTAGATGGCCCAGTACTGTCTCTACCACTTACTAGTTGTGCAAACTTGAGTTAGTCAGTTTCTCAGTGTAGTGTTTTCTCTGCAAAATTAGAATAACCTCTGAGAGTTGTTAGAAGAATTAAATTAGTCAAGCCTAGAAAACACTCAAACTCAAACCTAGCTCAAAGCTCTGGGCAGTTCTTCCCTCTGATAGCCATGGTATTATTTTCCTAGCACTGTATTGGAAGACACAGGGAATAGAAAATAAGATCTCAAAGGCTGAGTTTACATTCCTCTAGGAAAACAGTAAGAAAGTAGTTTTCAACTAAAACCTATGTAAGAACTCACCTGATAAGACAAGTGATTTTGAATCAGCTGTGCTGGGACGGCAGCTGCCATAGTGGCTAGGGAGATCAGAGGTTTTTTTGTTTTGTTTTGTTTTTTTTAAAGAGCTAGAATCTTAGCTATGCCTGGAAATATGGGCAAGAGGTATAATAATGAAAAAAGGAAGATGGTATTGGATAAATAACACGAGCAAAGGTATTGTTGTTGTTGGCAAAGTAATATCTCTGCTTTTTCAAAGGTATTTAAAATCAATGTATTGCAAGATAGGTGTGTGTGTGTGTGTGTGTGTGTGTGTGTGTGTGTGTGTGTGTGTGTGTGATGCAGTGGCAGGTGAGAGACAGGTAATATAGCAACATGTAAGTGAATAATGGAACATGAGATCTTATTAGAATTTATTACAGAATTGGGGCTGACATCAGAGAATTTCATTTGCCTCCTTGGAGAAAAGAGCTTATCCATTCATGGCCCTTTAACCATAATCCCAAGAATAGTAAGTGGAGAGTGAAACTAATCACAGAATACTGAAAAGGCACTAATTGTTTTAGTCATCTTGGCTGGTAATTTAGGGGATTCCTTTGCCTAAAAAAAAAAAAAAGAAAGAAAAAAAATCAATGTTGGGTAGTGATGATGTTAAGACCTAAAAAATTAAAGTGGTGACCAAAAAGAAAAAAAAAAAAAAAAAAAAAAGGAATTTGGGTGAATCAGCCCAGAAGAAAATATAGCCTGGAGTAAAGATGGTGCAAGTAGTAAAGATCTCACCTGCCAATACAGGAGACACAAGAGATGCGCATTCAATCCCTGGGTTGGGAAGATCCCCTGGAGGAGGGCATGGCAACCCACTCCAGTATTTTTGTTTGGAGAATCCTCATGGACAGAGAAGCCTGGTGGACTATAGTCCATAGAGTCGCAAAGTTAGACATGAATGAAGCAACTTAGCACACGTGCACGCAAAGAAGGTGGAGAGTGGGAAGAGGAGGTGGTGATGAAAGCCAGTGTTCAGCAATTATTTCTTTGCCCACAACACACAGCATGGTCCTCACAGTATGGAAGGTGGAATAATGTGAATGCAGCCTCCATTCTTAGGACGCTTACATTCTTATAGAGCCTATCATTGGGAAAGACCCTGATGCTGGGAAAGATTGAAAGCAGGGGAAGTTGATGATAGAGGATGAGATGGCTGGATGGCATCACCAACTCAATGGACATGACTGTGAGCAAGCTCTGGGAGTTGGTGGTGGACAGGGAAGCCTGGTGTGCTGTAGTCCATGGGGTCGCAAAGAGTCAGACACGACTGAGCGACTGAACTGAAAAGATGGGGATTAACACCTGAATAAGAAGGAAGAAGTGATATATGCTCTGGGAGCTTCCTGGAGGGAGAAACTGAGCCCAGCTGGAGGGAGCAGGATGGGGCACCTGGGCCTGGAGGATATAGAACAGCGTGTATGAGAAGATACAGGATACACATTCCCGTCCTGGTTCTGTTCTTTGCCACTCCTCCAGCAGACATTAGGCACTGTTTCCCTTTTCTATAGGCCAATATGGTTTCATTTCTTTTAGGTATTTTCTTTCTATGTGCGTGTGTTATTGTCACTTTGCTGCAATATCTGGCTGTACACTACATTGCTCAGAGAGCCTTTAAAAGGTACCAACACTGAACTTTCTCTCAGAACATTTAAATGACAATTTCTGTAAGCTGGACTTGGGCACAGGGCAACTGTATAAAAATCTTCCCAAGTGATTCTTGCAGACCTTTCACTTTAGTTTGTGTGTAAGGATGGCAGGGAATTTGGTCAAAATGATGGTTAAAATCACTTCCCACTCCTCACTTGCACCACTCTGTCCATCCCATCTTCTCATTTCCGGATTACCGTCTTCTTTTACAGGTGACGAGACTCAAATAGAGAGACTGAATAGGGCTTTCCAAAGCAGGCAAGTCAGCTAACCAGAGGGACAGAGTCTGAAGGAGGACCCTGCTTCTGCACCAATTCTGTGCTTTTCTTCTCCATCACTTGCCCAGCCCTCTTCTGAATAGATTCTGCAACTGCTACCAAGAAGAGTTTGGTTAAAGGCTTACAGAGTTTGTGAGAGTAAAATATGTAATTGTCAGCTCCCTAGAGTTGGATTTTGCATCAGTGACAGCCACGTAGGGGTATAAAACTGAAATCCAGGTAGCAGTGTGACCCTCCCAAGTGCGACCCCTGTTTGAAGAGGCGATCAGGCACGCATCAGTGCAGCTGGTACACAGGAAACAAGTCAGCAGGTAAATGCCTTGCTGATGCCCTGGTTGAACAGTGGAGGGAGACAAACCTCAGAGATTGCCCTAATTGGCTTTTTGACCACCAAGTTCTAGTTTTTATGTTCACTGAAATGTTGTTTTGTATGGAAAATATCTATGAACGACCCTCCCTTTGGAGTTGCAAAGAAGATGCGATTAAAGGTGCTGCAGGGAGATTTGGGTGAGTGATCTCAGAGTAACAAACTTGGGAAGGGAGGAGGAAAAAGGAGACCTGGGACTCAGTGGGGATCTATCACCAGAAGTGAGTGTGTGAAGGTGTGTGTGCACCTGTGCAAAGAGGAGAGGAGGTGGACATGGAAAGGAACTGGGCTTTGGCAGATATGTTGTGACATCTGACCTCATGTTGGGGGCTAAAAGAACAATCCATAATGGCCATGCATTATGTTTTTGCTTTCCTTTCTAGCTTTTCTCAATGACGCTTCTTATAAAGTATGTAATGAATACAGGGTTACAAGTCTCAGGAGGGCAGGGCGTGTGTCTGACACGTCTACTCCTGCATGACAAGGATCTACCACAGTGCTTGATCCGCAATGAATACTCACCATATATTTGATTCTATTGAATTCATGTGTAAATACTTGCCTAACAGCCCAGGCAGCTTCTCCTTAACAGTTTTCTCTTGGACTGCCTTTATATCTGATATTTATATGTCCCATTCTCACAGGTAAGCAAATTATGCATTTGCCTGTGTGGCAGCAGAGCTTAGCACAGTCTGCTTAACAGCACATGGTGTTGGTTCTCCTACGGCGCTTTTTTTTTTGTTCTTAGTCCTTGTTTGATGCTGATCTCTGCTCAGTGTGCCTCTCATCCTCTATGATCCTGCAGACTGTGTTTTATCTAAAGAAATCACCCTTTATTCTAGGCAAAAATGCCTCTGAGATATATTGCCAGTGTTTCTGCCAGCTCATGTTAATTTTTGCAGCCTCTAAACAACTGGCAAAAACTGCTGATATAGCAGCTGTTGTAATACTCCTAGGTAATTCAGGTATTTTGCATGTGATTGGTGCATTGATGCTGTTGTTTAGAGGTAGAATGGAGCATATAATAATGGATATATAGCATTTGTTCATTCATACATTCATTCTTTCAATTTAAACTTGATATCTAAAGTTACTTTCTCATCATTATTTAATGAACAATAAATACACCTTGATATTTAAACTTGCTTTTTCATTACTAAAATACTGCATTTAGAAACTTTAATTATAAAATAGTCGCAAAAAATAACCCTTCACTGAACAGCTAGAGGGAGTCTTTGCAGCAGACCAGGCATATGCAGGTTTTGCTTGTTTATTGATTTGTTTCTGCTTTGTTTTGCTTTGCTTTACCCGGGAGAGAGCTGTGACAGAAAGTCTACACGGTCACATTTAGGACAATAAATTCATTTTGAGTTCATGAAAACAGGTTTCTCCTATTCTCACAAAAAATAAGACCTCAGAAAGGTGTGCACAACCCCTGAAAGTATGTGTGTACATTTGCATGACCTGAGAAAGGGGATAAAGTGGGACTGTGTAGATTACAAAGGCTGGAAAGCTGATACAGCTGAAGTCTTGGTGGACCCCCTAGAAAAAGGAGACAATTCTGCGAGGGACAAAAGCGTGCAGTTATTTAAAAGGCCAGCTTTGCAAGGCATGGCTGTACATGATAATAAAAGAACAAATACCCCAAAATACAAATCAAAGATCTCTAGTAAGGAGTATGTATATCTGGTTTAGTACTAAGAAAGTAGAATGAGCCTTCCTTGAAGAACCAGAGAATGGGATAAGCAGTTGGCTGACAGTCTGTTGGGTTGAGTCTCGTTCTCTTAACACTGTGTGTGGCAATGATTTAATTAATAGGAGCTGACTTCTATTGAGGAAGCTAGACTCTCATTTGAACTGCACGGCCTCCAAATTTCCTCCATGGTCCTGGAGAAATGAGAAACTCTGAATGGAAAATATTGGTGCGAGTTACTGCTAATGTGTCAGTGGGCGCTTGACGCTATTTTACTTGAAAATTTACAGACAGATTTGCACACATTGGAATCCTGAGCCTGGAGAAGAATTCATATCGAATACAGGCAATTTTATAAGCAGTTTAGTTTAATTTAAACTTGTATTCATGAGGGTGAGGTCACGTTTCTCTACCTTAGTGTTCTTGGAGTTGTTAGAATCTTATTGTTCCTCAAGAATTACTAACTGTGCTACCATTTTATCTGTACGGCTTCATTTCCACGTGTCACTCATGTTTGTTTTTGACGATGGCATTCTCTTTTATGAGATATTTGTGCCCTATGGCTTCTATGGTATCAGACTTTCTTGGTTCTTATTCTCTGTGCCTTGCTCCTCCTCTGCACTGCTACCCAACTTCAAAGTTGTCTATGGTCCTCTGACTTGGTTTGATGAATGGAATTGAGTATCTTCTAGCCACAGACTTTGGAACCATGCACAGAAATTAGCAGAACCCAGGTGGCAATTCCTTCATCATTCTGGATCATGCACTGAGGATGACATGGACCCGAGCCCTCAGCTGACTTCAGGTGGACATGGAACATGAGTGAAAATACAATTTTTTTTTTTTTTTTGCTGAATTCACTGAGACTTTTATATTGATTATTACTATTGATTATTGATTATTACTAGAATAGCTTCCGTTATCCAGACTGATGTATTAGAAGATACCTAGAAACTTGGTACTGCTGCAACAGAACTTTGAAATACATGACGTTGGCCTAGTAATTGTCTGACGGGTGGTAACAAAACTGATCTGAAGTTGAAAAAACTGTATTTTCTATTTTGCAGAGGCAAAGTATTTGGTAAAACTGCTACATGTGGTAACCTGGGAGGAAGATGAGGTATCTTGTGAACTTTTGGGTCTATGAGAAATGCATGCAAGATAATTTGATACTTCTGGCTCCATCTGACAATGTATTAATAAAGAGAGGGTTTCAGAAAAGTGTTGCCCAGCTCCTAAGTAAAAATGGAAGGGAATAGAGATAATTCATTAAGACAGGGATTTTCAGAACTAGAAAAGGAAATAACTTCTCATTATCCACCAGTGAAGAATACAACTGAGAAGGTTTCTAGACAATAAACGCTGATTAAAACTCAGACTTGTAGCAAGGATAAAATTAAAGGTTATACCCATTGGTACAGCCTCTGAAAAGATGAAATGTTTGAAAGTCATAGGACCAACTAAAGATGTTATGCACAGTAAATCCATTCCACTGAATTTACAAAATAGCTCAAGAAATAGAGTGTGACTCTAAGAAGCCCAGAGTACACATGATTAAGTTGAAAGAATGGAAGAGAGAGAGAAGAAAGAGACGATAAAACAGAAGTGAGAAAGCAAAGTAGATTTTATTTAGCAAATGAAGCAGTGTATCTACAAGTGAGCTGTGTAGGTTTCTACTGGCACAGAGAGTTGACTGTAATCAAATAGATTTTTAAAAATAGTTTCTTAAGAGTGGTTCACTTGTTCACTTTTTTGGTTTACTTGCACTGAAAGTAAACCAAAAACCTACAAACAACTTAAAAAATCAGCATTTGATAAACCAGTTGAAGAACCTTGCTTAAAGCCAGGAAGGTAGCTATGAGGCATTTAAAGAAATCATGAATATAAATAGATTCTAGAGTCTATTTTCCATAGAATATAGCCGCTAGCACATGTAAACTCAGTGTAAGAAGACCGTTTCTAATGACTGTTCTCCAGCAATTGAACAAGTCGCCCTGAAAGACCTGTATCATCTATCATTGGTTTGGCTAACCCAATGCTGACTTTACGGTTTGGGGAATTGGAAGGGAGACACAGTACAATTCACTGGATAAAACTTTTGCAGAATTATTTGTACCTTTCATATATTAATACTTATTACCCAGGCACTCAGCTAAATTACTTCACATACATAATTATTATGTTTCACTGTAAGTGTATGAGATTCCTATCAACTTCAAGTAACTAGTAATATTCAGAGCTAAAATTTGAAACATGGCTTTTGAAATCTCCCACTCATGGCAGCCATGAGTCCATTATCTCTAACTCCTGCTTGTTGATGTTTTCTTCTCCACTCAACAGTTTAATGAAATGAATAAAGCATTCTTACTTCTCACTGGACTGGGATTTTCAGTAAATTGTAGCTGTATCTAGTAGAAGGAATTCTGGGATCCAAATCAAAAGACTTACATGCTGGGGCTAATCATTATTTACTGGATGAAAATGGGCTAAAATTTGAACCTGTTCCTTTTGTTTTGTTTTCTTTTTTATTTTGGAAGAAAGATTCTATCATCTTCCTCCACTTTCTTCACAGATTTCCACTGGAGATTTGGACCCTATTTCATAAATGGGTTCTTTGAATGCTCAAACTACTGCACAATTGCATCCATCTCACACACTAGTAAAGTAATGTTCAAAATTCTCCAAGTCAGGTGTCAGTAATACATGAACCGTGAACTTCCAGATGTTCAAGCTGGTTTTAGAAAAGGCAGAGGAACCAGAGATCAAATTGCCAACATCCGCTGGATCATCAAAAAAGCAAGAGAGTTCCAGAAAACATCTACTTCTGATTTATTGACTATGCCAAAACCTTTGACTGTGTGGATCACAATAAACTGTGGAAAATTCTGAGAGAGATGGACATACCAGACCACCTGACCTGCCTCTTGAGAAATCTATATGCCAGTCAGGAAGCAACAGTCAGAACTGGACATAGAACAACAGACTGGTTCCAAATAGGAAAAGGAATATGTCAAGGCTATATATTGTCACCCTGCTTATTTAACATCTAGGCAGAGTGCATCATGAGAAACGCTGGGCTGGATGAAGCACAAGCTGGAATCAAGATTGCAGCAATAACCTCATATATGCAGATGACACCACCCTTAGGGCAGAAAGTGAAGAACTAAAGAGCCTCTTGACAAAAGTGAAAGAGGAGAGTGAAAAAGGTGGCTTAAAGCCCAACATTCAGAAAACGAAGATCATGGCATCCAGTCCCATCACTTCATGGCAAATAGATGGGGAAACAGTGGAAACAGTGTCAGACTTTATTTGGGGGGGCTCCAAAATCACTGCAGATGGTGACTGCAGCCATGAAATTAAAAGACGCTACTCCTGGGAAGGAAATTTATGACCCACCTAGGCAGCATATTAAAAAGCAGAGACATTACTTTGCCAACAAAGGTCTGTCTGGTCAGGGCTATGGTTTTTCCTGTGGTCATGTATGGGTGTGACAGTTGGACTATAAAGAAAGCTGAGCACCAAAGAATTGAGGCTTTTGAACTGTGGTGTTGGAGAAGACTCTTGAGAGTCTCTTGGACTGCAAGGAGATACAACCAGTACATCCTAAAGGAGATCAGTCCTGAATGTTCATTAGAAGGACTGATGTTGAAGCTGAAACTCCAATATTTTGGCCACCTGACGCGAAGAGCTGACTCACTGGAAAAGACCCTGATGCTGGGAAAGATTGAAGGCAGGAGGAGAAGGGGACGACAGAGGATCAGATGGTTGGATGGCATCACCAACTCAATGGACATGAGTTTGGGCAAGCTCAGGGAGTTGGTGATGTCCAGGGAGGCCTGGCATGCTGCAGTCCATGGGGTCACAAAGAGTCAGACACAACTGAGCGACTGAACTGAACTGAACTGAAGAAAGAGAGTATAATCTGCTGGCAGATGTTTTATTTAAAATTTTCATATCCCACAATGGAAATATTTAAAAAGTTGCACTTGTGATATAAATTCTGTATCTCTCATGCTTTAGCAGACTACCTTTTCCCTTATTTCTTCTCTTCAGCAAAGCAAGTATGATCCCCAAGACTTCTCAGTTTAGGGAGGAGGATTCCTCTTTTGTTTCTCAGTATAATTCCCTATTCCTTTAATTTTTCAGCAACATCTGGCAAAATTTTCCCCTCTCCCAAGGTCTCATGTAGGTTCTCAATCCACCTACGAGAAGCTGGCACTAAAATACTTCATTACCACTAACAGAGCAACTGGATACCGGGCATTATGCTAGATTTGAGTAGACTGTTCCTGCAAATCAATCCTCACAACAAGTATATAAATTGGACTTTATTCTACAAATGAAAAAATCAACACTCAGAGAGATTAAACAACTCCTCCAAAGTTCCACAGCTAGCAGGTAGCAGTCTGACTCCAGCGCCTGAGTCCTTTCTACCATGGATGGACCACTCTCTCTCCTCCTTCAGCTAACCTACACCTACATCTCTATTTTCTGTGGTCACTCGCAGTGATCATATGAAACTCAGAGGTCACATCACTGTAAGGAATATTTTTCTTTATCATAGTTACTCTGGTTAAAAAGAAAACCACCAATAACCCATCTCCATCTTTGTATACACTGGCTTTATTCTCAAAAAGCTGTTGGGATCCAAAGCCAAAGTGCAGACTAAGTGCAGAGAAAACTGCAGGAGCAGGAAGGCAAAAATCGAATGGAGCATCTTAGAAGATCTGCAAAGCCCTAGATCTGTGTGAGGTGCAGGGCAGATGGAGCAGAGGCGGAATATGCAGCCTCAGCAGGTATGTATATATGCTGCTGCTGCTGCTGCGTTGCTTCAGTCACGTCGGACTCTGTGCGACCCCACAGATGGCAGCCCACCATATATACACTGTATGTATACATATAATGACGCGTGTGTGTGTGTGTAGACATATTAGGGTTTCCCAGGTGGTGCAGTTGGTAAAAAGTATGTCTGCCAATGCAGGAGATCAAGAGATGAGGGTTCAATCCCTGGGTCAGGAAGATCCCCCAGAGTAGGAAGTGGCAACCCACTCCAGTATTCTTGCTTGGAAAATTCTGGGAACAGAGGAGCCTGGCGGGCTACAGTCTATGGAGTCGCAAAGAGTAAGAGATAAATGAGCGACTGAGCACACAAGCTGGAGAAGGCGATGGCACCCCACTCCAGTACTCTTGCCTGGAAAATCCCATGGGTGGAGGAGCCTGGTGGGCTGCAGTCCATGGGGTCGCAAAGAGTCAGACACGACTGAGCAACTTCACTTTCACTTTTCACTTTCATGCATTGGAGAAGGAAATGGCAACCCACTCCAGTGTTTTTGCCTGGAGAATCCCAGGGATGTGGAAGCCTGATGGGCTGCCGTCTATGGAGCTGCACAGAGTCGGACACGACTGAAGCTCCTTAGCAGCAGCAGTAGAAAGTAACAAAATGGAGAATAAACAAGTGGCAGTGTCACAACCCAAGCTGGTAACGGTCTGAATCTGCATGGGAACTAAGGCCATGGGAGACTTGACCGTGGAGATCCATTTACCTCTTTGTACTGGTCATTGCTGGACTTGCACATTTACTTTGTGGTTTTGTACAAGTAAGTGGGCTTCATTAGTGGGCTTCCCAGGTAGCACTCATGGTAAAGAATCCACCCATGAATGCAGGAGACACAAGAGACACAGTTTCAATCCCTGGATCAGGAAGATTAACTGGAGACAGGAAGTGGCTACCCACTCCAGTACTCTTGCCTGGGAAATCTCATGGACAGAGGAGCCTTGTGGGCTATCGTCCACGGGACTGCAAAGAGCTGGACACAGCTGAGCACAATAGATGTTGGCTGGTTGAGTAAATGACTGAATATGATGCTCTGTCCTATGACTGGACATCATCTGGGATGCCTTACATCCATCTGCACCTGTATGATTCCTACTCAATGTTCAAAATTTAGTTCAAAGCTGAATTCTTCCATTCTTCTCTGTCTGAAGCATTACAGAGTTGGCATTTTAGTTTATTTGGGTTCCCATGACAAAAATACCATCAGCTGAATGGTTTAAATCACAAGTATTTGCTTCTCATGGTTCTAGAGGATCAAGGATGGCTCTCTCGTCACTGTGCTCTCACCTGGAAAATAAGGAGAGGTCTCTCCAGCATCTCTCTTATCGGGGCACTGAATCGTTCTTGAGGATGCATGGGGAATCAGGATTCCATCCTCATGATTCAATCCCTTCCCAAAGGCCCCTCTTCCTAATAAGATCACATTGGGGGGTTAGGATTTCATTATATGAATTTGGGAGGACAGATGCATTCAACCCAAAATGGTTGGTGAATATATAGAATTTCTAATATTATTAATTAGATTGACTTCTGCGGGCTTGTAAGTAGGAAGTGGCAACACACTTGCCAATGGTTTGTCCCCCACTGAGTTCCTCTCTTTAACTTCATATTTGGAAAACCTAGAGGCAACGAGAAGTGACTGTCTCAAGATCACACAGTCAGCAGCCAGTTACTGGCAGGAACAGAAAGAAATTCAGGCTTCTATCCTCAATCCAAGTTCAGTAGTCCTTCCACTTATCTTAAGAGTCATGGATCGTAAAACTTCAACACTTCTGAGTGTTAAAGGCTAATTATTATTTTTCAATGCATGCAAAGATGCCTCCATATGGTATATTTCCATAGGTTACCATGTGAGAAAGTGTGAGTGGGAAGGAGTTTAGATAGTTCACTGAAAAGACAACATTTCTGCATCTGTGAAGAGGACAGTAAGAATGCAGCCAGCAGCAAGTGCTTCTGTTTTTTCTGCACTGCCTGAAAATGCGTGACAGACATGGTAGCTGATAAGGCTGAAGAGCAGTGGGAGTCTGATCCAGCACGTTTGAATGAAAGGATGAAACAAATGAAACAAAACTTTTTTGAAGCCAGAACAGCAGTAATCCCTCCTGTGTCTGCTTCAGTGAATTTGGCCTCCCAGATATAGATTTGTAAAGAACAAAGTAGCAGCCTATGGATGGCAATGGGAAAACCGGCTTTACAAGCAAAATCTCAGAAGGAAGGTGGGGAAAATGAAGAGAAGGGATGTGAGAAAAACGAAAAGAAGTGTGGAGGATGGTTCAAAATATCTATTGTTCATTGCTTTTGTTTTCTCACATACAATTCTATTGTCCCCATAATTTATTTTTAGATGGATGACAGCACACTGCATATGAAAATGATAGGTTACAAAGCACTACTTTTATGGTAATATCTTACATATGAAAATGTGTAGCTTATAGGGTGCTATTTCAAGTTAGATTCATTATCTCATTTGATTCTTATGACAATACCATGAGGAAGGCATTGCCCTACGGAGGGTGGTGTTTTGTACTTATCCCAATGTTCTAAAGGAAGAACATGTGGCAAGGGCTTGGCCACTGGGGTAGAGCAAGCCCAACACAGACTCAACCTCTGTGTTCTTTCAACTGTGTTGCAAAGTGACTTCAACCTTCTGGGTTCCAGAGCTGATCTTGTAACAGCCAGACATTATTTTAACTGGTTCCAAAACTGGCAAAATTGCCTCTTGTCTCTGTCTCTTCTTTCTGTCTACCCTCCCTTCTTCCCCTCGCCTTCCTGTGGACAACAGCCTCTGTCTCTCGTCCTCACGTTCTTCTTTTTTCCCTGTGTTTCTCTCATGCTTGCTCTCAGTCTGACTTCCTCTCTTCTCAGTCTTTCTGCTTCCCCGAGAAGTGCAGGACTTTTGCCTAATCGACCTTTAAATGATATGATTTTGAAATCTGAAAAAAGTAAGGGCGTTTCCTAGACATTCTGAAACAAAAAAGCATACATAGAGAAAAGACAAGACTTCCAGATGCGTGTATGTACCATGTGATAGTAAGTGGAATATTGCACTCTCTGTGTCACAAGTAATACAGGAAACTGTGTCTGATAGATACAAAAAGCCACACAGGCCAACTTCCCCCAGAGAATGGAATGGTTGCAAACAGAGGGATATTATGAGCTCCGGTGACGTAAAGTGAGAATTTCCCACCATCTGGGAAACCAGTGGTGCCTGAAAAATAAGCTGATGTTCATTTAAACTCATTTCCCATATTAAGTCCTTTTAGGTTATTGTCAGTACAGTTTGGATCATGTTTCTGCAACTGTAGGTTCCTGCTGACATTTTGATCAGTTAGAATGGCTTTAAGAACTGAACGTAGTCCATAAATTCCCTATCAAGAAGTTCAGATAATTGACCTGTACTTATAGAACTAAAAGGAAAATAGAGAAATAAAACTAAATTTACTGTATGGTAAAACTTTGGGGCTTCCCTGGTGGTTCAGATGGTAAAGAATCTGCCTGCAATGCAGGAGACCTGGGTTCGATCCCTGGGTCGAGACGATCCCCTAGAGAAAGGAGTGGCAATCCACTCCAGCATTCTTGCCTGGAGAATTCCATGGACAAAGGAGCCTAGTGGGCTACAACACTCCATGGAGTCACAAAGAGCTGGACATGACTGAGCAACTAACATGGTAACACTTACATGTGAAACCTTAAAGAAAAATTCAGACACACAAAAGTAGAGAGTAGAAAAGTGGTTGCCAGGAGCTGGGGAATGGGAGAAACAGGCAGAAGTTGGTAAAAGGGTACACTTTTCCGCTTCAAGATTCTGAGGCTCTGATGTGTAACTTGGTGACAATAGTCAATAACACTGTGTTGTATAAGTAAAATTTGCTAAGAGAACAGAACTTAGATATCCTCAACAACAACAACAAAAATTTTTTTTTTAATGTGCCACTGATTTCTATTTCTGTTCCTTTGACTTTACTTGGAAAGCTGGGCCACCACTGGAGGCAACTATCCAGGGCTTTAAAATCCAGTCATGCATTTGCGTAACATCATAAACCCTAGACAGACAAGAGATGATGTTTGTAATTTGTAGCCCATGAACAATGAAATGTACTTTCAATTTGTTAACTCTGATGCAGACAATCTGGGATTTTCTTCCTCAGTTCCCACAATATATGCAGCTTCATGGCTCCTGCTTGAAATAAAAAAAATTTTTAATGACGTAGCAGCGGGAAGAGACTTGTCCCTAGTTTGAGCCTAACTTCTGCTGAGTTGCCATTTGTAAAAGGAACCCACGTATTTCCAAGCTCATGGTCGAAGAGCTGTATCTGGAACATGTAGAGAATTTACACAAACTCCTAGTATGTGGCCGAAATAGAGAAGATACAAATCCAGCGCTTCACAGCACAACAAAATTTCCAAAAGCAGAAATAGATACTTGGGTTAGCAAAATCCACAGGTCACCAGATAGGATAACTTGCCAGTCAGTTCTTGTGTCATATCTTTAGTTTCTGCCCACTTTCTCCACCAGTGACATGCAAGATCTTTTAGGTGGTGGTTTCACTCGGGTCATTTTGAGTTGGTATTGCCAGCTTGTTTTTCCTCCCTACATCATTCATGACTTGAAACACACTCTGATAAGAACACACTGCAATGAAGGAAAGAGCTGTGACCAGTTAAGATGTACGTGGACAAGATCGCAGCCTGAACTTTGGGAGCTGCTTTTAATTCCACAAGCTGCTGTTGTCTTAAGCACTTACATTATGGCCTGAAAAAGACAAATAGTCTTCTGAAAATATCTCTACAGGAAGAGCCTTTTCCCCGGTACCTATAAAACATTCATAACACCTTCATTGTGCTGTAAATCCTTAGCAGGAGTTGATAACAGTGTATGAATTTTTAATGTAACATTTATAAATGGTTATTAAAACTATCCTTAAAGTAAAGTGTCAGTTTATTTTTAATTAACTGTTGGCTATTTAAGCTCCCAGATGGCCTGGGGAGAGACCAACAGGCCCACATGTCAATTACCTTCCCTCCTGCCCCATCTTTAACCCCTTGCTGTCTGCTGTCATGAAGGCCAGTGCATGTAAGCTCTAATAACTTTATGACATTTGCAGATACTGTCTCAGGAATGTCTTATAAAATGGTCCTGGAGTCAGCTATCATGGCTGACAAAAAAAAAAGAAAAATGAGGAAAGCATCACCCATCCTGAATCCTCACAGCCCAAGACAACTTGTACATACCTACGCCCAGCAAGAGAGAAAACTGGGGAAAAAATGGGTAGATTCTAGAACACTAGATCTGAGACTCAGGATTCCACCTCAAGCTCAGGGGCATCCATTCTACATGTGTGGTCCTGAGAAGATTTCAGCTTCCTGGAACGGACAGCTTACTTTGTTGTAAGTGTCAAATTAAAGCTGGGCATGAAAATATTTTATGACTATGAAAAGCTGTCCACACATACGGTCTACTCTTTTATCATCTTCAAATTATTCGTAATGTTTCCTCATGGTTTCCTGATAAGAACTTCCCCCAGGTTTGAATATTTCCTTTTCAGGACTTCAGAAAACAGGAAAACCCATTTTGTCTGTTTGCTTTAGAGGGCCATTCTTTCCTAGAGTTGGAAGGATGATTCCACTCAGGGTACCTACTCTCTCTGCATTATCACCTGAGAAGGCCTGTGTGACTTCGAATGGCAGTCCCAGGACCAAGAAGCTTACTATGCATTGTAATTAGAAAGTCCAACTGTTAGCAAGATGGGCTTGGTTCCTTTGGGGTCTCAGATTCTCCAGATACGTACATTTTGCTGATTCTCACCAAGACATGTGGAACAGATTCTATTGGTAACCTGTGATTCTTTGCCTATGTTGTACCACACATCCCAACATTTCTGCCTTCCCTTCATTTGCTTCCAGATAGCATTACCCAGCCAAGCATGGGGGATATAAGAATCCAAAAATCTGGCCTTCACAGGATACATGTGAATGTGTATATGTTTGTGAGCACATGTGTTTAAGTGTGCGCTTGTATTAATATAAACATGCAAGTGTCTGACATCAGTCTGAAAGACTTCTTAATGTTCCTCAACAAATGGAAAAATTAAGTCTGGGCATGCACTCAAATTCCTTAGAATAGTAGTCAAAGCCCATCATGGGTAGCCTGGGATTTGTTTATGGTTCATTCTCCTACCAATGCAGCTCTTCCACTTCGGGCTCTAGAAAGACTGAATTACTTGCCATTCCTCTGAATGAACCACACTTGCTTTATGCATCATAGAACTTGCACATACTGTTTCTACAGCTAAGTGAAAGTTGCTCAGTTGTTTCCAACTCTTTACGACCCCATGGACTATACAGTCCATGGAATTCTCCAGGCCAGAAGACTGGAATGGGTGGTTGTTCCCTTCTCCAGGTGATCTTCCCAACCCAGGGATCAAACGCAGGTCTCCCGCACTGCAAGTGGATTCTTTACCAGCTAAGCCACCAGGGAAGCCCCTACAGCTAGGAGTGTTCTTTAATACCTGGAGAATGTCTAATCATTCTTCAATGTTCCTCTCAGCTGCTGGTCTCTGGGAAGTTGTCCGTTACATATAACCCCTGTGTTTCCTCCCGTTATTATATTTATCACATTACATGGCAATTTCCTGATTATGTTTTTGTTTCCTTTATGAGTGTGAGCTTTGGTAAAGCACAGACTAAACGTCTTATTTGTCTATCAGCCAGTGTTCACACAGCAGACACACATCAATCACTTGTTGAACAAGGAAGAATAGATATGTTCCAATACAGGCTTTGCAAGTTCCACTGGTCACATTAAAAAGGCAAAATGATTAATTCTCTTGTTTTATGCTGCTGAATATTAACCAAGAGTTTATTTTGTGATTAGGAATGATGATGTGTTCAACTTATTTCAGACAGAATAAACTTGAGATGTTTGCAAAACATCTGAGTTCTAATTGGAAGAAAACTGTATGTTTGGTGAAATGGGTTTGGGCCGTGACTATGCATACAAGGCATTTCTGAGCACAGTATGACTAAATGCCTGTGAAAAGAAAAAAAAAAAAAGAATATGGAAGAGAAAACTAGACTTGGGGTTAAACATAGCAGATTAAACATAGACTTTTCCTTGATCTTTTTCAAACCTTCCTAAAATGATAAAATGATACTGATGGACCAAAAAAGAAATAAATCTATGGCATAAAAGAGAATGAGAGAAGGGTTGCTAGATAAGGAGAAATGTCAGTGGAATTATAATAGTAAAAGCCTGTGGGTGAGTAGTCACTGAGCCCATCAGAGAGGGCTGAGTGACTGGTGTGGAAATCTGGAAGAGTGAGGCAATATGCAACTCTGAATTCAGGAACAATGGGTAGAACTGTAAATAAGAGGGTTGGCTGAATGCGAATGTGTATGTATTGAGCAGTTGGGTATGTGTGTCAGTCACTCAGCAACTGAGCAGTTAGACCCTCAGAAAAACTTCAAAAGTCTGTCACGCCTTTATAAAGCAAGACAGGAGACTTAGTCTCTTAATGGTTGATTCAGAGGGACTAGAGGGGGTAGCCTTTCCCTCCTCCAGGGGATCTTCCCAACCCAGGGATCAAACCCAGGTCTCCAGCATTGCAGGCAGATTCTTAAAAACTGAACTATGACGGAAGCCCATTCTCAGGAACACTAGGCACAAATGAGGCTAGACACAAAGCAATGCATGAAAGACACGTACATTGATTGGAAGTCTGCCCCTACTTGGCTTCCAGAATCCTAGAAACAAAGTCTATGTTCTCCAGACACTCATCGCTGGGGAAGTGACTGGTCCAAAGTAAGAGACTTACGTTAGCAGTCATCTGTTAATATAAAGGTCAAGTTCTGTCTCCACCACCTTTCAGTAGAGCCCACAAGTGTACAAGATGTGTTCTATGCATTGCTCCATGGACACTTCTTAGTGAGACAGATAGATTAGAGGGATCGTAGGTATAAATAAAACATAGATTTAAAATTAAAGCTCTTATGAGAGGGATCCAAACAAATGTATATTATAAAAGGAATGCCCAGGAAATAAAAATAATGTAAATAGCACAAAGAAATGCCTGGAAAAATATAATTATTCCTTTGTGAGAAAAAAAGATATTTAATCAATGAAACATACACAAAATGTTGCAAAAATATTATACAGCAAAGGAAAATAATCTTGAAAATTGAAAACACAGAAGCAAAAATTAAACATGTGGATGCATGTGTATATATGTATATATATGTGTGTGTGTGTGTGTATATATATATATATATATATATATATACTCAAAAGAATGATGCAATGTTAAAGTAAAGAAAATCTCTCAGAAAGTAAGTAGAAAAATATATATAAAATAGGAAATAAAAGATACAATAGAAGATTAATACAGAAAATCTAATATCTGACTAAAGTAAGTTGCAGATAACAGACAAAATGGAAAGAAGGTATTTACCAAAGAAATAATTCAACAAGGGCTCATGGAATGCCCACAATATCAAAATATAATCATTATAAGATTTCAGAACATGACAAATAAATCAAATATTGTTAAAGCTTCCAAGAAATATGAAATAGATCATATATAAAAGGACTGGGAATTGGAATGGCATTAGGCTTTCTAAAAACAATATTGGAATCTGCCAGACAGTAGTGTAGTATCTTAAAAATCCTGAAAGAAATTCATTTCACACTGAGAATTCTATACACAAACCATTATTTAATAATAATAACAATATTTTAGACATCCAGGGGATAACACAAAAACTTAATCATTTTGTACAGTTTTTAAGGAGGGCGGAGGATGTTTGAGGAACGCATAGGCAAGAAATTGGCAATCCAACATGAAAGAGGTGAAAGCAAGTGCCAGTATAACAACTGGGGAGAGTCCTAGGTCAAAAGCTGTGGGCAGCTTCTGGACCAATAGTGCTGATCAGAGAAGGTAAATGGCTGCAAGGTCATGGCTGCAAGAAAAGGGAAAGGAAAAGGAACCAATAACTAGTGTTACCTGATGTATTTCAGTACATTGAGAAAAATGGTTGCTACTGAAGTAATGCTAAAAACACAGAAAAGTAACCAATGCATAAAAAAAGATTTCATTTTAATTTCAGGAAGTTTTATATACGTGCATACACATACACACACACACACACACACACACACACAGAACACAAACACAATCCTAGCATGCTATGTACTTCAGCTGTGAACAATATTTATATTGTCATAATAATCTGAACTATAAATATAAATATAAAATTGATCTAAATATATTAGAACAATGGACAAAATAATTTTAACTGGCAGATCATGTTAGAATACAGACATCTTTCAGAATATGACTTCAAGTCAGCTAAACATTTTTATAAACAAATGAAACAGCATGCCCTTGTGTCCTAGGATAGAGATAAATATTTGAAGAAATCATGAAAAAAAATTGAAAGAAGCTAACTCTGGGAAGAGGTGCAGTGGAGAACTTCTCTTTAAAACTTGAACTATTTTACTTTTTCAACTACAAATATTTTGTTTAAATATTGTACACCAATAAAAGGAGGAGGAACTTGGGTGGAAAAACACATATAGAAAGGTCCAGAAGATAAAAATAGGATCATAATCAAACATTCTTGTGCTAAGATGGAAGAGGACAGAATTCCAAAAAATAAGGGGCAAGGGGCGGGGGCAGCTCAACAGTGAGAAATGCTTCAGAGATTCAAGTCAGGCTGAGGACTGAGGAAAATTTATTGAATTTGACCATTAAAGAGCCATTGATAGCATCAAGAAGGGCTGCTTCAGAAGGTCACCTCAGATTGCTCCAGGTTCTGGCTGAGAAAGGTCTTGCAGATAAATTAAGGATAAATCAGACCCTTCTACCCTGGGATCACTATTCATCTGATCAACTCAGCTGTGGTCAACCTCTAATGGGAATTTTTTGATCTTGTAGGTAAACAGAAAGGAAGATAAGAATCGTTCTTTCTCAGGCCAGAGAGTTGCAGTTTCTCCCAAGGATCAACTCATCAACAACTGTTTATTGAGCTGCTCCTGTGCTTTGTGTTCTGGATGCGAATAACACATAGTTTTTGCTCTCATGGAATATACGCTCTATTTAGAGAAGAAAGATACCATCAGACAAAATAAAAGACTATAGATGGGCATGAAGAGTCAAATTATAAATGTGTCATTTAGATTTCAGCTATTATAAAGGCTCATGAGAGCAAAACAGCCAGGAAGCCTCACAGAGAAAGTCTATGACTGAAATGAGACTTGATGGGATGACAAGAGGGAAAAGGTGATGAAAGACGAGAAAGAGTTGCTGTGGAGTTTAAGTCAGAAGTGTTTCTCCAGGCACAAGCTCCAGTGTTCAGACCCCTTTTCTGAATGAATGACAGCCTCTCTTTCTGTTTCAGCTCTGGCACATAGTAGCGGGGAGAATTTGGACTAAGCAAGCTTCCCTAGGTCTCAATGGCAGTGTCTTTGGTGATGGCCTTAGGTGATGGCACCGAGGACCCCGTCCTATAGGAACACGGTATTTTTGAATTGTAAAACAGAGCAAGAAAGCAAGCAGTGCTGGAATGTGGGTTTGGGATGTCAGACTATGTGATTGCTACTCATCATTCACTTGATTCAATGGATTCACTCAGTTGATGCACGTATAATAGGTCAAGTTTTTAAGGGAAATAAGGCAGGCATTGCACCAATTAAGATCAACATTCTACAGCAAATCATGCAATTAATCATTTAATCCGGCCATTAGCATAGCCCATCAGGGTTTGCATCATCTGCTGTCCATCTCCTTCAACCTCTCATGTTCCAGAGCTCTGGCTGGGTCATCACGCAGACCTTCTCTCATTCCATGAACATGTTCCACTTCTTCTCTGTGCTCTTCTCTCTCTATTCTCATTCCTATTCACCCTTTCTCCTTCCCCAGATCTTAGTTAAAATGTCCACAACTCAGGGAAGCTTTTATTGAAATCCCAGTTAGGGTCAGGTTACCCTGCTATCATAGCATCTAATGATCCTCTCAGTTCAGTTCAGTTCAGTCACTCAGTCGTATCCAACTCTTTGCAACCCCATGAACTGCAGCATGCCAGGCTTCCCTGTCCATCACCAACTCCCAGAGCTTGCTCAAACTCATGTCCATTGAGTCAGTGATGCCATCCAACCATCCCATCCTCTGTTGTCCCCTTCTCCTCTTGCCTTCAATCTTTCCCAACATCAGGGTCTTTTCCGATGAGTCAGTTCTTCGCCTCAGGTGGCCGAGGTATTGCAGTTTCAGCTTTAGCATCAATCCTTCTAATGAATATCCAGGATTGATTTCCTTTAAGATTGACTGGTTTGATCTCCTTGCAGTCCAAGGGACTCTCAAGAGTCTTCTCCAACACCACAGTTCAAAAGCATCAATTCTTCAAGCATCAATTCAATTCTATGTCTCTCTTCTATAGCAACATTTACAAGTGTAAAAAGGATTTAAATATGTGATTTAAGTTCTGTGGTTCCTTGCTAAAATGTACGCCCCAAGAGCAGACATCTTTATATTTTATCATTGCAACCCTAAGACTTAGTATGAATATCTGCCCATAATAAGCTTTCAATGCACATTTTCTGAATGACTAGTCAGCTGTACATAAAAGCTATTTTCAGGATGTTTCAGAATGCATGGGCAGCAATTTATCCTGATGAATCTCTAACTTCCTTTAACAACCTGTTAGAAATCCATCTTCTCCAGGTTTATTCAGCCATCTCTGCTTCTATTTTTATATACTTGCAAGTTCTTAAAGTTATCTCACAAATGTCAGAGCCAGAACCAAATTACATAATCTTTGTCCACTGTCACCAGGAACCAAGGCTTTTCTTTTTCTTTATTTTTCAATTTACTTGTAAAATCAGGGGGTGAGGAGGGAGGCTACTCTAATATGGGCATTTATTGCAGTATAGAAATAACCAGTAATTATGCTCTCTAAATGAACTTGACTTTATGGCTGGTGTCAGGTTTTGCTAAGTGCCCTGGGCCCAACAGAGACTAATTAGGCCTGAATTAAATATTAAAGCTTTCTGACACCCAGGTTTTGACAGTGACAGAGAGAAAAAAATCCTGTAACCTAATCTGCACCCAACAGGCGTAATTTATGTTCACTTCTTATAACAAAAGAAAATCCAATTATATAGCTGGCTGGAAGATATATTTAAAGAAGTTAATGTAAAAAAATTGCATAAACACACATGGAGTACATAAAATAACACAAAAAATATTAACAAATAGCTCTTGTTTGCATCACCTACATCAAATGCCTGTTGATTGTTCCCCTATAAACCTATGTTTACACAGGAAATAGCTTTTTGCCTATTAATGTGTTTGATGTCATAAAATGCAGGGAGTCAGCCATGGACCTCTGGCTGGCAAAAATATGATAATGCCATTTGACTTAGGAAAGGCCTGTTGTGTGGAGACCTCATTCACAATCCATCACAGGACCGCAGCTTTTTGTTCTTTCAGGTGTTGAACTTGTTAAGGCGCAGCCTGCTTTTCTCACAGAAGAGGCGCAGCTAGGAAACATGCTCAGCGTGCCAGTTCAGTCCCTAACTAGATGCATGATCTTAGATAAGCCATAGAGCCCCCGGGCCTTCGCTTGTCCTTTCCGTAACACGTGGCCTGTCATGCTGGCGGCCCCCAGTTCTGAGTGTTGATGTAGCGCCATGGTTTTCAGCACCCACAGGAAGCAAAACTGCAAACAAATTGTACCCAGTGTCTGGATGATAAAACAAAACAAAACCCAGCATTTTACTAGTACACATATATTTTATAAGCCCAAATGTGTGCTGTTTACTTGTTTTGAAGTCTCTTGGTGAGGGAAAAAGACCTGTTTTTAATATAATGTTTCTATAATGGAAAAGTTCAAATATAAACAAAAATAGAACTGATGGCATAAGAAACCCTCAGGCACTCATTACTCAGATTCAGTAAGTCAACTAATGGCCAATTCTGCTTCATCTTTCCTCTTCCACAACCTCATTTTTTTGGGAAGCAGATACCCCTCACTATATTATTTTGTCTGTAAACATTTCAGATGTACATTCAAAATGTAAGGACTCTTTTAAAAAATGGGGACATCAAATTTTAAATTAATGCTAGCTCCTAAATGAAAAAAATTAGTTATTTTGACAAACAATTTAGGAATGAGAAATCCTAAATGATCATTGTTTGTGGGCCAACTTCAGAATCCTATTTATTTTTAGTTACATTTTTATGATAGGATATGAGGTCCTGAGAACACAGAAAATACTTTCAAATAGAAGTCTTTCCACAATGCACCTGGCAATATCAAAGACTCTTTTTCAAGTGAGCCAGGTTAAGAAAAGAACTTGAATGCTACCTTTTAAAAATAAAACAAGTTAATTTAGCAGCCAATCATAGTTCTCTCATTTTGATAAAATGCAACTTACAACTTTTGGGGTACATGTTGCTTATCATTCTTCTTATTATCGTTTGTAATAGATTATTTTATGATTTTGAAAGAGCTGACAGGATTCTGTGCAAAGTATGCCCTCAATAAGGATTTATTGAAAGAAAAATGAACAGGTAAAAATGATATTTTAATCAAATATTTGTGAAACAGTGAGAGATCGGTTGAAAACTCAGAAATCAGTTTTTAAAGCCACTGAAATCCTAGATGAGCACAAAGTCTTAGAACAATGATATGGTTCAATAAATGTTAAGATATCACATTATTATTATTTTATTACTTATTATTAAAGCTAGATTACTAGATATATACTCATCTTCTTCAGTTAGCTACTACCTATTAAATTTAGCAAAATTTGAAAATGAAGAGAAACTGTATTCAGGGGGCAAAGCTAAAGAAGAAGTATACAACATTGTCTAAGAGGAAAAAAAAAAAAAGAATACTATACTGCAAATTAGGAGACCTGGGTTCCAGACCTTCCTTAGCTATCACTGACCTTAGTTATCCTGGATGATCATTTCCATCCACGAAGCTCTAGAAATACAGTTAAATATTGAACAAAATAACTGTCCATGCCTCTTTCAGTTCTTACTTCTGTGATTTATAACATATGGGGGGTGGGGACTAATTAAATAGGCAACAGGAAGGTACATCGTTTGGGAAATAATTTTTCAGGAGCATTGGGGCCTGTCTGAATATGTGGGGGCAACTTAGAGTTGGTGTCAGCCCATCTCTCCAAATTGGGCTGCCACACTTGTGTTAAAAAAATAATTAGAATATGGGTAGTCCCAGGGTTCTTTTGAATCACACAGGAAGGAGGGCCTTTCTGAGTTTATTAGAAGGGAGTGTGATTTCCCTATGAAAGGGTGGTGTAATCAATTTGGAGACTATTAGAACCCTTCATTCCCTGGTGTGAGTGCAACAGCCTTCAAAGCCAGACTTATTTATTTATTTTCCCATTTTCTTCTCCTGCCCCCTCCACTGAAGCACATTATGAAATTATGGAAAGCCATTTTCTATCCAAAGGCAGCTGGTTGCCACGGGTTACGAGAGCCTTATCTGTCCCCAGGGTGATTTTGCTGACTGAAGCCATTACAGGTGGGAGGGGCTGAAGAGGAGGGAGAGGCAGGCAGGACCAAATCCTCCAGAGATGGGGCTCTTCTGAATGTGTTAGGATGCTGCCTCTGAGGCCCAAGGGTCTCATACAGGCCTGGCATGGAATATGAACTTGTCTGAGGCAAGGGAGGTTGAGGGAAACGGGGTAAATAAGTGTTCGGTAAAATGCTTGGAAATATATTTCAGATGATGAGAGGACTACAAAGGTCACAGCATGTTGAAAGTCGGGAATCACCTCATTAAAGACTGGATATCTCTCTCTTTCTTTCTCTCTCTCTCTTCCCCTTCTCCACTCCGAATACTGTTTGTTCTTGCTGTTCAGTTGCTAAGTCGTCTGCAGCTCTTTGTGACCATATGGCCTGCAGCATGCCAGAATCCTCTGTCCACCATCTCCTGGAGTTTGCTTAAATTCATGTCCATTGAGTGGGTGACGCTGTCTAACCATCTCATCCTCTGCTGCCCCTGTCTCCTTTTGCGTTCAATCTTTCTGAGCATCAGGATCTTTACAATGAGTCAACCTAATACTGTTAAATACTATTCTTTTAAAATAATAGCAAATCAGATTAAGAAGTCAGTGTAGTTTTCTATCGGATATTGAATTTCTTCCACATTCTCCTACCCTCAGTTAGAGCTCATTCAATCTCTGTTTGAATTCCTAGACGGACAGGGAGCTCAGTTCCTCTTAAGCTTAGTCATTCTATTATAAGTTTATCTGCATTAATATTGATAATGAAGTCTAATATTTATTTAATAATTGCTCCATCTTGGCCTCTAGTCTAATTGCTCTTATTTTACCCTCATAACTAATTAATGAAATTGATATACCTATTTCTCAGATGAGAAAGCTAAGGTTCAGGGCCATATATCAAAAAACTAGAGAGGTTTAAATTTGAATTAGTGTTTGAAGGATTCCAAAGTTCTGCTCTTTCAATTGTGCTGATATGCATATTGCATGTTTATGTCCTCTTTCTCTCTCTAAGGCTGAGCATCTCTATTACTCCAGTTTCATGCCTTTATTCCCATCACCTTCCTGGTGACCTTCTGGGTCTTCTCCCTTTGCAGATATCATCCATATATTATCACGTCCTAAACTATTTATTTAGTCCAGGCTGTCTGGCCACCTAATGGAAAAGCCTCTCTTCTAGTCTCCAATTTCTACTTCTATTAATTCATTCTGAACCAAATATATTTTTTCTGGTCTCCACATGTACTATATTCCTGAAACACTTTGAGCCAGCTGAAAGCCTCAAGCCTATTTCACCCCTGCTGAGTTTAACTTATGTTCTTCTATCTTCTGTATTTTTTAAGTGAATTGTGGCAGGTGTTTACATTTCTTCATGTGAAATTTCATCTGGTTAGTTTTCTCATTCCAGGTCATGGAAACCACTTTACATACTAATCTTTTCATGCAACATATTTGATTTGACCAACAACCTATGACTCATTCCCTGTCATAAATTAAAATAGCATGATCATTATCAAGAACGTAGACAAAGATGTAACCTCCTGTACAGAAATCAACAATTGATATCAGATTACTTAGTAAAAGGATATTGGAAGAGGACACAAAAGGAAGATGTGCTTTTGGGAAAAGACTGGCTAAAAATGGCACCAGTTTCTAGCTACATGGTTGCTAGCGGCAAGTGGGGTAGAGGAAGGTATTCTGTGCTAAGAACCAAAGCTAAAACCATGAAAGCCTCTACAGACACCGGCTCTCTTTACACATAATGCTGAGAGTGCTTTTAAATTACTTCAGAAATCAGACAAACCTTAATTCAGTTAGCAAATAGCTAATAGCCCCTGCCAGACAGGTATCAAAAAATGTCTTTTTTAAAAACTAATTTATTCCACAAGTCTCTGTCCTTACACTTGTTGCCCTCATGGAGCTTACAGAGCAGTGAGGGCTAAAAAGAAAATCCACAAACTAATTGTGATTAGAACTATAAAGAAGGTAATTGAGTTTTGAATAGGTGGAATAATTTAGATTAACAATTTCACAATGCTTCTCTAAAGGAATAACTTTTAAAGTGAGACCTGAAGGATCTATAGTTTTATTTGGGCAAAGAATAGGGGAAAAAAAAAAGACTGTTTCTGGTAGAAAGCTTTGAGAGGAAAAAAAGGAAAATTTAGGGAACTAAAAGAGAAAAAAAAAAAATAGCTGAAGAGCAATGAGCAAGGAGGCTGGTGAGCTGTAAGGTGTGAAATGCAGATAGGAGTAGGTCACATAAGGGCTTTGCATAAGAAGCTTGCATATTATTCTAAATCTAATTAGAGTCTATAGAAGGGTTTAAGAAAAAGATAACTTAATTAGATTTGTATTTAAAGAAGATAGATTTGGCTGTGATGTAGAAATAAAGTGAAGGAAGTCAGAAATGAAAATAAGTAGACCAGTTAAGGGGTGCTGCAGGGTCGAGATCAAGGGAGATGTGGTAGCTTATATTTGAGTAGTACCATTGAAAAAGGGAGCAATATTGAGGCTCTTTTCAGGTAGGTTGCATGGGACTTGGTTTTGAATATGGAGTAAATGGTAAGTAAGCAACACATCAAAAATTATAAAATTCCAGTAGTCCCAGGGTTTTTCCTTAGAGAATTTATAGCCTTCAGGAAGATCAGAAACTGAAAGTGCAAGTCACTCAGTCATGTCTGACTCCTTGTGACACCATGGACTATAGCCCACCAGGCTCTTCTGTCCATGGAATTCTCCAGGCAAGAATACTAGAGTGGGTGTCATTCCCTCCTCCAGTGGATCGTCCTGACCCAGGGATCGAACCCAGATCTCCTGCATTGCTGGCAGATTCTTTAATATCTGAGCCAACAGGGAAGCTAAACGTGTACACAGATAGGAGAGATATATCTCAAGAGGTTTGGGGAACACAGAAGGAGCCCAGTTTGTATTGGAGGATCTCAAGGAAGACTTCACAGAGGTGGTGGCATTTGAAGCATATCTTAACACAGGGGCTACATTTCAGGATGCAGAGTTGAAAAAGTAAACACCATTATAACTATGCAGATATGTGAGTAATTTCATCTCTACAGATTTTTATGTAGTTATGTATTTGGCACAATATACTAAATGCCTACAATATGGCAAGAAGTGTACATAATTTTAAAAAGATCTTTTTGATGCGGACCATTTTCAAAGTCTTTATTGAATTTATTACGCTACTGTTTCTGTTTTACGTTTTGGTCTTTTGCCTGCAAGGCCTGGGCATCATAGCTCCGGTTAGAACTGAACAAGCACCCCCTGATTGGAAGGTGAAGTCTTAACCTCTGGACCACCAGAGAAGCTCCAAGAATTTTATACATTCTAATGCAACATTTAATACAGAAGGAGATATTCATTTTTACCCATTTTATAGAAAAAGGAAGTTATAGAATAATTAATGTACTCAATAGTACACAAGTGTATACATAATTGAGCCTGTTTGGAACTTAAATCTGTATTTTAAAAAATTAAATTCATAACTATAACATCTGTCCCACAACACTCTATGCCTTATTTTTTCATAATACTTATACTATCTAATGTAATACATATTTTAAAAAATTATCAGCCTTTACCACTAGAATATTAAGCCCTTGAAAGGTCACCATTTTCCTGTTTTGTTCACCCCCCAATCCTCAGTACTTGGGTGAAGACTATACACTCAAATGATTCAGTGGGAGGAACAAATCTGAAAACTGGATGATTCTAAACCCATTTTCCTCCCACTAACCAAGATCTGCTATCAAATAGGAATATATCAGTTTTTAATGTTATTGATCTATTTTTACCAACTCAATCCATATTTGATATTATCTTACTTTCTTTTTATTACCCACCAGTCAGTCAAAAATAATTTATTGACCCAAGTGCTAGGTTCTCCAGGTGACTATGAAGATATACAAGACAGACCATGCCCTCGGGAAGCATGTGATATATTTGAAGACACATGACATAATCCTTTGAAAGGTTAAATAATACTAACACAGTGATATAATCAATATCCCAAGACTGCATTAAGACAAAATTGAAGTGCCAAAAAGAACAATAAGGATAATAAATATTATGGCAGATAAGAAGACATTATTGAGGATTGAGTTGATCTATTTTGGTTTCATAGAGGAAAATAGCTTTGACCAAGTTATTAAAGATAGGTAAGATTTCCTTAGGTAAGGAAAAAATATGAGGATGATCCAGGAAGCAGCCAAGTAGAAGCAGAAACGTGTAGGTGAACCTAAATAAACTGGAGGGACAGTGCATAGATAAGGCTGGCTGGACCAGGGAATGGGAACAATTTGAATTTCTGGGATACTATGCCCAATGTGAGAACTTAATTAATTCAATGAGGTTTCCAAACATATCTTGATATTAAGCCATGATTAAGATGACTGATAAGTTTTATTTTTGAATTCTTCACAATGGCAAGGTAGGTGAATACCAACACCTCAGTGTCATACATGAAGGGATATGGGGCAGGTATTGCCACGGAAGCTTACAAGTCACAGGTCAGAAAGATCCCCTGTTCTGTCAGCAACATGTAGAGAAGGATCTGCTGGAAACATAACTGGTTTGAATCTTAGGGCAAAGACCTTGCTCCCTTGCTACTCCAGAGTGCAACGGCAAGGACAGTGTTGAAGGAGAGCTCCTTGCCAGGCTTTCTGGGGCACATACCAGCTGTGTAGGAACTTGTTGAGAAAGGCAGCCTCCAGAACCCACCTCCTTTATAAGCTTCAGATTTGGCTTATGGGCCAAAAGGGGTTCCTGGTCCCTGGTGAAGGTGGAATCAGACATCTGTTTCTAAGCAACCTAAGTCTTCAGGGTTAGTCTCCAAAGCAATCTCTCTCACCAGCTCACTGATGAATTGAGCATCTCACATATGCTCTATTGATTTAGAATAATGAGCACTGACTAATTCATTTATTTATTCAAAAATGTGTATGTGGTACCTCAGTTTAAAAGCAGTATCAGAACAGAAGTTCCCTGGTGGTCCATTGATTAAGAGTCCGAGTTTTCACTGCCAAAGGCCTGGGTTCACTCTCTGGTGGGGGAACTAAGATTCTGTAAGCCACGCAACCAAAACAAATAAATGAATAAGTGAAAGCACTGGAACTACTATGTGCTGGCACTAACCTAGACATTCGTTGCACATCAGTGAATAAGACAGAGCCTCTGCTCAGGGAGGATGATGCTGTGATGAGGACTGTGAGAGGGCCACGCACTGGATGCTGCGGGAAGCCAGGGGAGGTCCACCCAAAGGATGGCGAGGTCTAAACTGAAACACAGAGATGCGCCAGGGGTAGACTCTAGGAAGTCCGGGCGCTCCAGACAAAGAAACTGGCCTGAGCAAAGATGTAGAGTGTGTGTGTGTGTGTGTGTGTGTGTGTGTGTGTGTGTGTGTGTGTGTGCACGCTCAGTTGCTTTAGTCGTCTCCAACTCTTTGTAGCCTGCCAGGCTCTTCTGTTCATGGGATTCCCAGGCAAGAACACTGGAGTGGGCTGCCATTCTCTCCCCCAGGGGATCTTCCCAACCCAGGGATCGAACCCACATCGGCTGCATCCCCTGCACGGCAGGAGGATTCTGCAATCCTGAGGAGCCCGAGCCACTGAGGAAGCCCGGGCAAAGGTGCAGAGATGAGGAGAAACAGAGCCTGCAAGTGATTCTCTGGGGCAGGAACATAGGGAGAGACGGAGAAGCAGACAGGGCCCAGATCCGCAGAGTTTTCCGGTCATGGTAAGGGATCTGACCATTGTCTAACCCTTTAAGGCTTTTCATAAGGGGGGCAGAATGGGCAGCTCACATTTGTAAAGGGTCTGCCTAACAGCACTCTGCTAAAAATATAACATGAACCACAAATTCAAGCTACAAACATGACATTTAAATTTTCTAGTGGCCCCATTTTTTAAATAAAGGAAAAGTTGAAAATAATCTTAAAATATATTTGATTTAATACCATGTATCTAAAAAAAATGTATAGTTCCAACATGAAATCAATACAAACATTGTTAAGGTATAATTTTATATTATTTTATTTGTACTAAGGCTTCGGCAGCCGCTGTGTATTCTATACTCACAGCACATCTCCAATTGAATGCACCACATTTCAAGTGCTCAATAGCCACACGTGGCTAGATGTTATCCACCACCCTCCATGCAGTGCAGGCCTAGAGAGTGGTGGATAGTAAAGAATTTGGCATAAAGAGTGACAGAAGTCAGGGTAAAGAAAATTTGAAGAGATTTTAAACTTAATGCTTATTGCAGCACAAACTCCAACATGGGCGGGTCCACATTGAATTGATTCTTGGCCAAAGACCCAGCTAGGATGAAGCTTAGCTGTTGGATAAAACTAAGAAATGGATAGGGACAGATACCAGCAGGGGGCAAAATATATATTTTTTTAATGTTTAAATGCTAATTATGTGTAAGTCATGCAACCAAAATATAACCAGACAGATGACCCCAATCCATGCAGATATAGATGTGAAACAGCTCAATCCCTTTTCCCGATCATCTCAGTACATCTATGGGTCCCTACTGGCAGGCTACAGTCCATGTGGTCACAAAGAGTCAGACACGACCGAGCAACTAAACGACGACAACTATAATCCAGTTCAGTCATCCACAATAGAACTTGAAATTCACCAAGCTTGCTGCTCTCTCATTGCTAAAGTGCAAATTCTGATTTCACTGGCCCTTATGCTTCCAAACTCTTCCTTGCTGTGAAGGGAGAAGAGAGCCACCACCTTCCTTCCATGTTGTTTTGAGTTAGAGGGGAACACCCAGCAAGATTGTGCAGCTGCAGAAGAGCTGAAATGAACACAATGTCTCTTCGCTGACAGATGGACCCCTCTCCTTCCCAGTGGGCTCGCATGCTAAGAGCATCCCTTGGCAAGGACAGAGTTAATCAAGAGTCATGACACTCTTGTGAGAACCATATCTCTCCACTCACCTTCAGATACTATTGCCCAATCTCTCTAGATCCTTTCTCCCCTGATGAATAGAAAGGGAATTTCTCAGTAGACGCATAGATCCTCCTTGTGATCTCCCTGTTTGTAGTGTGCATCTTTCTCCACAGCGTCCTGGCAGTTTGTAACTATCTCAGAGGACTCACAACTCCCATATAAATCCATGGATCCAAATAGACCCTGTGTGGATGGAAACTGAGGTAGGACCCTCAGCTTCAGAAGTCAGAGAGTCAGAGACATCTTAGCACTTCTCTGGTGGTCCAATCATTAAGAATCTGCCTTGGAAGTTAGGGCATGTGAGTTCGATCCCTGGTCAGGGAACTAAGATCCCACTTGCTGCAGAGCCGCAGCTACTGAAGCCCACCTTCAGTAGACACAACTACTGAGCCCTTAGGGCACCACTAGAGAGGCTGTGCACAGCAATGCAAGATCCCACGTGACACAATGAACAGCCCACGTGTTGCGACTAAGACCCAATACAACCAAATAAATATTAAAAAGGTCAGAGAAATTTTCATACCAGCCTTGCTCCAATCAATCAGAACACCTGTGTACACCTTTATTATTTCACTAATCTACGTTTCTGTTCTCTGGATGAGAAAATTGAGACTTGAGATCATCAGGTAGAATGGCAGAACCAGTATTCAATCCTAAGTCTGCCTTACTCCACTGTCCATTATTTTTCTCTTGAAAATCTGCCTCTGTATTTGGAACACGTGGGACAAATCAAGGAATCAGCAGAACTGGGGCACATATGGCAATAAGGTCTATGAAGCCAGTTAAGGTTCAGGATCAGAACTGAGCTTCAAGACGAAGGCAAAGAGAAGAGGAAAGGAGAGAATGGATGCCAAGTCTTAGAGCATACAGCTTTACAACCATCCTTCCATCAGATGAAGTTTAGGAGCATCAGGAGGTTCTCTCCAAGGCTAGACTATCTGAGTTTGAACCTTAACTCCACCACCTGCTAACTGTGTGTCTTGGGGTAAATTACTCAATCTGTGTCTGTATCCTCATCTGTAAATACAGATAAAATAGCACTCACCTCGTAGAGTTCTTTCAAGATGAATATTGTTTAAAAATTGGGGAAAATACCTAATGCCTTTGCAATGCAACTCTGACATTAACTCCCTGGAGTCATTGCCGACTTCACAGGCTAATGGCACAGGCTTCCGAAATTGCCCTCGCTTCAGATACTAGCCACAAGCTTGGGTCACCAAGCTTCTCACCATTCAGACCAACTGGCTACAGGTTCAGGAGTTTCCACCATATGCTCAGGTTCAATCATTCTCCGGAACAGCTCACAGAAATTAGGAAAGTACTATACTATGATTAAAGTTTTATTAAAAGGATGTAAATCAGAACCAGTAAAATGAAGACCAATATAGGGCTGAGAAAGTCCCAAACACAAAGATTCTGAGTTCTCAGGATGCATCCTCCTCCTGGCAACCCAGACACTGTCTCCAGCTTTAGGTCATCACATGTTGGTTTTCCAAACATGACCAGCCCCTACCCTGAACCTATATTGGAATCAACCATAAGTGACCTTGTTAGCATGAAGGCAGATGTCATCTGAGAAGCCCACTGTAAATAAACTTCAAGAGTGTAGAGGATCCCTGCCAAGAACAAGAGACAAAGGCCAACACAATTCTTTATTATACAATAACCTGGTATCTAGATTGTTCCATGGAAGAAAGGCTATGACAAACCTAGACAGCAAAGATCCATATAGTCAAAGCTACAGTTTTTCCAGTAATCATGTATGGATGTACACCAAAGAACTGATGCTTTCAAACTGCAGTGCTGGAGAAGACTCCAGACAGTCTGGACTGGAGAGTCCCTCAGACAGCAAAAAGACCAAACCAGTCAATACTAAAGGAAATCAACCCTGGATGCTCACTGGAAGGACTGATGCTGAAGCTGAAGCTCTTACACTTTGACCACCTGATGTGAAGAGCTGATTCACTGGAAAAGACCTTGATGCTGGGAAAGATTAAGGGCAGGAGGAGAAGGGGGTAACAGAGGATGAGACAACTGGATGGCATCCCCAACTTTAAGGACATGAATTTGAGTAAATTCCCAAAGATACTGAAGGTCAGAAAACCCTGGCATGCTGCAGTCCATGGGGTCTCAAAGAGTCAAAAATGACTTAGGGACTTAACAACAGGCAAACTCTACATGAATACGAATACATACCAGGGCTGGCAAACATTTTCTGTAAGGGTTAAATAGCAAATACTTAATCCACCTACAATGCAGGAGACCCCAGTTTGAGTCCTGGATTAGGAAGATCCGCTGGAGAAGGGATAGACTACTCACTCCAGTATTCTTGGACTTCCCTTGTGGCTCAGCTGGTAAAGAATCTGCCTGCAATGTGGGAGGCCTGGGTTTGATCCCTGGATTGGGAAGATCCCCTGGAGAAGGGAAAGGCTACCCACTCCAGTATTCTGGCCTGGGAAATTCCATGGACTATACAGTCCATGGGGTTGCAGAGAGTCGGACACGACTGAGTGACTTTCACTTTCACTTAAGTATTGTAAACAATATAGTCTCTACAGAATATTCTTGCCTTCCGTTTTTTTTTTTTTTTAACAGCCCTATAAAATGTAAAAATCATTTTTAGCTCATTGACCCAACAAAAATGGGTCATAGACTGGATCTGGCCCACCAGCCTTAGTTTGCTGATCCCCAAAATATACCACTGTTAAGTTAATGTATATTGTCAATAAATACTATATAATAAGTACTATTATTGTTATTGGACTGATGCTGTTGCTGTCATCATCATCATCACTGAAGCAGCAGGTCTCATTTCAGCTGCCAGATTCTTTGTCGTTGTGTGTGTGACTGGTGCCATTCCAGCCACATGAAATTCTGGGTCATGTTCTAAGATAGTCCGCCTCAGCTATTGTTCAGAAATGAGATGTGTAAAGAGAAATAATTTCTGTTTCACGCATTGTCTGACATTTTATTTCTTGTTCTGTTGTGTTGGTTCACTGAGTAACTCAGTCTAAAAGGAAATGGCATTCCAGGAGTACTGTCTGTATTGTCAAAAAATAATTTTTAAAGTCTCTGATTACCACTTTGGCTGAGAAGCTCTTGTCTTCTGTCTCTATTTGCCATTTCCCAAAGCGCCCTCTCTGCACTCACTATTTCCTGCCAAAAGAAAGCCGCACATCCCATGTTGCTCAGGTAAAAGGAGAAATAGCCATGGATTAGACGCCGTGTTTCCTTCTTATGATTTCCATGGCTAGAACTGGCGCAAAAGAAACATTAGCAATCGCTTACCTCAAGGCTCATATAAATTAACATTAATAATGAAGAAGGGGAAAAAAGATATGGTCTTTGAGATGCAGTAACTGCTCAAAATTTTGGCACGGGACTCTGTAATATTGACTAATGAGCAAGAACCAGGGAAATCACTTTAAAGATTTAAACCACTTGTTTTTTAATTCATGCGAGTGTCAGTCTCATTTCATTCTTAAATATTTGCCCTTCATACCCAGAAGCAAGATTTGCTCCAGGAGTGGACAAATTATGTGGCATTTGTCTAAAATGATAGGTCTAATTATTGCTCTAAAATCCTGAAATATTTTTGAGCTCTCACTAACAAGTCAAATGCAAGGAATTCATAATGATTTTAAAATTGATTCAAGGCCCCATTTCTCTATGCTGAACCTGGGAGTTGGAGGATCAAAAAACTAACCAAAAAAAGAAAAGACTTCTTCCATCAGGTCACTTTCTGAGCTTTTTGGTGGCTGAATAAGAGAATTTGAGAGAATAGAGAATAGAGGAGGTAGATGACTTTCAGTAAAACACACACACACACAGAAAATGGGTCAGACTGATTCTGACTACGCAAGAAACATACCGGTATAACCTTATAATATATGTTTCTGGAATCTTTATATTTTGTAAATGTAACTTAAAAATACGGGCAGTGCAGGCAGGCCTCCCTTCAGTCATCTCTATAGAAATGAGAGTGGCCGTCAGTAAGCACGCGGCATCATGTGTGCACTCGATCATGAGTGCCTCCTGTACGGATCCCCGTGGTGACACTTTCTGTAGAGCAAATGAATATTTTAAAACATGCAGAATCAGTTCTGGAGTTTATTGGTTGGGATGAATTACTTTCTGCGAAAAAGAGGTTGCTTAACCTGAGAACTAGCTGGAAGTTATCACTGAAGGCAAAGCAACTGATGCCAAGTGGAGATGGACCAGGGCCTGTAGTTGTGGGTGCGGGCAGCAGTTAAATCAGAGGCGATTGAGAGCAAGGAGGCGTTTTCAAAACTGTGCTTTTTACACAGGCTGTTTCTTCTTCCTGAAATCTCTGCTTTCTCTCTGATTCCTCAATATGTAATGTTGAACATAAACACACCGCTTGAGCTTTATCTCAAGCAACACTTCCTTTGCCAGGCATTTTCTGCAGCCTCCCACTTGATTTGTGTCTTTCTCTTTCTTTGTTAGCACTCAGTCTATGCCTCTATTGTGGAACTTATCATTGCATTGCATCTGTTGATTTCTTGTCTATTTCCTTCTCCCTCTGTTTCCATGATTTTAACCAAATGTGCTATATAATATAGTCAATGCTTCATGAATATTAGATGGATGAATAAAGCAGCAAATGGATGAAGGGATTCTTCTACTCTCTCAGGTGGTACTCTAAATCCTGGTAATGTGAACGCAATACTTCCAAGAAAGAGCCCATGTATGTATAAAGAATAGTCTATGGTGCATCTATTTCCAGAGGAATTGACAGCCATAGCTCTAGCGTTCTGATCTGGACAAAATGAACCATGATATAAGTGGTTTGTACACATCATTTCTTCATCTTTGTTAATCCCTTCTTGTTGTTATTTATCTGCTAAGTCATGTCTGACTTTTTGCAACCCCACAGACTGCAGCACACCAGATTTCTCTGTCCTCCACTATCTCCTGGAGTTTGCTCAAATTCATGTCCATTCAGATGGTGATGCTATTTAAACATCTCATCCTCTGCTGCCCCTTTTAGTCCCTCTGTAAAACTTCTTACCACCTAGGCATTCTTTATCCTGTCAATATTCACTTCTCCTCCAGCTTTCCAGCTGCTGCTGCTGCTAAGTCACTTGTTTATATGAAGGAATATCAAAAATGCCATGTAGCCATTCTTAAAAGTTTGGGTATCAGGAGTTTATCAACCTCCTGAAGTCTATTTTCAGATTCCTGGAATTTTGGATATCAAATTAAAAAAGACTACTTCTTTTTAAATTATGAGATATTCTTTCTATTGAGATTAACTATATATGCAAATATATATTTATATTTTGTATATTTACAAATATAAATAAATTTACATGCATTTTGCAAGGAGATCCAACCAGTCCATTCTGAAGGAGATCAACTCTGGGATTTCTTTGGAAGGAATGATGCTAAAGCTGAAGCTCCAGTACTTTTGCCACCTCATGCGAAGAGTTGACTCACTGGAAAAGACTCTGATGCTGGGAGGGATTGGGGGCAGGAGGAGAAGGGGACGACCGAGGATGAGATGGCTGGATGGCATCATGGACTCGATGGACGTGAGTCTGAGTGAACTCCGGGAGATGGTGATGGACAGGGAGGCCTAGTGTGCTGCGATTCACAGGGTCGCAAAGAGTCAGACACAACTGAGCGACTGAACTGAACTGAACTGATATGGAGTCAGTTATATTTTTATGGAGTTAATTTTAGAGATAACTGAAATATCAAAGCTATGCTATTTATGTAACTGAATTAATCCTGGGAAAGGGAACAGTAGAGAGGATTTAAGTAGTAGGCCACCTGGGACATTTTGGAATCCTTTCATCAAAACAAAAGCAAGAAAATAATAGCAAGAGTTTTTTACAGGTCTATGTTTATGGATATTGGATGGTGGAAGAATTCTCTTAAACCAATTTAATACTAACGTTTACTTCTTCACTGAGCCTTAGTTCTGTTATCTATAAAATGGGAATTAAATTTTTTGCCTTGAATACCTAATAGACCTATGGAGAGATCCAATAATGAATGTGAAATCATTTTTGTAAGCTTCTAGATGCTACTGAGACTAGCAGAATTATTGACTTAAGTTCCTGTTCTCTGCCAAGGAAACAATAAGCGAAATTGTGTTCAAGTAATAATAGATGTTTGCTGTGTTCCTATAATGAGGGATACCAGGAGGCTCACAAACAATACTGGTTGCAACACCAGACAGGTCGTAGAAGGCATGCCTGGATACAATTAAAGAAGTACCAATATGGAGGGAACTGCTATCACAGAGGTAGTGAAGAGACGTACTAAAGGACCTGTTCTTCATTCTTTTGGTGATGGAGATGGAGAGCAGAGGGATTATGAATGCTTCCGACTGTAAGAGACACTGAGTGGCTCTGAGTGTGCAGTTTTCACAGCAGGAGGAAATCTAATCGAAAAACCTGGGGAAAATTCCTCCAAGTTTCCCATCTCTAAACTGGGAAAGCAGGAGGAGGTCAGAGGATGCCACTGAGATTCTGATTAAACATATGAATCACTTCACCTCCTAAGGGTTCTGCACCTAATTGCACCATGATAGGGTGGTGGTCCCTTACCCCAGCAAGCAATGCCCTGACACCAGTTAGTTGTCCTATGAGTCAACTCAATTCTGACACTGTTTACCTGGAGAGAGCATCAGATCCCATAGGTGAAGGGCTCAGAGTTATAAGACAGTCCCCCTACCCCCTACTTCAGATGTCAATCACAAGTCCGGGTTGTCAACCAGCCTTCTGACCACTGGCTGTAGATTAGAAGTTCCCATGACCAATCCTCGGATTTGAATAGTTTGCTAAAGCAGCTCACAGAACTCAGAGAAACCTTTTATGTATTAGATTATGAGTTTATTGATTTTGGTGTCTCAGATGGTAATGAATCTGCCTGTAATGCAGGAGACCTGGGTTCGATCCCTGGATTGGGAAGATCCTCCGGAGAAGAGAATGGCTACTCATTCCAGTAACCTTGCCTGGAGAATTCCATGGACAGAGGAGCCTGGGGTGGTTACAGTCCAAGGGGTTGCAAAGAGTTGGACACAGCTGAGCAACTAACACTCACTTCTCACCAGTTTATTACAATAGGATACAATTTGTGAAGAAATGTCTAGGACAAGATATACAGAAAGGGCACAGAACTTCCACGTCTTTTCTGAGTGTGCCACTCTCCTTAAACCTTCACGTGATCACCAACCTGGAAGCTCCTCACACCCCATGCACTTGGGATTTTATGGAGGCCTCATTATATAGGTGTGATTAATGATATGACTGCCTTGTTGTTGTTCTTGCTTAGTTGCTAAGTTGTGTCTGACTCTTTTGTGACCCCTGAACTATAGCTTGCCAGGCCCCTCTGTCCATGGGATTTTCCAGGCAAGAATACCAGAATGGGTTGCCATTTCCTTCTCCAGGGTATCTTCCCAACCCAGGGATCGAACCTGCATGTTCTGTGTCTCCTGCATTGGCAGGTGGATTCTTTACCACTGAACCACCTGGGAAGCTCCTGAAATAATTGCCTGTTGGTGATTATTTCAACCTCCAGCCTCTCTCCCCTTCCCTGGAGTGGTGGGACTGAAAATTCCAACCCTTTAATTGGGTAGTTAGGCTTTCCTGGTGGCTCTGAAGGTAAAGTATCTGCCCGCAATGCAGGTTATAGGGAGGATCCCCTGGAGGAGGGAATGGCAACCCACTCCAGTATTCTTGCTTGAGGAATCCCATGGACAAAGAAGCCTGGTGGGTTATAGCCCATGGGGTCATGAAGAGTCAGGCACAACTGAGCTACTAACACACACACAATCCGGTGGTTGGTTCGTCTGGCAGCCAGCCACCATCCTTCAGTTCAGTTCAGTTCAGTCGCTCAGTCCTGTCTGACTCTTTGCAACCCAATCACTGCAGTATGCCAGGCTTCCCTGCCCTCATCCTTAGGGTCTTTTAATCTCAGATCATTAACTTGACAAAAGACACTTAGCTCACTTTTGTGAGTGAGTTAGAGAAGTCGCTCAGTCATGTCTGACTCTTTGTGACCCCATGGACTATAGCCTACCAGGTTCCTCCATCCGTGGGATTTTCCAGGCAAGAATACTGGAGTGGGTTGCCATTTTCTTCTCCAGGAGATCTTCCCGACCCAGGAACTGAACCCAGGTCTCCCACATTGTCAGTTCAGTTCGATAGCTCAGTCGTGTCCGACTCTTTGTCACCCCATGCATCACAGCACACCAGGCCTCCCTGTCCATCACCAACTCCCAGAGTTCACTCAAACTCAAGTCCATCGAGTCGGTGATGCCATCCAGCCATCTCATCCTCTGTTGTCAGTCTCTCCTGCCCCCAATCCCTCCCAGCATCAGAGTCTTTTCCAATGAGTCAACTCTTCACATGAGGTGGCCAAAGTACTGGAGTTTCAGCTTTAGCATCATTCCTTCCAAAGAACACACAGGGCTGATCTCCTTCAGAATGGACTGGTTGGATCTCCTTGCAGTAGACACTTTACCGTCTGAGCCACCAGGGAAGATACATTCCAAAGTTTTTAGGATCTCTGTGCCAGAAATGGGAACAAAGGTCTAATACATATTTCTTCTAATAAATCACAGTGTCACACTCTCTAGAAAATTCATCACATGCACAATTTTAAAATATAGTTTCAGGGCATTTATAGATTCTTTAGGGTCTTTAGAAGCTAGAATAACAGAGCCTATTCTGTTTTAACTAGAGTGTCCACTTCTGATGAATGAAAGTCACAAGACATTGAGTGCTTCCTATGTACTATATTTACCATGTATTACGTCTCATATACTTCTTAAAACAGCCCTAATAGATAGGCCTATTATTTCTCCCAAATTGCATCTGAGGAAACTGAGGCTCAAAGCAGTACAACAATTTATCTAATATCACATAGTCAGAAGTCTGGGAATTGAAGTAGATCTAGCTGTTTCCAAAGTGAGCAAGGTAGAGAGAATCTCTAACAATATTTCATACATCCATGTTGCTACTGGATGGAGCAGGTCTAAGTGTCTCTGCTAGGGCGAGGGAACAGCGTGAGTTGAAGTGTGTGTTGCCCTTGGCCCAGAAAGACAGACATTAGAGTGACTGCCATGCACAAACCTGGTGCTCACAATGACCCCCAGGGACTGAGGCCCTGGCCCTGCCTCTGCTCTCTTTTTCCTCAGCTACAGAAAGAGCTCAGGAATGTAACTGGCTTCATTAACTGTCTCTCTCTAGGGACGTGTGACAGCCCAAGGCTTGTGTCTGTGGCTTGGGAGTAACAAAGGAGTCAACCTCTGAATGTGGAGGAGGCAACCCTGCGCCTCTGAGGGGCCCACAGGTCACAGGCGGCACTGATTTCACAGCAAAGCAAGGTGTTTGCCAAAGGAAGGACAGATGGTCCCAGTCACCAGTTATTTATTTCTATAATTAGCTGTGTGCTGTGATCGCTGATCATGGAGAAATTACTACTTCCTATGGAATTCCTCCCATCATTATGGAAGGAATGGGAATTAGAAGCCAAGGAGAGGATATGTGTTGAATGGTAACTTCCCAAGCAAGTCTCTGGGCGTGCAGCAGTGCTGGGAAGGAGGGCAGGGCCTAGAGAAATAGTCTGAATCAGACAAAAGGACTGAGTGTGAAGTCCATCTCTACCAGGATCATGTGTTTTCACATAGATGTTACCCGTTCTGTTATTCTCATCTAACTGAGAAGAATATTTTGAGAAGGAGTTTTGACCATGGATGTGATAAATTTCTACTGGTTACATATGATTGGCCCTATGAAACATACTAAGATTTTTTTTTAATCCCTGAATTCAGTATATTAGACAAACAGATGTGTATCTGAATCAAGGCTTCTTCATGTATTAGCCACCAAGTTCTGAACAAGTGAATTTAAATCTCAGACTCTCGCCTTCACTGTGTGTGAAGTGAAATTACTGTGTCTAACAGAGGTATTGTGAGAACTGAAGGAGAATTTACATGCAACGGGCTTCCAAGATGGTGCTAGTGGTGAAGAACCTGCTTGCCAGTGCAGGAGATGTAGAGATGTGGGTTCGATCTTTGGATTGGGAAGATCCCCTGGAGGAGGAAATGGCAACCTATTCCAGTGTTCTTGCCTGGAGAATCCCATGGACAGAGGAGCCTAGTAGGCTACTGTCTACAGGGTCGCAAAAAGTCAGACATGACTGAAATAAATTAACGTGCATACATACAGGTAATATCCCTAGGCCAGTGGTTGGTATAAAGTCGGCACTTGATAAAGAGGCATTAATTCTGTTATTTTAATTTAGCAGAGAAGACAGCTCTAAAAACAAAATATTTATCTAATACGACATAGAATAAGTCTAGTGCTAAATTGGTCTAGGGGCAATTCATCTAAGATGTTGAGAATAAAGAAGGAATAATTAATAATGTTCATCTAAGATGTTGAGGATAAGGGAGGAATAATTAATATTGATAGCTTTCTCTGGTCCACTTTTGAACAATAGGCTTTTATCCACTCGAAACACTCTTATAATAATGCAGATTTCTGTGACAAGCCTTGTGGATTGCTATGTACCCAAATAATCATTCCTGTCAGTACTCTCTGGTCTTGCATTCTGCCTTAGAAGTGGAGTTAGAATTTAGAATACCTTGTTGTTGTTCAGTCACTTAGTCGTGTCCAGCTCTTTGCAATTGCAAGGACTGCAGGCTTCCCTGTCCTTCACTACCTCCTGGAGTTTACTCAAACTCATGTCTATTGAGTCAGTGATGCCATCCAACCAACTCATCCTCTTTGCCCCCTTGTCCTCTTGCCTTCAGTGTTTCCCAGCATCAAGGTCTTTTCCAATGAGTCAGCCCTTCGAATCAGGTGACCAAAATATTGGATCTTTAGCATCAGACTTTCCAATGAATATTCAGGGTTGATTTCCTTTAGAATTGACTGGTTTGATCTTGCTATACCAGGGACTCTAGTCTTCCCCAGCACCACAATTTGAAAGCATTAATTTTTGGCATGCAGCCTTCTTTATGGTCCAACTTTCACATCTGTGCATGGCTACTAGAAATATCATAGTTTTAACTATATGTACCTTCATTAGCAAAGTGATGTCTCTGCTTTTTAATATGCTGTCTAGGTCTGTCATAGCTTTTCTTTCAAGGAGAGAGAGTTTTTAATTTTATGGCTGCAGTCATCATCCACAGTGATTTTGGAGCCCAAGAAAATACAGTCTGTCACTATTTCCAATTTTTCCTCTTCTATTTACCATGAAGTGATATTAGTGGGTATATTTCTGATAACCTCCTCAGAATGAGCCCCTCATACATCTTATTTCAAACAACAGGGTTTGTACCTGGGAAATAAACTGAATTTTTTTTTTAAACTGAATTTTTTAAAAAGCCATCTTTTTTATGGAAGTCAAGAAAGGGAAACAGACTCGTAAGACAGGAAGGGCCTGTTTGCCCACTTATTTATCTTAATTAATATTTTCAAGGCAGTTATCCTCTAAAGAGCTTCAGGCACTCTTTACATGTATTTGTTTCAAAATCTTCCATAGACTTTGTGGTGCATGACAGAAAAAAATCAGTCCTTGTAATAGCAACTATGTCCCTATGTGTGCATGTGTGCTAAGTTGCTCAGTTGTGTCTAACTCCTTTTGACTCCATGAACTGTAAACTGCCAGGGACCTCTATCCATGGGATTCTCCAGGCAAGAAGACTAGAGTGGGTTGTCAGTCCTCCTCCAGGGGATCTTCCCAATCCAGGGACTGAACCTGGGTCCCTTGCATTTCAGGAAGATTATGTACCATCTGAGCTACCTGGGAAGCCCTATATTCCTACATTGACAGGAGGGTTCTTTACCACTAGCCCCAGGGAGGAAGCCAATGTCTGTATGGTATTACACAAAGCCATGCATATTTTCTTATTTATTTATTTTTTAGCTTTTTATTTTACATTGGAGTATAGCTGTGGTTCCCTGGTGTCTCAGTGGTAAAGAATGCCACTACCAGTGCAGGAGATGTGGGTTTAATCCCTGGGTCAGGAAGATCCCCTGGAGAAGAAAATGGCAAAGCCCTCCAGTATTCTTGCCTGGGACATGCAATGGACAGAGGAGCCTGGAGGGCTGGACTCCATGGGGTTGCAAAAAGTTGGACACAACTTAGCAACTAAATAAAAAGAACGACACTAGCTAATTAATGATGTTGTGATGGTTTCAGGTGCACAGCAGAGCAACTCAGCCATACACACACATATATCCGTTCTCCTCAAAATATGCCTCCCATCCAACTGCCTCAAAATGTTGAGCACCGTTCCTTGTGCAATACAGCAGGTTCTCACTGGTTAAACCACGACAATTCACCTAAGTGGGTGAAGGTAGAGTAAAAAGAAAATTTAAGATAATACAGAGTATAACACAAGCTGAGATATTAAGAAGAGGTGGCAAGAATACACAGAAGAACTGTACAAAAAGATCTTCATGACCCAGATAATCACGATGGTGTGATCATTCACCTAGAGCCAGACATCCTGGAATGTAAAGTCAAGTGGGCCTTAGAAAGCATCACTACAAACAAAGCTAGTGGAAGTGATGGAATTCCAGTTGAGCTATTTCAAATCCTGAAAGATGATGCTGTGAAAGTGCTGCACTCAATATGACCAGCAAATTTGGAAAACTCAGCAGTGGCCACAGGACTGGAAACGATCAGTTTTCATTCCAATTTCAAAGAAAGGCAATGCCAAAGAATGCTCAAACTACCGCACATTGACACCCATTTCACACGCTAGTAAAGTAATGCTCAAAATTCTCCAAGCCAGGCTTCAGCAGTAGGTAAACTGTGAAATTCCAGATATTCAAGCTGGTTTTAGAAAAGGCAGAGGAACCAGAGATCAAATTGCCAACATCCGCTGGATCATGGAAAAAGCAAGAGAGTTCCAGAAATACATCTATTTCTGCTTTATTGACTATGCCAAAGCCTTTGACTGTGTGGATCATAATAAACTGTGGAAAATTCTGAAAGAGATGGCAATGCCAGACCACCTGACTTGCCTCTTGAGAAATCTATATGCAGGTCAGGAAGCAACAGTTAGAACCGGACATGGAACAACAGACTGGTTCTAAATAGGAAAAGGAGTACGTCAAGGCTGTATACTGTCACCCTGCTTATTTAACTTATGTGCAGAGTACATCATGAGAAACGCTGGGCTGGAAGAAGCACAAGTTGGAATCAAGATTGCTGGGAGAAATATCAATAACCTCAGATATGCAGATGACACCACACTTATGGCAGAAAGTGAAGAGGAACTAAAAAGCCTCTTGATGAAAGTGAAAGGACAGTGAAAAAGTTGGCTTGAAGCTCAACATTGGAAAACTAAGATCATGGCATCTGGTCCCATCACTTCATGGGAAAAAGATGGGGAAACAGTGGAAACAGTGTCAGACTTTATTTTTGGGGGCTCCAAAATCACTGCAGATGGTAATTGCAGCCATGAAATTAAAAGATGCTTACTCCTTGGAAGGAAAGCTATGACCAACCTAGATAGCATATTCAAAAGCAGAGACATTACTTTGCCAACCAAGGTCCGTCTAGTCAAGGCTATGGTTTTTCCAGTAGTCATGTATGGATGTGAGAGTTAGACTGTGAAGAAAGCTGAGTGCTGAAGAACTGATGCTTTTGAACTGTGGTGTTGGAGAAGACTCTTGAGAGTCCCTTGGATTGCAAGGAGATCCAACCAGTCCATTCTAAAGGATATCAGTCCTGGGTGTTCTTTGGAAGGAATGATGCTGAAACTCCAGTACTGAAACTCCAGTACTTTGGCCACCTCGTGCGAAGAGTTGACTCTTTGCAAAATATTCTGATGCTGGGAGGGATTGGGGGCAGGAGGAGAAGGGGACGACAGAGGATGAGATGGCTGGAAGGCATCACCGACTCGATGGACGTGACTTTGAGTAAACTCCAAGGGTTGGTGATGGACAGGGAGGCCTGGCGTGCTGCAATTCATGGGGTTGCAGAGTCGGACATGACTGAGTGACTGAACTGAACTGAACTGAATGAATATGCATGAAATTTGAAAGATGGTAACAGTGGCCCTATATGCAAGACAGCAAAAGAGACACAGATGTAAAGAACAGGCTTTTGGACTCTGTGGGAGAAAGCGAGAGTGGGACGATATGAGAGAATAGCATTGAAGCATGTATATTACCATATGTGAGATAGGTGACCAGCACAAATTTGATGCATGAAGCAGGGCACCCAAAGCTGGTGTGTGTGTGTGTGCTCAGTCACGTCTGACTTTTTGCAACCCCGTAGGTTGTAGATGGAATTTTCCAGGCAAAGATTACTGGAGTGGGTTGCCATTGCCTTCTCTAGAGGATCTTCCCAACCCAAGGAATGAAACCGAATCTCCTGCAGTTCCTGCATTGGCAGGTGGATTCTTTACCACCAAGCCACCTGGGAAGCCCAATATAGAGCATCAGTTCAGTTCATTCTCTCAGTCATCTTCAACTCTTTGCGACCTCATGAACTGCAGCATGCCAGGCCCCCCTGTCCATCACCAACTCCCGGAGTCCACCCAAACCCATGTTCATTGAGTCAGTGATTCCATCCAACCACCTCATCCTCTGTCATCCCCTTCTCCTCCTGCCCTCAATCTTTCCCAGCATTAGGGTCTTTTCAAATGAGTCAGCTCTTCGCATCAGGTGGCCAAAGTATTGGAGTTTCAGCTTCAACATCAGTCCTTCCAATGAACACCCAGGACTGATCTCCTTTAGGATGGACTGGTTGGATCTCCTTGCAGCCCAAGGGACTCTCAAGAGTCTTCTCCAACACCACAGTTCAAAAGCAACAATTCTGTAAAACCATAGCCTTGACAATATAGAGCACATCATACCTCAAACTCACCATGAGTAAGATCTAGCTACTTCTCTCCCTCAAAAATCTGATGACTCCCACATATTAGGTAATGACACTCTCTTCTATCCAGACTGGCAAGCAACATGAGTCATCACTGCTACCTTTCCATCCATAATCACTCTAGGTGCCGTTTGTATCAAGTGTTGGAAAGATGACACAGTAAACGGTGTTAGAGTAGAATGCTAAAACAGAGGGAGATTGTAAGTTCCAAACAAAATGTAACAGTGGCTTGGCTTTAGGGTATCAGTGTTGGAGATGGAGAGAAATGGATATAATTGGGAGATATTAAAAAGTGTGACTAGTATTACATGAGGTTCCACAGGTAAGGTATCTGAGGTTATTGACATTTCTCCTGACAATCTTGATTCCAGCTTGTGCTTCATCCAGTCTGGCATTTTGTATGGTGTACTCTGCATATAAGTTAAATAAGCAGGGTGACAGTATACAGCCTTGACATATTTATTTCCCACTTTGGAACCAGTCCGTTGTTCCATGTCCAAGCTGGAATCAAGATTTCCAGAAGAAATATTAATAACCTCAGATATGCAGATGACACCGCCCTTATGGCAGAAAGTGAAGAGGAACTAAAGTGCCTCTTGATGAAAGTTAAAGAGCTGGCTTAAAACTCAGCATTCAAAAAACTAAGATCATGGCATCCAGTCGCATCACTTCATGGCAAATAGATGGGGAAACAATGCAAACAGTGGCAGACTCTATTTTCTTGGGCTCCAAAATCACTGCAGATGGTGAGTGCAGCCATGATATTCAAAGACACTTGCTCCTTGGAAGAAAAGCAATGATCAACCTAGACAGCATATCAAAAAACAGATACATTACTTCGCTGACAAAGGTCCATCTAGCCAAAGCTATGGTTTTTCCAGGACTCAGGTATGGATGTGAGAGTTGGACTGTAAAGAAAGCTGAGCAATGATGAACTGATGGTTTTGAACTGTGGTGTTGGAGAAGACTCTTGAGAGTCCCTTGGACTGCAAGGAAATCAAACCAGTCAATCCTAAAGGATTGAATCGACCCTGAATATTCATTGAAGAACTAATGCTGAAGCTGAAACTCCAGTACTTTGGCCACCTGATGTGAAGAACTGAGTTACTGGAAAAGACCCTGATGCTCGGAAAGATTGAAGGTAGGAGGAGAAGGGGACAACAGAGGATGAGATCGTTGGGTGGCATCACTGACTCAGTGCACATGAGTTTGAGCAACTCTGGGAGTTGCTGATGGACAGGGTGGTCTGGCGTGCTGCAGTCCATGGGGTCACAAAGAGTCAGACACGACTGAGCAACTGAACTGAACTGAACCACAGGTAAGGTAGGATGGAACTGGTAATCTAACTTTAATCCTTTTAAACTAATTCTAGTACAATTTCATCTTGCCTTTTCCATATTAAGGCATATCTTTTAAATGGACATATAGAGAAGAGACGTCTATTTTCAGTCTTTTTTCACATGTGAAATTAGGCTAATGATGGTACCTGTCTCATATACTTATTGTGAGGATTAAATTAGATAACATATATAACTGTTTAGCACTTTTCATGATGCATAATGAAAGAGTAATTAATGCATGTATATAAATGAATTTTTATTCCTATATAACAACAATTACTAACATAGGTTTAAAAACAAAGCAACAGAGGCAAATTAGACCTGCCAAGCTCTATTGCCTTTCTGCCTCTGCTTCATGTGTTCTTTAATTTTATTGAAGTCAGATCCAGCCAATCTGGAGTCCCTAGTCAGTGCCTCCCACCTAACACAGATGATGCGAGCTTATAAAAGGATTTCCACTCTGTCCAGGCCTCTAGGGTGTGTGCGTGCGTGTGTGTTTCAAATTAATTTTATGAGACAAGCAGAAGATGCTGCCTTGATTTGTCCTTGGAAAGAGCCCTGCTCTTCTTGATTGAAGATATATTTTTACAGCCTAAATGTGCAGGTCAAAGTAATTGTTTTGACAGGTAAAATGCTTAGCTGTGACTGTCCATGAATCTTCTTTTTTCCCCTCCACCCCTTCTCTCTTGCCCACCTGATGCCTGTACCCTCATCTTATTGAGGCCTCATATCTGCCTTATCACTGCCTCTAACTGAACTGCCACACCTTCTCTGCCCGTCCTCTCTGCACCTTCTCTGATTCTTCTCCCGCAGAATGCGGATTCTGGCTCTGAATGTGCTCTCAGGCCTTGACCTCTTAAGTCTTCACCTCTTAAATCAAGGTGAGTGCCCAAATGGCGAATCAGAAAGGTGGTGTAACAGCAGGGTCAAAACACTTTACCAGACGGCCATATCACTTTAACTGAAGAGCATTTAACTTAAAACATACACATTTTTACAAAAATAAATTTGAGTAAAATGCCAGGCCTAACATTTACTAGTTTTGTTACCTTGAGATATTTCTTACTCATTCAATTGCAGTATCTAATTCTGCAAAATACCCTCCTGAAATAAGTCAAATAAACCTGTGAAGGCTGATCACACTGCCAGGCACATAGACTTGCTTAGTAAGCCCTGAGTTTCACTTTACTTTAAAAATAATATAACCATCTCTAGCTACAGATGAATAAACTGAAGTTCAGAGAGGCTTAATTATTTGCTCCAAATCAGCACTGACAATTGACATACAGAGGACTTAAGCATCGCCTTGAACCTGTATGGTCTAACTTTCAAACCCACAGTTCAGACCACTAAGCTATGTATAGCAAATAAGGTTGTAGACACTTTGGGCCATGCCCAGGACCTTCCAAGATTATGAGTCCACTCCCTCTGCCTTTAAGGGAAGGTGGTCTAGGAGCAACGTGACCTTTAACGCGTCATTACTTGTTTTCCTGCATGGAAGATTCTGGGTTAGACATATCAAGCAGGTGGCACTAGTGGTGAAGAACTCACCTGCCAGTGCAGGAGAAGTAAGAGGTCTTCCCAGGCTGGGAAGACCCCCTGCAGGAAGGTAAGGCACCCACTCCAGCATTCTTGCCCGGAGAATCCCGTGGACAGAGGAGCCTGCAGGGCCACAATCCACAGGATAACAAAGAGTCACACTCTGAAGCAACTTCGCATGCAGACACACAACCAAATAAACAAATAGGTCAGTCAATCGAGAATACATTTAGGGGGCTCTAGATGGAGGGGATATACATATAATTGTGACTGAATCACATTATATGGCAGAGAACATATAAGCAAACCAACACAACATAGTAAAGCCATTATTCACCAGTTAAAATACAAATATATATACATTTAATGGCAAACACTCCTGAATGTGAATTTTGTAAAGTAAGCCCTTCCAAGCTCTAGCCCCAGGGTCTTTCCTCTTGTCCTTCTCTCTGCTCGCCCTATTCTCTTTGTTAGCCACTGCAATCCCCTGGTTCCCCTTCATGTTTCTGATGAGTAACACATCCAGCTTTATCCACTGATAGAGGCCTCTTTCCCATTTGCCCTGCCTGCAGAGCACTTGCCTTCCTTCTCGGTGCCACAAACTCTCTGCTTCCTAGCTAACTCTTACCTGTACCCACAATTCTCATTTCACCATGGATGATACTTCCTCTAGGAAGCTTTCTGTGGTTTCATTCTGCATCCCCACTATATAGGCAACATATAGGCTGAATTTGGTGATTCTCTATGTATATCCCACTGATTTCCCGGTTCTAGTATTTCTCTTGTATTATATCTGGTTACCAGACTCTATCCCCAACTAGCTTCTTGAGCCTAGTGGTCACATCTTTGTCAACTTGAATTGCCACTATCAAAATGCCTGACATAACAGGTCTTCAATAAACGTTTTTAACGTATGATTCAAATATAATTACTTTGTTAGCCAAGATGGGATTAAATGTGCAAAGCTTGTAGCAGGGGAGATAACTGTGAGAGAACATGGAGCAGGAGTAAAGATGGAGTCAGAAAGCTATCAGATCAAGATACAAATCCAATCCCCAGTGAAGGAGAGAGAAGAAGAAGCATCCTAGGTTGCCATGCAGAAGGTTTAAGGGAGTTTCCGGAAAAGACAGAAGTTCAGGAAAGGGCAGAGAAATAAACGGGAACTCTGAGCTCCCTAGAGGGAAAACTATGATGCGACAATCACAGCGGGTGAAACAGAACGCATGGTCTAGGGCCAGTTACCAAGGACACACAATGGGTCAATCCCTGACTCAGGTCTGGGAGCACAGAGAGGTCTCATCATTGACCTGAGACCTCAAGTAACTTACACTCAAAGGAAAGAAGCAGCCTGGCAGCTCTGTTAACAGATAATAGCAACCCAGTATCATAAAAGTACCTGAAGCATTGATATTCCTGAGGAGGCTACCGACTCTGGCCTGAGAGAAAGGGAGGAGAAATCAGGGAAGGTTTGCAGAAATACACAGTAGAGCTTCAAATCTTATTTTATTATATTTCTCTCTTTGGGAGTGTTTAAAGCCTGATTCTGGGTCCTCATTTATAGAGAGGCAAAACTCAGTAGCAGAAGCATAGCCAGACATCTTTCATGGGAGTCCAACTGTGATGGGCACCATCTGAATCATCTGATGTTTGAACTCATGATGCATAGAGAAGCAATCAAACCCTTAATTCTATAATTCATGGTCCTATGTGACCTGCCCCTTGCCTGCCATTCCATCCTCACCTCATACCATTCTCTGCTCCAGTCTCACTGGCATTCTCACACCTCGAACACAACAGAGAACTTCTGACTCTAGGAAGTTGGCTCTGGGTGTTCCCTCTGCTTGGAATACACATTCCACCGGAATTTTGCAAGGCAAATTTCTTGATATTAGGGCCTCAGCTTAAAGAGAATCTGTCTACGACCACACAATGGGAAATGGCCACCCAGTCTCTCTCTTTTAATCGACCCTATGTATTTTACCAAAGCACAGATTACCACCAGTAGTACATCTTAAAAAAAACTGTGCATATTTGATTGTCTCCTTTGTCTACAATGTAATCTTGAAAATCCCATCTGCCTTGATCAGAGGGATATCTGCAGCATCCCAAATAGCAGGTATCACCATGCATTTATTGTATTGATGAATGAATAAATACAAAAAAAGAATAAATGGAGAACCATCCTGGTTTCCCAGGCTCTCTGCTCTTCATGCTATTTCTGTGGGCTGCAGGGAGGAGAAAAGCAATCATCGAAGAGCACACTTGCTCCTGAGAAAAAGCACGCTTTGAAAAATGAAGTGTTCCCTGTCATTAGCTTTCAGTCAAGCATCACATCAGGAAACTTTTGCATCAGGTGCTGTGATTGGACCTTGAGGGGGGATGCCTGTGATGCAGACCTGGCCCTCCTGTGAGCTGAAACAGATGGTTCCTTCATACAAATCTAAATAAAGCTGTAATAGTGTTGGCCAGCAAATACTGCACAGGCGAACCTTCCTTTAAAAAAGAGAACATGTTGCTTGGATGTTCTATACAAATCAGTATCTGCAATGCCAATAATTTTTTGTTTTGACACAGTCTATCTTCTTTTTGGACCTCTCATCAATGGATGGCCATTCCTTAAAGTCTAGTTTAGCATCAGCCTGACCCAGAATTTCCCCCTCTCCGACCCCCATCAAGATATCCTGCACACTCTATCAGGGTTATTGTTGCAGAGCATCACTCTCATAATACACCCTTCTTCTTCACTATCTGAGTAATGAGTTAACTTTGATTATCTGATCAAGGTAGAGAATCACACACAGCACGTCTGTAATTAGGCTGTGCTCTGATTAGGTGGTCGATGGCACAGCCACAGCTGATGCCTTACAGCATAGGAAACATCTTGGTGAGATAAGTCTGTGCATCATTTGGAAAGAAAGTCTAGCAAGGTAATCACAAGGATTGTGCATTAAAAGGGAAAGGAAAAGATGGCGGTGCACAAGAGCAGAGATGATGATGTGTGGAAATTAAGAGGAGACGGCTGTTCTCTCTCCCATCCAGTTGGTGGTACTCCAAGGAACCAAGAACACAGGTGAGAATGTGTTCACTTCTCCAAGCTCAGTTAATTTGCTTTCTTCCTCATTGGATTTAAGTTTCATGAACTTTGGGACCGTGTCTGTATTTACCACTATCATATCCCCTTTGGTAAGTACCAAGTATAGGACTTAATGAAGTTTTTTGAAATGATGAGTAGATTAATAATGCAAGTGATGCTAAAGTGAGGATACTGAGGTGGTAAGATATCAATAACACTATATCAAGGAGCACACAGGGAGGACAGTTGGGGAAAAAGCAGTTAGGAGATACCTACCTTTCCCAGCAATGAGAATGCCCTGAAGACCTTTCAAAGAAGAGACTCAGAGGACACTCAGACTCAGATAATCTGGGCTGGGGTGGGGGGGTGGGGGTGGGCATTGTTTATTACCCTAGTTGTAAGTTCCCTTCATGTATTTTTGTTTGTTGTAGGCTATGGTCTTATAAAGACTTTGATGGTTCTCTATGTTTTTATCCCCATGTGCTATAAGATGGCATGTGGAGGTGAATACAGGCTTGGGATATGAATGATGAAGATACTATTTCATGGAAAATTCCATGTTTAGGGAACTTGTGAATGAATACAGACTAACATAAAAAAGAGGAGATACTCTATTACGTACCTATCATAGGCTTTGCCCCAATGGAAGGGTTATATCCATCAATCTCATGCACTTCTCATAACAAATTTGAGAAGTGGGTTTTTGGTTTGTTTTTTGTTTATAGTTTACAAAAGAGTAATTAGGACTTCAGAGAAGTAAATTAACTTTTCCATAAACACACACCAAGTATAGATTGGACCAGAGACTGGAATCCAGGTTTCCTTATTCCAGGGAAGTACTATTTTCCTTCTCAATGTTTTCCCTAAAATATGCTAACAGAAGATGGAATATAATATTCCCCTAATACCTTTCTTAAATATATCTTTTATGAATTTTACTGGCCCAGATTTTCCTGTTTTTCAAGGCACATCTGCAAAAAAAACTTGAAAACAGAGATGGCAATCCTTGGTATATGTGCCATTTCTCCCACCCACATGACAGTTATCACCAATTAACTATGGAGGGTTGGAGTTTTTCCCATCAGGGTTAGATGCAGACTTGCTGCTCCTGCTAAGTCACTTCAGTCATGTCCGACTCTGTGTGACCCCATAGACGGCAGCCCACCAGGCTCCCCCGCCCCTGGGATTCTCCAGGCAAGAACACTGGAGTGGGTTGCCATTTCCTTCTCCAAAGCATGAAAGTGAAAAGTGAAAGTGAAGTCACTCAGCCGTGTCCAACTCTTAGCCACCCCATGGACCACAGGCTATCAGGCTCCTCCATCCATGGGATTTTCCAGGCAAGAGTACTGGAGTGGGGTGCCATTGCCTTCTCCGAGATGCAGACTTAGGGCTTAGCATACAGAGCTCCAAATTCCACTAAGAGTTAATAAGAATTTGCAAACTCATATAAAATGTATTGGTTGTTTCTTATGTGAATATTCCCAGGTGAGACTCTGAGTGCATTAGAACAGGAATTAGTCTAGAATTTAGGAAACCTACATTTTACCACAAGCCGCCACTTGTAACTGACTCTGAATGAGTCATTCCATTTTTTCTGAACCCCAGTTTCCCCACTTGTAAAAGGAAAGTTTTAGACTAAATCAACTCTAAGTTCTCTTTTTCCACTAACATTTTGGAAGTGACAGAGGTACTTAAAGCAATTTACTGGCCCTAAATCACATTCCCAGAAGGCTAGCTCACCTGATAAATTAATAACTGTGACAGTTTTAATGAGTCTCTCTTATCATATGTGTTCACCCTGTTAAGGAACATTATTACATTTCAAAAAGGTTTTCAAGAATACAGTTTTTGTACCCAAAAAATAGGCTCCATCCAGGGCATATGAGTTCTTTTCTCTCTTCTTTCCAACATAAATTCCTGAGGAGAGGGTAGGTTTCAAGGGGTAGGGAGATTCAATTTCCTTATCATGTTTCATCATGTGAGCAAGATAAAATGGATTCTGTTGATATTAGTGGACTGAGAATTTTGACTCCCGTTAATCCAAGAGTAAAGTGACTTTTTTGGGTAGATAAGGACAGGCACCACTTAAGTGCTGCCTGTGGGAGCAGATATAGAGTCCCCAGAGCTACACCTACATGTAAGCCCAGAATCAGCATTTATCTCCCCTCTTAGAATCCTCAGAGGCAGCCTGATGATTGGGAGACCCTGTTCAATAGAGCAGCTAGTGGACACATTGTGAATATTCAAATGCAACCTAATGAAATCTTAAAAATTTGATCCCTCAATCACTCTAGCTATATTCCGAGAGCTCAATAGCCAGTGACTAGTGGCCATCTCACTGGTTAGCACAGATATTGAAAAAATCCCATCCATGGAGACCATTCTGTCATTCAGTGTCATTCTACATAAAGACATCTGTGATTCTCTAGAACATGAAAGTCCTGACAATGCTCTTTGTGCTGGCAATAGAAAACGCTTTCTTCTTCAGGCTCTCGCTTTTCAGTGCTAGCTAAGCATTGCATTGTGCATGCAGCATGGAGGCAAGAAACTTCCTGGTTCTATTTCACCCCTGCTTTTTCTCAACATAACAGTATGCAATGAGACTTAAGAAGCTCCCAATAATTTTTTCACTTGTGTATCTTAAAAAGGATGCCCTTGTTCTTATCATTATACCATTGTAAATGAATGACACTATTGATTCCAGTTTTGATTCAAATACTATTAACTTGTTATTTTTGTCAATTAAAAATAAATGTCAATAAGCTTATGAAGAATTAGAAATAAACTCATTATTTGAGGTCTTTAGGGTCCCAACTAAGTCTCATCTCTTACTATTAATAAACTAACCATAAGTTCACCTTATTTCACTAGTCATTTTTTATCTAAAAAGACCATTTTTTTTTTTTTTAGGTTTTCTACTAGTGAAATACTGTGGCCACATGACTTTCCCATCCAAATCTTATGGTATTTTACTCTGGTCTATTTCTCACTCCATCGACCTCATTCAGAATGGCCTTCTATTTTTCAGGAAAGGTTGCTAATAATGGGAACTGGAGATTGGTTTTAGCAAACATATTCTGGACACTGTATTTGATCAACGGAGTCACAGGTTCTTCATTTAACATTTCTTTTTCTCTGTGCACATCACAGCAGAAGAGTACTGAGGAGGAAACTGTGACAGAAAGGGTTTAAGCAACTTAAGATCATACACTGGGTCTGAAGCAGAACTGGAATGTGAAGGCTGGAGGTCTAAACTCCTTGTCATACGACAGCCTACCCCGCAAGTGAATTGAAAAAGCGTTGCTGCAGTTCCCCCTGCCTGCCTCTTGCACCGACACTGCTAATGAGGCACAGAACGCCACCAGCAAATAATTACACAATTCTTGAAATCTGAGCAACCAAAGTTAATGGGCATGAAGGATGGTACAATCTAGAACTTCACACCAGAGAAAACTAAGGGCTACTTTTGAATTTGGCTTATTTTTGGTCATTTTTTTGCAACCACTCTGTAGGATGTTCTAAACACCTCCCCAACACATTAAAGATGTAGGTAAATGGGTGGGTAGGTAGATAGATGAACGAGTGAGTGAGGATGGTATGGGTAAAACTGGGAGGTTGATGTGTCAGTACAATGTTTGTACGATGTTGTACACCTGTACAATGTTTACAATGCTTCAAAAAATTACAGCATTCCATTTTACCCACAAAGAGATAGGACCATCTTTTTCAATTTACTTGAGGGGCAGGCTGGCATATGATAAAGAATATAGACTTCCAGCCTTCAAATTCCAGTTCTGCTTCAGACCCAATGTATGATCTTAAGTTTCTTAAATTCTTTTTGCCACAGTCTCCTCCTTAGTACATGGGAATAATAATAATAGAATCTACCACGAGGGTTTATGAAGATGAAATACATTTAAATCCCTAAACTACTTAGAAAAGTTCCTGGCACTTGGTAAGTCATCAATACTACTAGCTATTATTATAATGATTCCTTGGAACCTGAGAATTCCAGGAAAGAAACTCAGGAAGGTAGGGAAAGATTAGTTGATTCCTACTTGAAATGTTTTAATAACCCCCCAACTGCAGAGAAAAGAGACATACATTCTCAAATCAATTGAACTCAAGATCTCTTCCAGCTTTGGCAGAGTGAACATAGTTTAAGAATGACACTAGAAGCTCCCCCTCTTTCTCTTTGCAACTTTGTGGAATAGTTGGGGGCTTCAAAACCATAAAGCAAGCTCTCACAAAGGTGTCTTTCAGCATCTTCCAATTATTCTACAAGCCTTCTGTCTTTCAGCTTTGCTACCACCTCCTGTGCTCTGCTCAGCTCCGTAAGCTCAAGAAGGCTTGCTTCCCCTCTCTGAAGCACCAATATGCTTTGAGTCTTGCACCTGCATCCCCTTTTCTGGACACTGGGGACCTTTGCTTGGCCATTGTGGGTGGCTTAAAATACATTAAAGCCAGCCAACATCCCTCTAAGGAGAAGTTCATCTGAGAGTAATTCAGGAACCAATAAAGGATGGCAAATCACTTTATGGAAATTAGCTTTTAATTATTCATAGGCAATTTGACTGCAATCCGGCAGGTGTCCTGATAAGATGAGGATGACTTGATAAGGAGACTTTTTTTTCCCCCTGTAAAACATATTCAAAACGCCCCCAAAACTACTTGAAATGTTCAAACTTGAAGAGGCCGTGGGGAAGGACCAGTCTATTGCCTCCAGAATGAGTGATCTTTGTAAAGATGTCATTATTCATTTATTCATTTGTTGAATGATTCTTATCCTCTGTTGATGAATCATTTTTGGAAGAGACAAGAAAGACAATTGTTTAAAAAATATATATATATTAAATCATGTGATATGAGGTCATATTTTTACCTTTCTTCCTCCACCTATTACCTGAAAGACAAACAGTGTTGTGTTATGGGGAAAAAATGATTTTTGAGCAGGTAGACCTAGGTTCAAACTAAAATGTCACCTATTATTTGGCTGGATGACCCTAAGAAACCAATTAACCTCTCTGCATCTCTATTTCCTTATATGAAAATGTGAGTATATTCAAATCTTGGATGAGGAATGAAAATACGAAGTCTGTGACTGAGAAGTTGTTGGTTTTTATAAGTGACAGTGGAAATGATCATTATGCAGCTAACCGTTCTTGGAAGTATCTTGGGAGGCTAATATCCAGCTAAGTGGGGCCTGAGGGCATTTGGCAGTTTGCATACTATGGTTTTTCCTGTGGTCATGTATGGACGTGAGAGTTGGACTGTGAAGAAGGCTGAGTGCCAAAGAATTGATGCTTTTGAACTGTGGTGTTGGAGAAGACTCTTGAGAGTCCCTTGGACTGCAAGGAGATCCAACCAGTCCATTCTGAAGGAGATCAGCCCTGGGATTTCTTTGGAAGGAATGATGCTAAAGCTGAAGCTCCAGTACTCTGGCCACCTCATGCGAAGAGTTGACTCACTGGAAAAGACTCTGATGCTAGGAGAGATTGGGGGCAGGAGGAGAAGAGGGCAGCAGAGGATGAGATGGCTAGATGGCATCACTGACTCAATGGACGTGAGTCTGAGTGAACTCCGGGAGTTGGTGATGGACAGAGAGGCCTGGTGTGCTGCGATTCACGGGGTCACAAAGAGTCGGACACGACTGAGCAACTGAACTGAACTGAACTGAACTGAACTGATACTGCCCACAGGTCCATTTTACTATGATTTCCTCTGAGAGGTTTACTGTGCCAAATTCAGATACTGCTCAATCATTTTCTCAACCTCCCCCTAAAAGTAAAAGGCCTCCAAGTGAATGGCCTACAGATTCAAACATTGGAGACAGGATAGAACCTTCATCTCTTCCCTTTCACCTTACCATTAGAACCATGACCATGAATAAAATAAAACAGGATATGTGAGAAACATTTCTAAGCACTGAATTGCTCTTCAAATATAATTATGATAATGATGGCATACTAGGATCTCACATTTGGAAAGGATCTGATTATTACTAATTATTGAGTGTCCATACATGAGAAGACAAAAAGATAGACAATAATAATCCAACCGCTAGCTTGATATATAGTTTTCAGCTTACTCCCTAATTTAACTTCAAGGCTCACTAGCAGAAACTCAAGTGACTACAATTTTCTCCTCTTTCTTTATCTTCTTCCTATCTTCTCAAAGCTCCCATTTCTTTTTCCAAGAGTTAAAATTATTTTGCTAAAATCCAAAAGGGGACAGAATTGAAAAAAAATAATTTAGCATTTTGGTTTGTGAAACACTTAACACTCATTTTTGTTCATCATCTAACTCCTTCTCACCTCTCTAGCTTAACCTTTTCTTTTTTTTGCTTCTAGTTATTTTTATTTTCTTTAATTAAAAAATAGAGTTGAAATATAATATTATGTTAGTTGCAAGTGTACTACATAATGATTTCTCACTTGCATACATTATAAAATAAACACCACACTAAGTCTAGTAACCATCTGTCTCCATCTCCATACAAAGTTATTATGGATCATATTTCTAATGCCAAATGGCATGACTTATTTATTACATAACTGAAATTTTAAACCTCCTAATCCCATTCACCTATTTTGCATACTCCCCATTTCCCTCTGTAACAGAACCTTCCACTGTTTTTTTGTTTTGTTTTGTTTTTTAAGTTTTATTCAGGGCACATGGTTTGCAAGGATGGAAATGTCCCTTGACTATCAAAAGTTAAGGAACTCTCCCAAGTTCTGAAAATCAGACAATGACTGCTATTTCAGGTCCCTTGACTTTCATTCATGATTTTTTCAGTATGAAGAAAGCCCAAGTTCAGTTCAGTTCAGTTCAGTCGCTCAGTCGTGTCCAACTCTTTGCAACCCCATGAATCACAGCACGCCAGGCCTCCTTGTCCATCACCATCTCCCAGAGTTCACTCAGACTCATATCCATCGAGTCAGTGATGGCATCCAGCCATCTCATCCTCTGTCATCCCCTTCTCCTCCTGCCCCCAGTCCCTCCCAGCATCAGAGTCTTTTCCAATGAGTCAACTCTTCTCATGAGGTGGCCAAAGTACTGGAGTTTCAGCTTTAGCATCATTCCTTCCAAAGGGAAGCATAAAAGGACGAGAAATCTGAGAGAGGAGAAAATGCAGGGAGAACCTGTGAGGAACACACATGGTTTCGTAAGCAGATGGTCCTACATACCCTCCATGGGGAATGAGAATTGGAACTGAGAATATGAGCTTTCCCACTGCTCTTGCCATCCCCGGAACCTATCCCATATATCTCTAGGAGAAAATACAGGATCTGAAATTGTCATGGAGTGTAGAAAGACTGAAAGAGGGAGAGAGAGAGAATGAGAATGAGAGAATGCCAAGAGAAGGAGACCAGAGAGGTAAAGAAATGATGAAAAATGACAGAGAAGAAACCGGCAAAGAGAAAGAAAAAAGGAAGAAGAGCTAGACCAGAAAATCACAGCAGAAGTGGGAGAGAGAGGCGCAGACACAGCATTAGAGAGAGGGAGAGAGAGGAAGAGAAACAGAAAGAATCATTTAAATTCTTGAGCCAGATGGTAAGTGCTACAGTGAAGGGTCAAAGAAAATAATACTGTCACAAAGTCAACATCAGATTAAACCAGAAAACTTGAGAGGAATTCATGGTAAAATTCAATCTAATGAAATAAAAAAAGAAGGTGAGGGGGAACAAGACAGCTGGAGACTGGGGCAGAGGGGAGTGAAGGATTGAGTTAAAAAGAAAAACAAAAAGTCAGCTAAGGCACAGATGTGAACTTAAGAACTAGACAAGAGAAGCAACTGAAATCCGGGGAGATGTGGAAGCGTTCGGTTCAGACACATGGGAAGCAGCATGAAAAAAAGTCAAGTCAAACGGCAGCCCTGGAGGGTCCTGGGGCTTGATTGTGTCTTTAGCTACGAACAGCATAAAGTCAGGAGGGAGACTGTCCTCTGGGGTTGGTCCTCTCATTCACTGAGAGTGATCTTGGCGTCCCTGTGAACGTGGAGAATGGTCTCGGTCAGCTGTGCAGCCCCTCCCCATTCGGAGGTGATTCTGAAATCTCAAAAGCTGAGGCCAAAGATCCAAGAAGGGTGGAGACTCTGGCTGAGTTTGTGGATGGCAGGATGAGCTGAGCTGTGACAACAGCCCTTATGCTTAGAAGTCTCTCATTACAAACATCCTCAACTACAGGTTGACAATGAGGTAGTGGAAAGAACACCGGCCTCTGCTCGGGTCTGTGACAGAAACTTCCTGTGTGACCTCGGGCAGTTCCTTGACTTGTGTTGGTCTCTGTTTTGTACGGTCCCTGGGAGTTGGTGATGGACAGGGAGGCCTGGCGGGCTGCGATTCATGGGGTCACAGAGTCGGACACGACTGAGCAACTGAACTGAACTGAACTGGGCTTCCTTGATAGCTCAGTTGGTAAAGAATCTGCCTGTAATGCAGGAAACACTGGTTCGATTCCTGGGTCAGGAAAATCCCCTGGAGAAGGGCTAGGCTACCCACTCCAGTATTCTTGGACTTCCCTTGTGGCTCAGCTGGTAAAGAAACTGCCTGCAATGCGGGAGACCCGCTCCAGTACTCTGGCCTGGAAAATTCCATGGACTGGCACGGGGAAGACCATGAGATTGCAGAGTCGGACATGACTGAGCGACTTTCACTTTCACTGTTCTGTATGGGCAGGTGGGGAGATGGGAAGCAAATGGATTCTATCAAATCCTAGGTAGTCAACTCAAATGCCTTCAGTAAGTCTGCCAGTGGAGACAGTGGAGCACCAGGAAGGTTGTACTCTGCCTGAAGGAGAATAGTTGCTACTTGGCTTCCACTAATTGTATGTGTGGGTATGAAAATCAAATGTTAATTAGACCTTTTAATGTTTCCAAGAGAACTCTGAATTCCTGATTTGTTTGCAAAATGCAATGGACAAACAAAACAGGACTGAGGACTTCGGCCTATCAAAATGTGAATGGAGCCTCCAGGTTGCAGCGTCTGGAACAAATGCTCTTTTGAAAGGGTCATTCCATGCTGTTCAATCCTGGGATTCTGTGATATAAGGAATGGAGAGTCCTTAGAGGTGAAATTGAAAATCAAGGGTAAAAGGATAGAGGCAGTGGATTAGGAAAAATGTGTGACACCATTTTCCCTTCTACTTTTTGCTTTTGTTCCAATATTTGGTTTAATCGCCTCAGTTTCAGTTCGAAGCTATCAGAAGCAGTGCCTCTTCAATGCTACCCACGTCTTCCTCCTTGTTCTCTCTTCTGTCCTTGTCTTCGCTCTTTCCCTCTTACAGCCTCTTCCTGCCCTGTTTAAAAAACCCATTCCTGTTTCTCATTCCTGGTCTTTATCTCTTTGCTATCTCTATTCTCTGCTTTCCGTCTTTCTTCCGCATGACTCAGAGCCTTCGGGTAATACCAGCCCTGGTATTTGAAGGCAAGCGAAATTCTACTATATGGAAAGTTAAAAGTGTTTCTGTGGTGGGATATTCAATCATTTGAATCCTTGATAGGAATAGTTCTTTTTCTGTCTTCCAGCAATAAATCCAGACTGTATCTAATCTCTGATCTCAGAGAGAAGAGAATTAACCAGCTGAGAGTGTGACTAGAAATGAAACCCACAGAGAAGGGAGTGAAAAAGAGACTGCTTTATCTGTGTGTGCACACAGCATAGTAACATGGAATCAGTGAGGAAGGGAGCAAGCTTGGATCCTCTGTCCTCATCAATCTATACTACTTCTTAAAATGCTTGAGTTTTCCCTTCTAAAAGCATCTTATTTTGCCCCTCTATCTCCCGGTCTCTACCTCCAAGAAACCACGCGATTGTTACCCTCCACTTACTTACATAGATCTCCTAATCATCCCTTTTCTTGTTTTCTCTCTTTCTAGTCACTGCTTCTCTCTCAAAAGCTGTTTTTGCCCTTCTTTGTTTTCCCACCAGATCATAAACACTGTCTCACTCACCGTTGCATCCTCTTTGCCATCTTCCCATCTCACAACACACACACACACACACACACACACACACACACACACAGAAGGCACGCTGATGTTCTTACTGAATCTCTGAATCAAATAAGACTTCCACTAAAAGTTCCATATGTAGGGAACCTGGCTCATATCTTCTAAAATCTTTGAGGGTAGAAACCTGTAATCTCTGGTGCACCAGAATTATCCTTTACTCATAGCAGAGATTGAGTTTTATGCTAAACTGCTTGAAAGTAAAATGACTTGAATTCTAACCCAGTTTTTACCTCTCACATTTGAACTCTTTGAGACTCAGTTACTCTAACATGAAGACTACATGTCTCTCATCCATTTGCATCTTTTAAAATATAACTCTACTTTGATTTTATAATTCTATTTGATTATCTTTGTAGTCTGAATTTTAGATAATTCCTTCCAATAAATAAAAGCAACAAATACATGTGGCTCTGCCTCACTCTTTAAGAGTATTTATCACATAGGACCAGGAGGAGAATAGAAGGTTAAATACAATGGAAAACTGATAAAACATCAGCAATTCTTTATATATATATAATATATATCTTTACTTTGGGGGGCTCCAAAATCACTGCAGATGGTGACTGCAGCCATGAAATTAAAAGACGCTTACTCCTTGGAAGAAAAGTTATGACCAACCTAGATAGTATATTCAGAAGCAGAGACATTACTTTGCCGACTAAGGTCTGTCTAGTCAAGGCTGTGGTTTTTCCTGTGGTCATGTATGGATGTGAGAGTTGGACTGTGAAGAAGGCTGAGCACCGAAGAATTGATGCGTTTGAACTGTGGTGTTGGAGAAGACTCTTGAGGGTCCCTTGGATGGCAAGGAGATCCAACCAGTATATTCTGAAGGAGATCAGCCCTGGGATTTCTTTGGAAGGAATGATGCTAAAGTTGAAGCTCCAGTACTTTGGACACCTCATGTGAAGAGTTGACTCATTGGAAAAGACTCTGATGCTGGGAGAGATTGGAGGCAGGAGGAGAAGGGGACGACAGAGGATGAGATGGCTGGATGGCATCATGGACTCCATGGACATGAGTCTGAGTGAACTCTGGGAGATGGTGATGGACAGGGAGGCCTGACATGCTGTGATTCATGGGGTCGCAAAGAGTCGGACATGACTGAGTGACTGAACTGAACTCTATATGATATATCATATATATGATATACGATATATATAAATATCTCCTATTGGGAAGAAATGCTGCCCCAATAGCAGAGCCGCTGGAGGAACGACAGAGGAATGTGGGGGTGGAGAGGAGATCAGAGACCATGTCTGTGGCCTCCCTGGGCAAGTCGTGTTCCTTTTAGGAGGATTCAGCCTTTCTCACATGCAAAGTCTCAGAATATTGAAGTTTTAGAATTAATAATCTTCACAATTTTCTCTGGGCTCTGGTATTCTAGGATTGAACAAAGAGCAGCTTGAGACCACAGAGCAAGAGTCGAACTGGAGAAGAATTAAAAGTAAGTTATTTTGATATATGCATTGCAATGTAAGTCACATTGCAAAGGAGGATATGGATTGGGGTTTCAGCTTTTACCATCCAACACAGGAGGGCACACCCTGCCTCCACCCTGATCTGTAAACTCTCTTCTTTCCTATATATGCATAGACTCCTCTCTGCTTTGCTTGTTCTCCTCTCCTCCTGTCTTGCAGAGACTCTGACATCTTGTTTACTTCTAATACTTGAAATAAAGAATTATTTCAAATGCACATTCACTTTTACTGTCAACACACTTAAAAGAACATGTTCAGTACATCAAAAGCATCAACTAATTTATGAAAAGAAAAACAAAGTAGACAAAGTTATCTTTTCAGAAATAAGTTTTTCTGCTTTGATTTTTTTAAAAATGCACACATAAGTATGTACTGATGCAGTTCAAAACCTCTGTCTCTACTGATTCTCTTTCTCCTGTTAACATGATCTCTATCTTCATCTCTCTCCTTTTTGTTCCCTTCTCTTCTTTCTTCCTTTCTTCCTCCCTCCCTCACTTTCTTCCTTTCTTTGAATTTCTCTTTTCTCTGGTTTCTATATTTTCTCTTCTATATTCTTTTTTCCCACATGAACTCACCCTATCTGTTTGTCTCCTCATAGATAAAATAAAAGAAAGATAAACGAATATAGATTTACATATATGGTAACGAGGTCAGTTTTATAGTTGTAATTTAGCTGTGCCTTAGTGAAGTTGAATAATCTATAATAAAGTTAAAACAATTAAAGCTGGGTCCCTCCTGGTATATGGTGGCTTGACTATATGCATCTCCCTATGACTCAGCAATTTCACACCTGGGTACATTCCCCACAGAAATGTGCCCACCAAAGACATGCAGTTGAAAGCGCATGGTGATAGTATTGTGATGATCAAAAACCACAGCCGATCCATATGCTCCTAGAAAGCAAGGTGGAAAAGTATATATGGTCATATAATCACGACTTAGCGACTGAAGAATAGAATGATCATACGATAGATTATAACGCAGCAGTTAGGATGAACAGAAAACAAACAGCAATACACACTGAGACACTGCAACACTGTGTGGACTCCACTCTGGTCTTCACGAGCTGCCACTCTGCCTCCCTTTCCCACTGCAGCATTCAGCAGATCCTGCGGGGCGTTTGCAGCACCTCTCAATTCTAAGCCTGCGCAGCTGTCAAAAGTTCCTCTGGGTTTCTCTTCCCTCACAAGAGTCTCTGTTTCCTGCAAGCTTCATCTTCTGCCTGTCCCGAAAGTGAAGAAATGCTGGCCCCCACCCCCCCAGCCCCAGGAAGGAAGCAGTGATTCTACTGGCTTAGGAAAGGCTTTTTGCTCTGGAATTCAACGCTTCTATATTCTTTACTTTCCATATGTTTCTGATCACTATTTAAAGATATGTTACTTTTGTAATTTGGGTAATTTTTTTTTCCCCTAGTAGTTCTAACAGAAGCCATAGCTTGCTGCTACTTTCTGCTTCTGAACCAGGAGTCTTTTCAGATTTGAGTTCCAGTTCTTCAAATTACAAGATCTGTAAATTTATGCAAAATCTACTATCAGTTATTCATCTTGAAAACTGAGATATAATAAGATCTCTTCTATAGGGTTAGTGGAAAGAGTCAAGATAACTCATGCAATATGCTCTAAATGATGCTTGGCATATGAGAAGGATTTTTTTTTAATGGCATCTGTAGACTTATGTAGATTTTGTAGATATAAAAATATTATAGAATTACAGGGGTTGCTTTAAAACAAGAAAACAAAATTACAAACAGAAAATAAAGAGCTAAAACTTACATTTAACTAGAAAAGAATTCATAATAAACTCAATTATTTCAAGTCTCCTAATGTGACTCAGTCAGTACAGAAACTTCCTGCCATACAGGAGACTGAGGTTCGATGCCTGGGTCAGGAAGATCTCCTGGAGAAGAAAATGGTAACCCACTCCAGTATTCTTGCCTGAGAAATCCCATGGACAGAGAAGCCTGGTGGGTCACAGTCCATGGGATCACATGATTCGGACTTAATGGCTAAACCACCACCACCAATCCAGAAAAAAATGTAATTAAAAAAATAATTTTCTGACATATTTCTATAATAATTTTTCCTTAGATATTTTTCTTTTGGCCTTATTTGATCATGTCTTTCTATGACAATGCTTTTGTAATAGTCTTTAAAGAGAAAATAAAAGGTAATTTGATCTTTTCTCTAATGATGTTGTTTAAAATTTGTTTTCCATTAAAGATAATTTAGAGAAGTTTATTTGAGTATCACTAATTATTCTAATCCCATGTAAATTTTTAAGAATGTGGTCATATTTGTGAAAATCTTCAGAAAATTTGTTTCATATATGAGCTGTAAAATTTAAAAGCTTTCAAGATCTTCTTACAAGCTTTTTGAGATTACAGCATTAGGAATATTACTGAAAGCCATTCCTATACTAGGATGAGTTGAGATAACATACCCACAAAAGTGACTCTGAATCATGTAAATATATTTATCTTACCACATCTCAACTTTCCATTACCCAGACTCCAAAATGTTTACAGCTAACAGTCACCAACCCACAGGAAAGAAAACATTACATAATGGGAGTTACAGTAGAAAGAGCTGTTTTAATCAGTTATGGCCAACATATTTTACTGTAATATATGACCATGTGAAAAACTCCCCAGACCTTAGATGGACCTGTGCAAGGGAGCAGCCCTGAAACGTAAGCCTCATTAACTTCTCAGTAAACCCACCTAGGTGAACAGCTGTTATTCATGACGTTTCCTTCCCTGAGCAAATGCAAGCAGATCTTCTGCCCACTTCACTCTGCTTTCTCGGGCCCTGCTGGCTTCTGATAGTCGGCCCAGCTGTTAGACCGCTGCAGCATTTTGCAAAGTGTGTTTCCTAGTTTCTAGATCTGTATGTCCAATGTTCAGCTTCTAAACACATGTGGCTATTGGAATTTAAATTAGAAATGAATTAACCTGAATACAATTTACACTCAGTTTCTTAGTCACATTGAACAGGGCTCAACTGCCACCTATAACTAACAGTTACCATATAGAGTAGAGCAGATACAGACACATCTATTATGACACAGAGAGTTGTTCTACAGGACACTACCACTCAAGAAATATTCGGAAGATATGAGTTTCAAGATCAAGTGGATTTGAAAGACACTGCACAAAACATCCTCCTGTGATATCTCTAATATTAAAGCATGAAAAATCCTGCCACACAAAAGCACACCTAACCCAAAGCTATTGGATGACGGAAGCCCTCCACATCCCCCTTGTTTGGGGGCTTGACTTTTGTTTGCATCTTAATCACATTGCCTAGCTTCTTGTCTCACAGCTGCTACCAAAAGAAATTAATAAAAACAACTGCAAAGACAATTTATGAAATCATTACTTTCAACCAAACTCTTTGGATTCATTCTAACACATAGGCCTTATAATTTTGTGCAGATGAGTTTTATTTTCACACATGAGAAAAGTGTTTTCAGGGTTAGGAAACGTATTTAAGATCACACAATAAATAAAGGGTAGGATTGGAACCTGCCCCCTGGGTCCGTGATTACTCTCTTACTCTGTCTTCTTCCGTGTGTGACTAAGGTTTGGAATCGATGGGGCTGCAGGCACAGAGTGAATCTAGTGGGCAGATGTGGCTGCCGCACGGAGACCCAGAATAGGTCCTGATAGTCTTTGGGGTGGTGGTGGTAGGATAAAGGAGGAAGAGAGGTTGTCTGGGAACAGAGTTAACAACAGTTAAATCTTCTTAGCTTCTGTAATGGTTTATAAAGTAGAGTTTCTCCAAGATGTTTTAATACTGGATCCTTCGCGTCAGCTCTCTGATGTGAGGATTACTGCCATCTTCCTTTTTCTGCTGGAAAAGGAGGCTCAGGGGACTACAATTATTTGCTCAAGAACAAAATTCTAGTACAGAACTGAAACCTAAATCTACTAAATGGTTTTTAGCTTTTTTTTGGTTAGATTTGGAACATTTTGTTCAAATAAAATGTTCTGTGGGCACATAGGAGGATTGGGGAGCTGTTCCGTCAGTTCAATCTTCCCCTCCCTTTTGCTCCGGGTTGCCTTGGAACCCTGCAAGGCCTCAGTGACCCACAAGGGCTTTATGGAGTAGAGCTTGGGAGCAACTATAATAGATTGTGTAGCTGCTTTGCTCTGTATCACAGGAAGTGTCCCTGAACAGGTTAAAACATGAAAGAGAAACATAAGAGTAACAATTCACTCATGTTCTAAAAGGAATTTTAAAATTTCTGATAAGTCATATGAAAACTTGGAATCATTCTCATCAACACAAGTAATTGTTTGGTTACCTGCTCAGAGATAGCATAAAGGTTGGAACAAAACATTGGATTTACCCATGGGATCACTAAGGTCACGACGATGAGCTCTATCTTACTGCCTAGTTATCAGAATTTTTAAGAATTCTTAGGCCCAAAGGAGTTTTATAAAAGACACATGGCTGGATGGCAATCTTTCTCAGGTTTAGATCACATGGCAAAGAGTGAAATTAAAATGATACAAGATTAAAAGCTTAAAAAGCAGATGTATGCTCTGCATCTAAATGATGCTGGCTAATGGAATTAGTGCAAACTGCTCAGCTTTTCTGATACTGAACCCATAATATCTCTTGACACACACACACACACACACACATACACGCCTGCCCTTCAGACTGGGGAGTAAATGGGGATGATATGCCTTATAAAGAATTGCATAGATTTGATATATCTTTGCCATCTGTATTCCCCTTTCCCTCTTTTCTTTCTCTCCTTGTTGCTAGAACTCAAGACAACACAGTCAGAAAGGTGGATTGCCTACAGGCAAAAAACCCTGGTTACATGGGGCTTTAACGTGACCTGTATTTGACACAATTTGCCTTGAGCAATAAGTCTGGGGATGACCAATGCTGTATGTCTCTGAGAGCCCATCAGGAGATTTTTTTAAAAGACAGAAACTTCTCCATCTGCATCATCTGCCTCCACTCGAGCAGTTTTGTGGTTTGCAAGGTTATCCAGGAAAATACGAATGCGCCAGAAAGAATGTGGCACTGACAGACTGAGAGTGAGGTGCTGTGTGTGTGTGAGCCGTGTGAGCTCGTGTGTGTGTGTACTTAGACAAGAGGGGGCATTGCGGCCCCTTTGTTCGAAAGGGCAGTTCTCCCTAGAAGTGGCCAATCAGTCACTGTCACTGCGCGAGGAGGGGCTGGGGGAGGTGGTACTGGGGTGGGGACAAGCCAAGTTTGCCCAGAATACTCATTGTGCGGGATGATCCCCACAGCCGCTGCACACCCAATGTAAATATGGACAGCCTCATTCATCACAGGACTCCCTTCTGCAGCACACGTCCAAAGTACAGCAATGATTTAGTGCCTGCAGCTGGAACAGCTCTACGTTTTTCCAAAACAGTGGCGTTTAAAAATGAGGCAGTGGAAGTGGAGAGGAGGCAAGGGGCTACAGGGAGGGAAGAACTAACTTCAGGTTTCTGAGACGAGGAGGGAAGAGTACTAGGAATGACTACCCCAGTAGACCACCCTCTTGCTTTAACGTCACTTTTCTCCCAGACCTTATTGGCATTGGTGTAATTCAAGATAAAACTCTTCAACTGGTGTTGTGTCTGCCCAACTGCCTGCCCCTGGCCCTGACCCCATGTGTACTGCCAGACTCAGGGCCTGCTCTTTATAGTATTGATTCAGTTCTTTTGGAAACTTGTGTCTGGACAAAACATACAAACCCATCCATCAGGATCAGGACAAAAGACACACACACACACACACACACAAATAGCTTGATTTTTAGTTAGTATAGGTATTTATCATTCATTCATTTAATAAATAGCTTATAGCATCTGCGGGCACTAGAAGAACCTGTCTGCCAATGCGGGAGACATAAGAGATGAGGGTTCTCCCTGGGTTGGGAAGATCCCCTGGAGGAGGGCATGGCAACCCACTCCAGTATTCTTGCCTGAAGAATCCCATGGACAGAGGAGCCTGGTGGGCCACAGTCCACGGGGTCGCAAAGAGCCAGACACGACTGAAGCGACTTAGCGGGCACAGTATCTACTACATCCCAGGTCCTCTAGAGCAGGGGTCCCCAAACCCTGGGCCACGAATTGGTACCAGCCTATGCCCTGTTAGGAACTCTGCAGGCCACACAGCAGGAGGTGGACAGCAGGCGAGTGAGCAAAGCTTCATCTGTATTTACCGCCACTCCCCATCACTCCCATCACCACCTGAGCTCTGCCTCCTGAAAAATCAGCAGCAGCATTCGATTCTCATAGGAGGGTGAATCTTACTGTGAGCTGTGCATGCTAAGGATCTAGGTGTTGTGCTCCTTATGAGAACCATACCAAATCCATCCCCACACCCACATCCCTGGAAAAATTGTCTTTCACAAAGCTGGTCCCTGGTACCAAAAAGTTGGGGACCTCTGCTCTAGAGAGTACTGCAGGTACAAAAAAATGAGCATAGAACTCGGTCTTGAGACATTTATACTTTAGTAAGGGCAGCAAACTCTCAAATGAGCATATGAATTTTTTTATATCTGGCATATAACAGATACTCAGTGAATATTGAAAGTCAGAATAGAGAACGTTACTAAGGTTCGTGGGCAAAATTCTTTTTCGTTGCAGATGGCACAAATCTTTCTAGAAGAGTTCTTTGAGTTGAGATGGAGCAAAGTATATTTCAGATTCTTCAGAGTGAAATGTGTCAGTACAGTGTAGGAACTGTAAGAGATTTTGAAAGATTTCCAAGCAGGCTGTAACATGGTCACGGTTGTTTGTTGGAAAGTAACTAGAGTGTAGGTGTGAAATATGAATTTGAGGAAGAAAAGAGATAGAGACACACATTAGCAGACTATTTGGACAGTCTGGACAAGAGATGAGAGCCTGTACCGGGATGGGACTGTAGGAAATGAGGAGGGGAGGCTTTCTAGTACGTGTCACAGGGAGAATTTTCAGGACATGGTGTTCATTTGGATATGAATGCTACTACTCTGAGTTCAAAATCCACATTTTATTCCTGTTCACTGATGCTGGGACTGAACTTGTGAATTACATGTTTTTTCCTGATATCCAGTTTCCTGGAAGTTCTGAGACTTAAGGATCACAGAGAAGGCAGGAGACAAGGGGGGAGACATGACCCTTCTTATTTTGCTTCCTGTTCTCACCAGCAATGATCCAGAAATGACACTTTACCTGACAGCGAAACTGGTTCCCAGGACAGCTACTTTGAGCATTCACACCGCACCATCTCAAAGGCACCATCACATATTACCATTTCCCATCCCCTCGGCGGGAGCCCAGGCCCTGTGGAGCATCTTCTAACTGAGGGTGGAGATTATAACCATCCCAAATTCTTCTCTTTCTTCTGCTAGTCCTAGGGATAACAGCTGATTTCTAGCCTTTAATTCTTCTTTTCTCTGCCTCTGTCCCTCCCACCAGCTCCTCAACACTTCTACAATTAATTCCCTAGGTCTGCCTAGTCAAGGCTATCGTTTTTCCAGTGGTCATGTATGGGTGCGAGAGTTAGACTATAAAGACAGCTGAGCATCGAAGAACTGATGCTTTTGAACTGTGGTGTTGGAGAAGACTCTTGAGAGTCCCTTGGACTGCAAGGAGATCCAACCAGGCAATCCTAAAGGAGACCAGTCCTGGGTGTTCATTGGAAGAACTGATGTTGAAGCTGACACTCCAATACTTTGGCTACCTGGTGTGAAGAGTTGACTCATTGGAAAAGACTATGATGCTGGGAGGGATTGGGGGCAGGAGGAGAAGGGGATGACAGATGATGAGATGGTTGAATGGCATCACCGACTCAATGGACATGAGTATGAGTAAACTCTGGGAGTTGGTGATGGACAGGGAGGCCTGGGATGCTGCAGTCCATGGAGTTGCAAAGAGCTGGACACAACTGAGCAACTGAAGTGGACTAATTTTAAATCTCTCTGAAAAATACGTGGTATGAGGAATTCCCTCGCAGTCCAGTGGTTAGAACTCAGTGGTTTTACCGCCGAGGCCCAAGTTCAATCCCTGGTCAGGGAACTAAGATCCCACAAGCCACATGTGGTGAGGCCAATCAAAGAGACAAAGAAATCTGATATGGAATATGTTTTTCTGCCTAAATGTTCACCAGTTCAGGGTCATTGATGAGTCCAAGGAATCTGGTCAATGAGTTTGACCGAAGAAAAACCCTTGGGCTGGGCAAATGAAAATACGTCTGAAATGGAAGAGAGGCATTATCGTTGGAGAGGGTGACATAGAAGTGATAAGTGCATAAATAAAACCCAACAACTAAAACTTTAAAATTAAGGAGTATGCTCTGAAGACACATGTTATTTTGACAGAATCACATAAATGGGAGATAAGTATTGAAATCGCTTCAATTGATGTAGTGGGCTGACTTCTTCCACCTGTGGTTTAGACAGGTGCAGCAATATTACAAGGTGGAAATGTGAAGTCTTCCCTTGTACATTAGAGGGTGTGCCTTAAAGGCTTCTACCTTTATATTAATTAATTCTCATATAATTGATCCGTTACTCGTGGTATTTAGTTCTCCCTGTATCCCAGCAAAGGAAAGTTTTGTGGGTGTCACATTCTCCATTTTATACTTGAGAAAACTCAAGTATTCTACCAAACACAACAGCTAGAATTCCAAATCAGATTATATCTATTTGAATCCAAATACTATATATGTTCCTGACACAGCAAAGGAATCAATATTCCAGAGTTAATTCTTTGTATTAGAAAAGACTGGATCACATATGTAGATATGCAAGATGGGGATAGTATGGAGAGATTTAAAATCTAATCCAGAAGTATTGGATTTATAAAGCCCTCTTGACTTCTTATCAGGAGCAGCATTCTGGAAAGATTAATCTGGCCATGAGGATTTGACTGTGTGAAGGAGTAAGAGATTTAGAATGGTTGTACATAGTAACAGGTACCTGGGAAACTGCTGGAGTAACCTCAGCATCCAACAAGGTGCTTCTCTCAATTAGGATTATAAGAACAGAAATTGAAATCAAGAAGCAAATGTGTATGAAATCCACCGCCCCTCAAAAAAACAAGCAATGTTGGGATGGGTAGGTGAATAAGCGTATGCAGCATTTAAGGTTAAGAGATGAGTCGACTATAACTTTAAGATTTTGATGTTGGCTAATTAGAAAGATAAAAAATAAAAACTGCCTTCTATTGAGCCTCAGCTGGTTTGTTGAAAAACTGGTTTGTCAGAGAGAAATCAGGTTCATATTTAAAGGTGTTAATTTTGACTTGATAAACTTATGATGAAGAATTATAGTGACAAAGTCAGTCATAATTGGAAATGCATGAATCCAATCTGTTTTTCAGGAAACAAAATCATTGCTTTGTTCAAAACCCTTGGTGGAGAGGCATTAGTCAGAATGTGTACAATTCCCTTAGTTTTACCCGTTTAAGATAAAGATTCAGAAAAGGAGGAAGGAAGGGTGGAAAGAGGGGGAGGAAGATAGAGAAAAGGGGAGAGACCCTATTTTCAGAATTTTAAGGCAGAGCTGTTTAGAAGCTTTCACTTTTACCCCTAAATAAATGTTGTTAGAGAATATAGTGAGTATGATAGCAAAGCAGAGCTGTTCTGATTGAAGTAGGAGAGGAGGTTGGTTCCTTCGAGACTTTTCCATGCACCCTTTTCTTTACACTGGCTACTGCAAAGTGCCTTCTGAGATCCTGCAAAAAGTCCCTAGATGTTCCTGGAACACAGCGGGAAAAACAGTGAGTGAGTAATCCAAGTTCAGGGAAATGAAGGCGCTTTCAGGCATCTGAGTGACTCTGGAATAGCTGAGTCTTCTCTGGGGAGATCCAACATTTCCTGATTCCACTGCCATCGCTTTCTAGCATTCAAGATCAAACATTCACACTCTGAGTTCGGAAAAACTGCCCTTTGCTGGTATGTGCTACAGAAAGTGTAGAGTCCCCTTCAACATGACAGAGGTCAGTTCTGACCACTTAAAGCCAATTTTGCTCCAAGTACCATCTCCTCCTTATCAAGATTTTCATCAAAGCATGTGTTTCCTAAAAATTTAATACTAATGGTAACTTAAGCATCAGTGGTAAGGACTGCCTCTTTTGGAGGCATTTTGACTAATGAGGGTGATCTGGAAAGGCTGTCTGGGTGACTGTTGGACAGATGTTTCCACATGTGGTACTGGAGCAGAAGTGGCAGCATGGGATGAAGGAAAGTACACTGAAGTAGACGCTGCAGGATCTGGATTCAATCCCAGATCTGATGTTACCATATAAAAAACTTACAAATAATTGGCTCCCATGTTGTTTATGGAGACCTGCACATATGGAGGTGAACACAAAGATAAATGAGGGCACGACACATCTTGTCACCCAAAGAGTTCTGCACTGATGTCAAGCCTTGTAATTTTTCTTAGTAAAATAATATGGGGCAAGAGTTTGGAATTGGGCCTGGGAGCAAACTAAAAGGTCATGTGATATCATCTCCTCATTTGAAATGCCCAGACAGAAATGGTCTATGAAAGTGGCCAGTCCACGGTAAGGCTGTGGTTTAATAAAAGAGCTATAACCAGCACAGTTCTTGCTTGACTTTCATTCCTGTGTCTGAAACTTGACTAAAAAGCCAATGTGTCAATGCTTTTGAGTTGATGCATTTAACTTATGTTGTTTGTTGTTTAATCATTAAGTCTTTTGCGACCCCATGGACTGTAGCCCATCAGGCTCTACTGTCCATGGGGATTTTCCAGGCAAGAATACTGGAGTAGGTTGCCATTTCCTTCTCCAACATTTAACTTATATCTTGAACATTTACTATGTGTAAATTTCTGAGATCTCTGTTATAGAAGAGACAATGAAAAACACAATTAGATGTGATCCTTGCTATTACAGTCTCAGAAACCAATTTAAACTAACTTTAAAGAGTGGGGATTTTGAAAGAATATTGGGTATCTCCTTAAATCCAGAGCTGAATGACTAAGACTCTGCAGAAGTGGGGAGCAAGGAAGTTCAGAGGACCAAGGAAAAAGGAGCCCATTTTTCCCTTCGATACTATCGATATGGTTCATCTGTCTCTCCTTCTGAGATTACAATTTTCCGTAAGAGAGACTCTGACTATTCCAACTGAGTCAGCTCTTCACCTCAGGATTAAATTGCTGTGGCCAGAGGTGTGCAGACAGATACTGCACACAAGGCAACTGGGGCTCGCACCTAACAGTTCCCAGAGAAGAAAGAATCATTATGAGTCAGACAACTCCTCGAAAATGAGATCCAGCTCAGTAAAATATAGCACTGGGCTTTAATGGGTTTACTATCTAATCAGTGTAGCAAGCATGTAAAAGGAGCTGTAACAAAGAGCCAGGAATTCATATGACACAGTAGACGCAAGAAAAGCGTGTGTGTGTGTGTTGAGGGGGGTTCCCTTTTTTTTTGAAAAGGGAATCTGGATTTTTCACTCCCTGTTGTCCTCTTAAATTTTCCTAGGAATTTGAACACCTACAATTTAGGTAAAAAGTGTTTTCAACTGTTCTCTAACTTTCCTTTTAAAAAGAGAACATGGAAAGTTATTCTACATGAATAACATTTGAGAATGTTGGCATAATGAAACAATCCCAATTTGCAAAAGCTACATTTAAAAAACTATTCTGAAGAAAAAACTTCTTATCTCTCCCTCTAGAGCAATGCAAGAGAAAAATAAAGACAAAAGCTGGGCTGTGAGTAAGACTATAAAGGAATAGGAAGAACTTATTCAATTTAGCAGAAAAGAGAGTTGTAGCATAAGTACAGTAGGTGGTACCCACAGCAGTCCTGAAACACACTCTGAGTATCACCCTCGGTGAACTGGGAGGAACTGTGAATAGCTGGTTTCTGAGATGTGGCCTTAGACTTGGGATTAAAATAAGATAAATGGTTTAACAATAAGAGATATGCTGCTCATGTGATCAAACAGCTAAAATTTTGAAAGAGTGGGTATGCACTTCGAGTTCCCAGTCTGGACATAAAGCACACCCTTCCATTCTGACACAGAAACTGAAGTCCTGGAGGAAAGAGGATGATAACCATATTTTATTTACCAACACACCTCCATTTCCTCCCATTTCTAATCCAACCTACAGTTGGGGAAGACTCTGCCTCTTTTACTCAACGCTCCATTGGGTTCTCAATGCTAATGAAATAAGGCCCAAGTTCCTTAGACCACTTTAAGAACTCCAGTAACAGGGTCCTTAAATATCTTCTTGGTCACATTCCCATCTCACTGCTCCATGAATGCTAAATCCCTGCCACATTTTTGCATTTTCACTCACTTTGCTTTTGTATATGTCCATCTCATGCCTGGAAATACCTTGTTATCATTTTTGAACTGTATGATATTGTGATTCTAGAAGAAAAACATATTTGGTCTTTGTCTCATTGTTGACCTAGAGCTTCTAAAACCTCTGACATTTCCTAAGTGATGAGAGCAATAAAGAAATTGTTTCTTCTGAGAATGAGGTGACTTTTGGAAAGACTGTTAAAATTGATCTGGTCAGCTGGGGACCCGATCTTGTGTTGAGAAAGTTGGAACTTTCAGCCCAACCCTCTGACCTCCAGGGAGGGGAGAGGCTAGAGATTGAGTCAGTCACCAATGGCCAGTGGTTTCATCAATGTTACATAGGTAATGAAGCCTCCATGGGCTTCCCAGGTGGCTCAGTGGTAAAGAATCCACCTGCCAAGCAGTAGATGTAGGGTCAATCCCTGGGTTAGGAAGATTCTCTGGAGAGGAAATGGCAACCCACTCCAGTATTCTTGCCTGGGAAATCCCATGGAGAGAGGAGCCTGGCAGGCTACAGTACATGGGGTCACAAAAGAGTCAGACACAACTTAGCAACTAAACAACACCACCAAGTGAAGCTTCCATAAAACCCCAAAGTACAGAGAGCTTGCTAACTGGTGAACACATTAAGATTGGAGAGAACAGATTTCCCTGGTGATCCAGTGGTTAAGAATCCGTCTTTCTACTGCAGGGAGCAAGGGTTCGATCCTTGGTTGGGAAATTATGATCCCACGCGCCTTGTGGTGAGGTCAAAAAAAAAAAAAAAGAGAGAGAGAGAGACTTCAGAGAGTTAATAAATTGACCAAAATATTAATTAATAAATTAAAAAAGACAGAGGAGAGTAACATATATCAAGAAAGAAGGCATGGAAGTTAGGTGGCCCTTTCTCCATTCTTTTCCCTGTGTGTCTCTTTGGCCTGGCTGTTCCTGAGTTATGTCCTCTTATAATAAACTAGCAATCTGGTAAGTAAGATGTCTCTCTGAGTTCTGTAAGCCTCTCTAGCACATTCTTCAAATTGAGGAGGGGGTTATAGGAACCTCTCTGGTTTATAGGTAGGTAGTCAAAACTCCAGTAACAACCTGAGTTTCTGACTGACATGTGAAGTCCTAGGAGGAGGCCTTCAGAACCAACCTAATAGCCAGTTGTTCAGTCAAATAATACAAGTAATAACTAGGCTTGGGATTATCACCTGACATGGTGGTCAGGTTCCAGGGGAGAGCAGTCTTGTAGGACTGTGCCCTTAATATGTGGAATCTGATGCTATTTCTGGGTAGATATGGTCAGAATTGACTTGAATTACAAGGCACCTAGTTGGCATCTGGAGAGTTATTTGGTGCTGTGTGGGGACAATCTCACTGCCTCATGTTCGAATGGGTCTCAGAAAGGAAAAAAAAAAAGGCTTAGCTAGAATGCTTAATAGATGAAATGATTTCTTTATCTCATAGCAATTTAGGTATGCCCATTTGCTTTCTTTACTTTCATCTTTTCTATATGTGATTTCATTTATACACCTTTAATAAACTTTAAGCTCCCCTGAGTAGACTGAAGATTGTACTGGAAAGGGAAATTCAGATTTAGACTCACATTACAGATTTCACATTACCTGACTATGTGACCTTGGAAATGCCATTCGATTTTTCTGAGATTATCTATTCCCTCTGTAAAATGAGCTGATGATATTAGAGCCTCAGAGATGTACATAAAGTTTGCTTATGATTATATATGACTTTAAATTTCATATATAAATGGAACTATCAAAATTCTTTTTTAATTCTTATCTTTATCATAACCAGGTTTCTTTTGGTTGAAGGAGAGAGCAAAGAGATCAACTAGCTTAAAGAAAACTAACATCTCCAGAATCCAAGACAGTTTTTAATAACTGTTAAAAAGGGAAAGGCTACAGATAAGCCTCAGATACAATGGGGAGAGGAGATGCAAATTCCCCTAGAACTTTGATTGGCCTGATGCACCAAGGGCTCACTGCCAACCTCCTTAGGCCAGTGGAGGGAAAATATTTCACTTATCCTATGGCATGGTTCCACTTCCCAGTACAAGGGTGTTTCCAAGCAAGTAGTACCATAAACGTACAGCATAACATCCACAGAGTCTCTTACATGGAAGCCCAGTTAATACTATAAATAAGCAAGGCAAAGCAGGCAAGATGTTTTTGTTTGGTCAGTTTTGGTTCTTCAGAAAGGAAATCTCCATAAAGAAACAGAAGTCCTCTGGACCTTTTATGACCCTGAAGATAACTGCAGTGAAGGTATTCGGACTCATCAAGGAAACTCTCCCTTAAAAGAGATGTAAGTCGAGGAGCACAAAGCTTTACTTTAATGGGATGAGTACATTCTGGAGATTTAATACACAAGAATGTGACTGTGGTTAAGAATTTCAAGGGAGTAAGTTTTCCCTCCTCTACCCTTCTAAGTTGTTTGAAAGAAAGTGAAAATGTTCATCACTCAGGTGTGTCCGACTCTTTGTGACCCCACGGACTGTAGCCTGCCAGGCTTCTCTGTCCATGGAATTCTCCAGGCAAGAATACTGGAGTGGGTTGCCATTCCCTATTTAGTCTCTCACATTGCAGGCAGATTCTTTACCATGCTCAGATCCTACTAAGTTCTTTAGCTGGCCTAATAATTGTATTGACAGAAGACATTAACTGAAGAAGGAAATGGCAACTGACTCCAGTATTCCCACCTGGAGAATTGCATGGACAGAGGAGCCCGGCAGGCTACAGTCCATAGGATGGCAGAGTCAGACATGACTTAGCAACTAAATCACCAAGACATTAATGGGAGAAAAACAAAGTTTAATTATGCGTATATATTGAGAGACCCAGGAAAGCTGACTCTCCAAAGTGGCAGAACCCCTCACTTTAAATACCATCTTCAGCCAAAGACAAACGATCTTTGGTTTAGGGAGTCAGTGATGGGAAGTTACCAGGAAAAGCACAATATGCAGATTGACCTCCTTGTCTTCTACTTTAATAAGATTCTTTAGAGATTGACTCATCTTTCTCTTCCTGATACAGAGAGGGAGACCCCTTTACAAATAGATTCCTTTATAAATGTAAACATCTGTTACAAAATGGTAACTTCGACTCAGTTTTCAGATCTCTGGTATCTGCTATTACTTAAAAATAACCAGCTTAAAATATTCTTGGTGTCAAAGAGACATATTTTGGGGTCACAAATTCTGCTCCCCTACACAATACTATAATGTATATAGTATAATGCATATAGAGTGGGAATATTAAGAGTTCTCACCATTAAAAAAAGAAAGTGAGATGATGGATATATTAATGAGCTTAATTATGGTGATTATGTCACATTTTATACATGCATCAAACCATCAAGTTGCAAGCGTTAAATAAACACAACTTTTAATTGTGAATTATACCTTGATAAATTTAAGGGAAAAGAGTTTCAAATGAACCCTTAAGTGCTTAATTGCCTTCAGAAGTCCTTTGTGTACACCGTGTTTCTAGAAGAGCCATTCCCCGGAGTCCCTTGGTTGCCAAGCATCACTAGCTGGGCTGGCCTACAACTAGACTGAAACAGCTTCTTCTCCAAAATGTAGTTTATCTGATTTTGTTTAAGTTCCCTATGTCATTCTCAATCCATAGTTTTGATCTCTATAGGTCCCAGTCATTGCTTCTTTCTTAACTGCACAATCAAAATGTAGTTATGATGGAGGGTGATTGAATCACTGTATTGTAATAAATAAGTACAAATTTGCATTCTAGATATAGCTTTGTCACTGATCAGCTGTGTGGTTTTATGTTAGATTTTTTTCTCTATCTGAATCTCAGTGTCCAACTGATAACACAATTCTGGATGATTCTATAGGGTCTTCCTGCTCCAGCACGCCAGGGTTTTATGGCCTCTTGGTGTCCTCTTTGGTCTCTAGACTTTATCCTTTTACAGGGAGATGTCATGGATATACTCATCTAAATTGTCTGTTTAGTATCTTTTATATTCCAAAACCTATGAGGTTTTAGAAATACTGACATGAATACAAGAAGATTTTATTCTGAACAGGCTCTTCATTTTTCTTCCTTTTCTCTACATAACAGCTGGCTTACCTCAGGGGCTTGAGAAAAACACCTGGATTCTAAGGTTAAAAAAAAAAAAAATCCGCACCTTCACTAAACACAACCCTTGGGTGAGAACCCCCTAGAGTTGAATAAGTGCTCTGTTTCTTTTCATCTGTACTTTCCCCATCTGTTCTAATTACATCCCCTTCTTGGGAGTAAGATAACTACTACTGTCTGTTGCAGTGTAAGGGTGAGAAAGGTTAATTAACACTGAAGACAGATCCCAATTGCCTTACATCACACCCCTGTCCATATGCATTAGAGTGTGAGCGGGGGGGCCTCCTTTCTGTGACCCAGTGCTGCTCATGACTTCTCTGCCTGCTCCTCTTAGTCCCTTGCATGACTCCCCTTTCCTGAATTCCCTCCTCCAGAGAACTGCATCCAAAGGCACTCCCCCATGCTAATGTGGCCAAACACCTTAGATATAGGGAGGGGGGCATGTCATGTCAGAGCAGGAAGGGCCATGCAAGAACTGCCTTCAGCATGCTCAGATCCTACCAGCATTAAAGTCTGCAGCCTGAATTAAGGTTATTTATCCACACAATGGTTTGGAGAAATAGGCAATGCTATAATTACTTTCATACCGAGAGCAAGATACTCAGGGAGCGGAAGTAACTTACCTATGGTCACACAACTAGCAAGACAGGATTCAAACCTAAGTCTAGTGCGTTTTCTACTACATGCTGCTTTTTGCCGGCTTCAAATTCCCTTTGTTGCTTGCCTATGGTTTCTAAGCCTTTTTCCTTCTACCATTGCTTCTATTTTTCACTAACTTTCATTATTAAATTCTTTGTATTCAGGTGTCAGTTTTCCATTGTCACATGTTTGCACTTTTTATCATGAAAAAATTTGGGGAATTCCCTGGTGTCCAGTGGTTAGGACTCAACACTTTCACAGCAAGGTTTTGTGTTCCATCCCTGGTCAAGGAACTAAAATTCTGCAAACTGAGAAGCACAAACAAAAATAAAAATATTGTTTAATGTTAAAAATACCTAAACTATAAATGCTGTGAAAATCAGGAGTTACCGTGGTTCACCGCTGCAATCATAGCACTTAGCAGGTGCATAATTAAAAATTATTCACTGAATGACTTCAGTAGAGGCAAACTGGTGCCTGTTTTTATTGATACGAAATATTTATTGAGTACACACTGCACTGCAAGTTAATGTGAGAATTATAAAAGACATTGCTAAAGAATTTTAAAGTAATTTTAGAAGACAGCATAACCTGAAGTAATAAAAAGGCTCATATTTTTAATTAACAAATCTGGTATTTAGAAATAAACAACTAAACAGATTATTATAATGGCAGTGGATAAATGCTAAAGATGAGGTGTAAATGGTGCTGTGGAAGGAAAAAAGATAGGTACCTAGCAGTACCTAACCCATTGTTTTAACATCAAAGGAGTCATCCTGCAGAAAATGGCATATAAGAACGTGGAGAGCCCACAGGCCAAGAAGATTAAGGGTACAAATCATTTCAAGAAGAAACAACATGCACCCAGAAGTGAAAAAAGTAGCACAAATCATATATCATGGCTAACAGGTAGGGTTTGAGAAATCCTGAGACATAAAATTAGGTAGATAAGTAGTGACCATTCAAGATTATCTTCTGACCTTGTGTCTTAAAACAAGTGGCATCAGCCACTTGGGAGAAACCCATCTGGGAGCTTGACAAGTGTAGCATCTAAGGCACACAATTTAAGGGGGAACTCACTCTCAGGCTCGTGCAAAGTATGGGACTGGTACTAGCACAGCCTTGACAGTGGGGGCCACCTGAACATGTCTGCTTAGGGTGAGTTGCTCAGTTCATGTTAGTCCTGGACTTGTACCCCAAACACACTGAATCAGAAACTATAGTTTAACAGGATGTCCAAGTCATGGGTATACACATTAAATTTGAGAAGAGTTGCTCTAAAGGGTTTGTAAACCATGCTTGAGTTTGGAGACTGTCTTGGGAATAATAGTTGTTATTTATAGGTGTTAGACAGGAGTAGGCTCCCTGCTTCATTTATAAAGATATGTCTAGCTGTGTGAGAAGCATGTCAGGACCTAGAGACACCAGTTAGGAGGCTTCTGTAAGCCAGTCAGATGCTTTGAGAGTCTAAGATTCTACTGAGCCTTTTTAAAGATAATTTTTTGAAGTTTATTTTTGGCTGCGCTGGGTCTTCGTGGTGCATGAGCTTTTCTCTAGCTGTGGGAGCTGCTCTCTAGCTGCAGTCCAGGGGTTTCTTGTGGCAGTGGCGTCTCTTGTAGAGGAGCACCGGGCTCTAGGGCACAAGGGTTTCCGTAGCCGTGGCACACGGGCTCGGAAGTTGCGGCTCCCAGGCTCTAGAGCACAGGCTCAACAGCTTTGGTTCAAGGGCTTAGTTGCTCCGTGGCATGCGGGATCTTCCTGGATCAGGAATTGAACTCATGTCTCCTGCACTGGCTGGAGGATTCTTTACCACGGAGCCACTGGAGAAGCCCTATTATGATTCTTTAAGTATTATTACCATGATTCAGGACTGAAAAAGTAGTCAAATTTGAGGGGTGTTTGACCAGAGTTAGTGGATATTTAAAAGTCACAATTAGTAAGAAAGAACAAGAAATCAGGTATACCCAGTTCACGGCTGCAGGAACCAGGTAGTTGGAAGTATCACTCACTGAAGTAAGGAAAGACACAGAGACACATACGGAGAGAAAAGGATGAGCAAACACCTACAGATGTTAAATTTGATAAATTTTAGATTATAAGACATGATATATGGATGTCTCTATCATGAAGAGAAACAGGAGGTACAGAGATGGATTTCAGAATTACCAGCTTTCGAAAGCACTAATTAAGGCTATGAGAAAGAAACAGGTGTTTTTAGAAAGTATATAAAACAAGAGTTAAATTTAAAATTGTGGGAAACCAACATTTAAGTAAAACCAAATAGTTATTTTTATTTTGAAAATTATTTTCAAATTCAATATGTCATTTGAAATACATAAATTTTGTGGGGAGGTGGTTAGGCAGGGCAAGATTATTATCCTCATTTCACAGATAACCTAGGACTTATAATTTTTAAGTTGCCTTGGCTAGTAAATCATCTAGCTGAATACACACCTGGAACAATTCCAATTGTATTATAAGTCATGCAATTACGAGAAAAAACAAGTAGAATTCACTGTAAATTTAATAGGAATGGAGAGAAATACTGTAGCCCATAGTGGTTAAGAACGCTTTCATGGAAGAAGTTTCTATTTTTCCACCAATTGCTATGGGTCTTGTGGGAGATAATAGCTTTTGAATAGATAAATTAGTATTTTTGCTAAATGTTTAAGAGTCCTGAATAATTTGGTGAAAGAATAATAAGTGCTCCTTTGTCTATTGCAGTATTACTGATGATTTCACAATGACCTGGGCAAGATATTAAGAACCGCTTGCTTTTAAATCTTGAATGACAAAATCTTGACAGAAACACCCCTTAATCATCCTATCACTACAGGCCAGACTAATTATGATGGTACAAATGTGTACTTTGAGGCAGAACAGCAGCTAATAATTCTACCTGCATTAGGCAGTTACCAGGACAGGGGAAAGATGCAATAACTGATTTATAATGTGAGCCATGATTAAAAGGAAACTTTTGACTGTATTAATCTCACCTACAATTCTTAACCTTGGGTGACACAGAGTCAACTATGACAACATTCCGAGTTCCTATAAACAGTTTTCATGTTAGTCACAGAGAATTTATAGCCACCACATCCTCATCCTTCCAAGAGTCGTAAGGTTCTGAGAAATATAATTACTACTAACAATTATATGGTTTGTTATATTTTCAAAGTACTCTAAGACATAATGTTTAATTGGATAATTACTTAAGTCTTATAAGGAGGGCAAGATGGAAATTTTTATTTCCCCATTTTTTTATTTAAAAAGATGAGAGAAAATAAAGTTTATGGAGGATGAGCCTTGCTCGGGTTAAAACAGTAATTAATAGCAATAGATTTAACATAAATAATTTATTAAGAGCATAAGACAGGCCCAGGAATGGAGCCAAGTACTTTACTATCATTATTTCACTTAATCCTCACAATGAGCTAAGTATTATTATCCTCATTTTCTAGATAATGAACATAAACCTTGAACAAGTCAAGAAAGTTGTGCAAAGTTACATGGAGAATATATAATGGAACTGGTGGATGAAGCTAGTTCTAACTAACCATTACACATTCGTCTGATGAGTCACTCAGTAAATCTTTTGTTGAATATCTATTACAGCAAAGGTACAATTGGAGACACTGAAAATCTATAAATTATTATTTTACCAAAAATATAGATTACTAGAATGCCAAAAATTAAGGGATCAAAATTAACAGATTCTGTATATAATGTTAAAATATTATACAAAATATAGACATGGTTTCTCTTTCTAAGAACTTATAGTCCAGTGGGGATCTATAAAGAGCTAATTCCAAAAGATGAGATAAGTACAGTACCAGAAACAAAGATGAAGGGGAAACCAAGATTCAAAGACTCACAACACAGAAAACGGGATGACTAATCTGGGTTCTGTGGGAAGAAATTTCTGGGTCCACAGAGGGGTCAATTCTAGGCTGAGGGGTCAGCACATTGAAAATGCATGTAATTATAAGACAGCAGTTTAGAGAAAAAGAAAGAAAAAGTTTCAAATTGCTGCACCATGATTATAAGGGTGACATGATGGGGGAGCCAAGGTTATTGGAACTAGTGGTAACCGCTGCTTTTGTTAAAAGAAGCACTGGAGATATAAAACCAGTAAATGAATACAGAAGCTTATTTTCTAGGGAGACAAATGATTGGTCAGTGTGAAGGAAACTTACAAGGGGCTTGTATGAACTGAATGCTTGTGTCTCCCCAAAATGCCTATGATGAAACCCTACTCTCCAATGTGATGGTCTAAAGAAATGGACCCTTTGAGGGTAATTAGTATTAGATGGAGTCACAGGGCAGAGCACTCATGAAAGAAATGAGGGAACTTGTTGTTGTTCAGTTGCTAAGTCACGTCCAACTCTTTCTGACGCCATGGACTGAAGCACAGAAGCCTTCCTTGGCCTTCACTATCTCCTGGAGTTTGCTCAAACTCATGTCCATTGAGTCGATGATGCCATCCAACCAACTCATCCTCTATTATCGCCTTCTCCTCTTGCCCTCAATCTTTCCCAGCATCAAGGTCTTTTCCAGGGTCAATTCGTCCCATCAGGTGACCAAAGTATGCAGCTTCAGCATCAGTCCTTCCTATGAATATTCATAGTTGATTTCCTTTAAAATTGACTGGTTTGATCTCCTTTCTGTCCAAGGGACTCTCAGGGGTCTTTCCCAGCACCACAATTCGGAAGTATCAATTCTTCAGTGCTCTGCCTTTATGGTCCAACTCACGTCCATACGTGACTACTGCAAAAACCATAGCTTTGACTAGATGGACCTTTGTCAGCAAAGTAATGTCTGTTTTTAATATGCTATCTAGCTTTAATATGCTAATAGCTTTTCTTCCAAGGAGCAAGTGTCTTATAATTTTGTGACTGTAGTCACCATCTGCAGCAATTTTGGAGCCCCAAAAATGAAATCTGCCACTGTCTCCACTTTCTCCCCTGATATTTGCCATGAAGTGATGAGACTGAAGTGAGCACACTTGTAAAAGTCCTGAAAGATCTGACTTGCTCTCTCTACTCTCCACCATGTAAAGATTTAATGAGAACTTGGCAGTCTGCAACTAGGAAGAGGGTCCTTACCAGAACCTGACCATGTTGGCACCCTGATCTTGGACCGCCAGACCCCAGAACTGACAGAAATAAATTTCTGTTGTTTATAAGCCCCTCAGTCTATGGTACTTGGTTAGAGTGGTCAACATTGATAAAACAGAATCTGAGAGAGAAGACACAAAGATTGTTTGCTTAGAAGCAGTTCAAGAGTGAGACAAGGAGGACGTGATTTAAAGAAGCAGTGCAGCGAGCGCAGAGTTGAGAACAAATGTTTGAAAGATAGAATGGACACATTTGGTACCAAATGTCTGATCTTCTCACAAGGGCCAGTAAGTCCAATTCCCCTATTACGTTTCCAAACCTATTTTATTTTTATTAATGTTTGCCTGAATATTGAGACTTTCTTGATAGATCTCTCACCTGTACTCAACTCCTTCTTCTCAAGTCTGCAGTACTTATTCTGCCAAGGTACTTAACATGGACTCTTAATTTCAAAATTACTTGCGTCCATGTCTTACCATGACTGGTTCTATAAGTGTCTAGAGAGAAGGATCTATTTGATTAATCTTAAATTCAACCCAAACCTAACTCAATATCTGAAACATAGGTAAATATTAAATAGTGTGTGTTAGTTACTCAGTCATGGCTGACTCTTTGTGACCCCGTGAACTGCAGCCTGCCAGGCTCGTCTGTCCATAGAATTATTCAGGCAAGAATACTGGAGTGGGTAGCCATTTCCTTCTTCCAGGCATCTTCCCAATCTAGGGATTGAACCTGGGTCTCCTGCATTGCAGATGGATTTTTTACTATCTGAGCCACCAGGGAAGCCCCTCAAATTAAATATTGATAAATGAATTATTATGCATTCCCTACCTAGTTCCTCTACTAATGACATAAGCAGTCCTGAGCTTAATAGGAAACAGTTCATGGCTAGATGCATCCATTCCCAAGACACTTCATAACTCCATAATACTCATCATTGAGTATTAAAATTCATTTTTAGACTCTGTTTATTTATACCCATTGCATGTTTTACAAGGTTTGAAAGTCCATAAATACTTATCTAGTTAGTGAATAAATAAATAATCCATTAATTATTTTATCTCATTATGTATCATATATTCTGACTCCCAGATAATTCTTTTGATCTCTAGGCAAGTACACACCTGTATCTTCACATTTACTTGCCCAGAAACTTCAACTCTTTAAAACACACTCAAAAACAAACAAGCAAACAAACAAACAAAAAACACACAAAGAAACCCAAAGAGAGCTCTATCCAGTCCAAATGGACATCAACACATCCATTTGGACCTCTTTCTGAGCTATATTCTAAACCCATAATATACAGTTTCCAAAATGTGCCTTCCAAATTTAACAGACTCATTGGATGAGAGAATCAGGCCACACAGGGTGACAGGTTCCACCTCAGAGTCTGGATGGAGTCTCAAGGCCTTTTACTATTTTTTTTCCCCAAAATACATATACTGTGTTTAGAATGTGAGTGAAGTTCAATGACTGTTGAGTAGAAAAACTAAGAAAAAAAACTCCCTGCTATTCAATTCCTGCTATCCTGAAAACACCACCGACTATCACAGCTTTGTGTTGTTATCAACTGAGTTAATGCATGCATTGGCACTTATGAAAGTGGGAGAATTTGAGTGGGGAAGTTTCACTAATACACCCAATACAGGTAAGATGTCTTTTGATCTTCCTCATCCACTTCACCATGTCAATCACAGACCACAGTGCTAATTCCACCTTGTAGCTCTTGCATCATACTGTGTCCACTGTTGCCATCCCACTTCAGTGTCTCCTTTCACTCTCCTTATTGACTTGAATCTCCTTAGCCTTCTCTTACATATATAGCATCTCCTCACTCCTCCTACCCATAATATAACAATTCTAAGGTTTTATTTTGTTGTTTTTTGTTTGTTTGTTTGGAGCTTATTCCTATGTTTCTTCATTTTGTTTGACCCTCTGTCTTCGTTTCTATGCATTAGGTAAACCAGCCAAGTCTCCCAGTCTTGAAAGAGTATGAGATGAACCTAAACATTCAACCCTGTCCCAGCTCTAAGCTGTTTCTCAAACCTCTGTTATTGTCTGTGAAGCCTGTTTTATTTATTTATTTTTGAAATCACTCTTCATCAGATTATCTTTTTAATACTGGGATATAATTGCTTTACAAAGTTGTGTTAGTTTCTGCTGTACAGTGATGTGAATCAGCTATATGTATACAAATATCCCCTCTTTTTTGAATTTCCTTCCTATTTAGGTCACCACAGAATATTAAGTAGAGTTTCCTATGCTATACAGCAGGCTCTCATTGGTTATCTGTTTTATGCATAGTAGTGTATATATGTCAATCCCAATCTCCCAATTCGTCCTATACCTCCTTTCCCCCCTCTTAGTGTCCATATGACTGTTCTCTACATCTGTATCCCTATTTCTGCCATGCAAACAAGTTCATCTATACCGTTTTTCCAGATTCCACCTATATGCATTAATACATGATACTTGTTTTGCCTATTTTATTTTTAATGGCTCCTAGTAGTCAAGGGAGCACCAAGACCTCTTAATATCCCAGACAGGAGGATCTGGGTCAGGACCTCAACTCACGCTGATTGGAAGCCAGGCCAAAAGGCAGAAGCTTTCAAAGTATGCAAATATATATAGTTCTCGGGAACCACAAGCTTAAGGCTACCTGACATCAGAGCCAGGTGATCTAGGGGAATCCCCTCGGCAGCAGTCATAACAATCTGAACTCGAAAGGAGTGTGTAGGCTCCTGCCTGGGAGATATTAGCAAGCTGTAGGGATGCAGAGGGAAAGTGTAAATACACGGGCTTACCTTATCAGGTGGCCTCGAGGTGTGTGGAAGCCCACTCCGCATCCAGAGGCTCCAGGACAGAAAGCCTGGGGGTACAATTAGGTCCAATGTCCATGCAGTGCCCCAGGGTGGCCGCCTGCCAAGAACTCTCTCTGACTGGCACAGTCCATGGGATCCAGCCCTCCAGGCCACCAGAGCCAGACAATCAAGGGGTGCCCCCTGAGCAGCTGTCATAGAGACCATAGCACCAAGCTTTTACAAATGCTCCCCGTTGGGAGGTCCTGGCGCTCTGGAGACAACACCCACCTTCCAAGGTCTTCAGACAGGGTGACACTCAGCCCTGAGATGGGTGTTAATTAGAAGCCTGCCCTTCAGGCTGAAGCTCAGTGGATTAGCTAATAGGCCACTGTCACAGAAAGACTATGTACGGGGCCTGTGGCCCTCTGGCCGTGCCCTGGAGGTGGCAGCCGTCCATTTAATAACTCTTTCTCTGTGAGTGACCGTCCTGTGGGACCCAGGCATGGAAGCCCGATAGTCATCAGAGCCAGGAGATATTTAGGAGTCTCAGGGCAGCAGTTGCCGGAACCCCAGCCCGCTGCGTGCAGAAGCTTTGGCGGAGGAGCACACTGCAGCAGGAGGACCGTGGTGGGAGCTAGGGCATCCTGGCTGGAGTCCACCGTCCACCATAAAGATGGCGTCCAGCCACCAGAGTACCACACGAGCATAAAGATGGTGCCTGCCAGTGTTCGACCCACAGAACACTTCCGCCTGCCTCCAAATGTCTGTCAAATCAGAACCTGTCCTTCAGTTCGATGCTCCAAGACCAGCAAATGAACTTCTCCCACAAAGTCCATCGGCCGCTTGGCGCTGCTCCTGAGGCAGGTAAGTCAATGAATCTCAGAACCACACCACAGACTGCTAATAGCCCCGTGGGTTGCGTGGCAGCGGGCCCTGTTACTCTTCCTCACTGGATGTTTTGGGGGCTTGGCTCTCAGGTGCAGGTCTTAAAAGCTGGGGTGCCCTAAGTGGCCTTCAAACCCTCCTCAGGGAGAAGCTCCAGTTTTTATAGTTTCCCTCAGGTGATGGAATCCACGTAGGGGTGAGGTTTACCGCTTTGAAGTGACTGGTGTGGCCAGGTCTTACCCACCTGCCTTAATGCGGGCTTTCTCTCTTTTGCTGGTTGTGCAGGAGTCAGACTGTTTTCAGGTTTTTTTCAGAGGACTTTGTTCCCTGTGTAGCTGTGCATTCGGTTTGTTTGTCGGAGGTGGTGCCATTCAGGCCCCTCTTACGTCGCCATCTTAGACCGGAACTTTAGTCTCCTCACAACCTCCCCTGAAGGGTTCTACTATTTGCAATCAATCAAGCCCATGCACCTGCTAAATATTTGATCCTGCCTTCCCTAAACGATGGCATAAAACTGTGGGTAATTCTGTCGGGCAGACAAGTATCTCAGCAGTGCCTCTTCATTCCAAACTGTTTTTTTTTTTTTTTTTAAATCTTTATTTTACAGACCTTGCCGTTGCAAGTAATATTTTCTCTGCCTGGAATGGCCTTCCCTCTGTTTGTTTACACTCATAAATCCTACTCATCCTTCGAGTCTCTGCTCAGATATTGCCTCTTTTTAATGTCTTTCCTTATCACCCGATGCAGAGAGGGGTAGACATGTTTATTATTTTTATTAACCATCTGTGGCCCAGAGATTGTTAACGTTTCTGTATCTCCACTAGAAGCTATGCTAAGGTACTTGGGTGGAGGGGACCCTGTCTTCCCAACTCTTCATCCTCTGTCCTCGGGTACAAATGTGAGTTGAGAGTAGAAACTCTGTACCTATTTGCTGAATGATTCCATTCATATTGCTAGGATAAGTATGTCTTACTTGGAGATATGTCCTAGTAAGTTGCTCCTCTGCCAGTTACCTCCATCTCTAATAGAACAATCCCTGCGCATCTATTATTCTATAGCTCCTGAGTGGCTCCATGTTTCAGCTGATACAAAGTCAACCTTCATATAGATGACACCTCTGCTCTGGTGTGATCACCAAGAGGCTATAAAGAGGAATTAGTCAGCTAAGGTGGATAATTGATGAATGTCAAGTGTCCCTTTGTGTAAGAGACTTTTGCTTCTAGATTGATTGCCTGAGGGCTCAAGAGATTCCTAGAAGACTGCCTGGATGCTGTCTTCTTATTTCCTCTGAATATCTGCATTTTCATCCAAAATTAAGGCACCAAGGACAGCTTTGAGGGAAGTAATGGCCTCAGGGCTAGTGCATTTAATGAGAAATGTTCTTTTCAAGGGTCATCTGCTGATACCTTGTGCTAAGCATGCCTGGTCTTGGAGTGATGGGATTGCCCTGTACCTACTTACATTAAAAAAAAAAAAAAAACTTCCAATATACTAGAACTTATTAGTTTTAGAGGTTTCTGACAACTTGATTTGCTCACTCTTAATTAGTTAATGGTTGTGCAGGCTGTGACAGCCTCCAGCAAGGCTTATAGCTTATAATCAAAACTTCTAGCCTTGAAATACATGCTCTAAGCTCAGAGTGGTTAGAAAAAGCATAAACAGGGACGTGATATGTGTTACCCATAATGAAGGTCTCTTCCTCCCTCCCTCTATTATACAAAGAACTACAGAAAGTATTTTTTTAATAGACTGAAAAACTGACATTTTAAAAATAAAACCTTACTCAGATTCATGATTGGTGTTGACTGCAGAGTTAGGATGACAACCCTGGTTTTGGGCTCCCAGTCCAAAATTCATTCCACACAACACTGTATTCCCTATAGCAGAATTCATCTATCAAACGTTAAAGGATTAAAATGCCAGTCTGAAGCTCAACAGGATAATGGTGAGGGATTGGGAGGAGGGAAATCTGAAGGACCACCTGAATTTGCTGATTAGTATTGCCTAATGGAACTACGCCTTCTTACACTATCCCAGCCCACTGATAGCATTTTCCTTTTGTGCAGACTTCATAGCCAAAGAATCAATATATCATTAGCCTGCAGGATGTTGTTTTCTGGGTTTAAGGCAAGCTCCTGGGAGCATTATTTGAGTTGTAATGACAGGGGTTGGGCTGTAATAAAAGTCCTGAATTATGCCACATTAAGGATCTTTCCCCCATGAAGCTGGTAAGCTGCTCAAATATTCCCTTGTGTGGCTTCAGACACAGCCATCAAATATTTAGCATGGATTTTGGCTAATGTGCTTCATTTATCCCCAAGATATTCTCCTAAAGCAAGGAGCTGGTATTACTGTCTTTTAAGAGGTAAGGAAATAGAGCCTTGAAGAGATTAACTGGACAAGATTTGCATCCTGGAGTAGCCAAATCTATCCCTTAAATCCAGCAGCCACTCCCTGCTTACTTTGGCTTCCAGAACAGGCAGGATTTTGAAAATTCTCTTCACGGACTATCTCCAGCTGCTCTATCCCCAGCCAGAGAGCTCATGACCACAGGCTGGCAGTAATCTTCATCTTTCTCTCTCCTCTACTACTATTCCTGAGTCTGCCCCTTTCCAAGACTCAGAAGTCCCCTCTCACTAGCCTCCCCCAGTTCTTACCTCCTTCCTCTCCTTTCCCTGAATGACTCATATTGTTTACCAAGCAGAGAAGCTAATAGAAGGCAGCAGAATTTAAGCTTCCCTGGGACTTGCTTTACGCACTGACAAAATCATTCTTTTCTCTCTCTGTTAAATATTCATGGCTCTCAGATTTTTAGATACAAAGGTACATTTTGTTTTAAAATGTGCTGATCCAAGACATACTGGTTTGCATTGATTTCCTCCTCTTTGCATTTCTATTGCATTGGAAATAAAGAGGTCCTCATTCACTTCTGAAATATGGACCTGAATTTATCTAAGGTTTTCTTTTTAATTTGGTTGCTATTTGGTGAAAGGACTGATGTTGGTAGACATTTATGTGTTTCTGTGTTTTTCTCTTCTGACATTGTGCGTGCACACACATACACACACACGCAGAGGCATGCAGACAAGCAGGAAAAGAAAAATCACAGCCTAACGTTTTCCAGCCATCACAGCCTAATGTTAATATAATTTGAAAGGAGTTTTAACAAAGGTTTGATCTATTACAGAATTCAAATATTTACAATTTGGAATGAAAATAAAATGGAGATAGATTTACAGAGATGAAGAAGAGGCTCACCCAGAGCAGTTCAGAGACCTGTAGAAAATGAAATGGGAACAGAAGTGCCTCCATTTTTAAAGGAAGGAGTGAGAGAAATGACCTGGCATAAGAATTCTGGAAAGAGAATAGTGGGGGTGGGTGGGAAGAGAGATACAATCCTGATTAATTCAGGTCACTTGACAGAATCCTACAATGCATAAAGTGAATGAACAAAAGTATTGTATAAAGTATTCAGGTTCTGAAAGTTACATGGGGATTATTATTATTACTATTATTATTTTTACCTTGCTGGTCTTACTCTTTGCCACATGAAATTAAAAGAGAAAACAACTTGTTGATAAGAAAACCTGATTTTTTTTTCTTGCTATGGTAAGGGAATGTTCTTTCTTGGCATACTCCTAAAATATTGGAGTGTGGAGAGAAAAGGTAGAATTTTTATGAGGTTTTGGAGTCTTGTAATGAAGAAATTTAACTAAGATTGTGTAAGGATTTTGATATCATTGTGGACACTGTGATTGGAAGATTCATGGGGAGTTAATGTTTATTTAATCCTATACCCTCTTTCAGCAACACAAGAGAAGTCTCTGCACATGGACATCACCAGATGGTCAATACCAAAATCAGATTGATTATATTCTTTGCAGTCAAAGATAGAAAAGCTCTATATATACAGCAAAAACAATGACAGAAGCTGACTGTGGCTCAGAACATGAACTCCTTATTGTCAGCTTCAGACTTAAACTGAAGAAAGTAGGGAAAACCACTAGACCATTCAGGTATGACCTAAATAGAATTCCTTATGATTATACAGTGGAAGTGACAAATAGATTCAAGGGATTAGATCTGATAGAGTGCCTGAAGAACTATGGACAGAGGTTTGTGACATTGTACAGGAAGCAGTGATCAAGACCATCCCCAAGAAAAAGAAATGCAAAAAGGTGAAATGGTTGTCTGAGGAGGCCTAACAAATAACCGAGAAAAGAAGAGAAGCTAAAGGCAAAGGAGAGAAGGAAAGATATACCTATTTGAATGCATAGTTCCAAATGCAAGGAGAGAAAATAAAGCCTTCCTCAGCAATCAATGCAAAGAAATAGAGGAAAGCAACAGAATGGAAAAGACTAGAGATCTCTTCCAGAAAATTAAAGATACCAAGGGAACATTTCATGCAAAGATGGGCTCAATAAAGGAGAGAGATGGTAGGGACCTAACAGAAGCAGATGACACCATCGTTATGGCAAAAAGTGAAAAAGAATTAAAGACCCTCTTGATGAAAGTGAAAGAAGAGAGTGAAAAAGCTGGCTTAAAGCTCAACATTCAGAAACCTAAGATCATGGCATCTGTTCTCATACTTCATAGCAAATAGATGGGGAAACAGTGGAAATGGTGGCTGACTTTATTTTGGGGGGCTCCAAAATCACTGCAGATGCTGACTGCAGCCATGAAATTAGAAGACGCTTACTCCTGGGAAGGAAAGTTATGACCAACCTAGACAGCATATTAAAAAGCAAAGACATTACTTTGTCAACAAAGGTCCGTCTAGTCAAGGCTATGGTTTTTCCAGTAGTCATGTATGAATGTGAGAGTTGGACTATGAAGAAGGCTAAGCACCGAAGAATTGATGCTTTTGAACAGTGGTGTTGGAGAAGACTCTTGAGAATTCCTTGGACTGCAAGGAGATCCAACCAGTCCATCCTAAAGGAGATCAGTCCTGGGTGTTCATTGGAAGGACTGATATTGAATCTGACACTCCAATACTTGCCTACCTGATGTGAAGAGCTAACTCACTTGAAAAGACCCTGATGGTGGGAAAGATTGAAGGCAGGAGGAGAAGGGGCCTACAGAGGATGAGATGGTTGGATGGCATCTTCAACTCAATGAACATGAGTTTGGGTGAACTCCGGGAGTTGGTGATGGACAGGGAGGCCTGGTGTGCTGTGGTTCATGGGGTCACCAAGAGTCGGACATGACTGAGGGACTGAACTGAACTGAAACAGAAGCAGAAGATATTAGGAAGAAGTGGCAAGAATACACAGTAGAACTGTACAAAAAAGATCTTCTTGACCCAGATAACCACAATGATGTGATCACTCACCTAGAGCCAGACATCCTGGAATGTGGAGTCAAGTGGGCCTTAGGAAGCATCACTACGAATGAAGCTAATCAAGGTGATGGAATTCCAGCTGAACTATTTCAAATCCTGAAAGATGATGCTGTGAAAGTGCTGCACTCAATATGCCAGCAAATTTGGAAAACTCAGCAGTGGCCACAGGACTGAAAAAGGTCAGTTTTCATTCCAATCACAAAGAAAGACAATGCCAAAGAATATTCAAACTACCGCACAACTGCACTCATCTCACACACTAGCAAAGTAATGCTCATAATTCTCCAAGCCAGGCTTCAACAGTATATGAACCAAGAACTTCCAGATATTCAAGCTGGATTTAGGAAAGGCAGAGGAACCAGATATCAAATTGCCAACATCAGTTGGATCATAGAAAAAGCAAGAGAATTCCAGAAAAACATCTACTTCTGCTTTATTGATTATGCCAAAGCCTTTGACTGTGTGGATCACAACAAATTATGGAAAATTCTTAAAGAGATGGGAATAGCAGACCACCTGACCTGCATCCTGAGAAATCTGTATGCAGGTCAAGAAGCAACAGGTAGAACCAGATGTGGAACAAAAGACTGGTTCCAAATTGGGAAAGGAGTACATCAAGGCTGTATATTGTCACCCTGCGTATTTAACTTATATGCAGAGTACATCATGGGAAATGCTGGGCTGGATGAAGCACAAGCCAGAATCAACATTGCTGAGAGAAATATCAATAACCTCAAATACACAGATGACACAACTCTTATGACGAAAAGTGAAGAGGAACTAAAGAGCCTCTTGATGAAAGTGAAAGAGGAGAGTAAAAAACTGGCTTAAAACTCAACTTTCAAAAAACTAAGATCATGGCATCCAGTCTCATCACTTCATGGCAAATAAATGGGGAAACAGAGACAGACTTTATTTTCTTATACTCCAAATCACTGGAGATGGTGACTGCAGCCATGAAATTAAAAGACACTTGCTCCTTGGAAGAAAAGGTATGACCAACCTAGATAGCATATCGAAAAGCAGATACATTACTTTGCCGACAGTGGTCCATCTATTCAAAGCTATGGTTTTTCCCATAGTCATGTATGGAGGTCAGAGTTGGACTACAAAGAAAGCTGAGTGCTGAAGAAGTGATGCTTTTGAACTGTGGTGTTGGAGAAGACTCTTGAGAGTCCCCTGGACTACAAGGAGATCCAACCAGTCAATCCTAAAGGAAATCAGTCCTGAATATTCATTGGAAGGACTGATGCTAAAGCTGAAGCTCTAGTACTTTGGCGACCTGATGCGAAGAACTGACTCACTGGAAAAGACTCTGATGCCGGGAAAGATTGAAGGTGGGAGGAGAAGGGGACGACAGAAGATGAGATAGTTGGATGGCATCACTAACTAAATGGACATGAGTTTGAGCAAGCTCCATGAGTTGGTGATGGTCAGGGAAGCCTGGCATTCTGCAGTCCGTGGGGTCGCAAAGAGTCAGACAACACTGATCGACTGAACTGAACTGATGGAAGAGTTTAAGTGTTGTTGTTTATTTAAATAATATTTTTGTAAAGAACCTGGAATAAATAGAAAAATTATATGTGATTTTTTCTCTTTGGGCAATGCATTTGTAGAATGGTTATTTGATGAAGACAACAAATTTATAAATAATGTTGATACAGACAATAAGCTGCATGGGCATAATGATTTGGAGCATTGCTTATAAACTCTCATAATTAGGAGACACCTAGACATTTATCTAGTTTAGTCTCAACTTGAATTTTGAATTCCCTTATGATTTGCCAGCAATTTCTCAGAAATTGAAACCAGAGCAAAATTCTTGAGAATCTGGCATCAGACACTTGTAGATATTTACTCTAGGTTTCCAAAATTAGTGTAACTAAGATAGTCTCTGGGTCTCTACTTCTCTTTTCATTTTTCTTTTTTTCTTTTTTTAGTTAACTAAAACTGGCTTCATTGTCTTTTACTCTATCTTTCTCTCATAGTATCATCTGCAGCCTTATCACATGACTTTCTCAGACTCTCCCAGACCTTGCCCTCTCTACCTCATGGACTCTGAAAACTTCCCCACTGGTATCGACATCAGTAAGTGTTCGCTAATTCAGATTGCTTAGAAAGGCTATGTACTTTGTCTGCCTTATGCTTTATACCAGACCACTTCATGGGGTGCTGACTAGTCTGTGTATTAGCTCTTCTGAGGACAAGTACCCAACTCTGATCAAGTAAACATAACCCTAGTGAGCAGGTTTCTGCAATAAGAGAATAATGTACTATGTCCTCAAAAGGACTATTCTGGAGTTATTGCTTTAAGGAATGCCTGTGGGGAGATTTGATGAGGATGTTAATATCATAGCAAATATATCTAAGTTAGTGAATTTACCTCCTTTGACTATCATGGATATTGTTCTTGGAAGATATCATGTTTCTAAAGCTCCCACCATTGCTCAAGATGAAATAATCTTAAGTCCAGGGGTTTGGATGTACAATGTAGGTCTGTGAAAACATTGTTGTATTCTGTGTTTGTGTTTATTAGTAGCATATGAACAGCTTTGCAGTTAGAAGTAGACTCCAAATCTCTGAGTGCCATCTTAAAAAAATTTTCAGATAAACTTTTTTAGTTTCTTTTCCTGTTCCTTCAACTAAATACTATGCCATTCTTCATAGAATTTATTAGAATCAATTATGATTGGGTTTTTCTTCCTAATTTTTAATATGTATTTGCCTATTAAAATTAAGTGCCACTGTGGGAGGGACGTTTACTTTCTTGTGCACCACTTATTTCTTACCCAGTGATATCTGTTGGATAGAACCAGGTAGGGTCAAAGAGAGAAAACTGAGAGAGAAAAAAGAAAAAGCGCTAAATTATTAAGTACTTGTGTCTACTCTTTGAAATTCAGGAAGGCCTAGGAAACTAAAGCCTTTCTCCAAAAACAAGAAGTGAGGGCCACAGAGGGGCTTTTGTACCTGGGAGGGATCCACAGGGTCCTGCTCAGTTTCAGTAGCGATAATTTTATTGTGTATTCTATGTTACTTAATTTTATCCATTTGGGGGCCTTGGAAACATTGCCTCTATTTGTGTGTGCAAGAAAAAATTGAAGCTCAGAGAGTTCAAGCAACTTGTCTGAATGATACATCTTGGAAAAGACAAGTGCAATTTATAGGGGACACATATTTGGTCATTCAGTTGACCAAAATCTGTTTCTCGTGTATACCTGTTCTTCTTCCATAGTTCCTGGCTCACAGCTTCCAAAACCCTTAGGTTTTTTCTCAACAGTGGAAAGATTTTTTGTTAGAATATTTAGGCTCTTATCCTCAAGTTCCTGAAATTGTTTCAAAAACTTAAAGGTGAAATGGTAGTCTTGTTATTTATAACAAGCCCTTTTCCCATCACAACCCAGTTTATGTTAAAAGGCGACTTTTGGGAAGCATATCAGGGTGGGGGCTGGTTGCCAGGGGAAAGCAGCTTGACTGGAAAGGTGAAGCTTTCAGTCCCAACCTCTAATTTCTGGGGAGGGTAGAAGAGCTGAAGATTGAGTCAATAACCAGTGGTCAGTGATTTAAATAAACATGTCTATGTCAAAGCCTTCATAATATCCTAAAGGAGGGGGTCAGGATAGCTTCCGGGTTCGTGACCAAGGACACCTTCACTGAGCCAGATCCAGACTATGAGGACAGAAGCTCTGTTGTTCAGAACCTCATCGTATGTATCTCTTTGTCTGGCTGTTGACTCATATCCTTTATAATTCTTTGTAATAAACCAATAATCTAGTAAGTAGTCCGGTTTCCTGTTCTTTGAGCTCCTCTAGCAAATTAAACTAGGTCACGGGGAATTCATTCACAGTGAACTTATCAGAAGTACAGGTAATGACTTGGGCTTGGGATTGACAACTGAAGTGGAGGGTGTTCTTGTGGGACCTAGCCCTTAACTCAAGGGATCTGATGCTCTCTCCAGGTAGATGGTGTCATGTCAGGGTTGAATTGAATTATAGTTCACTCAGTTGCTACCCCAGAATTGCTTGGCCTACAGGGTACTGCCCCCTCACATTGGTAACCGGGCGCAAAACTCTCGACAAGAATGGGATTTGAATCCAGTTATTGATGGGGTATGAGAAAGAGAATGAGGAAACTGCAGGAAGGTCATAAAATTCAGTGATTGTACAAGTTTCAATAAATAAGAATTATCTTTGCAACAAACACAGACATCCGTTCTGTCATGTAAACATCTCTGAGCCTGCAATGTCACAGAACCTCTGCGTGATTCTGACAGTTAACATTTATTCAGGACTTACCTGCCAGGAATTTTTCTACATGGTTAAGTGCTTTGCTCAGTGTTTCATAGCTGATAGGTGGCCAAGGCAGATCCAACTCCAGAAGCCAGGTTCGTAACCACTTACTATACTCTAGTGACTTCTCTGACTCAGATAGTTGTGCATCACATTTTGAGAAACATGTAGATAAACAAATTCTGAATTTAGAGGCTCGGAGACAGTGACTGCCATAGGGAGGAGTGGTGCCTGGCACAAATCACCAGGCAGAGGCTGTCTAAAATTAACACGAAAGGTGGCTGTGATCAATAAAACTGAAAGCAGAAACCAAAACCTGGCACAATATGTGCAGTAAAAATTTGTTGATTAAATATTTATGAGGACAAGAGCAAGTTTTCAGTCTTAGAGAAGAAAAACAATGCATTCGCTTAGCCATGGAATTTTTGAAATCCAGATTAGAAGAAACTTGAAAAGTCATCAAAACCACCCCCTCCCCTGTTTTTTAGGCTTGTATCAGTCCATTAAAGAAAAAAAGTACTCACTGCCTCTAGCTTGCAGTGAGACCATGAGAGAAAAGACCAGAATTCTGACCCAGAGAGAATTAAGAGAACTTGAGTTCCCAGTCAAATAGACTGATTGTAGCCGGATATTTGAAGCACCAAAGGGAGATAAACTCGTACTGCAGTGGTGGTGACTGCAGTCACCCCCTGCTGTAAAAGGTGCGTGTGGACGTGTGGGGCCCATGTGAGCCTACTGGCTTCTCTCACAATTCCTTTCTTAGTGCTCATCTTTTCCTATTCATGCAGCAAATGTTCGAGGGACTGCAGTTCCTCTTGGGCCTGCCAATCTGACTGCTGTTGAGCAACCATGAAATAAGAAGGTCTATGAACTCTTTAACTGGACAAATCCCAGTTAATAATGCAGTAGAAATGCTGAGAGCTGGATATATAGGTAGACGAAAGAAAGGCAAAAAGAGAGTGTTCGTCTTTTTCTAGAAGAATCCATGGGCTTCTTCTTCTTAGAGAGAGGGGAAACAGATACAGGAAAAGAGTCTCTACACACAATTCAGTCCAACCAACACTGGTAACGGATAGACTTCGGGAATCGCGAACCACTTGAGCAGGTCTAGTCTTCTGAGTCACTTTGATCTGAGCTTAGGGATTGCTGGTGAGACTGCTAATATTCACAGTCTACTTGATGCTCACTGGGTAGAAAGAGCAATCTTAAACTATAGTTATTGAATCAGAGAATTTGAGTGATAGGTCTGTTTCGCAAACTCAAGTCACTTCACTTCCAACCCAGAATTTCTTTTACTTAAAATATTACGTTAAGGCACTGATTTAAGATCTGTCCAATGTATAAACTAACCATAATCTCCTAAGAGTTAGGCTTATTCCTGGTTTAAAATAAATAGAAACATCCATCATAATTTATAATGGAAATACCAGGGCAGTTGAGAGGCATTTAATGCACCTTATTAAAAATGAATAAACCAAAACTGACATTTTTGAAACTTGTGTATTCAGCTGTTGAGCAAATAGTGAACATTTACTACATAGAAGAAAAATTATTCTAGATGCTGGATGTTCAAGATTCAGTGATGACTAAGGTGTACATATTATTTTCTGCCATTAATTAGCATTCAGATGGGTGGAGGAGAGAAGAGTAAGCAGAAAACTGCCATATCAGGGGATATGAATAACGAAATACAAGGGTATTGAATTTTGGGGCCATAGACAGGAGTATCTTGGCCAAATGAAGAGATAATTAAGGCTTCCTAGAGGCAGTATCTTCTGGCCAGAGGTCTAAAATGTCAGCATGAGTTAACTAGACAAACAGGTATGGAAAGCATTCCAGGCAAAAGGAACAGTGTCTCCAGACTCTGTGGCACGTTTATGAGAAGAAAGCAAATGTTTTCTGGTTGTACTCTATGGGTCTTCTGTAGACTGAAGGTTTCTGTCCTGGGAAAATCCATATATTGAATCCCTGATGCCCAGTGTGACAGTGTTTGGAGGCGGTCCCTTTGGGAGGTAATTAAGTTTAGATGAAACCATAATGGTGGAGCCTCCATGATGGGATTAGGACCCTTAGAAGAAGATGATGAAACCAGAGTGAGCTCCCTCTTAATGCCATTTGAGGAGACAGCAAGAAGGTAGCAGCCTTCAGGCCAGGAAGAGGCTTCTCACCAGAGCCTGGGCATGCTGGCACACTCATCTTGTATTTCCAGCCTCCAGAACTGTGAGAAATGAATGCTTGTTGTTTAAGCCACCCAGTCTATAGTATTTATTACAGTAATCTGAGCTGGCTGAGACAGGTACAATGAGAAAAAAACAAACAAACAGGGAGGTAAGGCTGGTATCACCGATGCAATGAACATGAACTTGGGCAAACTCCAGGAGATGGTGAAGGACAGGGAGGCCTGGCGTTTTGGGGTACATGGGGTTGCAAAGAGTCGGACACAACTGGGCAACTGAACAGCAACGACAAAGGCTGGAGTAGTGACCAGGAACCAAAACATGAGATTCCTTGTAAGTTCTGTCAGTCTAGTCTTCATGCAAACAGACCAGGAAGACTGTTGCAGGCTATGAGAGCTCACTTTCTCATGCAGCCTGCTGGGTAGGCTTCCTTCCTGCTATAACAGCAGCTCTGCCTGGGACCGGTGGCTCAGCTTTGCAGTCCGATTCCTCATTCCAGTAATCGAGATTCTGCCTTGATCCGAATAGGGCCAATCCTGCACCCCTGTTTTACTTATAGCATCCAGGCCTCCATCCTCAGCATTTCAGTCCCAACTAAGAACAAGCTCCAAGCATCTGCAGTCTCCTCTCAGACTAGGGTTCTACTTTTCTCTTTTGGATCTAATAGAACTGGAGTCCTGTTCCTGAACCTGGGGTCCCCCTGGAGTTTTTCACCTCCATCTTATCATTGCCTCAGCAAGGGTCTCCATGTATCATCATCTCACCTCCTGACATTGCATTCCACCTGCTTGTTGACATCTACTGGGCAGCCCAGGTATTAATCACGTCCACACTTGGACTTTGTCTCATGCCTCCATCTACCCCTTGCCTGCTGTTTCCTCTAGCACCTGAAGTTGACTACAAGTCCATAGGCTTCTGGATGTCATTTCTAGTCTGTATTCATCTAATCTGGCTTGACCATGGTGTTTCAGATTAGATCTTTCTGTAACCGTTACGAATTTCCACAAGGATAGCTAAACTATTCACTGAAACAATAGTGACCAAATACCTAACAGGTGAGAGAGAACACTAAAATAGAGTAAGTTTGGAAATTCATAATGTTTGCAAATTAAGAGAAGGCGTGGATTTCAGTGTGGTCCAGAGGACAGGTCATGTCGGATTAGTTCTTTCATTTACTTACTCAGTAGAATTTTAGAGACTGATTGCTTTATGCCAGATACTGCTTTGGGTTCTGAGATTTTAGCTGCAAACAAAATAAAGATACACAGAGATTCCAGTCTAGGGGAGAAGGAAAATCTAGGATTTAAATTCTTCTCTAGGTAGAATAAGTGTGTTTCAGTGTGATAGGCACAAAATGTGTATCAGCAGAAACTGGTTCTTGAGAAGCAATCATTTAAACATGGTCCACAAATGACTTTGAGACTTGGAGGAATCGAGACACCTGTAAGATCCCATTCAGTTCTGAAAACCTGTGTTGGGCTGGGTTCTTTTTTTGCCAGGAATCCAAAGGCAGAAGGTAGCAAGTAGATAGAAAATACTCCCAGAAGAACTGTTCAAGTTGTTTGCTTAGAAATAAGATGCCACAGGTAGAAACAAAAAGAACAGCAAGGGAGAGGGAGATGGATACAACAGGAGTGTTTCTACTTTATCTGATGTTATGTTTAGTGACATCTCATCCCTCATGGGAACTCTTTACTGAACATTTTCTTCCCTTATATATGGAGTAGAAATATTATTCAGTGATTGTCAGCAGTGAGAAATGCATGGAGAGATAAAGGAGTTTGCCTCTCAGTGACAGTATATAAGGACCTATTCCTTCTATCAGAGAATCTGTACTCCAAAGAACAGATCCCGTAATGCCTATTTATCATCTGCACTGGAAGCCTAACAAGCTCTACTGCCGGTCTCTAGCCACCTGGGCCCCTCTCCTGCAGAAGAGTGTGCTGCCCTTCTTTCCTCCCAGGCCACCGTGTGTTAGTCCAAAGAGAGAGGACAAGAAGCCTCGGCAGCTGCCAAAATGGTGCAGTGGGAACGTCTGGGGCTAAACTTAAAGAGATCCACTCTCTTTTAGAACATCAGTTGAGTTTGTATCAGGCCGGTCTGTCTCTTCTCAACACCCTTTTAGATCAACCCCCTTCTCATTTGAATCTAAGACAAATATTTCACCTGTTTATAAAAACAGTCTTATCTCCAGGTAATAAGACAGCTGGTAGTTTATACTTTTTTGTTTGTCAGTATATTCTAAATCATATATATTCAGCAAGTAGTTCTATTAAAGAAATACATTTTTCTGAATTTGATAGTGATGTGGAAGTGTGGATTAATGTAACCCTTTTACAGGGCAATTTTAAGACATTCTTAACTGTTCAAATGTAGATACTCTTTGTTATTACAAGTCTCTTTCAAGAATATATTCTAAAGAATACTGCTCAGGAATGTGCAAAGATATATATAGAAGAATGTCCATGGAGGCATTTATAAAGCAAAACTGGAAATAGCCTAAATGTCTATCAATAGTCAATTTATTAAATATATGATAGCCTTTTTATACAGTCAAATAACTATTAAAAGAAGATGGTAGCTCTAATAACTATTAAAAGAAATGGTATGCTGAAATGGAGAGACCACCAAGTTGTTTTATTAAATGGAACAGCATGGTATAGAAGGGGACTTAGGGGATTCTGTTTTCTTTGTTTCTTGACATGTGTCCAGCTGGTTACATGGAGCATTCAGCTTATAAAAAAAAAAGCAAAGAATTGTAAACTTAAAATATATGCACTTTTTCCTGTATGCACACTATACTTCAGGAAAAATATTAAAAACAATGTACAAAATATCATCTAATGTCATTCATAGTTTCAAAACAGTAAACATTTATATCAAACGCTTTGATATTTATGCAAATTCTAGGGTATACAGCTATTATAAACAAAGATGATCTCTGGACTGAAGAAAGGAAGTTAGGACATATAGACTTTTACTTTGGGTTTTGTATCTTTTGTAATTTTTGATTTCTGATATGAGAAAACAGTAGTTAAAATTCTTTTAAATATACAGAGTGAAGTATGTCAGAAAGAGAAAAACAAATGTTGTATATTAATACATATATATGGAGTCTAGAAAGATGGTGCTGATGAACCTACTTGCAAGGCAGCAGTGGAGAAGCGGACATAGAGAATGGACTTGTGGGCACAGTGGGAGAAGCAGAGGGTGGGAAAAATGGAGAGAGATGCACAGAAAGCATATACATTACCATATGTAAAATAGATTGCCAGTGGAAACTTGCTGTATGACACGAGGAACTCAAGTCAGGTGCTCTGTGTAGAGGATGGGGATGGGGTGGGGGATGGGAGGGAGGTTCAAGACGGAGGGGACAAGTGTATACCCGTGGCTGCCTCAGCAATTATCCTCCAATTATTTTTTTGTAAATTACTGATCCAGATTTGTGGGGAAATTATAATAAATCTGTGTCTTCATCACTGGAAGTCAACTGTCAAGCCCTGTGGTGGTTCCGCCTGCCAGGTCTAGATTGTCCAGCTCCAGAATTCATCGCAGTGTATCTGCAGTGCTCTACTCTCTTTCTTGGTCTACCAGGCTCTCTCCACATCTTTCAAGGCCTCCATTCCAAATCGAAGTGGCTGAGCATCTGTTCAACAGCTGCTGCATCCAAACTGAGAAAGGACCACATTGGAAGCCACAGGCCAGGGCAAAAAACATTCTGAGTGGAAAATGGCTTGGCAGAGTCCAACGCTCTGGGACCCATCTGAGAGGAAAAATCGTTAATGTTAATCTAACCGAGCTTAGGGTGGAGAAATGGAAGCTATGGTTTCTGGAGGAAATGGGCTGAACTAAGGGCTGGTTTATTTGAGAGAGACAATGAGGAATCACTTGCCTGTGCTAAATGGAGACAAGATTATCCATAATTGATGCATGATTTTCAGCTGCCTTCTTTGTTCTGGTGCAGAGGAGCATACAGTGAGATGAGGTCAGGGAGCCTCCTGATCCCAAAGGCTGTGCCAAGTAAGGGCTGAAATTCCTGTCCTGGGTTGAGAAATAGCAGAGTTGCGTACAGAGGGTTGTTTATTTTTAGGTTTTGTAGGTATCCCTAAGAGGAGCTTCTCTGATGGATTAGCTGGTAAAGAATCTTTCTCCAATGCAGGAGACACAGGTTTGATCCCTGGGGCAGAAACATCTGCTGGAGAAGGAAATGGCAACCCACTTGAGTATTCTTGGGTGGAGAATCCCATGGGCAGACAAGCCTGGCAGGCTACAGTCCATGGGGTCACAAATAATCAGATACGACTGAGCAGAGCAAAGCAGGTATCTCAAAGATAACATCAACTAAATATCAAAGATTCCATCCACTCTAGCTTAGTGTTTAAGGGCAAAGGGTTTGGAATCAGGCTGATCCAAGCTTAAATACTGATTTTAAAACTAAGTGACAGTGTGACCTTGAAAGTAAAACTCGTTCAGTCATGTCCGACTCTTTCTCCAGGGTATCAAAGCCATTCCTTTCTCCAGAGGATCTTCCCAACCCAGGGATCAAACCCAGGTCTCTCACATTGCAGGAGGATTCTTTACCATCTGAGCCACTAGGGAGTCCCAGGAATACTGGAGTGAATAACCTATCCCTTCTCCAGCACATCTTCCCACCCCAGGAACTGAACCGGCAGATTCTTTACCAGCTGAGCTACCAGGGAAGCCCTTAAATGAGTATATAAATTTCAGTGTCTTCATCAATAAAGGGAGGATAATAATATTTATCTCATGAAGTTATTTTCCGTGGTTATTAACACATTATTGACTTTGGTAATTTTTCAGAAACTAATGCCTGTGGTCAGTGGTTTGTTATATAAGTGAATGTTGAAACACTCCAGTCAATAATGTTTAGGTAACAAGACATATAATATGTCTCTGTTCATTAAGTTGTTAACGTTGGTAAGAGGCATTTATAGAGTGCTCATCATGTGCTGTAGTACCTATGCAGTAGTCACAATTATAATCATGTTTTATGAGAGAAAATGGTAAAAATAAGGATATGGTTAGAATGGCAAAGAAATAGGATTCAGATGCATGTCTGTCTGTTGCAGAAGCCAGCTTACCTTGAATCCGACATTGTAGAACCTTGTAGTTTAATCCTATCAAAATGACAGTGCACTGCCAAGATCTCTTGAAAGTACCTATGCTCAGTGCATGCTCCCAGTATTCTCTCAGAACTATGAAATGAACCCCACTTTAATCTCACTCGGGATCTTAAGTGGCTCAAAACATCAATAAAAATTCTCAAGGACCAAAAAACATTAAGATTTGTCCACAGTTCACTCTGACATTATTACAGTGTCACCATGCTAATAACTGGTGACTCTGACCCATTGGTCAAACTGTATCACTGCTACTAGAAGGTTCTCACTGGAGAAGGAAATGGCAACCCACTCCAGTGTTCTTGCTTGGAGAATCCCAGAGATGGCGGAGCCTGGTGTGTTGCCATCTATGGGGTCGCACAGAGTCGGACACGACTGAAGCGACTTAGCAGCAGCAGCAGCAGCAGCAGCAGAAGGTTCTCTGAAGGGCAGGAGTATCAGTATCACCTGAGAGCTGGCAGAAAAGCAAATGATGGCCCTGCCTCCGACCTGCTAAATTAGGATCTAATTGGAAACTGGGTTCTCAGTTCAGTTTAGTCACTCAGTCGTGTCCAACTCTTTGAGACCCCATGGACCGCAGCACACCAGGCTTCCCTGTCCATCACCAGTACCTAGAGCCTGTTCAAACTCATGTCCATTGAGCTGATGATGCCATTCAGCCATCTCATCTTCTGTGATACCCATCTCCTGCCTTCAATCTTTCCCAGGATCAGTGTCTTTTCCAATGAGTCAGTTCTTTGCATCAGGTGGCCAAAGTATTGGAGCTTCAGCTTCAGCATCAGTCCTTGCAGTGAATATTCAGGACTGATTTTCTTTAAGATGGACTGGTTGGATCTCCTTGAGTCCAGGGGTCTTCTCCAACACCATAGTTCAAAAGCATCAGTTCTTCAGTGCTCTGCCTTCTTATGGTCCAACTCTCACATCCATATATGACTACTGGAAAACCATAGCTTTGACTACATGGACTTTTGTCGGCAAAGTAATGTCTCTGCTTTTTAATATGCTATCTAGGTTAGTCATAGCTTTATTCCAAGGAACAAGCATCTTTTAATTTCATGGCTGCAGTCACCATCTGGAGTGATTTTTGGAGCCCAAGAAAATAAAGTCTGTCACTGTTTCCATTGTTTCCCCATCTATTTGCCATGAAGTGACAGGCCAGATGCCATGATCTTCAGTTTTTGAATGTTGCATTTTAAGGCATCTTTTTCACTCTCCTTTTTCACTTTCAAGAGACTCTTTAGTTCCTCTTCACTTTCTGCTGTAAGGGTGGTGTCATCTGTGATGTCATATCTGAGGTTATTAATATTTCTCTTGACAATCTTGATTCTAGATTGTGCTTCATCCAGCCCAGCATTTCACATGTTATACTCTGCATGTAAGTTAAATAAGCAAGGTGGCAATATACAGCCTTGACATACTCCTTTCCCAATTTGGAACCAACCTATTGTTCCATGTCCAGTTCTAACTGTTGCTTCTTGACCTGCATGCAGATTTCTCTGGAAGCAGGGAAGGTAGTCTGGTGTTCCCATCTCCAAAAATTTTCCACAATTTGTTGTGATCCACAGAGTCTAAGGCTTTAACACTATCAGTGAAACAGAAGTAGGTGTTTTTCTGGAATTCTCTTGCTTTTTCTATGATCCAACGGATGTTGACAATTTGATCTCTGGTTCATCTGCCTTTTCTAAATCTAGTTTGACATCTAAGTTCTTGGTTCATGTACTGTTGATAACTTGGAGAATTTTCAGCATTGCTTTGCTAGTGTGTGAGATGAGAGCAGTTCTCTGGTAGTTTGAACATTCTTTGGCATTGCCTTTCTATGGGATTGGAATGAAAACTGACCTTTCCCAGTTCTGTGGCCACTTCTGAATGCAACACTTTAACAGCATCATCTTTTAGGATTTGAAATAGCTCAGCTGGAATTCCATCACCTCCTTGGGCCCGCTTGACCTCACCCTGCTGGATGTCTGGCTTCAGGTGAGTGATCACACTATTGTGGTTATCTGGGTCATTAAAATCTTTTTTGTATAGTTCTTCTTTGTATTCTTGCCACCTCTTCTTAATATCTTCTGCTTCTGTTAGGTCCATACCATTTCTGTCCTTTATTGTGCCCATCTTTGCATGAAATGTTCCCTTGGTATGTCTAATTTTCTTGAAGAGATCTCTAGTCTTTCCTATTCTATTGTTTTCCTTTATTTCTTTGCATTGGTTACTTAGGAAGGCTTTCTTATCTCTCCTTGCTATTCTTTGGAACTCTGCATTCAGATGGATATATCTTCCCTTTTCTGCCTTGCCTTTCCTTTAGGGGGGTATTTTAGTAAGCTCTCCAGGTGATTCACATGCATGCTAAATTCTAAAAAGCACTGGGCCTAGAATAAGAGCAAGCCAGTAGCTATAAGGGAAGGAAGGGAGGTGAAGTTTGTATCCACATTACTGGTCCATTTCTCCAGGTTATCTCATCTTTAAATTATTTCTCCCTTATATGCTGTTTGGGGAGGGGTAGGCGGGAGAAGATGGTGTAGATCAGAGGAGGAGGAATTAAATTAGCTGCTTCCTAAAAGTTTGAGGGATTTTTCTAACATGAATAAGGCTCAGATAACCTAGAAAAGATTTTCTCTTCTATTTTCATTTGTTTTAAAACTTTCTGGAAGAATTCGAGCTTCCATGATAGCTCAGTTGGTAAAGAATCCGCTTTCACTGCAGGAGACCCAAGTTCTATTCCTGGGTTCGAAAGATCTGCTAGAGAAGGGATTCTGTCGAGATAATTGTGTTCTCTGGACCAGGAGTCAGGAATCTGAGTTCTAGTTATTCTTTCCATTCTCCATCTCTTTCATCATCTCAGATCCTTCCCTCTCTGCTCTTTACCTCCTTCCTTGCCTATTTTTTTAGAGGCTTTAAACAATGCAAATTTATTACAGTTTTGGGAGTTGCAAGTCTGAAATAGTTCTCACTGGGCTAAAATCGAGATGATGTTAGGGCTACATTTCTTTGTAGAAGCTCTAGGGGGAAACTTGTTTTATTTTTTCCCAGCTTTTAGAGGCGGCCTGCATTCCTCAGCTCATGGCCCCTTCCTCCATCTTCAAAGCCAGCAGTATAACATCTTTAAATCTTCCTCTGATCCTTAACTTTTCCACCTCACACTCCCCACCACCCCCCCTTTTTTTTTAAATTGGAGAATAATTGCTTTACAATGTTGTGTTAATTTCTGCTGTACCACGAAGTGAATCAGCTATATGTATACACATATTCCCTCCCCGCTGAACCTCCTTCCCCACCGCCACCCCACTCATCGTAGTTATCACAGAGCGCCGAGCTGAGCTTCCTGTGCTTCAGGGCAGGTTCCGCTAGCGATCTGTGTTACCCATGCTAGTGTGCGTATGTCGAGCCCAATCTCCCAGTCCGCCCTGCTCTCCCTTCCCCCACCGTGGCTGCATGTCCTTCCCCTATATCTGTTCTCTACATCTGTGTTTCCTACCTTGGGAACAGGGTCATCTGTACCATTCTTCTAGGTTCCATATATATGGATTAATATATAATATTTGATTTTCTCTTTCTGTCCTACTTCATTCTTCCCTATAAGTAGCTGGTCTGTTTGGGGAATTAATTGCGAATCGAGTAGAAGACACCCCTAACCCCATGGAGAATACAGGCTTCTGAAGGGATATGAGAAATAAATGAGCAAATGCAAGGCAGTGTGATCCATGGAGTGACCAGGGACTGTCTTCCCAGAGGAAGAGTTGGCTAGGATGAGATCTGTTTAGGCAAGAACTTTGGAGTGAGGGAAAGGGCTGATGGGACTATGGCCAAAGCGACTTAAAGAAGGGTGAACATGCAAAAATTTTTAAAAGGCCTCTTCGCTTGAGAAGAGAAGAAAAGGAGGGGCGAGTTGATAATCAGGCCCGAGAAATCACCCTCAGCTAAAAGAGTGGGGACTGAGTGATCAGGAAGGCAGTCCCTCTCTCAGAGATAAGGCTGGCTGAGGATAAGGGTGAAGAAGGACGCTACTGTCTACTCTCCCCTCCATCTCAATCTAGGATTCATCAGGGGAACTCAGGCACAGTTTCTGATCTAAAACAATTCTCATTAACAGAAAAAAATGTACCTGTAAGAAATTCAGTAAATTTGAAGCTCAGATTTCATACAGAAGCACTTCATGGCTTGTCCTTTCCCAAGCCTGGGGTCCACAGGGCAGTCTTGCTTATTGTTTACAAAACTTTGGAGTTAGCCAGACAGAGATACAGCATCAAATTTCCATACTGCCTCTTACTGCCTTTGTGTCCATGTGCAAGGCTATTAAAGTTATCAGACTTGAACTTTACATCTTCTTGTCTGTATAATACAAATAACAAAGCTTACCTCCGCTGATGCTGCAAAGATTAAAGGAGATAATCTTGGCCCAGGGTTGGGTACATAGTAAGCCCTCAAGGGCTCTAATTAAAACATTCCCTGTCCTTTTATTCACTTGAGTGATCAGCAAGCAGTTTGTCCCTATTCTATAAGAGAGTAAGAGGATCTCTTTTCTTTGCTCCAGGGGATTTGGATACATAAATGTAATGTTTAATGGGAATTTTAGAGATGAGAACTATTGGATGGAGGAATAGATTAATAGCATCGGCAACATTTGAGTTGAATCTTGAAGGATATACTGAAAAGGAAAAGGAAATAAGCATAGAATGTATTCTGAAAATGACTACAGTTTATCGAGTGCTTACCAAGTTCTGGGCATTGTTGTGGGTACAATTCTTATATTGACTTATTTTCTCCTCACAAAAGCTTCAGGAAATGAATACCATCAATTGTCCCCATTTTATGAGGCAAGAGACAGGAGCAGAAGTCAAGTATTACTTGCCCAAGGTTATATAACTCTTAGGCTTCCCTGGTGGCTCAGATGGTAAGAATTCACCTGCAATGCAGGAGACCTGGGGTCGATCCCTGGGTTGGGAAGATCCCCTGGAGAAGGGAATGGCTACCCACTCCAGTAAACTTGCCTGAAGAATTCCATGGACAGAGGAACCTTGTGGGCTACAGACCATGGGGCTGCAAAGAATCGGACACAACTGAGCTAATAAATATACAACTGTTAAGACAGCACCAAGGTTTGAGTCTAAGTAGCCAGCCACAGAGGCTTTTAGTCATCAGACTCATTTATATTCTACTTAATTATACCTCCATTTAATTTCAAATTAATTTTAAAAAAATAAATAGATGGGCTTGGCTGGAGGATAAAGTGTTTGAAGGGGATTATTTGGAGAAATCACCACAGAGAAGGGGATTAAAGTCTCTCTTGGGGTGCACAGGTGAGGAGCAAAGATTTCTGAGAAGAAATATTTAGAAATAATAATTCCATGTGGTAGAAATAAGCCCTCTCTTGCCCTTATTTCATTGCTTCACATTTATATGAACCAAAATATATTCTGCTCACACAAACCACTTCAGCATCTTTTGTTTTTAATCTTTCCAACACAGGAGAACAAATTTAACAATGAGATTCTGTTTCTGTTCTCTTCTGTACATGTGGAATAATTAAATTTGCATCCCACTTCAGTGTTGGATCTGCTATTTGAAGGGAAATGTATCAATTGGACACATGCCCCATGATTTCTAGTCTGTAAATAAGGCATTTGGAGGAAGGGGATGAAAAGGCAGCTTCTTTCTCCCAAGCAATAATCACAGTAAAATCTTCACTTAGCAACAGCTTGTTTGAGGCTGGATTAATTCCCATTTGAGAAGGGCCAAACGGAAGGGAGGAACCTGGAGAAAAGCAGTGTGTAATTATACAAAATCCCAGAGGACTCTGACAGGAAGTTTGCAAGGGACTTCAGCTGGCAGATCCCTGAAAAGGACCTTCGTCAGGAAGCCTGGGGGACCTCTCTCAGTCTCTGGTTTATTTCCGAAGTCCTAGTAGCTTTTTCTATATCGAACCCAAGGACTTGGCCTGATTCATTGAATATACAAATGATGCGAACGCAATTAATAAATGCATGGATTTGGGAGTGAAGAGATAAACTTAAATTTCAGTCCTGACACTGTATCTATAAGGCCTTGAGCAAAATTCTTACATCTCAGAAATGCTTCCCTTGATAGCTCAGTTGGTAAAGAAAATGCAGGAGACCCTGGTTAAATTCCTAGATCTGGAAGATCCCCTGGAGAAGGGATAGGCTACCCACTCCAACATGGGGTTGCAAAGAGTCAGACACAACTGAGCAACTTTCACTTTTACTTTCTTTCACTGCATTTTCAAAAAAAGGAAAAAATGTAGGATATTTATTTCTACTTCTTAAGGAAGGTACATTTTTTTTAAGAATAACATGCTAAAACTCCTGATATATATTACTCAAATAATGTTTTCCTAAATTCTCTTTCCTTTCAGTGTCACTCTAAAATGTGCCATTATTTTGTTTAAATAAATTCTATTTGGGGATGTTTGGAGAGAAATAGATGTAGAAGGGTGAGCTACTTATCTAAATGGCAGTAGTCTAGGGCATTAATAGGGATAACTTTACTAGTTAACTAAGATATTGTATTAATAACAACAAAAAATTCTCACCTGGTAATCCCCTACGTTTTCATACCAACCTCAGCTTCCCTTTTCTGCCCTAATTAATGCTGTTACAAAAAACTGAATGAGTAAACTTTTCTTTAACTATTTTTATTTTCCACCACCCAGTAATCCACATGAGAACAGAAACTGTGACTGATTTGCTAATGCCTTTATCAGTGTTCTTTCTCCCAGTACCTGGAATATATTGATATATAGCATGAATAAGTGAATTATATATATATATACTTCCCTGGTGGCTCAGATGGTAAAGCGTCTGTCTACAATGTGGGAGACCCGGGTTCGATCCCTGGGTCGGGAAGATCCTCTGGAGAAGGAAATGGCAATCCACTCCAGTACTATTGCCTGGAAAATCCCATGGACAGAGGAACTTGGTAAGCTACAGTCCATGGGGTCGCAAAGAGTCGGACATAACTGAGCAACTTCACTTCACTTCACTTCACTTCACTTCATATATATATATATATATATATATATATATAAATTTTTTTTTTTTTCCCCTTTATGGCCTTTCTTTCTGAAAGAACATGGGATGAGAACAGTAAAGAATGTTTGGCTGATTGGGATAAAGAAACAATTCTTATTTGGTTAACTAAATAGAAGCTTGAAACTGCCACTCCTCATCCCAAATTCTAGAGATAAGAATTTGTTTCTAAGTGAAAATGGAGTGCTTTTTTTTATAATGACTCCCAATACACCAGTACATTAAACGCTAGCCACATCATCAAAATACAGAAACAGTAACATTTTTCATAAGTGAAAAGTGGATTTTTTTTGTAAACACCATCTTCTTTGTCTTCCCTTTCCTCTGCTGATTGTGGTGTGGAGAATGGATCAGACAGATCCAGAAGTGGAAGCAGGGGAACCTTAGGTAGCAAATGTCTAGGGGATTTATAATGGCAGCCTTGATGAGGATGGAAGCAGAGCAAATAGAATATAAATTTGAGATATATTTTGAGATAGACCTGAAAGAATCAGAAGAGCTTCGGAGGTAGAGAAGGAGAAAAAGCAATGGTTTAAGATTGATTCCTATGGTGTTTGATCTGAGCTAACAAATGGATATTGAATCTATTTACTGAGAATATGGATTTTGGTGGCAAGGGGTGGTGGGGAGACATTTTTCTTTTATTCTGGAGAGTGGAGGTAGGGGGCTGATGAAATATGCCTGCCACTTTTGTTTAATTTTTCTACCTGAAGATACTATTCGTGATGCCTATCACATCAAAGAAGAAATTTCTATTTGGCAGTTAGCATTATGAATGTAGGATTCAAAGGCAAGCCCTGGATTGTCAATGAATTTGATTCATTGAATTCTTCCATTTAAAGGTGGTGTTTTAAGCCATGGTATTGGATGAATCTACACTTAGGAAATTTTATCTTCCTCTCTTCAGTGAGGACCAGTCTCAACCAGGTCCCATGGGTATTCAGATTCCAAAACTGGATTCATATCTTGCAATAAAAAATAATATGCATCCTAAACTTATGAATTCAAGGGAAAATATTGGGAGAAGTGAGAGGTTTTAAGATAGTGTTCCTAGAACTAAACTTAGAAATGGTTTAAAAGTTTTTGGAATGTCCTTAGGTTTACAGAATCATATAATTTTAGGGTTATACGATAGTTAAACTTATAGACTATTATCCTTTTGAAGAAGAATAAATTTGAAGAATAACCATACAAAATCCCTGGTAAGTTGTTAAAAAATCAGTATTACACACTTCCTTTGATTGGGGAAGCATTTTTGATTGCATTTACTTTTATTATTTGGGTCATAAAGAATTAGCATGAGTTTTTTTCATGATAATTCTGTAGATATTTGAAGATAGAGATATTATTAGTATCTCTTTCTCCCACAAAGATTTTTAACCCTGGGCTTTTTTTTAAGCCTTTTTCTCTAGTCTTGATCATTTTAGTCTCTTCATATTCACTTCATCTCCTTGCTAAATGAGCTACCATTTTCATAGGTAGCCCTCAAAAAAATCTGGATTTCAAGATATAATGTTAAGATATTTCTAATGGTTAACAGATGAGGCATTTGCTTGAAAGAGACATTTGGAGGTATAGGCTTCCTTGGTGGCTTAGAGGGTAAAGAGTTTGCCTGCAATGCAGGAGACCCAGGTTTGATCCCTGTGTTGGGAAGATCCCCTGGAGAAGGAAATGGCAACCCACTCCAGTACTCTTGCCTGGAAAATCCCATGGATGGAGGAGCCTCATAGGCTACAGTCCATGGGGTCGCAAAGAGTTGGACAGGACTGAGTGACAACACGTGTGATGGCAAAAGGAAATTGAAATTTACAGATATAAGTCAATTGTTTCTAGGCTCTCTTAGAACAATAATAGGTACATGGGACAATTCATTTTCCCTATTATAGGGATTAATTCAGAGAAGGCGATGGCATCCCGGTCCAGTACTCTTGCCTGGCAAATCCCATGGACAGAGGAGCCTGGTAGGCTGCAGCCCATGGGATCACGAAGAGTCGGACACAACTGAGCAACTTCGCTTTCACTTTTCACTTTCATGCGTCGAAGAAGGAAATGGCAACCCACTCCAGTGTTCTTGCCTGGAGAATCCCAGGGATGGGGGAGCCTGGTGGGCTGCCGTCTATGGGGTCACACAGAGTCGGACATGACTGAAGTGACTTAGCAGCAGGGATTAATTGTGCTGCTAAAATTTTGTCCTCAGGTCATAGGATTTGTCGTAATTTTAACTCTCCTGGCCATATTTCTCTTTCTTCATTTCCCTATGGGAAGGAGCAATTCTTTCTAAAATGAAGAAGTACATTTTACAGGTAGGCAGAAACACTAATTAAAACAAGTGCTTATGAATGGGCCTTTTCTTTCTCTCTCTTGCCTTTTCTTTCTTAATGTGGGCAACTCAGCTGGGCTATACAGAATTGAGCGCTGTCCTGTTTTCCTGTTTTGGCTTTGAATGCATGAGAGAGACAGACCTCTGTGTCTCATCCATACATTTGGTTGGGTAACAGACTAGGTGACGACTCTTCCAAACTTCCTTTGTTTGCTCTCCTTTTGTAGGCATATCTGAATATGTGGATTCCAATACAGATATTTAAAATAGGAGGGAGGTTGTAGGTCTGCCTTAACGTCACATCTAAGTCATGTTCTTTTACTCCTCTGTTTGCCAGAGCCCTACAGAAAGAAGTTCAGGTATTCACTCGGTGATTTATAAACAAGTGGTTTGCTTCCTATTTAGTTAATTTTCTCTCAATATCCATAGCATTGGTCAAAACTGCCAAAGGCAGACTGGTGAGCAGTACTCCAGTTTCCCCAACAAGCATGAAACATTGGTTTCCATCTCCCACACATGAAGCTTCCTGATTTACACAAATTCACATTGATTTCCTTTCTCTGTTTTCTTCATCATTTATAGCCCATAACCATAGACTTACGTGCTAAATTATTTTCTTCCTCAAATATGATAATGATTGTTTTATGTTCACTAATTAAATTATAACATCCCTGAAGGTAGAACTAGTTATTATATTTGAATTTATTTTTTTGTAACCGTGTGTGTGTGAACATAAAGCTGATAATCTACTAGAAAGTCTGCAAAGACTTCTGGACATTATTTTAAAGATCACCACTTGATATTAAGCTCACAATACTAAAAATTCAGCTTTTGTTCTTTTAATTGTAAATTCTGTCTACACATGTAAAATCATATCCTGGTAAATGGAAGATATCAATAAAATGCCAGGTGTGGGGAGTTTTGCCAGTGAACTGCATCAAAGTTAAGATGGGCTTGAAAGTGAAAGTCGTTCACTTGTGTCCAACTCTTTGCTGCCCCATTGACTCTACAGTCCACAGAATTCTCCAGGCTAGAATACTGAAGTGGGTAGCCTTTCCTTTCTGCAGGAGATCTTCCCAACCCTGGGGTTGAACCCATGTCTCCCACATTGCAGGTGGATTCTTTACCAGCTGAGCCACCTGGAAAGCCCAAGAATACTGGAGTGCAGAGCTTATCCCTTCTCCAGTGGATCTTCCCAACCCAGGAATCGAACTAGCTTCTTCTGCATTGCAGGCGGATTCTTTAACAGTTGAGCTACCGGGGAAGCCCAAGATGGGCTTAGCCCGTTTAATTTGAAAAATTAGTCTGCTTCCAAAAATATAAAGAAGATTATTATTTTCTTGTTTTAATGCAAGCACAGCCATTTCCTCCAGCTCTGGCACCTCGCCTGTCCCTTGTGTTTCCTAATCCTTCGCTGACCTATTCTCCTCCCACATCTCCTGTGCTTTCCATCCCTGAGTTACATGACATGGAGATGCAAGCAAAATATTCCTAATTCACAAAATGCAATCCATCAACACCTCTTTTATATTGCACAGAAATGAATCCGCTTTAGCTCGGGAAGTAGATATATCAATTTAAGTGGAAGATTTTTGACAGTTTAATTCAAATTAAGTCCACTTTGTTCAATTAGAGGGGATCTGAGAGGGGATGTAGGAGTATGGAGTGGGGAGTGGGAGGTAAACATGTCCTATGAGAAGAAATCAAATGTACTTTTTCACATTAAACTTATCTGTGGAGATTTTTAGTTAAAAAAAAAAAGGCATCACAACAAGCTGCTAATTTATGTTCCCTCAACAAATGGTGAATTACCCACTTCATTTTATATTGCTCTTTCTTTGCTTTCGGCTGGATCCTGACAGTCCTGAGAGATCACTGGGAGAGGGCGAGAGGCACGACTCTTTTCCTACTCTGGAGTTGGCCGTGATTCATTTAATGAAGCTTTTGCTAAAAGGCTTGATCAATGCATAATGGCATTGACATTTTTCCGGACCTACAGTGCTGGATTTGAAATGAGAAAGCCTGTGCAGCACAGTATTTTTGAGCATTTCAGATTTTTGGTCTTGAGAGTTCAACTATCTTAACATGTGGTCCTCAAACAGTGTTTGTCATAGCCTAACTTTTGAAGATGAATCTGACACACTAATCTCTGCAAAAACAACAACAAAAATCCACAAACTCTAAACCAGCAATCAGAAATAATAATGCTTACAAAACTTTGGAAAATAAAATAAATGAGGCAAGCAGACTGCAGTAAGGAATTTGGGAGGGATAGGGGCCAGGTAAAAATGGAAAGCCTGTGTTTCATCTAAAAGTAGAAATGAAAACAGTATTTACTTTTCGCTTATTGTTGTCATGAAGAAAGTGTAGCCATAGTTTTATTGGATGTTCCAGTTTTTCAAGAAAATATGAAAAAAAAAAATCCCAGATTATAATGTGAAGTCTTTGAAACTTTAAATGTCAGCTCAGGCCATATAAAACATATCTGGGACTGAATTTCACTTACGCATCTCCATTAGATGCTACTGTTTTAGACCATGACATGGAGCTAGAATATATATACTCTGCTGACACTGCTTCTGTTTCCTATGCCATGGAAAAGCTGCTCATTGATCATAGACTTCTTCCCCTACAGAGTCTTGAAATGAACTTAGAATTCTCCCCAACAGGCACTACAAGCAGCTTCTCCCAACCACTCATAGTGGATAGATAAGAAGAAATCCCAGACAGCAGAGACTTAGTTGTGTATTCAAAGAATTCCCCGTGTATGATAGAATTTAAAACTTTAATAAAAAGTTGGGTCAGAGACTACATTAATTATACCTCATTATTTGATTGTCTTGTTCAACTTATAAATCGTATTCAAATATTTTCTAATTTGAGTCACTAACATTCTTATAAGATAAGACAGAAATTGTGTCTATAGCAAAATGAAGAAAGCAAATGGTCAGAGAAGTTAAGTGAGTAGCCAGAGATTACACATCTAATAATTAGAGGCATATGGAATAGTAGCTCAGGTAGCTGGGAATCTTTATAATTATTTTAAAACCAGAGAAGAATTAAGAAGAATTAAGCTCACAGTACAGAAGCAAAAAGAAGCAATGAAAGGGTCTACTTCTGGGAGGGGTGGTGGTTAGTTAACTGGCATCAACCTTAATTACCAAGTGCAGCTGGGGAAATAAATGCCTCTGCTCTCCCAGTAAACCTGTGCTATTTGAGTATTCATACTTTATGGTGAACTTTCTCACTCTCTCTGTTGTCATTAACCAGAATTGCAGGGAAGAGAAGGAAACATTCAAATTAGAAAGATACACAGAGACAGGCAGATTAGAGATTCAAAGAGATCTTCTGTTTTTAGCTGGTCAGCTATAAAGAAGCAATAGAAAAGGCAGGATTTCCATTGTTCCTTCTAATCTTTATTTCCCACACGGGTAATTGCATTGCCTGTCTGCCATGCTGACCATATCATTGTAAAATACTTAGCCTGGTTCCTCTCCATATGTGAGTGAATCATTTGATGGAGGTCTAACTGCCACTGGTCCTTTCAGCAGAAAATGATGATTAGGGTGATGCTCTATCCCTCATCCCCATCCCCCAAACGCAAGGCTACTGTGATGATGCTGTTCGTGGTGGTGGTGATCGGTTATATTTGTAATTCTTTCTACTTGTGTATTTTTATTGAACTACAACTTGTTTCATATATTGTTTTACATTGGATTGTCACAAAAACCTTCGCAGGTAAACAGAGCAGGTAGTATGAGAGGTAGAAAGATCAATGTTTGCAATCTTCACCAATTAAATGTCAAAATCAAATAAAAGCAATAGCAAAAGCTAACATTTGCAATGTGGGAACTCAGGAAGGAAATCTCAAAAAAAAATACTGGTAGACACAATAGAATTGTATAACAGTTTAATAGCTGTTAGAACCGTAAACACCCACACTCATTTCAATTCAGTAATTCTTGAATTTTAGAATTAATTCTTTTAGATTAATAATCCTTATGGTTACCAGAGGTGATTATATTAAGACAAATCTATTGCCTATGTGACTTTTAGGGATTGTGGTATTATTTGTACACAGAGCAAGACATGAAAAAATGTTCAAAATACCTTTTTTCTCAACCCCAATTTTATGACATTTCAGGAATGTGTTTATGTGTGTGGTGAGGTTTTTTTAACTGTGCTCAGTCCTGAATTTCACCACATTCAGAAAAATGGAATTTGTTTGGCCCTGTTTCTGATTACTATTCATACAGATAATTTTGCTGATGTGAAAATATTCTTGATTGCCTTCAACAATCCCATTTTTCCCCAAGATCTCTACTCATTTTGGTGTTACTCATGCCAAATCCCAACCACCGTTTTATTAAAAACCTTTCTGTTAAATACGTTGAACTTAAATCCAATATTCCTTTAATAAACTTATATGTAGAGTGCTTGTCATATTGGCCCACATCACAAATATTTAATGATTTTTTTTAGTTTGAAAATTATGTAACCTTTTTTTAATCTAAAGTGAAAAATGAAAGCGTTAGTCACTCAGCCATGTCAGACTCTGCAATGCCATGGGCTTAGCCCATCAGGCTCCTCTGTCCATAGAATTCTCCAGCAAGAATACTGGAGTGGGTACCCACTCCCTTCTTCCAGACCCAGGGATTGAACCCAGTTCTCCTGCATTGCAGGCAGATTCTTTACTGCCTGAGCCACCAGGGAAGCCCTTTTTATCTAAAGTTAACATCAAACTCCTCAAAATTCATTCAGCTATTTATCCATCCTACCAGTTATGCATCCATTCATCTATTCAATCATTCTGTCAGTCAAAAATATTTTTTGAGTGCTAAATATGAGTCAGAACCTTGTGAATAAGACACAGTCCCTGCCTTGTGGGTGATTATTGTCAAGTACGTAGATCTCAACTGAAATGGTCCGTGAGGATTTTCAAAAATTCGTATATCTGGATCTGATCCCAGAAATTCTTATTCAGATTGTTTAATGTAAGACTCAGTTATTTGAAATTTAAAACAAACAAATCAGATGATTTTGGTGTATTTACAAACCAAAATAAGAAATATTGGCTTATTAATCTCATATCAGGAATTTACATTATAATTCCCATGTTTTCCATTATGATAGGTAAAATGGAATGGCTTCAAGAATTTTCAAGGATCATAAACTAGGGGGAAAAAGTGAAAAACAGCTGATATTAGCACAGACATTCTTCTTCTATCTACACTGATATTTTCACACTACTTGCTCTATCAGAATGCTTTCTCTTCTTGCCAGAAAATCAAACTAAAACCTGATCAGTCTGTATAAAACTACAAATTTTTAAAGTATACAAAAATAGAAAAATGCTAGATGACATCATAGAAAACAATAAGCAAATATTGAGATCACTGGAAATGCTATAGAACAAATACGCTTTTTTCAATAAATAAACTGAATGCAAAAATATGGAGGGAAATACTATATTCTGAAAGAGACTTAAGAGACCTCTCTAACAATTACGAAATATGAACCTTATATGAATACTAATTTTTAAAAAAACTATTAAAAATACAAAGCCATCAGGGAACTTTGGCTATTGCCTTATCTGATGTTATTAAAGAGCTTTTACTAACTTCTTTAAGTCTAAAGTGGTATTTTAAAAAGTTTTAATTTTACTAGAGATGCCTATTAAAATATTCATAAAAGAAATTATATCATGCCAGGAATTTACTTTAAAATAATCTGAGTGGAGAATCGTTGTAGGTATATATAAAACAGAATTGGCCATGGTTTGATAACTGTGGAAGTTAGAGAATGTGGGCTTCTATTTTTGTTATATATTTGACACTTGTCATAATAAAATTCTGAGAAACAATGCTGCTACATATGCTGCCTGAAAGGAGGGTAAAATCCACTTGAATCTCGTGCCATGGGTAGTGCCCAGCTCTAGAGGAGCAGAGCAAGTCTGAAATTTCATTTTTTGAGTGGTACCGTTTGCAAGCAGGGCCAAGTATGAATCTCGGCTTCTCTTCCTGTCTTCTCCACTTTCATCCCGAAATTGCTCAAGCCAGAAGTTTGCATTTCATTCATGACATTCAGTGCCACCTCCCTCAGTTCCCACTCCTATCTCTTCATCACTTCCTAAGACCTTTCACCTTAATCTCCAAATATCGTCTGATGCTTTGAGAGTTGTGAGACTCCCCCCCCACCCCATTTCTATTGCCACTTCTCTTTCCAGAAATACTGTGCATCCTAACTGGTTTATCTTTCTCTAATGTTGAACTTTTGAACATGCAAGTTTGGTTATATCACATCCCTACTTCAAACCTCATAAAGACTCATTACTATTTATACAAATAAATCTTAAAATTTTATTAAAATATATGGAGTACTACACAAGGTCCCTGACCAACTCTTTTATCTTGAGCCTTGCTCAGTGTGTTCCAAACTTTCCATCAGCGGTAAAAGAGAGGCATTTTAACCTTCTTTTAATCATCTATCCAGTCGCTCAGTCATGTCTGACTCTTTGCGACCCCATAGACTGTAGCCTACCAGGCTCCTCAGTCCATGGAATTTTCCAGGCAAGAGTACTGGAGTGGGTTGCCATTTCCTTCTCCAGGGGATCTTCCCAACCCAGGGATCTTACCCGGTTCTCCCTCATTCCAGGCAGACGCTTTAACCTCTGAGCCACCAGGGAAGCCCCATCCAAAGTGGTAGGTTGTCCAAATTCTACACTGCTGACAACATCCATGTTATTTTGTATGTAAATCTGCAACACCCTTCCATTGTGTGTGACATATACTTCCCTGCTTTCTATGGATTTGTCTATATAACTTCCTTCAACCAATAAAATGGGGTAAAAATGAGAGTACCGTTTTGAGGCTCAGTTCCAGATGTGTATTCTTTCTTGTGCTCTTGTGCACACCATGAGGAGAACACACCCGGGGTGATCTGCTGTTCCCAGGAGGAGGGTGAAGGCTCAGTGGGTACAGTCTTTATCAGCAAACCCTTGGACAGCCCTCAGACTTAAGTGATAAACTGACGTCTTAGTGATGTTTGCTGTTTTTATTATATAGCTGTTTGTTAATAGCATTGTCATGCCTGTGATTGACTTATCCACCTTGCAAAGTAGGATTTACTAATTCCTACCATGCCTCATAACCTCAGTGAAGTGAAGCGAAAGTTGCTCAGTTATGTCCAACTCTTTGCAACCCCATGGACTATACAGTCCATGGAATTCTCCAGGCCAGAATACTGGAGTGGGTCACAGTTCCCTTATCCAGGGGATCTTCCCAACCCAGGGATAGAACCTAGGTCTCCCGCATTGCAGGCAGATTCTTTACCAGCTGAGCCATGAGGGAAGCCCTATGGTGAAAAAGCATAAGTGTGTTATCCAGCTCTGGATCTATGGCTGGGAAGTTGCTTGATCTAGGATAGTCACACAGTCACTTTAACTCAGAGACTCAGGTTCCTTAATTGAAAGAGAATTGAAAAACCCCCCTCTCTCCTTCAAGTGAGAATAAAGTAAGGATATGAAAAAGGGCTTTACAAAATATGAAGCACCTGTGCTCTGTGGGTCCAAAGACTTTCTCCCTCCTCCACATTACAGGAGCTTGGTCACCAGCCCAACCCTCTGAACATTTGCTCCATTTCCAAAGATGGACAACCTGTCTGGATGTGGATCAGATCTTAGAAACTCTGAATCACTGTGTCTACTGAAGAGTCTTGCAGACCTGAGTGGTATCCAATTTCATAATTGATAGAGTGACTCAGTCATTTTCAAATATCTGGTTTCAGCAGGCAGAGAATCTGTGAGCTGAGCAAGCTTTACCCATCATGTCATCACCACCATCAGGCTGAACCCTCAGGCAATCCCTCTCAAGTTCCCAAGTGCTATAGAAATCTGGAGCAAATAAGCTAATAGATGGAGTCTTTGTCTTTCTAATTTTGCTTTGCTAAATTAATTTTTCTAGGTACATAGAAGGGAGGAGGAGGGTAACCTCAACTCTATGGAACTATGATTAAAAGGGAGTTAGTATACCTTCCACATGTTCTAAATTACACCTTGTTGTGTATGTGTTTATATTTGTGTTTGTGTGTGTACATGGAAGAGAGGTGGATGTTTGTGTTAGGATGGGGGGAATAAAAGAAATAAAATGGAAAACCTGCTTTTATTTTCTTCTTTTTGCTAATATCAGGAATTTTAGTCTGGGAAGTAACTCAAAAGTATTTTAAATTTATCGCATGTTCCCTAGTTATTCACATATCTCAGAAAGAATGAGCAAGATATTCTGCTTAACTTTCAGACCTTTATTTTTTTTCTCCCTATCTCCATCAAGGCTATGGTTTTTGCAGTGGTCATGTATGGATGTGAGAGTTGGACTGTGAAGAAAGCTGAGCGCTGAAGAATTGATGCTTTTGAACTGTGGTGTTGGAGAAGATTCTTGAGAGTCCCTTGGACTGCAAGGAGATCCAACCAGTCCATCCTAAAGGAGATCAGTCCTGGGTGTTCACTGGAAGGACTGAGACAGATGTTGAAGCTGAAACTCCAATACTTTGGCCACTTCATGCGAAGAGTTGACTCATTGGAAAAGACTCTGATGCTGGGAGGGATTGGGGGCAGGAGGAAAAGGGGACAACAGAGGATGAGATGGCTGGATGGCATCACCAACTCAGTGGACATAGGTTTGGGTAGACTCCGGGTGTTGGTGATGGACAGGGAGGCCTGGCATGCTGCGATTCATGGGGTTGCAAAGAGTTGGATACAACTGAGTGACTGAACTGAACTAAAGTGATCTCTATCATTATCTCTACTATATGTACACATACCCACACAACTTTTTTTGATTACTTATCCTTCAAGTTTTAATTTGGACACTGATAGTAAATGGTTAAGAGTTCAAGCTTTAGAGATAGACCTCCTGACATCAAATACCCAAGTGGCGCTACTGGTAAGGAACCCATCTGCCAATGGAGAAAACATAAGAGATTCAATCCCTGGCTTGGGAAGATCCCCTGGAGGAGGGCATGGCAACCCACTCCAGTATCCCATGGACAGAGGAGCCTGGTAGGCTATGATCCACAGAGTCACAATGAGTCAGACACAACTGAGGCAACTTAGCATGCCTACGTTTATCCTCCTGGCCAAGCAGTGTTTTCACCTGCACAGTAAGGTGATCATAATAGAATCTATGTTATAAATTATGAGAATGAAATGACTCAATATATAAATATAATAAATGATTGGCAAATAGAACTACCTAAGTGTTCACAGTTGTTATTAGGTATCATTTCCCTAGAAATATTCCCAGTATATATTATGATCTTTAGAAGGGACAACTTTCATTCTTCCATAGCACTCATTTTCTTATTTGCTATTAGACTGAAATCAGTAGGGGAGGAGGAACCTAAAATATGCTAATATTTTATACCAGAATCGTCATAGTGCTTGTCACTTAATAGGCACTGACCATTTTGTGAATAGGTGACTATATAAGTGGGATCATAAGATTAGGAGAGGTCTTGAAGGTCACCTCCTCCAACATTGTTCTTTACATTATCCCTTCATACCTTATCTTACAGTTTGATCACCTCTAGTACTTGGGACCTTGCTGCTGCTGCTGCTGCTGCTGCTAAGTTGCTTCAGTTGTGTCTGACTCTGTGTGACCCCATAGACAGCAGCCCACCAGGCTTCCCCGTCCATGGGATTCTCCAGGCAAGAATACTGGAGTGGGTCCTTGCTGCTACTGCTGCTGCTAAGTCGCTTCAGTCTCTATCAAATATATCCCTGAACAGCTCTAATTGTGTTACAGAGTCCAAGCTCAGTCTTTTGCCGCACTACCAGCCAATAATTGGGAGACAAGGTGTTGAGGCAAAAAATAACAACTTTATTTGGAAAGCTGGGTATCTGAGGAGATGGTGGACTGGAGTCCTAGAGTACTGTCTCATCTAGGTCTGGATGCTAGTTTTTTTTATAGAACAGAGAGAGGTAATCACTTTCTACATGACTTCAACTCAGAAAATATCACATATTTCCTCCTTGGGTGTCTCAATATTTATTTCAGTAGTGAACACAGCAGTACAACAAATACTTTCAAAAGTATGTTCTAGGGATTGGTATCTCTACAGATGTTAGGAGATACAGCCAAAAACGTAAAAGTTACAGTGAGTTTGGGAAATACTGTGATCAATATTAAATGGTATGCTTTCCAGAAGATTTCTTAGCATTGTTAAGACTCTAATGTGCTTTGTGTGTCTAAAGCTCTTGCAATATGCTGCTGCTGCTGCTCAGTCGCTTCAGTCATGGCCGACTCTGTGCGACCCCATACACGGCAGCCCAGCAGGCTCCCCCGTCCCTGGGATGCTCCAGGCAAGAACACTGGAGTGGGTTGCCATTGCCTTCTCCAATGCATGCGTACTCGCTCAGTCGCTTCAGTCATGTCTGACTCTGTGCGACCCCATGGACAGCAGCCCTCCAGGCTCCTCTGTCCACAGGATTTTCCAGGCAAGAATACTGGAGTGGGTTGCCATTTCCTTCTCCTTGCAATATGCAGCCTGTCTTAAAATTATTTGAACAAATAAATGATTAGTTTTCCTAGGGCATCTTATATGACTTCCTTTCCATGGAAAACACATTTAGGGATACTGAATCAATATTGGTATAAACTGTCGACTAGATATTCTCATGTCTCATTTTTTTAACTCCATTCTTTTTGACAAAAAATAAACATTTAATTTTAGTGTAACAGAATGGTTAAGATAGTAGAGATAATTCTTGTATATTGTACACCTAGATTCTCCTCAATATCTTGCACCACTATGGCATATCTGTCACAATTATCACACCAATATTGCTTATATTGTTATTAAAGTCAGTTCTTTATTCATATTTCCTTAATTTTTCCTGGTTGTTCTTTTGGTTTGTTTGCTTCAGGATTCCGTCCTAGGATATCACATTACAGTAGCCTTTATCTCCTTAGGCTCCTTGTTGTGACAGTATCTCAACTTTTCCATGTTTTTGATGAACTTGACAGTTTTTGTAGTGTACTGACCAAGTGTGTTATAGAATTCTATCTCAGTTGGGATTTAGCTACTGCTTTTCCTCATGATTAGACTGAGGCAGTGTTCATGTCAAGGGTACATATTATTAATGTGTCATGTCACTTGGGTCACTGGGCTTGAGGTAATATTTGTAAGGTTTCATCACTGTGAAGTTCCTTTTTTTTCTTTCCTTTACATACTTAAGTCATAAAGAGTTATGTTCCACTACATTAAAAGCAGCTTATTACATGAACTGTTAGTAATTCTATATTAGTAATTAGTATTTCTATAAGTAATTTCTATATGGGATTTTAATTTTTCCCCATGTATTATTTGCTCAATTATTTATATCAGTATGGTCTCATATATATTTATTTTATACTTTGAATTATAATGCAACACCATTTTACTTTTGCCAAATATTCCAGCTTTGATTATTGGTAGCTCTTAGAATTGGGTCTGTAACCCTATTACCGGAGAAGGCGATGGCACCCCACTCCAGTACTCTTGCCTGGAAAATCCCATGGATGGAGGAGCCTGGTGAGCTGCAGTCTGTGAGTCGGACACGACTGAGCGACTTCATTTTGACTTTTGACTTTCATGCATTGGAGAAGGAAATGGCAGCCCACTCCAGTATTCTTGCCTGGAGAATCCCAGGGACGGCAGAGCCTGGTGGGCTGCTGTCTATGGGGTCGCAGAGAGTCGGACACGACTGAAGCGACTTAGCAGCAGCAGCAGCAGCAGCAGCAGCAACCCTATGACAGAACCCTATCATTATGTGTGGGGAGGTGTGGGTTGTGGGATAGTATGGGGTGTTGGTGTATGTGGTGTGTTTTAGTACTTTCTTACTTTCTAGCATTACAGAATGCTATGCTTATCTTGTATATTTCCTTCCCTACTAGGTGTACTCCTTGCAACTGAGGTACTTTTGGCTCATCTTCTGTATTCCCCTGTCCTTGTCTTAGAATCAGCTATTTCTCTAAGGAATATGAGAAACAAAGATCTAAATGATATGGAAATATATGTGTATATATACTAATTTATGTGGACATGTATTTTTATTAATATTTCTAACGGTAATTCCTATGTTAATAATGTGTGCTCAGTGACTCAATCGTGTCTGACTCTTTGCAAACCCCATGGATTGCCTGCTAGGTTTCCCTGTTCAAGGAATTTTCCAGACAAGAATACTGGAGTGGGTTGCCATTTCCTATTCCGTCGATCTTCCTGACCCAGTGTTCTAACCTGAATCCCTTGCATCTCCTGCATTGGCAGGTGTATTCTTTACCACTGCGCCACCTGGGAAGCCCCCAGTGTCAAAAATAGTAAGTTAAATACGAGTTCATATCACTGTCTAAAATTCTAGTTCATTACGATATGAATCATTCTAGTCTTCTCTTCCTGCCTGTCTGTAACCTCGTATCTGAACATTGGGTAAACTGATTCTAACCATTTCTTATTCATAAACATAAGTGGGGGAGGGTGGTTGCAAGGTGACTTGAGGCTTCTTTCAGAGGCCCCTTTTTCTAAAGAACCTGCATTTCTGATACTATCTCCTCAATGATGATCTAAAGTGTTCTCCATAATTACTCTTCAGAACCAAACCATTTTGGAATCAAATACCTCCAAATACATACAGGGTGTCTTGTGAAGAACTTTTGCCTATTGAATGCCTTCTCAGTGACAACACTTTATTAGGAAGTTTGCTTTAATTAACACAAGTAATATTCAAGTGGATTCAAGATTACTGGGAGAAATATCAATAATCTCAGATATACAGATGACACCACCCTTATGGCAGAAAGCAAAGAAGAACTAAAGAGCCTCTTGATGAAAATGAAAGATGAGACTGGAAAAGTTGGCTTAAAGCTCAACATTCAGAAAACAAAGATCATGGCATCTGGTCCCATCAGTTCATGGGAAATAAATGGTGAAACAGTGGAAACAGTGGCTGACTTTATTTTTGGGGGCTCCCAAATCACTGCAGATGGTGACTGCAGCCATGAAATTAAAAGACGCTTACTAATGGCACCCCACTCCAGTACTCTTGCCTGGAAAATCACATGGATGGAGGAGCCTGGTAGGCTGCAGTCCATGGGGTCGCTAAGATTTGGACACGACTGAACGACTTCACTTTGACTTTTCACTTTTATGCATTGGAGAAAGAAATGGCAACCCACTCCATTATTCTTGCCTAGAGAATCCCAGGGATGGGGGAGCCTGGTGGGGTGCCATCTATGGGGTCGTACAGAGTCAGACACGACTGAAGTGACTTAGCAGCAGTAGCAGCAGTACTCCTTGGAAGGAAAGTTATGACCAACTAGACAGCATATTAAAAAGCAGAGACATTACTTTGCCAACCAAGGTCCGTCTAGTCAAGACTCTGGTTTTTCCAGTGGTCATGTATGGATGTGAGAGTTGGATTATAAAGAAAGCTGAGCGCCGAATAATTGATGCTTTTGAACTGTGGTGTTGGAGAAGACTCTTGAAAGTCCCTTGGACTGCAAGGAGATCCAACCAGTCCATTCTAAAGGAAATCAGTCCTGGATGTTCACTGGAAGGGACTGATGCTGAAACTGAAGCGCCAATACTTTGGCCACCTGATGTGAAGTACTGACTCATCTGAAAAGACCCTGATGCTGGGAAAGATGGAAAGCAGGAGAAGGGGCCGACAGAGGATGAGATGGTTGGATGACATCACCAACTCAACGCACATGAGTTTGAGTAAACTCCGGGAGTTGGTGATGGACAGGAAGGCCTGGCATGCTGCAGTCCATGGGGTTGCAAAGAGTCAGACACAACTGAGTGACTGAACTGAACTGAACTGAATATTCAAGTGTCTATGAGGAATGAAGCTTTACTATGGTCATTTACAAATGAAGAAATATAGGGTTAGAAACATCAGAAATTGCTTCAACTGATGTAGTGACAATGTAGCAGGGCAGAAATACAGTGCATACAGTCTCATTTCAATGGAACTTTACATGGATCGGTCATTGGAATGCCTGCCAGATTCTTTAGGCAATAAAACTGCGTGTCTTTATCATTGTATCATCACATTTGGTCTCTCCTGAAGACTTTTCCAGCATACAAGTTGTTTTATTCACAACTTACCAGCTTTGTGACCTAGAATATAGTGGAAACTCAGTAGATATTTATTGAGTACATGAATATCAAGCTCATGGAATTATAGTTGACCCTCAAATAACACAAATTTGAACTGCTAAGGTTCCCTTACACATTATTTTTTAGTAGTAAATGCTGCAATATTACTTCATTCACAGTTCATTGAATTTGTGTTTATGGAGGGCCTACTGTAAACTATACTTGGATTTTCAGCTGCATGGAAGGTCAGTTACCCTAAATTCCCATGTTGTTGAAGGATCAACAATATTTAGATTTTGTTCATAAAACTTGTTTTGCTCTAGACATCTTGGCCTTCTTTATGTCCTTCAGAAAACCAAGCTTGCAACTTCTTCAGAACCACTGCATTTTTTGTTCTCACCAATCTTACGTTCCCTTGTGCTTCTGGCTCTGGCACTGGTATTTAATATTATCAGACATTGGGTCAGACCATAGGATTTATCCAGGGCTCCTAAATCTTCTTTCACCACCTCCTTTAGATTCAACTGTTAAGTATGTTTGTTCCTCCACAAGAACTTAGATTTCCCTGCAGCCCATCTTCTCTCTCAGTTCAGTTCAGTTCAGTCGCTCAGTCGTGTCTGACTCTTTGCGACTCTATGAATTGCAGCACGCCAGGCCTCCCTGTCCATCACCAACTCCTGGAGTTCACTCAGACTCACATCCATTGAGTTGGTGATGCCATCCAGCCATCTCATCCTCTGTCATCCCCTTTTCCTCCTGCCCCCAATCCCTCCCAGCATCAGAAACTTTTCCAATGAGTCAACTCTTAGCTTTGCATGAGGTGGCCAAAGTACTGGAGTTTCAGCTTTAGCATCATTCTCTCTCAGTGAATGGTAAAACTTTATTTGGTTTCCAATCTCCTCTACAGTTTTAGTCACAGGTATCAGACCACTGAGGCGAGTATAAGAACACTTTGCCGGAACTCTAAGACAATTCTCAGGCTTAAAAGCTAGTGGTAAACTCAGCAGTTGAGTGTCAAAACATCAGAGGAAGCTTGGCCAACCAGTAAGTTTCCAAGGAGATTCCATATCAATGTTACCCTTGAAACCCTTGAGAGAAGAGCTAAGCTTTTTTTTCTGTATAAATATTTGATTAAAATAATTTTAAATGTATTTTAAGATTTAACATGAAAAAAATATTTTGTTTTCAACCACAAGGAATCATTTTAGTTGACTTGGCATCACTGACTGAATAATATGAGCTGAAGGGATAAAGTGGGAAATGTAGCTTCACTTAATGCAGTCCTTTCCCCCCTTGCTCCCCCTCTCCCAAGACAGCACGTTAATCAACCTCAGCTGACTGTTCATTCTTCTCTTTAATAATACCTGTACCAAATGTGAGATGATGCATGTGTTTAATTCCTAGAAGAGATGACTCCAGATATGGAGTTCATGGGAGAAAGGATACAATTACAAAAGTGTAGTCAAAAGAGGCTGAGGTGGGTGTGAGGAAGCTGGAGTTTATTTCTTTTGTTTTAGCTGATTTCTTAGACATCATGGAACATAAGTTCTCAACTAAGAGAGCCTGAATAGGCCTTCGAGAAAACTTCATCCAAACCCTGATTTTACAAGTGAGAAACTGAGGCCCAGAGGGATAAGTGATAGTATCAGCCTAAGGGACTCAGATCTGAATTTTCTTCCAGCCAGCTCTGCACTGAACCATGTAATTTGGGTGAAATAACAGCATTCTATCAACACTTAGCATCTATTTTCTCAGCATATAATATTTGCCCAATTTCTTGTCATTTGGCCTATCCTTTATTGAACAGGCTCTTGGGTTAATGACAAATTCATAGTCACAAAAGTCATTCATATATTTTTTTTAACATTCTGAGCTATTTACACAGTGGAGACAGTTTTCATGACAGTAGTTTCTTATCTAACAATCAACTACCTCAGTTTTTTGTTTTTTTGGTGTGTTTTTCAACTACTTTGGAACTGGCTATACTTATATTTCCTATCTTCTATATTCAGTAGTGAGCCAGTAAATGTTTAAGAACTCTGGTTCCCTGGGATGGTGAGGGAAAGGGCGCTTGATCATACTGTTTGCTGGTGTCTATTGTTTAAATATTTCCAGTACAGTCAAGTTCAAGTTTTGTTTTTGTTTTTTGTTTTTTGTTGTTGTTGTTTAGCCACTAAGTTGTGTCCGACTCTGAGGACCTATGGACTGTAGACCACCAGACTTCTCCGTTCATAGAATTTCCCAGGCAAGAATATTGGAGTGGGTTGCCATTTCCTGCTCCAAGGGATCTTCCTGACCCAGGGATAGAACCCACATCTCCTGCATCTCCTGTGTTGGCAAGCAGATTCTTTACCACTGAGCCACTAGGGAAGCTTCTAGTTCAACTTACCAGTGTAATAAGTCAGTGAATTTGGAGTTAGTAAGGAGAATGCAAAACCCATTCAGGCAAGTCTAGGCAAGCTAGATCCAGCACATAACTACAGTCACCCTTTCAGACGTAGTCTTTAGATTTCTCATTTTTCCCCTCTGCAAATTCATCCATATTTATTATTTACATACCTAGTAATACTATAGAAACGACTACTGCATATTTTACTGCAGTTCATAATTTCTCTCGTTTCCATTCAGCATTTCTAATCTCTGCTGTAACCTTAAGTTATATTTTCATGATAGTCACTCAAATTATTATCTTCCCCAACAATCCTGTCCCTTCTAATTTGCCATTTTTGGCATCCCAAACTTTCTGACCAGCTAAGTTCAAGATGCTCTCTCCATTCTTTTTATTTATTCTTGCCCCCACATCTAACCAATACCTGAGCCCTATTAAAAAATATACACACATTAATTGATGCACTTAAACACTCATTTCCTCAATTTACAAACCCCAGATTATTTTCATCACTGAAATGGAATTTGACGTATTCTCCTGCCTCAAATGTCTCCTTTGGCAAATGTGCCATTCACACGTAGTATGAGAAAATTTTTCTAAAGATAAGAACTTTCCATTTTCCACCATTAAGTCACTTCTCATGGAACGTGTCCCCTCAAATATTGTATGATGGACTCACATCTGAAGATTAGAATTCTGACATATTCTGGCTAAGTTCTCTGTTCAGGATATCACAGATCTACTCAAAATGTCAGTCAAGCTGAACGCTAGCAAAACAAGACAAACCGGTTTTGATGCCTAGTCTTCTTCTTGACCAAATTCAGTTCTTTGTGGTTGCAGAACTGAAGTCTGTACTTGCTGGTTGTCAATCAAAGGTTTCTTTCAGCTTTCAGGTGCTGCCTGCATTCCTTACCACCTGACCGATTCCTGCTTTAAGCCAACAAAAGTGCATCAAATCATTCTCATGCTTCCAAACCACTGACATCTGCCATCAGCCAGCATAAACTCTTTTCTCTTAAAGGGATCATGTGATTAATTTGGGGACCTTAATTGCACCTATATAACCTCTTCGCTATAGTACCTATATTAGAGTAATTTGAGTAACTAGCAGTAGGTGTATGTATACTTTAGGCTGGGAATATTGGAGGACTTAGATTTGTGTCCATCATAACAGCTGTTACTGTATTTTGTTTTTTGTTTTCTTGACATCCTTTAGGTCAGAACTTTAATATTTCACCATATGGAGGCTTTATCTTCACAACTGTAATTTTATCATAGCTTCTTGTTTGTTTTCTTCATAATTATCAAAATCCATAGCCATTTCATCTGACTATGCATTTTCTTGTTTTTCTCTCCCACCAGATGCAAGTTCTATAAAGGTGAAGTATTTTTTGTCACAACTAATCATTAGCATAAGGTTATGCTGTAAACCTTTAATAAAGGTTCATTAATCAAATTATTCAATGCAGTAATAAGAATTTAATTTATAATAAATTCTTTTATTAAGTCATTAAGTGCTTGATGATGACAAGAAAAAAGTGTTTGGAATCCTTCTTCTTTCACTCTTCATAGAAAGTTTTCCCATATTTTCATACAAAATTGGCCTTAAGCAGGGTAGGAGTTAGCTATATTTTCCTTTTACCCCCATTTTTCATTGTGAAAATTTTCAAATTTACACAAAACTATAGATAGTAGTATAAGGAACCCATAATTCACCTTCAGTAATTACAAGATTTTTGGTAATCTTGTCTCTCGCAAGACAGTCTGTCCCATCAGGAAGCTTCCATAAGTCTCTTATCCTTATCCATCAGAGGGTAGACAAAATGAAAACCACAATCACAAACTAACCAAACTGATCACACAGGCCACAGCCTTGTCTAACTCAATGAAACTATGAGCCATGCCATGTAGGGCCACCCAAGATGGATCATGGTAGAGAGTTCTGACAAAATATGATCCACTGGAGAAGGGAATGGCAAACTGCTACAACATTCTTGCCTTGAGAACTTCATGAACAGTATGAAAAGGCAAAAAGATATGACACTGGAAGATGAACTCCCCAGGTTGGTAGATGCCCAGTATGCTACTTGAGAAGAGTGGAGAAATGACTCCAGAAAGAGTGAAGAGATGGAGCCAAAGCATAAACAACACCCAGCTGTGGATGTGACTGGTGATGGAAGTGAGTCCAATGCTGTAAAGAACAATATTGAATAGGAACCAGGAATGTCAGATCCATGAATCAAGGTAAATTCAAAGTGGTCAAACAGGTGATAGCAAGAGTGAACATCAACTTTTTAGGAATCATTGAACTAAAATGGATTAGAATGGGTGAATATAACTCACATGACCATTATACCTACTACTCTGGGCAAGAATCCCTTAGAAGAAATGAACTAGCCCTCATAGTCAACAAAGAGTCAGAAATGCAGTGTTTTATTGCAGTCTCAAAAATGACAGAATGATCTCTCTTCATTTCCAAAACAAACCATTCAGTGTCACAGTAATCCAAGTCTATGGCCCAACCACTGATACCAGAGAAGCTGACATTGAAAGGTTCTATGATGACCTACAAGAACTTCTAGAACTAGCACCAAAAAAAGATGTCCTTTTCATCATACAGAACTGGAATGCAAAAGTAGGAAGTCAAGAGATAACTGGAGTAACAGGCAAGTATGGCCTTGGAGTACAAACTGAAGTAGGGCAAAGGCTAACAGAGTTTTGCCAAGAGAACACACTGGTCATAGCAAACACCCTCTTCCAACAACACAAGGGAAGACTCTACACGTGGACATCAGCAGGTGGTCAATATGGAAATCAGATTGATTATATTATTTGCAGCCGAATATGGAGAAGCTCTATACAGTCAGCAAAAACAATACTGGGAGCTGACTGTGGCTCAGATCATGAACTCCTTATTGCCAAATTCAGACTTAAATTGAAGAAAGTAGGGAAACCCACTAGACCATTCAGGCATGACCTAAATCAAATCCCTTACTATTATACAGTGGAAGTGACAAATAGATTCAAGGGATTAGATCTGATAGAATGAGTGCCTGAAGAACTATGGATGGAGGTTCATGACATTGTACAGGAGGCAGTGATCAAGACCATTCCCAAGAAAAACAAATGCAAAAAGGCAAAATGGTTGTCTGATGAGGCCTTACAAATAGTTGAGAAAAGAAGAGAAGTGAAAAGCAAAGGAGAAAAGGAAAGATATACTCATCTGAATGCCAACTTCCAAAGAATAACAAGGAGAGATAAGAAAGGCTTCCTCAGTGATCAATGCAAAGATAGAGGAAAACAATAGAATGGGAAAAACTAGAGATCTCTTTAAGAAAATTAGTGATACCAAGGGAACATTTCATTCAAAGATGGGCATAATAAAGGACAGACGCGGTATGGACCTAACAGAAGCAGAAGATATTAAGAAGAGTTTGCAAGAATACACAGACGCACTATTAAAAAAAATTGTAATGGCCCAGATAACCACAGTAGTGTGATCACTCACCTAGAGCCAGACATCCTGGAATCCAAACTCAAGTGGGCCTTAGGAAACATCACTATGAGCAAAACTAGTGGAGGTGATGGAATTCCAGTTGAGCTATTTCAAATCCTAAAGGATCATGCTGTTAAAGTGTTGCACTCAATGTACCAGCATATTTTGGAAAACTCAGCAGTGGCCACAGGACTGGAAAAGGTCAGTTTTCATTCCAATCCCAAAGAATGTTCAAACTACTGCACAATTGCACTCATCTCACATGCTAGCAAATGCTCAAAATTCTCCAATCGAGGCTTCAACAGTACATGAGCCAAAAACTTCCAGGTGTTCAAGCTGAATTTAGAAGAGGCAGGAACCAGAGATCAAATTGCCAAAATCTGTTGGATCATCAAAAAAGCAAGAGAGTTCTAGAAAAACATCTACTTCTACTTTATTGACTACACCAAAACCTTTGATGATGTGGATCAAAACAAGTTGTGGAAAATTCTTCAAAAAATGGGAATACCAGACCACCTGACCTGTCTTCTGAGAAATCTGTATGCAGGTCAAGAAGCAACTGGTAGAACTGGACATGGAACAATGGTTTGGTGCCAAACTGGGAAAGGAGTACCTCAAGGCTGTATATTGTCACCGTGCTTATTCAACTTATATGCAAAGTACATCATGTGAAATGCCAGGTTGGATAAAGCACAACCTGGAATCAAGATTGCCAGGAGAAATATCAATAACCTTAGATATGCAGAGCCACCACCCTTATGGTGGAAAGCAAAGAGGAACTGAAGAGCCTCATGATGAAAGTGAAAGATGAGAGTCAAAATTCTGGCTTAAATCTCAGCAATTAAAAAAAACTAATATCATGTCCTCTCGTCCCATCTCTTCATTGAAGATAGATGGGTAAACAATGGAAACAGTGACAAAGTCTGTTTTCTTGGTCTCCAAAATTACAGCAGATGATGACTGCAGCCATGAAATTAAGGACACTTGCACCTTGTAAGTAAAGCTATGATCAACCTAGACAGCATATTAAAAGGCAGAGACATTACTTTGCTGACAAAGGTCTGTCTAGTCAAAGCTACAGTTTTCCAGTAGTCATGTACAGATATGACAGTTAAACCATAAAGAAAGCTGAGCATTGAAGAAGTAATTTTTCTGAACTCTCGTGTTGGAGAAGACTCTTGAGCGTCCCTTGGACTGCCAGGAGATCAAACCAGTCAATCCTACAGGAAATCAGTCCTGAATATTCACTGGAAAGACTGATGCTGAAGCTGAAGCTCATTACTTTGGCCACCTGATAGGAAGGACTGACTCATTGAAAAAGACCCTGATGCTGGGAAAGATTGAAGGTGGGAGGAGAAGGGGACGACAGAGGATGAGATGGTTGGATGGCATCACAACTCGATGGACATGAGTTTGAGTAGGCTCCAGAAGTTGGTGATGGACAGGGAAGTCTGGCATGCTGCATTCCATGGGGTCACAAAGAGTCAGACATGACTGAGCAACTGAACTGAACTGCTGGTCCTCAGTCATCCAAATTTTTTACTTTTTTCTAGATTATTAGAAATCAAATCCTGAGCATCAAGTCACTTCTTTTGTAAGTAATTTGCTAATTTTTTTCTTAATAACAAAAATGGTTCTTTTTCAATATCCTTACGTATTATCTAACACCCAATGCATAATCAAATGTCATAATTATTGATATTTTTGATTTAGGATATAGATAAGTTCCATGGATTGCATTTATTATATTTTTATAGTTGAGCCTGATTCATTTCTTCCATATGCAATCACACCCTGGAAATTTCTCTGCATCTGCTTTATCTATAATGATTCTTTTTTCCACTGTGTTGTCATTCTGGTAGACTTTTAGGTAAATAGTACTGGGAGTATTTTAAGAGAAAAAAGTATTATGAGTTCATGTATTTCCAATTCAAATGAAAAATTAAGGGTTTTCCATAACTTCTTTGATTTTTATGCTATGTCATATGTTTATTACATTGACAATCTTGATACTTAATAAAAAATGTATATGATTTGCATATATGTATACATGTGTATACATATGCATATAAATCAGTTAACACAGTATCAATTTTACTGCTAACAAGACTATAGAATGTGCCTTAAATACTTTAATGTGGATTATAATTCTTTTGTCCTTAGAATATATACCATCAGGGATAAAATACATGAACATTGTTTTATAAAATCAATAAAGGTAACTTTCATCTTCTGTTGCAGTGCAATGAATTTAATAAGCAGTTTGCTTCATTTGTTAAAAGGCATTTTTAATGAAAAGATGCTTAACACCCCTCATTATTTGAGAAATGCAAATCAAAACTACAATGAGATATCACCTCACAACGGTCAGAATGGCCATCATCACAAAAAGTCTACAAAAATAAAAGCTGGAGAGGGTGTGGAGCAAAAGGGAACCCTCTTGCCCTGTTGGTGGGAATGTAAACTGATACAGCCACTATGGAAGACGGTATGGAGAGTCCTTTAAAAACTAGGAATAAAGCCACCATATGACCCAGCAATCCCACTCCTAGGCATATGCCCTGAGGAAACCAAAATTGAAAAAGACACATGTATCTCAATATCCATTGCAGCATTATTTACAATAGTGTGGACATGGAAGCAACCTAGATGTCCATTGACAGATGAATGGATGAAGAAGCTTTGGTGCATATATATAATGGAATAGTATCACATTTGAGTCATTTCTAATGAGGTGGATGAACCTAGAGCCTATTATACAAAGTGAAGTGAGTCAGAAAGAGAAAGATAAATATCATATCCAAGTAAGAAAAGGAGTACGTCAAGGCTGTATATTATCAACCTGCTTATTTTACTTATATGCAGAGTACATCATGAGAAACGCTGGACTGGAAGAAACACAAACTGGAATCAAATTTGCTGGGAGAAATATCAATAACCTCAGATGCAGATGACACCACCCTTATGGCAGAAAGTGAAAAGGCACTAAAAAGCCTCTTGATGAAAGTGAAAGAGGAGAGCGAAAAGGTTGGCTTAAAGTTCAACATTCAGAAAACGAAGATCATGGCATCCGCTCCCATCACTTCATGGGAAATAGATGGGGAAACAGTGAAAACAGTGTCAGACTTTATTTTTTGGGCTCCCAAATCACTGCAGATGGTGACTGCAGCCATGAAATTAAAAGACGCTTACACCTTGGAGGAAAAGTTGTGACCAACCTAGATAGTATATTGAAAAGCAGAGACATTACTTTGCCGACTAAGGTCTGCCTAGCCAAGGCTATGGTTTTTCCTGTGGTCATGTATGGATGTGAGAGTTGGACTGTGAAGAAGGCTGAGCACCAAAGAATTGATGCTTTTGAACTGTGGTGTTGGAGAAGACTCTTGAGAGTCCCTTGGACTGCAAGGAGATCCAACCAGTCCATTCTGAAGGAGATCAACCTTGGGATTTCTTTGGAAGGAATGATGCTAAAGCTGAAGCTCCAGTACTTTGGCCACCTCATGCGAAGAGACTCATTGGAAAAGACTCTGATGCTGGGAGGGATTGGGGGCAGGAGGAGAAGGGGACGACAGAGGATGAGATGGCTGGATGGCATCATGGACTCGATGGACGTGAGTCTGAGTGAACTTCAGGAGATGGTGATGGACAAGGAGGCCTGGCGTGCTGCGATTCATGGGGTCTCAAAGAGTCAGACACGACTGAGCGACTGAACTGAACTGAACTTAACACATATATATGGAATCTAGAAAGATAGTGCCAGAGAATTTCTTTTCAGGGTAGCAATGGAGAAACAGATACAGAGAACAGACTTACAGACATGGGGAGAGGGGAGGAGAGGGTGAGATGTATGGAAAGAGTAACATGGAAACTTACATTACCATATATAAAGTAGAGAGCCAATGGGTATTTGCTGTATGTCTCAGGGAACTCAAACAGGGGCTCTGTATCAACCAAGAAGGGTGGGATGGGGAGGGAGATGGGAGGGAGTTTCAAGAAGGAGAGGACATATGTATACTTATGGCTGATTCATGTTGAGGTTTGACAGAAAACAGCAAAATTCTGTAAAGCAATTATCCTTCAATTAAAAAATAAATAAAAATTTTAAAATGTGCTTTTATTTCTTTCTTAAATTCAATCTTGTTTTTAGTTTGTAAAATATTTATATGATTCCAAATTAAAAGCTAAAAAATAAATTGCATTTATAAAAACTATGTTTTTCTTGCCCCTCCTTCTATCATTTTCCCTTTCTGACTCTATAGGTATATATTTTGTTAGATTTATTTATCTTTGCATTATGTGTATGCACGCATGTGTGTATTTCTCTCTTAGATATACAGAAGTTTTCACACTGCAAATACTGATCTGCACCTCCCTCTTCCCCCCTATACTTAACAGGAAATGATGGAGATATCCCATTTTCTCTATGAAGAGATCTATTTTTCCCTTTTTCTACACTCTTATAATATTCTATTATAGAAATCCATGGTTTATTCAAGCAGTCCATTATTGAAAGATGTACAAATGTTTATGAAAACAACAACAAAAAAAGATTTAGTCTTACAAAAAACTAAATTGTTTGTCATAAAATGGCTTCCCAGGTGGCTCAATGGTAAAGAATCCACCTGCTAATGCAGGAGATATAGGAGATATGTATTCAATCCTTGGGTTGGGAAGATCCCTCGGAGCAGAAAATGGAAAGCCACTCCATTGTTCTTGCCTAGAAAGTTCCATGGACAGAGAAGCCTTGTGGGCTACCGTCCATGGGGTCACAAAGAGCTGGACATGACGTAGCGACTAAGCAACAAGGTTATTTCCTATTTTGGCAGTTTAACTAGCTTTTGATGAGGTGGTATGGCTACTAGCAAAATTCACTGAGTCTTCTCTCCCTTTGCCTTTCCTCTGCAGGGAAAAAATGTGTACCTGCTATGCTTTGTGAGTGCTATGTAAAACCCCACATCAGAATCCTTATACCTATAGAAATTACTTTCTCTCACACCTCTATTTTATTCATTATCAGGTCACATATGGAACTCCAGATTTTCCATACATTATTCCATGATCAATTTATCTACTGCTGCATTCTTTCTGCTTTGAAATTGCATAACAGAATTACTCTTCTTGGAATGTAATCAGTAACCATCCTGTAGTTTTATTGAGATGTGACATATGTCAGTATCATATTATTTCCATGAAATATTGCATTCCTGTAAAGCAGAAACCTTCACATTTTTCCTGTATTTCTCATACACTCTCTTATTGGATTGATTACAAGGTAAGCATGCAATAAAAGTACTTACTGAATTGAATTATATCAAATTGGATTGATTCTCCTGGATCAACAGTATTTTCTGAGGCATGATATAGTTATTCTACTCTGAGCAAATATACCTTTCTGAAGCACAAAGCAGAGTGGAGCTTTTGTTAAAAAAAATTTTGGTTTCCAACAAAGAAAAACAATGGGCATATAAGTAGAAGGGTAGGTTACAACACAATCAGAGAGGTGTATTACTGTGGATCTGATTTAAAGGTAGTGATCCCACATTGCATGACTGATATAAGGAAATAAAAACTTATTTTAAAATTGTTAGGAAACATACAGTATAAAGAAATAAAATTTTCAGTAGAATCTGAATAAGAACAAAAGAGAAACATAGAATTTTTGATGACTGGAACTGACTCTAAATCAGTTGTGTCACTTTCTAATTATGTTAAATTGGACAAATTACTGAACCACATTGAGACAAAGGACACAGTAATAAGAGATTAAAATACCTTATAAAAAGATTAAATATCACAAAGTACCAAAATGTGATTTTTGACAATGCAGTTACTAGATATGATTACATAAACAGAGAATTAAAACCAAGAATAGTGAAATGACTTTCATAAAATCTCAAAAAGAGTTTAGTGACAGTTTTGAAATTTGATCTCAATATCTTTATTTCAGATCCAATTGTACTTCTGCCAGGACTTCAATATTTCATTATACTTCTAATATTGCCTTCTTCTACTAGCTTAATAAAGCAGGTAAACTGACACCCTTTAGTTAACCACCTTCGCCTCGTCTGCTCCATTTTCATTTGGAATTATACTAATATCTTTCTTTTTGAGTTACTCAACGTGGAAATATTTTCCTATGAACCTGAGCTTTGTTCTGCCACTTCATTGAATATGGACCCAAAATGATCACTTCCAGAGTCGTGATTTGCCATCACTTGAAGCTGTCAACCCACAAGTGGAAAGCTCTGAATTTTATAACTTATTCTTGGAGTCAGGTGTTCTGTTATATTCGATTTTTTCTTTCAACTGTGTTTAAGAAGACCACTATAGCATTTCCTTGCTCCTCAGGCTTCCAAGTATCCAATGTCAGTTCCTGAAGTAATGATAAAACCTGCCAAATCTGACCTTCTTTAAGCAACATCTCTCTCTTTTTTTCCTGAGGAAAACTGCAAAGATCAAGTCACAGCTGCACGTAGTACCTAATTAAACAAGTGTACGGAAGCAAAGAAAGGTCAGGTTGTCAAAAATCATTGCTGTATCTTTACTGGATTGTATTTAAAGACTGATTGCGGCAAGAAAATAACTCAATAAGGTGTGTGAGACTGGAATAACAAATGAACTCAAGGGGCAGACTTCTGTCTGGCATATAATGAAAGATTTCAAGATAAAAACCTAGGAGACAAATCGAGGGAAATGAAAGGGGAGAGTACGTGGTGAGTAAAACAAACAGCTGATATTAATATGAAAATGATATTCCATAGTCCTAGTTCAAGGAGGAAAAAGACAAAATTACAGATGACAGTCCATTGACTTGACTTTTTAAATCAAGGAGTAGAAAAAGATAGATAGTCATGTGAGATGTGGTATAAGAGGCCAATGTGATTACATGACCAAGATACAATAGTGAAAGGGGGAGATTAAATATTTTAAATATCACTAAAACGTATTTTGTCAGCCTGGCTTCCGAGGTTGCAAGTTGTTTATCTGAGGGGCTTTGTAGGCCTTTTGTTTCTCTTAGACCCTTTCAATATGAGCTGCAGTCAGAGAGACTTCTGAAGTGCTCACCCCAAGGAGACAAAAACACAAGCATTACTCCAAATTAGCAGCTTCTGCTTTAAGAAAAAAAGAAGTGGAAAATTATTTTGCCTCAAGTCTACTTTATTTTTGAAGTATTATAGACATAGGCCCATGGGAAATTCCTGGGGGTGCTAGTTAGCATCTGAGTATAATTTTCAGTTCAGTACACTTTGGTCTGTTTTTCAACTCTCCTGAATCTCTGAGGATCTGGTGTAATCTGAAGGATAGGTTCTGTGGCCTGTGGGAATGAACTGATTCTGTTTTGTTAGTAAACTGGAATATACATTTTGTGTATGTTTGAGAAGATTTGAGACTCCCTATCAATTCAAGAGAGAAAATCTACAATAGCATAACTACCTAAAACAAATAGGTATGCATGCTGGTGTATGTGTATATAATTAAAATATCACTTTATTCATTCTGTCATGCGCCCTTATTTTAGGCCTTTCCCAACATTATTTAAATATTTATGAGCTAAGCCATGTTAGAATCTATAACTCGCAAAAAAGAAGAAAGAACTCTTTTATTATTGTGACAGATGAGAATTCTGCCTTTTCCCTGAACCCTCAGAATGGCATGGGTGCCATCTTGCCACGAATAATTGACAATGCATTTAAATAGTGCTCCATTGCAAGTATAATTGCAATTTGTTGTAATTTCTGCTCAAATTCCTCCCAGACACAGTTGATTTATTTTGCAAATCAGTGCATCTAGAGGGTGTACTGTGTCGCATTATGGGCCTTTGATATAAAACCTTTGTTTTATAACAGGGAAAATAATTAGCTTTTGGATAAGCTTGAGTTGTGATGTCAGGCGCTATCCATGGTGCTGAAAGAAGTTATTAGCGCTGAGCTAATGAAGGCACTCAGCCAGGCTCTGCCACCTTACTAATTTGTCTCTTTGGGATTTTAGTAAAATTAAAAATGAGATAAGCACAAAATGGGATAAAGCTTATAGGAAAAAAAAAAACTAGTAAACTTGTTGCTAGAATCTATAGCGATTCCCACCCACTACCCGATAAAGCTAAATTTAAGGGAGTTTCATTTACTGAATAACTTGTTTGCCATCAAACCACTAGTTCCCTTAGTGTCATTGATGGTCTTGTTTAGGCATATTTTAATTAACTTTTATATAGGTTTTTCTATTTGGGATTTCAAATTCTGGGAATTATCAGCAAGTTGCAGTGTCAGCATTCATCCTTTGCCACTTAAGGGTATGGTTTGAGGGTATGCCCTTTCCAGACCACAAAGCAGATATGTATTAAAAGTTAATATTATAGTAGAAGTGGAGGTAAGTAAATGATAGCTACTTTCAAAAAATAATATTTCACCAAAGAATAATTCATTTTTGTCTGTCTCTCCCCCTTTGAATTTCTAAAATAAAATCTAATTGTTGAATGCCTCATGCTTCTTTTGACTTTTGGCAATGTCGGAGCTTCCTTGCACTGAAACCAGTAGTATGTGTAACTTGATGCTGCTGCTACTGCTGCTTCTAAGTTGCTTCAGTCGTGTCCACTCTGTGCGACACCATAGATGGCAGCCCAACAGGCTCCGCCGTCCTTGGGATTCTCCAGGCAAGAACACTGGAGTGGATTGCCATTTCCTTCTCCAGTGCATGAAAGTGGAAAGTGAAAATGAAAGTGAAGTAGCTCAGTTGTGTCCGATTCTTAGTGACCCCACGAACTGCTAGTTAGGGCCATATTTAGGCTCAGCTCTAAGCAAAATCACCAGCTGGTTATTCTATGTTCTTATTAGTTTATAAAATAATACTCAGGTATGCAACAGTAATCACAAAGATGTGATGCTGGGTGGGTCAGGGGATCATGTTAAATTGACCTTCATGAATAACAGGTGAGGTTCCATTTCACTTTATTCTTGTTCATTTTAAAATCAGCATTAACTTTTCTGGCACATAATTTTTCATTGTTGAACACAGCTCTATCAGAGTGATTCACAGTCTTTAATATTAGTGATTATGGCCCATTTCAGTTACACAGTGTGTTATACAGTTTGTTGCATTACTCTCCATATGTCTGCTGTTTGACTCTGTTGGAAAAGATTAAATGTGGAAGGAGTGGTAAGAAGCCAGGGTTCTGTGCGTGAAAAGGGATCCTATAAACATTTATATAGTAATGTGGAGAAATTTGGATACATAAGTAAGTTTCTCAAAATCGTAAGATATAGAGATGAGATAATTCATCTTATTGTGTCATTTGACACTAATAGTTTAATTTTCATCTCTAACTTCAATATATATTTTAAATTATACATAAAATTCATGGAGATAAAATGCATACAATAAAACCATCCATTTAAATGTGCACTCTGAAGAATTTGATTAAAGTATATACCCATATAACCACCTTCAGTTCAGTTCAGTCCAGTCGCTCAGTTGTGTCCGACTCTTTGCAGCCCCATGAATCACAGCACACCAGGCCTCCCTGTCCATCACCAACTCCCGGAGTTCACTCAAACTCAGGTCCATTGAGTCGGTGATGCCATCCAGCCATCTCATCCTCTGTTGTCCCCTTCTCCTCCTGCCCCCAATTCCTCCCATCATCAGAGTCTTTTCCAATGAGTCAACTCTTTGCATGAGGTGGCCAAAATATTGGAGTTTCAGCTTTATCATCAGTCCTTCCAGTGAACACCCAGGACTGATCTCCTTTAGAATGGACTGATTGGATCTCCTTGCAGTCCAAGGGACTCTCAAGAGTCTTCTCCAACACCACAGTTCAAAAGCATCAATTCTTCAGTGCTCAATTTTTTTCACAGTCCAACTCTCACATCCATACATGACCACTGGAAAAAACGTAGCCTTGACTAGACAGACCTTTGTTGACAAAGTAATGTCTCTGCTTTTGAATATGCTCTCTAGTTTGGTCATAACTTTCCTTCCAAAGAGTAAGCGTCTTTTAATTTCATGGCTGCAATCACCATCTGCAATGACCTTATCAACTTAATAAAATGGTTTTATCACCCCATATCATGTTTTCTTATGTCCTTTTCCAAGCAACCTACTGTACCACTCACCTCAGTAAATTAATATTATATTTAATATAATTAATTAATTTTGACATTCATATAACTTTATATTAATGAAGCAGTAGAGCATGTACTTTTTATGTTTGTCATAATTGTGAGATTCACTCATTTTGTAGTTTTGAGTAATATTTTTTTAAAGCTTAGTCATACACCATTTCATGTGTATACTATATATATCATAATCCGGTTGTGTATTTACAATGTTAGACATTGAGTTGTTTCCAATTTGTAGCTATTTTGAATAAAGTGGCTATGAATATTTATGCAGTCTTTTTGTGTTAAATATGTTTTCATTTGTTGTGGGTAAAGACCTAGGATTGCACTTGCTTAGTCATGTAGTAAGAGTATGCTTCATTTTATGAGAAATTACCAAATATTCTCCAAAATACCATTTTAAATCTTATCAGGTTCTGATTTCATATCCAGTTTATGTATATCCTAATCAACACTTGGTATTGCCAAACTGTTTAATTTTAGTTATTCTAGGAAGGTGTTTCAAAATTAATTTCCCTAATAAAAAATAGGAAAAGGAGTACATCAAGGCTGTACATTATCACCCTGCTTATTTAACTTATATGCAGAGTACATCATGAGAAATGCTGAACTGGAAGAAACACAAACTGGAATCAAAATTGCTGGGAGAAATATCAATAACCTCAGATATGCAGATGACACCACCCTGATGGCAGAAAGTGAAGAGGAACTAAAAAGCCTCTTGATGAAAGTGAAAGAGGAGAGTGAAAAAGTTGGCTTAAAGCTCAACATTCAGAAAACAAAGATCGTGGCATCCGGTCCCATCACTTCATGGGAAAAAGATGGGGAAACAGTGGAAACAGTGTCAGACTTTATTTTTGGGGGCTCCCAAATCACTGAAGATAGTGACTGCAACCATGAAATCAAAAGACGCTTACTCCTTGGAAGGAAAGTTGTGACCAACCTAGATAGCATATTCAAAAGCAGAGACATTACTTTGCCGACTAAGGTCCATCTAGTCAAGGCTATGGTTTTTCCAGTAGTCATGTATGGATGTGACAGTTGGACTGTGAAGAAGGCTGAGCGCTGAAGAACTGATGCATTTGAACTGTGGTGTTGGAGAAGACTCTTGAGAGTCCCTTGGACTGCAAGGAGATCCAACCAGTCCATTCTGAAGGAGATCAGCCCTGATTTCTTTGGAAGGAATGGTGCTAAAGCTGAAACTCCAGTACTTTGGCCACCTCATGTGAAGAGTTGACTCATTGGAAAAGACTCTGATGCTGAGAGGGATTGGGGGCAGGAGGAGAAGGGGACGACAGAGGATGAGATGGCTGGATGGCATCACTGACTCGATGGACATGAGTCTGAGTGAACTCCAGGAGTTGGTGATGGACAGGGAGGCCTGACGTGCTGCAATTCATGGGGTCGCAAAGAGTCAGACACGACTGAGCGACTAAACTGAACTGAACTGAACTGAATAACTAATGTGGTTGAAAAAAAATTCATATCATTATCAGCTTTGTGTTTCTTCCCTTTTAAAGTGTTTGTTTATGTAGTTTTTCCACTTTGTGGGGTTGTTTACTCTTATTATTAATTTGTAAAAATATTTGTAATACTTTCTGTTAAGTCCTTTGACAAATATATGTATTTATACTATTTTCTACAAATAGCCAGGTTTTTGAAAATTTTATTAACCGTGTCCAATTTAATATTTTATCATTTACTCTTTGTTCTTCTTGTGTTCAAAGAAATCTTTGTCTATCACAAAGTTTCAGGGATTTTATCCTATATTTTTGCATATGATTATACCCATGAAACTATCACCACAATCAAGATAGTGATCACAAAGCCTGCCTCTAAAATTTCCACATGCTTTTATGTATTCTCTTGCTTTTCCCCCTCCTGAAACCCACCTACTTGTCCACAGACATCCACCTTTATTTTATTAATGCAGATCAATTTGCATTTTGTAGACATTTGTATAAGGGAATTATATAGCAACTGTTTTTAAAATTTATTTTACTTGGCATAATCATTTTGGGATTCATTTCATGTTGTATATATCAGAAGTTTATTCTCACAGAGCAGTTTATTTCACTGCTGAGTTGTATTCCATTGTACAAGTGAACCACATTTTGTTTCTACATTTATCTGCTGATGAACACTTGGATTATTTCTCACTTATGTCTACTTTAAATAAGCACATGTGTGTACTCATATTTGATGAACCAGTACTTGGTGTTCACTTGGTTAAATATCTAGGAGTAGAATTGGCTGGATCATATGAAACTGCCAAGCTGTCTTCCAAAGTGGTTGCACCATCTTATTTCTGTCCAGAAGTACATAAAAATTCAGTTTTTCCACATCTTTGCTACCATTTGATAGGGTCGGTTTTAAAATTTTAGCTAATTATAATAGATGCGTAGTTATATCACACTGTGGTTTTGATTTGCAATTTCTGAATAACTTATGACATGAACTATTTTTTTCTTGTTCTTACTTTCTGTCTTTATATCTTCTTTCAAATACCTTTTCTAATTTTCTGGCCTAAGTGCTATGATACTCAGGTTTTCCAATCTAGCTGACTGTGAATGAGTACTGTGCCTGTTCCTGCATGGGGACTGTGCTTGTCCTTAGTCACTCATCCCTCTAATCCTTTTGGATGATCATTCTCTTGGCTCCAGGTGGTCTTCTCACATATGTCCTCTGATCAACAGTCTTCTGAATATTCAAGGAAAACTTTCTGCGAGCTTCCAGAACTCTCTCAAAATGGCTGTCTCCTCTGTGCTACTTTGTCTTGTTGACTCTAGCTGTCTTACTCACTTTGGAATTTCTCAGCTCCATCTGCTAAATTCAGAGGTCACTGGCCTCCACTTACATTCCCACTCTTTGTGCCATGCCCTGAAAACTATCAAATCAGTAAGCTGGTCAATAGTAAGGGTCAGCTTATTTGTTTTCAGTCTCTTAGAAGTCGTTCTACTTTGTTGCCTTGTATCTTGAAAACATTATTTTCAGGATTGTTTTATTCATTTTGTTTGTTTCAAATAGAAGGTAGATGCAGACTCTACTGTTATGCCATCTTGACTCGAAACAAAAGTTCCCATTTTTATTATTAATTTTTCTTGCCTTCTTTTTTTCCTGGCTAGGAAGTCTATAAGAAGTTGAATAAAAGAAGTAATAGTGGTATTACATAAATATTGATAATTTTTTAATGAAGGGTATATTTTATCACTTGGTTCTTCAAATATTTTTATGCAATAAAAATGTAATGTAATGTAAATGTAAATATATTTTACTGACTTTAAACCTATTATTCCACCAATTACTACAAAATAATGCTGAAATTTGATAATATAGATTTATTTTCCTTCAGTTCTGTCCTTTTTTTTTTTTTTTTTTTTTAGTTTGGTATTTATAGAAGATCCTGTTTCAAATGTCCTTAGGTTGTTTTGATGAATTGACTTTTATTATTATGAAATGCCCTGGTGTATCTCTAATAGTATTATTTAATCCACAATTTTTTGGTCCAATATTTACATATGCACTCCAGCTTCCTTAAAATTAGTGTTTGATATATATATGTATGTGTGTATGTATATATATATATTACATTATCTTACTTTTAAATTCTCTGTGTGTTATTTTAAGTGTGTTCTTGTAGAAAGCATGTAGTAAAATATTATATCTGATATTATCTACTTTTTAAATAATGTTTTAATCCATTTACATTAAGTGTAATTAATGATATTATTGGATTTAAGTCTATTACCTTGATTTTTTTCTAGATATCTTATTTGTTCTTTGTTCCCTTTATTTCCTGCCTTCTTCTTTTTCTCTTCATTTAAGGTACTTTTTATTAATTTTGAACAATGTAATTATGGTATGATTTTGCATGTGTGTGTTTTGCATGTGTGTGTGTTTACCTTGCTTGAAGTATATTGTACTTTCTTGCTCAAGATATTGATAATTTTTTAATCAAGTGTATAATATTTTATCACTTGGTTCTTCAAATATTTTTATGCAAATTTTCTCCTATGCCAGTTAAAATTATTGAAGACTACTTGATATTTATCCATAGATGTCTACAGTCTTGCTCTCCTGTTTTCACACATTTTTCTCTTTAAACTTATGTTTGGATAGTTTCTCTTACCCTGAAGTTGATCTTACCAATCTTTTCTTCTTTGCTTTGAAATATTCTATTAAATGTATCTGGTAACATTTACATATCAGATTTTATACTTTTCTAGAATTCTATTTGTTTCTTTTGAAAGTTCGTTTTTATACTGATATTTCTCATCTTTTTGCTCATCATATTCATATTTTCCTTTAAATCTTTAAGCATTTGGCTAATAGCTGTTTTATCTAGTCTGTGTCTCTATAACATCCTTGTCTCTATTCAAGATAGAATATTATCTTTGGATTTGTTTTTACTGACTATAGTTTTCATCATTTTATTTCATCATTTTCTGCTTCTTTTTTAAAAAAAATAAATTTATTTATTTTAATTGGAGGTTAATTACTTTACAGTATTGTATTGGTTTTGCCATACATCAACATGAATCTGCCACAGGTATACACATGTTCCCCATCCTGAACCCTCTCCCTCCTCCCTCTCCATACCATCCCTCTGGGTCGTCACAGTGCACCAGCCCCAAGCATCCAGTATCATGCTTCAAGCCTGGACTGGTGATTCGTTTCATATATGATATTGTACGTGTTTCAATGCCATTCTCCCAAATCATCCCATCCTCTCCCTCTCCCACAGAGTCTTCTTTATGTGCATACTTATTCATTTATTTTATGTAGGACATGTAGATGCTACATTTTTAGATTCTGATATTGTAGTTTTCTTCTAGAAATTGTTTTCTTCTGCCAGGTAATTTTTTTTATGTCTTAGCATTTTCCTTTGAGCCTTGATTGTGGTAACTTTTTCAGTGAGTCTAGAAGAGTTCTTGCCTGCTCAATTGCTCAATCGTGTCCAATTGTTTGCAACCCCATGGACAGTAGCCTGCCAGGCTCCTCTGTGCATGGGATTTCCCAGGCAAGAATACTGGAGTGGGTTGCCATTTCCTTCTCCAGAAGAGTTCTTAGTCCAAGGTTAAGTGTGTTAGTCACTCAATTGTGTCTGATTCTTTGCAACCCCATGGACTGGATCTTGCCAGGCTGTTCTGTCCATGGGATTCTCCAGTCAAGAGTACTGGAGTTGGTTGCCCTTTCCTTCTCTGGGAGATCTCCCCAAGACAGGGATCAAACCCAGGTCTCCAGCATTGCAGGCAGACTCTTTACCATCTGAGCCACCAGGGAAGCTATTCTTATTCCTTAATTGTGACCCCCTTCAGTGTCTTTATTGAAAACCTATAATATTTAGTGAGGTTTCTCCACTCTGGACCATCAGAATGCCTGTTTCCCAGTACTGTCTGACTTCTTGACCCCCCTGGTCATCTCATAGCTTCCCAGTATTTGTTTCCTGCTGGGCCTTATGGAGTCGAGTCATTTGTTTTCATAGCTTTGAATCCATGAGTATCTATAGCTTTGGATCCATCATTGCCTGCACAAATTTCTAGAGCATCTTTTCTATGCCACTCCCTTTTCCCTGCTATTCTTTTCCACAAATTCAGCCATCTCAGCGGCCATATCTTCGTTCATTTCCTTCTAAGTTCATCAGGCCAGAAAAAATATACTTGTGTTCTACCCACATGCCCTGCAATCTGCAAATTTTTTTCAGGGCCAAAGCTGCAGTTATCATGGTATCCTTCGATCACATATCACAAGCTTGTACACTCCGTTAGCAACATCTGAAAACTTTTGTACAGCTTTATAGTTGTTTATAGCAAAATAACTGATTTAGTGCCAGTTACTCTATCAAAGTCTAAAGTGACCTCATGAATTTTTAAAATCTGCCAGCACTTTCTGAGTTGGAATCCTACACTCCCAAAAGGTATTCTTTCTTCCACTCTCCCATCCTTCATTGCTTCACATTTCACTCTTGGATATGACAATGATTGCAAATTAGCTTTAGCTTGGTGAAATGATCATTGATTTAAAATGTAGTACTTGAAAATGATATAGTCCCTGAATAGCAATGCTAAAGATAGATGATGAGGAAGAGTAAGAAACAAAATATTTATGCTTTTCAAATCACATAAATAACTAACTTTTAATTATGTGTAGACAGGTATACACTTGTTGCTTTATAGATAATTAAATTTAGGTGGTCTCAGTTATATATGTCACTTCCTATTTTATCTAACAGATAGGGAAACTGAGTGCCAGAATAAATTTATTATGTCCAAGATTTCATACAGCTATTGAGTAAAAACACTTGGTTTCTTTTTGATATCTTGTGCATTGCTCCAATATTCTTTGTACTGTTCGGCTCACTGTAAAAGTGAAAATGTTAATCACTCAGTCATGTCTGACTCTTTGCAACCCCAGGGACTGCAGCCCACCAGGCTCCTCTGTCCATGGAATTCTCCAAGCAAAATTACTGGAGTAGGTTGCTATTGCCTTCTCCAGGGGCTCTTCCTGACCCAGGGATCTAACCTGGATCTTCTGTATTGCAGACAGATTCTTAACTGTTTGTGCCACTAGAGAAGCCCCATTTGATTAAATAGGACCCATTAATTTATGTAAATTTGCAACTACCTTTATTGGTTTCCAGAAACAGGCTAAATCAGGCTTGAAATCATGAGGTTTTGGATAAGTTTTGTTCTCTAAACTAAGTGACAATTAAGTGATTGATTGTTACATAAATTTAAATGATTTGAGCATGTAAGTTGCTAAGAAGTTCAAAAACTTGAACAAACCTTATTCTGACCTTTTGGTGTATGAAACTTGACGTTAAATCTTACTAGAAAAAATTTTCTCTTGAGCTTTCTACTCAATTTAATTCTAATCTGTTTTAAAAATATAATAACATTTCTTGGAATAATTTAGTTATTCTCATTCTATTAGGAATGTGGAATTAATAGTTAGATTTAGGATGAGAAGTGAAATCAACTCTCTTCTCTCTCTCTCATACACACTATGGGCTTTCTGTTTATTTGCTAATCCAAAAAAAATTGGCGAACAAGATGACAGAGGAGTAGGTGGACGTGGAGTACGTCTCTTTCCACAGATATATCTGGAATACACCTTCAGAGACAGAGGTGTATGCAGAAAACCAGCTGACAGCGGACAGGAGTACTTGACCAGTGGAAAAGAATATATGCTGCTGCTAAGTCGCTTCAGTCGTGTCCGACTCTGTGCGACCCCATAGACGGCAGCCCACCAGGCTCTCACCATCCCTGGGATTCTCCAAGCTAGAACACTGGAGTGGGTTGCCATTTCCTTCTCCAATGCATGAAAGTGAGAACTGAAAGTGAAGCTCAGTCGTGTCCAATTCTTAGCGACCCTATGGACTGCAGCCCACCAGGCTCCTCTGTCCATGGGATTTTCCAGGCAAGAGTACTGGAGTGAGGTGCCACTCTGCCTTCTCCAAAAGAATATACAGAACCACGCAAAACTCAGTAGGACAAAGGAACTAGGGGGAAAAACAGGAGTGTTAGTAAGAATGGACCTGCCCTCTGTGGGTAGGGGAACTGAAGCAGTGGTCCGATCCCCACAGGAAGGCAATTGTCCGAGTCAGAGGAGAAACATTTAAGGCTGAGAGTGAAACAGCTGACCTGTGGCAGCCTAAATGGAATGAGAATAAGACAGTCCTTGCTGCAGCCATACATATGCCGGGCAGGAACACGGGTCTCCTGGAAGGGGCAGTGGCTGGGAGCTGGAGTTTAGGGATTGTGGAGCAATCCTGGGGCAAGGGCTGCTGCTGACTGCAGAGAGATAGATCGAGGAGGTGTGAGGGAGGAGATTGTGGTGGGAAATGCCTGTGAAGGAGAGCCGGGCAGCCATGGAAGCAAGTGACACTGCTGAGTCATGCATAGTGGGTGGAGCCATCACCATAACCTCTCTCTCTCCACATGCCAGCAGTGGCATAGCTGAACAATAGAGAGGCTGGCCCATCAAATGCCTGATGCATTGAACTAGAGTAGGACCCCACCCAGGGTGCCCCTTTAAGTGCCTGATGTGCTGATCTACAGAGTAGGACCCCAGTCAGGGAGGGGAGCCCTCTATGTGCCTGACTCGTGGAATGACAGAGAAGGACCCCCCAGGCAAGGAAGCCCTCTAAGTGCCTGAATGGGCAGAGCTACGGAGAAAGACTGGCCAAAGAGGCCTTCTGATCACCAGCTACAAGAGGCTCAAAAAAACACTCTAATAGGGCCATAACTCATGCCACAGAGGCAGTCTGTGTCCCTGCACACTTGGTGCTGCCAGGGTCCCTGCAAGCCAAGCAGCTGTACCACCTTCATACTCAACTCTCACTGGGGCAGAGCTGCCACAGGCGAAAAAAGAAAGAAAAAAGTCTGTGTTTATGCATGCAGGGTCACTTCAGTCCTGTCCGACTGTTTGCAACCCTCTAGACTGTGGCCGGCCAGGCTTCTCTGTCAGGGCAGGGAGTCTCCAGGCAAGAATACTGGAGCGTATTGGCCAATACTGGTTGCCATACCCTTTTAGAGCACTATGTTTCCTGCTGCCTTAGCCACCAAACCCCGAGTACCTGATGCAGCCAGAACCCCTGCGACCCAAGCAGCTGAACCACCTCCACACCTGGCCCTCACAGGGGCAAACCCAAGTCCTGCAGGGCAGCCTCAGGAGCTAAACTCCAGTGGACAACCCACATGTAGAGATGGAAATAAAGCCACAGTTAAAAACCAGGGGCAATGTGAAAGGAAGAAGACCCCAAACTTTCTGACCAGCTGTACAAGCTGCAGATTCATTCCACACAATCAACTATGCAGACTCTGTGTCTTTAGAATATATGAAAGGACATTGAGAGCTCCCACAAAAGAAAACGCACTAGCCCTGATAGCTGTGGACGTTGGAGGCAAAAACACACAGGAGTAGGACCAGATTAGATTTTGGGCTGTCCCACAGGAGATCCAGAGATCAGCACAGTGTTGGAAGGCATCCTAAGGAGGTAAGGTGGACTGATTCCCAGTGCAGGAAAGGACTCTGACAGCAGTGACTCAAGAAAAACATTTATTATTCTTATTTTTGGACTTGTTCTGTAGATTCTTTTGGATTAATTTTATTTTTTCTTTGTCCTCCTCCCCCCGCCCCCCCCTCCCCCCCGTTTTAGTTGTCGACTTTATGGACACTAAGAAATCCAATTAAGCTTTTGAGGTTTTTTTTTGTTTGTTTTCCTTTTGCCTCAATCACATTTTTTACTGTTGTCATAAACCTCTGCCTCTACGTTGGACTTTTGCAGTTCTGTGGCATTTTCCTCTTTTTTTAATTTTAATTTTTTAAACCTATTATCACTATTCTACATTTATTCCTTTGTTTGCTTTGCCTACTGTTCTTTTCCCCTTGCAGTTGATCTTTAATGTATATAAATCTTCTTTATCTACCTCTACTTAACTTTGCATATCTATTCTTTCATTCTTTTCTTCCTCTCCTTTCCTCTCAACATATTGGTTAGTTTTATTTTCATTGCTTTATTCCCCAATTGGCACCTTGCTTTAGTTTGGTTTTCCAGTTTGTGCTTTAATTAGTTTTGTTCTGGTATATGCGATTTCTGGTTTCTTTTGTTCACTGGGTCAATCTGTTGCACTTAATTTTTGTTGGACTGTTTTGATTTTGCTTGTGGGTGTATATGCATATGTGTGTATTCAGTCACACTTCGTACTGTTGTTATAAACCTCTGCCTCTGCATTGGGCTTTTGCAGTTCTGTGGGAGTCTTCCTTTTTTCCCCTTTTTTCTTTCTTCTTCTTTGATTTTTCTCTTTTCTCTTTTTTATAATTTTAATTTTTTTAAAACCTATTATATTTTCTATGTGTTTATTTCTTCATTTGCCTTTCCTACTGTTCTTTTCTTCTTGCAGTCAATATTTAATGTATATAAATCTTTTTCACCTAGTTCTATTTAATTTTGCATATCTATTCATTCTTTCCTTTCTTCTCAACATATTTGCTAGTTTTGTTTTCATTGTTTTATTCCCCACTTGGCACCTGGCTTTAGTTTTGTTTTCCAGTTTGTGCTTAAGTTAGTTTTGTTCTTAACTGGTAAATATAAGTTTTGATTTCTTTTGTCTACCAGATCAATCTACTGTAATTTATTTTCATTGGACTGTTTTTACTTTGTTAATGGCTATATAAGTATATGTGTGCAGTCCATTATTTTAATTATTATTTGCCTGGTTGTGTAACTGCCAATGGTCTGGGGTTTATCTTTGGTTTCTTATTTTTGCATATTTTTTAAAATCTCACTTAGTGCCATAACAGACCACTTGTGGAATCTTTGTTTCTGACCAGAAATCAAACCCTGAGCCTTTGGAGTGGGAGTACTGACTCTAAGACCCTAGACTACCAGAGAATAAACCCTTCAGTTCAGTCACTCAGTTGTGTCTGACTCTTTGCGACCCATGAATCACAGCACGCCACGCCTCCCTGTCCATCACCATCTCCTGGAGTTCACTCAGACTCACATCCATCGAGTCGGTGATGCCATCCAGCCATCTCATCCTCTGTCGTCCCCTTCTCCTCCTGCCCCCAATCCCTCCCAGCATCAGAGTCTTTTCCAATGAGTCAACTCTTCGCATGAGGTGGCCAAAGTGCTGGAGTTTCAGCTTTAGCATCATTCCTTGCAAAGAAATCCCAGGGCTGATCTCATTCAGAATGGACTGGTTGGATCTCCTTGCAGTCCAGGGGACTCTCAAGAGTCTTCTCCAACACCACAGTTCAAAAGCATCAGTTCTTCTGCACTCAGCCTTCTTCACAGTCCAACTCTCACATCCATACATGACCACTGGAAAAACCATAGCCTTGACTAGACAGACCTTAGTCGGCAAAGTAATGTCTCTGCTTTTGAATATACTATCTAGGTTGGTCATAACTTTTCTTCCAAGGAGTAAGCGTCTTTTAATTTCATGGCTGCAGTCACCATCTGCAGTGATTTTGGAGTCCCCCAAAATAAAATCTGACACTGTTTCCACTGTTTCCCCATCTATTTGCCATGAAGTGATGGGACCAGATGCCATGATCTTCATTTTCTGAATGTTGAGCTTTAAGCCAACTTTTTCACTCTCCTCTTTCACTTTCATCAAGAGGCTTTTTAGTTCCTCTTCACTTTCTGCCATAAGGGTGGTGTCATCTGCATATCTGAGGTTATTGATATTTCTTCCGGCAGTCTTGATTCCAGCTTTTGTTTCTTCCAGTCCAGCGTTTCTCATGATGTACTCTGCATAGAAGTTTAAGAAGCAGGGTGACAATATACAGCCTTGACGTACTCCTTTTCCTATTTGGAACTAGTCTGTTCCATGTCCAGTTCTAACTGTTGCTTCCTGACCTGCATACAGATTCCTCAAGAGGCAAGTTAGGTGGTCTGGTATTCCCATCTCTTTCAGAATTTTCCACAGTTTATTGTGATCCACAGAGTCAAAGGCTTTGGCATAGTCAATAAAGCAGAAATAGATGTTTTTATGGAACTCTCTTGCTTTTTATATGACCCAGCAGATGTTGGCAATTTGATCTCTGGTTCCTCTGCCTTTTCTAAAACCAGCTTGAACATCAGGGAGTTCACGTTTCACATATTGCTGAGGCCTGGCTTGGACAATTTTGAGCATTACTTTACTAGCATGTGAGGTGAGTGCAATTGTGTGGTAGTTTGAGCATTCTTTTGCATTGCCTTTCTTTGGGATTGGAATGAAAACTGACCTTTTCCAGTCCTGTGGCCACTGCTGAGTTTTCCAAATTTGCTGGCATATTGAGTGCAGTACTTTTGCAGCATCATCTTTTAGGATTTGAAACAGCTCAACTGGAATTCCATCACCTCCACTAGCTTTGTTCATAGTGATGCTTTCCAAGGCCCACTTGACTTCACATTCCAAGATGTCTGGCTCTAGATTAGTGATCACATCATCATGATTATCTTGGTCGTGAAGATCTTTTTTGTACAATTCTTCCATATATTCTTGCCACCTCTTCTTAGGCAGTATCATATAGTGAGAACTCACATAAAGGAAACCATTTGAATACAAGACCCGGCATCACCCAACCACTAGTAGCACCTTGTGCAGGATGCCTCATCTAAACAACAACACAACAAAAATACAAACACAATCATCAGCAGACAAGTCTACCACCTCACTCAATGTTGCCCATCAGAGGAAAATTGAACAAACAAAAACTTAACACAAGTCTCACCCTATATGAAGCTCAAACAAACCACTGGACCAACCTTAGCAGGGTAGAAACCAAAAGGAAGAAAGATTTCAACCTTCTTCAAGAAAAGAATTCAACTTTCCTTGAAGCCTGGAAAAGGCGACCTCAAACACAACAACATAAAAAAAAAAAAAAGAAAAGGTGGAGAAATACTGCACAAATGAAGGAACAAACTGGAAACACAGAAGTCCAAATAAATGAAGAGGAAATATGAAAATTACCTGAAAAAGTATTCAGAATAATGATAGTGAAGATGATCAAAAACCTTGAAAACAAAATGGAGAAAATGCAAGAATCAATTAAAAAGGCCTAGAAGAATTAAAGAATAAGCATACAGAGGCAAACAGCACAATTACTGAAATTAAAAATACTCTAGAAGGAATCAATAGCAGAATATCTGAAGCAGAAGAATGAATCAGTGAGCTGGAAGATAAAATGGTGTAAATACCTTCTGAAAAGAAGAATAAAGTAAAAAGAATGAAAAGAGCTGAGGACCATCTCAGAGACCTCTAGGACCATATCAAATGCACCAACATTCAAATTATAGGTGTCCCAAAAGAAGAAAGGAAAAAGAAAGGGTATGAGAAAATTTTTGAAGAGATTATACTTGAAAATCTCCCCAACATGGAAAAGGAAATCGTCAAGCAAGTCCAAGAGGCACAAAGAGTCCCACACAAGATAGACCCAAGGAGAAACCTGCCAAGACACATACTAATCAATCTAAAACAGACTAAACACAAAGAAAGAATATTAAAAGCAGCAAGGGAGAAGCAACAAGCAATATACAAGGGAAACCCCATACTATTAATAGCTGATCTTTCATCAGAAACTCTGCAGTCCAGAAGGGAATGGCAGGGTATATTTAAAATACTGAAAGGAAAAAAACTACAACCAAGATTACTGTACCCAGTAACGATCTCATTCAAAATTGATGGAGAAATAAAAAGATTTTCAGACAAGCAAATGTTAAGAGAATTCAGTACCATCAAACCAGCTTTACAACAAATATTAAAGGGACTTATATAGTCAAGAAATACAAGAGAAGAAAAAAGATCTACAAAATCAACCCCAAACAATTAGAAAATGGCAATAGGAACATGTATATCGGTAGTTACTTTAAATGTATATGGATTAAATGCTCCAACCAAAGACAGACTGGCTGAATGACTATAAGAAACCCACTTCAGACCTCAAGACACATACAGACTGAAAGTGAAAGGATTAAAAAAAAATTGCATGCAAATGGGAAGCAAAAGAAAGCTGGAGTAGCAATCCTCACATCAGACAAAATGGACCTTAAAATAAAGAAGATTACAAGAGATTAGGAAGGACACTACATAACGATGAAGGGATCAATCCAAGAGGTAGACATAACAATTGTAAATATCTATGCACTCAACATAGGAGCACCTCAATGCCTAAGACAAACACTAACAGACAAAAAAGGAGAAATTGACAATAACACAATAATAGTAGGAGACTTTAACACCCCACTCACACCAATGACAGATAATCAAAACAGAAAATTAATAAGAAGCACAAGTCTTAAATGATACATTAGATAAGATGGATCTCATTGATATCTTCAGGACATTATATCCAAATGCAAAAGAATACATCTTCTTTTCAAGTGCACATGGAACATTCTCCAGGATAGATCACATCTTGGGTCACAAATCAAACCTCATTAAATTTAAGAAAACATAATTCATGTCAAGCATCTTCTCCAACCATAATCTATGCAACTAGATATCAATAGCAAGAAAAAAACTGTAAGAAACACGTTTAAACAACATGTTTCTAAATAACGAACAGGTTACTGAAGTAATCAAAAGGAAAATCATGAGATTTCTAGAAACAAATAACAATTAGAACACAACTCAAAACCTATGGGATGCAGCCAAAGCAGTTCTAAGAGGGAAGTTTATAGCAGTACAATCCTACCTCAAGAAACAAGAAAAATATCGAATAGCCAACTTAACTTTACACCTGAAGCAACTGGAAAAAGAAGGAAAAAAAACCAAAATTAGTAGGAGGAAAGAAATCATAAAGACCCAAGCAGAAATAAATGAAAAAGAAATGAAGGAAACAATAGTAAAGATTAATAAAACAAAAACCTGGTTCTTTGAGAAGATAAACAAAATTGACAAACCCTTAGACAGACTCATAAAAAAAGAGAGAAGAATCAACAATGTTAGAAATGAAAAAGGAGAGGTTACAGCAGACAATGCAGAAATACAAAGGTTATAAGAGACTATTATGAACAGCTATATGATAATAAAATAGATAACCTGCATGAAATGGACAGATTCGTAGAAAAGTTCAATCTTCCATGACTGAACCAGGAAGAAATAGAAATTATGAACAACCCAATTACAAGCACTGAAATTGAAGCTGTGATCATAAATCTCCCAAAACACAGAAGCCCAGGACCAGATGGCTTCACAGGAGAATACGATCAAACATTTAGAGAAGAGCTAATGCCTACCCTTCTAAAACTCTTTCAAAAGGTTGGAGAGGAAGGAACACTTCCAAATTCATTCTATGAGGCCACCATTACCCTGATATCAAAACCAGACAAAGACAACACAAAAAAGAAAACTACAGGCCAACATCACTAATGAACATAGATGCCAAAATCCTCAACAAAATTTTAGCAAATGGAATTCAGCAACACATAAAAAACCTCATACACCATGATCAAGTTGAGTTTATTCCAGGGATGCAAGGATTCTTCAATATACAGAAATCAATTAATGTGATACATCATATTAACAAATTGAAAATAAAAACCATATGATCATCTCAATAGATGCAGAAAAAGCCTTTGACAAAGTTCTGCACCTATTTATGATTTAAACTCTTCAAAAAATGGGCATAGAGGGAATCTACCTCAACGTAGTAAAGTTCATATAAGATAAGCCTACAGCAAGCATTATTCTCAATGGTGAAAAACAGAAAGCATTCCCCCTAAGATTAGGAACAAGACAAGGGTGTCCACTTTTGCCACTCTTATTCACCATATTTCTGGAAGTCTTAGCTACAGCAATCAGAGAAGAAAAAGAAATAAAAGAAATCCAGATCGGAAAAGAAGAAGTAAAGCTCTCACTGTTTGCAGGTGACATGATACTGTACAGAGGAAAACCTAAAGATAGTATCAGAAAATTACTAGAGCTAATCAATGAATTTAGCAAAGTTGCAGGATACAAAGTCAATGCACAGAAATCACTTACATTTCTATATAAACTAACAATGAAAAATCAGAAAGAGCAATTAAGGAATTAATCACATTCATCCTTATAACAAAAAGAATTAAATATCTAGTAATAAACTTACATAAGGAGATGAAAGAACTGTACATAGAAAATTAAAAGACACTAAAGCAGATAGATGTTCCATGTTCCTGGGTAGGAAGAATCAATATTGTGAAAATGATGATACTACCAAATGCAATCTGCAGATTCAATGTGATCCCTATCAAATTACCAATGGCATTTTTCACAGAACTAGAACAAAAAATTTCACAATTCATGTGGAAACATAAAAGACCCCAAAGAGCCAAAACAGTCTTGAGAAAGAAGAATGGAGCTGGAGGAATCCAGCTTCCTGATTTCAGGTTATACTACCAAGCTACAGTCATCAAGACAGTATGGTACTGGCACATGAACAGAAATATAGACCAATGGAGCAAGATAGGAAGCCCAGAAATAAACCCATGTACCTATGGGTACCTTATTTTTGACAAAGAAGACAAGACTATACAATGGGGCAAATACTGCCTCTTCAGTAAATGGTCCTGGGAAAACTGAACAGCTACATGTAAAAGAATGAAATTAGAACACTTCCTAACATCATACACAATAAACTCAAAATGGATTAAAGACCTAAAGGTAAGATCAGAAACTATAAAACTCTTAGAGGAAAACATAGGCAGAACACTTGATAACATAAATCAAAGCAAGATTCTCTATGACCCACCTCCTAGAATAATGGAAATGAAAACAAAAGTAAACAAGCGGGACCTGATTAAACTTAAAAGCTTTTGCACAACAAAGAAAACTATAACCATGTTATAGTTTTCTATAACATGGGGGGGGGAACAAAACCTACAGAATGGGAGAAAATAATAGCAAATGAAACAACAGACAAAGGATTAATTTCCAAAATATACAAGCAGCTCATACAACTCAATACCAGAAAAACAAACAACCCAATCAACAAGTGGGAAAAAAGACCTAAACAAACATTTCTCCAAAGAAGACATACAGATGTCTAACAAACACATGAAAAGGTGCTCAACTCCCTCATTATGAGAGAAATGCAAATCAAAACTACAATGTGCTATCACCTCACAGTGGTCAGAATGGCCCTCACCAAAAAGTCTACAAACAATAAATGCTGGGAAGGGTGTGGGGAAAAGGGAACACTCTTGCACTGTTGGTGGGAATGTAAACTGATACAGCCACTATGGAAGACGGTATGGAGATTCCTTAAACAACTAGGACTAAAACTACCATAGGACCCAGCAATCCCACTCCTGGGCATATACCCTGAGGAAACCAAAATTGAAAGAGACACATGTATCCCATTGTTCATTGCAGCACTATTTACAATAGCTAGAAAATGGAAGCAACCTAGATGTCCATTGACAGATGAATAGGTAAAGAAGTTGTGGTATAGAGACACAATGGAATATTATGCAGCCATAAAAAGGAATGCATTTGAGTCAGTTCTAATGAGGTAGAAGAACCTGGAACCTATAATACAGAGTGAAGTGAGTCAGAAAGAGAAAGATAAATACCATATTCTAACACATATATACAGAATCTAGAAAAATGACACTGAAGAATTTATTTACAGGGCAACAATGGAGAAACAGACATAGAGTACAGACTTATGGACATGGGGAGAGGGGAGGAGAGGGTGAGATGAATGGAGAGAGTAACATGGAAACTTGCATTGCTGCTGCAAATAGACAGCCAACAGGAATTTGCTGTATGGCTCAAGAAACTCAAACGGGGCTCTGTATCAACCTAGAGGGGTGGGAAGGAGAGGGAGATGGGAGGGAGTCTCAAAAGAGAGGGGATATATGTATACCTATGGCTGATTCATGTTGAAGTTTGACAGAAAACAGCAAAATTCTGTAAAGCAATTATCCATCAATAAAAAATAAATTAATTTTTTTTAATTGGGGACATTTTAAAAAATTAGTATTGTTTTCAGTGGCACCCCACTCCAGTACTCTTGCCTGGAAAATCCCATGGATGGAGGATCCTGGTAGGCTGCAGTCCATGCTAAGGGTTGGACATGACTGAGAGACTTCCCTTTCACTTTCACTTTCATGCATTGGAGAAGGAAATGGCAACCCACTCCAGTGTTCTTGCCTGGAGAATCCCAGGGATGGGGGAGCCTGGTGGGCTGCCATCTTTGGGGTCGCACAGAGTCGGACACGACTGAAGTGACTTAGCAGCAGTCTTTATATATCCGATATTGGATATGAGTTAATATTGGAGAAAACTGAAAACATTATTTCTAATTTTTAGCATAACCACCTAATGCTAGGACTATCAATATAGACTGTATAGATAGGTGTAAGCACACTGTCAAAGCACACTACATTGCATAGTTACTCTGCATATTAGGTTTTAGAGAAGCTTCTTTTTTGGTAGTTCATCCTTTCAACAGTCTTAAGAGTACTTATATATCTGTCCACATCTTATAAGTTAGTTATAGCAAAAATAATTGGCTAACGCATCACTAGTGAGTAACAGAAACTGAGGTGGGGACTAAGTTTTCTGATGACAAGGTATTGACTTTGTAAATATATTATACTTGGCTTTTTTCAGTTTAAAATACTGTGAAAGTATGTCAGAACTAATGATTAGAGTGCTTTATTGATAATTCAATAATTTTCTTATCTTGATAAATTTTGTGCCTTCCAGTGAATTGGCTAAGGATTATAGTGTAATTGGGAATCTATTAGATTTTGTTCTGAATAAGTCATTCTACTTTCACAGATGATATTTAGGGTATACCTAAATAATGTTGAATAATGTGTAGGTATGAGACAGAAATGGTTACATTTTATGTAGCCAGTATTTGTTCCAAGGTTCCCCCCAAAAGATGTACATATAAGAGATAGTAGCAGATGTAAATAAATTTCTTTTATTTATTTGCTGAACTTGTATCTAAAATGCTATAAAAAATGATCGCAGCAGTCTTTAAAGTGACTGTAATTTAAACTAAATGCTGAAAATATGAAATGTAGCTGGCATGGGGTACTCTTCCTTCCCTTAAGTTAAAATCCAAATATACACCTCTAAAATCCATCAACCACTGGCACAGCAGACCAAAGACAGAAGTCTACATAAACATGTGCCTGCAATGTTAAGGACATGCAATGGGACCTGTGAAGAGAAAAACCCTGTGGCATTTTACTTATTTTACTAGATACAAGGGAAAATAAAGACTAATTTCTTTGAGTGACATTTAAATGAGTGACCCTCCTCTTTATTAAAGGTGGCTGATTTTGGGGGAATATGACAAGAAAATACATTAACAGTTTTCCTTCCTAGATTACAGAAGGGGGATAGATTAGGAGAATGACTAATGATTAGAAAGCTTGAATCTGTTTCTTCTTCAGCCTGTTGAATTTGGATTTTGAAAGGATAATTAATGGAAATAATGACATTCTCAAGTGGAATTTAATGAATTCAAAATATCAATAACTTTTATTAAATATCCACGCCAGCATGATAATCTATTTAGATAGTTTAAAACAGCTAATCTGGTGGCCGTCCTAAGATGGCGGAGGACTAGGACAGGGAGACCACTTTCTCCCTCACAAATTCATCACAAGAACATTTCAACGCTGAGTAATCTCCACAAAACAACTTCTGAATGCTGGCAGAGGACATCAGGCACCCAGAAAAGCAGATCATTGTCTTCAAAAACAGGTAGGAAAAAATATAAAAGATGAAAAAAGAGACAAAGTAGGTAGGGAGGGAGCTCCATTCCGGGAAGGGAGTCCTGTCCCGGGAAGGGAATCTTAAGAAGAGAGGTTTCCAAACACCAGGAAACACTCTCCTTGCCAAGTCTGTGGCGAGCCTTGGAAGCACAGAGGGCAACATAACAGGAAGGAAAAATGAATAAATAATTAAAACCAACAGATTACAAGCCCAACAGTAACTCCCCCAGCGGAAAAGCAGCGCAGAAGCCTGCATCCGCCACTAGCAAGTGGGGGCAGGGCAGGGAGGTGCGGGAGGTGCGGGAGGTGCGGGCTGCAGTGCTTTTTAAGAATCGGGCAGGAATGCCCCGCGTGAAACCAGAATGAACTAACTTGGGCTAGCAAACCAGACTGTGGGATAGCTACCACATGAAAAGCTCGAACATAAGACACTGCCAGGACTGCACACAGAACAAAGGACGGAATGGAAATAGCTGGCTGCAGACCATCCCCCTCCGGTGACAGGTAGCCAGAGCCGTAAGAGCTGGAAGGGGGCAATCGCAGCCCAAGAGAGACATTACCTACCAAAATGCAAGCAGGCTTCTTTGTTAACTAAGACTTCTGGGGGTTCTGGACAGTCATCATCTGCCTCAGAAGGGACGCCAGCGGTACTCCCAGAAAACTGAGCAGCAGAGACGGGAAAGGCGATAAGTCGCAGTGACCGCACTCGCCAAACACCTGAGCTACTCGGACCTGGGAAGGGCACAACCGAATCTGCGCCTCTGAGGGCTACCTGAGCACCGAGCCTGAGCAGCTTAGACTGGGGAGGTTCATGCAGCCTAGGGCTGGCCTCAGATGGTTCCAGTGGAGCAACGTAGAGCCAGAGCAGTGTGCGCCGTGAGCAGGGGCAGGCCCAGCGGGGCTGAGACACTGCATGCACATGCCAGTGTTATTTGTTTGCAGCATCCCTCCCTCCCCACAGCGCGACTGAACAAGTGAGCCTAAAAAAAAAAAAGTGTCCACCACCACCACCCCCCACCCCACCCCACCCCCCTCCCCCGTGTCAGGGCCGAAATCAGACACTGAAGAGACCAGCAAACAGAAGAAGTTAAACAGAGGGAACCACCTTGGAAGTGACCCCACACTGCCCACAACACCAGAGAAAGGGCCAGATATATCTTTACTATTTTAATGATCATTCTTTTTTGTTGTTGTTGATGTTGTTGTGTGGTTGTTTTTTCTTCTTTTCTTTTTCTTCTTTTTTTTTAAACTTTAAAAAAATTTTAAGTCCTCTAGTTCTCCTTTAATTTTTATTTTTATAACCTACTATTACTTTTCAAAAAAAAAGACCTTATTTTTAAAGCAAACACCGTATATAGTCTTTCTGTGGTTGTTTTGTTGTTTTTTAATAATTCTTGTGGCTTTTTTTCTTCTTCTTCTTCTTCTTTTCTTTAATATTGTATTTTTGAAAATCCAAACTCTACTCTAGATTTTTAATCTTTGCTTTTTGGTATTTGTTATCAACTTAGTACATTTAAAAACCCAATCTTCAGTACCCAATTGTACCTGAGAGCGAGATTACTGGCTTGACCACTCTTTCCTCCTTTGGACTCTCTTATTTCTCCACCAGGTTGTCTCTGTCTCTTCCCTCCCCCTTCTCTTCTCTACCCAACTCTGTGAATCTCTGTGTGTTCCAGACGTTGGAGAACACTTAGGGAACTGGTTACTGGCCGGATCTCTCTCTCTCCTTTTCATTTCCCTCTTTTATCCTCCTGGCCACCTCTGTCTACTTCCTCCCTCTCCTCTTCCCTGTATAACTGTGTGAACACCTCTGAGCAGTCCAGACTGTGGAGCGCGCATAAGGAAGTGATTACTGGCTAGCTTGCTGTCTCCTCTTTTGATCTCACCTCATCTCATTCCAGTCACATCCAACTACCCCCTCCCTCTTCTCTTCTCCATGTAATTCAGTGAACCTCTCTGGGTGTCCCTCAGTGTGGAGAAACTTTTCATCTATAACCTAGATGTTTTATCATCAGTGCTGTATAGATGGAGAAGTCTTGAGGCTACTGTAAAAATAAAACTGAAAACCAGAAGCAGGAGGCTTAAGTCCAAAGCCTGAGAACATCAGAGAACTCCTGAATCCAGGGAACATTAGTCAATAGGAGCTCATCAAATGCCTCCATACCCACACTGAAACTACCCAAGGGCCAACAAATTCCAGAGCAAGACATACCACACAAATTATCCAGCAACACAGGAACACACCCCTGAGCTTCAATATACAGGCAGCTCAAAGTTACTCCAAAACCATTGACGTCTCATAACTCATTACTGGTCACTTCATTGCACTCCACAGAGAGGAAATCCAGCTCCACCCACCAGAACTCCAACACAAGCCTCCCTAACCAAGAAACCTTGACAAGCCACTGATACAACCCCACCCACAGTGAGAAAACTCCATAATGAAGAGAACTCCACAAATTCCCAGAATATAGAAAGGCCACACCAAACACAGCAATATAACCAAGATGAAGAGACAGAGGAATACTCAGCAGGTAAAGGAACAGGAGAAATGCCCACCAAACCAAACAAAAGAGGAAGAGACAGAGAATCTACCTGAGAAAGAATTCCAAATATTGATAGTGAAAATGATCCAAAATCTTGAAATCAAAATGGAATAACAGATAAATAGCCTGGAGACAAGGATTGAAAAGATGCAAGAAAGGTTTAACAAGGACCCAGAAGAAATAAAAAAGAGTCAATATATAATGAATAATGCAATAAATGAGATCAGAAACACTCTGGAGGCAACAAATAGTAGAATAACGGAGGCAGAAGATAGGATTAGTGAAATAGAAGATAGAATGGTAGAAATAAATGAATCAGAGAGGAAACAAGAAAAACGAATTAAAAGAAATGAGGACAATCTCAGAGACCTCCAGGACAATATGAAATGCTCCAACATTCGAATTATAGGAGTCCCAGAAGAAGACAAAAAGAAAGACCATGAGAAAATCCTTGAGGAGATAATAGTTGAAAACTTCCCTAAAATGGGGAAGGAAATAATCACCCAAGTCCAAGAAACACAGAGAGTTCCAAATAGAATAAACCCAAGGCGAAACACCCCAAGACACATATTAATCAAATTAACAAAGATCAAACACAAAGAACAAATATTAAAAGCAGTAAGGGAAAAACAACAAATAACACACAAGGGGATTCCCATAAGGATAACAGCTGATCTTTCAATAGAAACTCTTCAGGCCAGGAGGGAGTGGCAAGACATACTTAAAGTGATGAAAGAAAATAAGCCCAGATTACTGTACCCAGCAAGGATGTCATTCAAATATGAAGGAGAAATCAAAAGCTTTACAGACAAGCAAAAGCTGAGAGAATTCAGCACCACTAAACCAGCTCTCCAACAAATGCTAAAGGATATTCTCTAGACAGGAAACACTAAAAGGGTGTATAAACCCGAACCCAAAACAATAAAGTAAATGGCAACGGGATCATACTTATCAATAATTACCTTAAACGTAAATGGGTTGAATGCCCCAAACAAAAGGCAAAGACTGGCTGAATGGATACAAAAACAAGATCCCTGTATATGCTGCCTACAAGAGCCCCACCTCAAAACAAGGGACACATACAGACTGAAAGTGAAGGGCTGGAAAAAGATTCCATGCAAATAGAGACCAAAAGAAAGCAGGAGTAGCAATACTCATATCTGATAAAATAGACTTTAAAACAAAGGCTGTGAAAACAGACAAAGAAGGCCACTACATAATGATCAAAGGATCAATCCAAGAAGAAGATATAACAATTATAAATATATATGCACCCAACATAGGAGTACTGCAATATGTAAGACAAATGCTAACAAGTATGAAAGGGGAAATTAACAATAACACAATAATAGTGGGAGACTTTAATACCCCACTCATACCTATGGACAGATCAACTAAACAGAAAATTAACAAAGAAATGCAAACTTTAAATGATACAATAGACCAGTTAGACCTAATTGATATCTATAGGACATTTCACCCCAAAACAATGTATTTCACCTTTTTCTCAAGTGCTCATGGAACCTTCTCCAGGATAGATCACATCCTGGGCCATAAATCTAACCTTGATAAATTAAAAAAAATCGAAATCATTCTAAGCATCTTTTCTAACCATAATGCATTAAGATTAGATCTCAATTACAGGAGAAAAACTATTAAAAATTCCAACATATGGAGGCTGAATAACAAGCTTCTGAATAACCAACAAATCACAGAAGAAATCAAAAAAGAAATCAAAATATGCATAGAAATGAATGAAAATGAAAACACAACAATCCAAAACCTGTGGGACACTATAAAAGCAGTGCTAAGAGGAAAGTTCATAGCAATACAGGCATACCTCAAGAAACAAGAAAAAAGTCAAATAAATAACCTAACTCTACACCTAAAGCAACTAGAAAAGGAAGAAATGGAGAACCTCCGAGTTAGTAGAAGGAAAGAAATCTTAAAAATCAGGGCAGAAATAAATGCAAAAGAAACAAAAGAGACCATAGCAAAAATCAACAAAGCCAAAAGCTGGTTCTTTGAAAGGATAAATAGAATTGACAAACCATTAGCCAGACTCATCAATAAACAAAGGGAGAAAAATCAAATCAATAAAATTAGAAATGAAAATGGAGAGATCACAACAGACAACACAGAAATACAAAGGATTATAAGAGACTACTATCAGCAATTATATGCCAATAAAATGGACAACGTGGAAGAAATGGACAAATTCTTAGGAAAGTACAACTTTCCAAAACTGAACCAGGAAGAAATAGAAAATCTTAACAGACCCATCACAAGCATGGAAATTGAAACTATAATCAGGAATCTTCCAGCAAACAAAAGCCCAGGTCCAGATGGCTTCACAGCTGAATTCTACCAAAAATTTCGAGAAGAGCTAACACCTATCCTACTCAAACTCTTCCAGAAAATTGCAGAGGAAGGTAAACTTCCAAACTCATTCTATGAGGCCACCATCACCCTAATTCCAAAACCTGACAAAAATGCCACAAAAAAAGAAAACTACAGGCCAATATCACTGATGAACATAGATGCAAAAATCCTCAACAAAATTCTAGCAATCAGAATCCAACAACACATTAAAAAGATCATACATCATGACCAAGTGGGCTTTATCCCAGGGATGCAAGGATTCTTCAATATCCGCAAATCAATCAATGTAATTCACCACATTAACAAATTGGAAAATAAAAGCTATATGATTATCTCAATAGATGCAGAGAAGGCCTTTGACAAAATTCAACATCCATTTATGATAAAAACTCTCCAGAAAGCAGGAATAGAAGGAACATACCTCAACATAATAAAAGCTATATATGACAAACCCACAGCAAACATTATCCTCAATGGTGAAAAATTGAAAGCATTTCCCCTAAAGTCAGGAACAAGACAAGGGTGTCCACTTTCACTGCTACTATTCAACATAGTTCTGGAAGTTTTGGCCACAGCAATCAGAGCAGAAAAAGAAATAAAAGGAATCCAAATTGGAAAAGAAGAAGTAAAACTCTCACTGTTTGCAGATGACATGATCCTCTACATAGAAAACCCTAAAGACTCCACCAGAAAATTACTAGAACTAATCAATGAATATAGTAAAGTTGCAGGATATAAAATCAACACACAGAAAACCCTTGCATTCCTATACACTAAGAATGAGAAAGTAGAAAAAGAAATTAAGGAAACAATTCCATTCACCATTGCAATGAAAAGAATAAAATACTTAGGAATATATCTACCTAAAGAAACTAAAGACCTATATATAGAAAACTATAAAACACTGATGAAAGAAATCAAAGAGAACACTAATAGATGGAGAAATAGACCATGTTCATGGATTGGAAGAATCAATATAGTGAATATGAGTATACTACCCAAAGCAATCTACAGATTCAATGCAATCTCTATCAAGCTACCAGCGGTATTTTTCACAGAACTAGAACAAATAATTTCAAGATTTGTATGGAAATACAAAAAACCTTGAATAGCCAAAGCAATCTTGAGAAAGAAGAATGGAACTGGAGGAATCAACTTTCCTGACTTCAGGCTCTACCACAAAGCCACAGTCATCGAGACAGTATGGTACTGGCACAAAGACAGAAATATAGATCAATGGAACAAAATAGAAAGCCCAGAGATAAATCCACCCACCTATGGACACCTTATCTTTGACAAAAGAGGCAAGAATATACAATGGAGTAAAGACAATCTCTTTAACAAGTGGTGCTGGGAAAACTGATCAACCACTTGTAAAACAATGAAACTAGATCACTTTCTAACACCACACACAAAAATAAACTCAAAATTGATTAAAGATCTAAATGTAAGACCAGAAACTATAAAACTCCTAGAGGAGAACATAGGCAAAACACTCTCTGACATAAATCACAGCAGGATCCTCTATGATCCACCTCCCAGAATACTGGAAATAAAAGCTAAAATAAACAAATGGGATCTAATTAAAATTAAAAGCTTCTGCACAACAAAGGAAACTATAAGCAAGGTGAAAAGACAGCCTTCTGAATGGGAGAAAATAATAGCAAATGGAACAACTGACAAACAACTAATCTCAAAAATATACAAGAAACATATGCAGCTCAATTCCAGAAAAATAAATGACCCAATCAAAAAATGGGCCAAAGAACTAAATAGACATTTCTCCAAAGAAGACATACAGATGGCTAACAAACACATGAAAAGATGCTCAACGTCACTCATTATCAGAGAAATGCAAATCAAGACCACAATGAGGTACCATTTCACACCAGTCAGAATGGCTGTGATCCAAAAGTCTGCAAGTAATAAATGCTGGAGAGGGTGTGGAGAAAAGGGAACCCTCTTACACTGTTGGTGGGAATGCAAAAGAACAGTGTGGAGATTCCTTAAAAAACTGGAAATAGAACTGCCTTATGACCCAGCAATCCCACTGCTGGGCATACACACTGAGGAAACCAAAATTGAAAGAGACACATGTACCCCAATGTTCATTGCAGCACTGTTTATAATAGCCAGGACATGGAAGCAACCTAGATGTCCATCAGCAGATGAATGGATAAGAAAGCTGTGGTACATACACACAATGGAGTATTACTCAGCCATTAAAAATAATACATTTGAATGAGTTCTAATGAGGTGGATGAAACTGGAGCCGATTACACAGAGTGAAGTAAGCCAGAAAGAAAAACACCAATACAGTATACTAACACATATATATGGAATTTAGAAAGATGGTAATGATGACCCTGTATGCAAGACAGCAAAAGAGACACAGATGTGTAGAATGGACTTTTGGACTCTGTGTAAGAGGGAGAGGGTGGGACGATTTGGGAGAATGGCATTGAAACCTGTATACTATCATGTAGGAAATGAATCGCCAGTTTATGTTCAATACAGGATACAGGATGCTTGGGGCTGGTGCACGGATGATCCAGAGAGATGATATGGGGTGGGAGGTGGGAGGGGGGCTCATGATTGGGAACTCATGTACACTCGTGGTGGATTCATGTCAATGTATGGCAAAACCAATACAGTATTGTAAAGTAAAATAAAGTAAAAATAAAAATTAAAAAAAAATAAAACAGCTAATCCAAAAATGAACAGATCATAAAATATCAAATGTATGTTATATAAAAGGTAACCAATAACTGCATTTTTTACTTAATTTTATTTCTGGAAATATCTAATTTATATACATTCTAAGTTATAGTTTATATAGTATATTCACATGATATATAAAACATGATTATATAGAAACATAAATTATCACTACAATAAATATATTTTATATGCACACATATATCATGCTGTTGTATTAGGAAAGAGAGAGGGTGCCATGAACTGATTATTATTAGACACATTTGACTGCTTGGAATCTCCACAGACATGCTTTACATATTGGTTGGTTTTCAGATATTCCAAATTTCCACAAATAAGGTGAAATTTTATTCTAATTATCAAAACAGGAAATAATGAAAGAACTTAAAAAGCTTAATAAAGATAGTTCAGAGATGTTGACAATAGGAAGTCAAAATCCCAATGAAAGAAGCTGATGATGTTAAATAAGAAAAGGAACAAAATGTGATATAGTGGATACTTTCTGGTCTGCCAAGATCTCCTTGGAACCTTTGTACAGGTTCTGTGTGCTCTGTCTTGGCTTCTGTGTGATTTGTTTCTAACTGTGACTCACTTTGGAGGGTGGCCCTTGGGTTATCATTGCACTTGGCTGGAAAGTACAGATACTCAGAAGTGCTTGGGAGTTTCCATCTGCCTGTGATGGCTCTTAGCCAATGACTAGTATAGGAGTTTCAAAGCACAGCTCCTTGGCCACAGGTACACAAATTCAGATAACAAATGACACTAGAGTTTTTCCCTGTGGGTTCCCTCCATGGATTCTTTCTTGAAATTGCTCCATTTCATAACATCATTTTCTGCCCTATTCTAAGCTCTCACTCCCTCACTAGGTTTTTTGGGAGTATTTCCTCAGAAAGCCACTTGTGCAGAACTTGTTATCTCAGGGGACTAAAGAAATGATGACCTCCTCCTGTTACATAACACTTTATGGTTTTCTTTATTATGTTATTTCATCTTCATTTCTTCCCCAACATCAGTGGTGCTTACATTGAGAACTGTAGACCATAGTCTAATCTCAAAATAAATGGAATGTGTGTTTGGAAGGGTAAATCTGATCAGATCATTCCTCTGCTCAGACCTTCCAATGACTTTCCAATTCTTTCAGAGCAAAAGCCCAGTTCCTTTCAATCATCCACAAGACCCTCAAAGATTCTGTGGTCTTGCTATGTCACTGGCCATATTTCCATTGTCTCACAGCCACATTGGCCAACACACTAACCCTTTGGTCCTTCCTGCCTCAGGGCCTTTGGATTGACTATTCCCTTTGTTTAATCACACTTCCACCAGATATTTACATGCTTGCTCCCTCTGTTCCTTCAGTTTCTCTCAACTGGCAACTGAGTCACCATCTCAGTCAAGCCTGCACTGAATATTCTCATTATTGTTGAACCACCCACCTGCACTACTTGTCTTTTTTTCACACTTTTTTCCATAGCAGTCATGAACTGAATTGTGTCACCCAAAAATTTATTTTGAAGACCTAATCCCTAGTGTTTTAGAATATGACTTCATATGAAAGTGAAGTCGCTCAGTCGTGTCCGACTCTTTGCAACCCCATGGACTGTAGTCTATCAGGCTTCTCCGTCCATGGGATTTTCCAGGCAAGAGTGCTGGAGTGGGTTGCCATTTCCTTCTCCAGGGGATCTTCCCGACCCAGGAATCTAACTCGGGTCTCCCACATTGCAGGCAAATGCTTTACCATCTGAGCCACCAGGGAAGCCCCATGACTTGATATGAGGTAATTAAAAAGTTAAGTTAAAATGAGATCATTATGGTGGGGTCTAATCCAATATGACTGGTGTCCTTATATGAAGAGATTAGGGCTGAGAGATGCACAGACCATGTGAAGACACAGAAGACAGGCATCTACAAGCTACAGAAAAAGGTCCTCACAGTTATTTCCTCCTAATATTCATGTAAAGGGCAATTTAATTTTGTCATTATTGCTTAACTTCTGTCTTTCTACATTTGATTGTAATTTTCATGAAGGCAAGGAGTTTGTCCTTTATTTGGATTCAGATGTGTGATCTTGTTCTTTCCCAAGATTTTGTTGCTATTGTTTAGTCACTAGGTCATGTCTGACTCTTTTGTGACCCCATGGACTTTAGCCCTCCAGGTTCCTCTGTCCATGGAATTTCCCAGGCAAGACTACTAGAGTAGATTGCCATTTCCTTCTGCAAGGGATCTTCCTGACCCAGGGACTGAATCCACTCTCCTGCAGAGACAGGAGGTCTTTACCCCTGAGCCACCAGGGAAACCCTTCTAAAGATTTATGCTTTGAAAAAGATAAAAGTATAGCATTGGAGTTGAAACTGCTTGCCCAAGGTTATAAAGGTAGTGGAAGGGTGGCAGAGGCTGCGGAAATTCCCAAAGTCCTATTTCAGATCTTGTTGGTTATCCTTTGAACCACGTGGTTTCTTTGGCATAGAGGATAGAGAAATGTTAGAGCACAGTTCATACAACAAAATCTCACACTCATCTCACACGCATACACCAACACACTTTACACACGAATAAGCAATGGGGATGGATTGCCACAAACCATTCAACTCTTTCAGAAATCCACTTAACTTACTTGTGAAGAATAAAACATAAAGACCTGTTCTGATTACAGTATTTCTTCAGTGAGTGATGAGTGATGAGAAAGAAGAGAAAAATGAAACTTTTGAAGAAAAGCTACAGTGTAGACAGAAGCAGTAAGAAAGAGGTATTATTAACTGGGAGCAGTTTATGGGTTTCATTTGTTCCTGTGCCTACTATGATGGAAGACAAACCTTTAGTTATGAATAAAAATATTCACCCCTTGTTCCTACCCAGGATGAAATTCCAATTTAACACATTAGCCCCTTTCTCTGCCACTCTGCCTCTGAGCTTGCCAAAGCAGTAAACTTGTATACAATTAACAGAGAAGCTTCCAATACAAGCAGAGCTTTGTTCTCATGGAAGACTATTCCTGTGTTCCCATGTCTCACAGTGGTTTCCTTTCAACCAGAATCATCTGCCAAAAGAAATGAAATAAATAAGCAAATAGGAAGAGGTGGGGAGGAAAACACTCTGTCTGATTGAAATCTATTTTCATCTCATGAAAAATATCTTAATTTTCACTTATATTCCATGCCTGTAGCTAAGGGCCATTAAAACTAATAAAACTAAATCATTTGTGACAGATCTTAGAAAACAGTTACTGCAATCCACTGCGCTCTCAAATGCTTATTAGAAATAGTGGTTTTCTTTTCAGAAGAATGCTTGCTGAATGCTTAAAACATGTTCCCTCCGACTTTTGACAAGTTGAACTGGCAATGGAGTGTTTGAAGCAAAGCCTTGACATAAAAAAGATGTTGTGCAGCAATATCAAATATGACCGGGAAGGATGCATCAAAGCTGAGAGCATGAGGATGCAAGGCAGTTGGGGGAGCGAGAGAATCAACACATTTCTGGCATCAGAATAAACAGGATTTGCGTGTAATGCGGACAGAACATTCCACAAGAGTTTAAGAATTTCTATCTCTTTCCTTAGGAGTCAAAAACCTTTGGCCAAATGTCATGCAAGCCTTTGAGAATATTTTTTTATTCACCTGTAATATGGGAATAATAATAGCAACAATAATATTACCAATTATATTTACCTACACCACATGGTTTTCTTGGGGATTAGAAGGGCAAAGATATATATAGTAAGGGACTTTTAGAGATTGTAACGACTAAGCAGACGCTAATATTCATTGTTTGTAACCCTGACAGTTATCATCATTGAACACTTACTTGGTGCAGGACAGTTTGTTAAAATTTGTTGAAGTATAGTTGATTTAGAGTGATGTTTTAATTTCTGCTGTACGACCAAGTGATTCAGTTGCATATATATATATAATTTTTCATGTTCTTTTCCATTATGGTTTATCACAGGATTCTGAATATGATTCCTTGTGCTGTACAGTGGCACCTTGTTATTTATCCACCCTAAATATAATCATTTGCATTCTGCTAATCCAAGTCTCCCAATCCGTCCCTCCCCTACCCCCTCTCCCTTGGAAGCACGAGTCCTCTATGTCTGTGAATCTGTTTCTGTGGGGTAAATATTTTCATTGATGTCATATTTTAGGTTTTACATATAAGAGATGTCATATGGTATTGTAATTTTCTTTCTGATTTACTTTAGTTACTTAGTAGGATAATCTCTAGTTACATCCATGTTGCTGCAAATAGCATTATTTCATTCTTTTTAATGGTGAATAATATTCCACTATATACATATATCACATCTTCTTTATTCATTCATCTGTTGATGGATATTTAGGCTGTTTCCATGTCTTGGATATTGTAGATAGTGTTGTGAACATACGTGTGCATGTATCTTTTTGAATTATAATTTCATCTGGATATATGTCCAGGAATGGGATTGCTGGATTGTATACCAACTCTATTTTCAGTTTTTTGAGGAGCCTCCATCCTGTTTTCCATAGTAACTGCACCATTTTACATTCCCACTAACAGGGTAGGAGGGTTCTGTTTTCTCCACACCCTCTCCAAAATTTGTTATTTCTAGACTTTTTAGTGATAGCCATTCTGACCATTACTTGGTGATACCTCACTGTAGTTTTGATTTGCATTTTTCTAGTGATGAGCAATGGCAAGCTTCCTTTCATGTGCTTATAAGCCATCTGTAAGGACATTTCATATTTATTATTTCTATTTTCACACTGGGTCCTAATATAGCCAAAATTGTCTCCATGTTACACAACTGGTCTCTCAGACTCAGAGTAGCTATTAATATGAATTAATTTTAAGATATTATTACCAAAGGAGCATTATGTGAGAAACATAGAAACAAAGGATATTGTTGAGAGTTAATTCAAAGAACTGTATCAGTGAGCGCTCAGCAGAAGAAGAGCAAATATTAAGACATTTTTGTATAGGTATATGACTTTATGTCTTTGAGGGAGCAGCTTAAACAGGCTCTCTGGGCTGTGTCTTTACATCTGTTTCTGGACCTTGAATTCTGCAATGCAGGCAGTTAGAAATAAAAGATAAAAAGTCAGGGAGAGCAAGGCCAAGCTGGGACCTACCAACCTAAGGTGGAACCAACAAACTTGAGCTGAGACCTATGGGGATGCTCTGGGACCTTTTGTTCAGTCTTACTCTTCCAAGCTGAACTAAGTGGGTGCTGCACAGGAGAGACTGCACCCTTCATCATGGGGCTAAGACTCTCCTGGCCCAGGGGCCAGAGGAGTTGGGAAAGCATCCAGGTGAAGGCAGGGAGATGCTGTCCATGGCAAGGAGGTGACCCAGGAGATAAGTGTCAAGGTGTGTAAAGTGCAAAGCACCCATCCCAGCCTTCCATTGTAAAGCATAACATGGCTATTGCTTCATTTCTGCCCTCCAAATCTTGCAAAATATTTCTCCTATGGCTCATTCTAATGGAAAGCTACAGAGAAGGAAATTCTGGGACACAGTTCTGCTAGCCAAGTTGACACATCACAAAGCTACCACAGTCCACTCTTTCCAAGTTAGGAAACTTACAAATTATTTTGCTTTGCATTACATTATGTTAAGACAGTTATTTGCTATGTTAATATTTGCTAACCATTTCCCCAAAGGAGGAGACAAAGACCTTCTCTTAGTCTTCGGTTATGTTCATTATCCTAACTGAGTCACATGTTCCTTTTGATATCCTGTGACTTAATAATGAAATGTAGCTTGTGTTAGACTGGGAGAGGGAAAGACAGCAATAATACATACACACAGTCATATCAAAATTAAGATGTAATATTCGTAACTACTTAACTGGTAATGTGGTCACATCTGGTATTTTTTAACTTCTTTCTTCCTCTCTTAGTTCCATATTTGTGTTATTGTCTTTAGGGAAGACCTCAATTTGTAGTGGTCCTTAGCTAGTTGGCTGATTCAGACCTTCACTCCTGAAGCATCAGAGCCAGTATCAATCTTGCCTGAATTGAGTTGTTATAGGTTTGGTCTGACTTAATCATGGACATAGGAATACTAAGAAATAAACAAAGTTCTCCTGCATTCTAGGGATATTCCTTCTTAGTCCCATTGCAAGTCAGTTTCTCCTTGATAATCAGGATTATTCACCCCAGTCACTACAATTACCCTACTGTTTCCTTATTGACTCACTGACAGAAGCTCAAAGTGGCAGCTGTTGGTCTCAACTTTCAGGTCAGTGGGATTATTGTTGGCAAAATCAGTAATTTGGTATGCATCAAACCTATGCATGGGTCATTCTTTGTTCTTTCTCTGAAGCCTGATGGAACTTACGTATATTTATAGGTGCAAAGAGAGACAGTGGAGGTAATTCCTGAGTAGGACCAGTGGTCTTTTGGAGACCATTACAGTTTCTTCAGGAGGGAAAGTTATTTCTACTGTTTAATTTTAGAGGTCCCCAATCCCCAGATTCATTGGAATATACCCTTATGCCCCATTGCTAATTTTAGGGTTTTATTAATCTCTGATTAATGCCCAACCTTTAATAACAGAGATTTCTAGGAGATCAGGGACTCAGTTTGCATTGTAATTCAGCTCCCTGAAATATCAGACTTCGGATTTGGTTTTCAGAAATCCAGACCCTGTCGTCATAAGAGATACTGGTTACTTTCAGGACAAACATAGAAAATTTCAGGTCTGTTGTACAGACCTTCCAGAGAAGGCAATGGCACCCACTCCAGTACTCTTGCCTGGAAAATCCCATGGATGGAGGAGCCTGGGGGGCTGCAGCCCATGGGGTTGCTGAGGGTTGGACATGACTGAAGTGACTTAGCTTAGCTTATACAGATCTTCGCTGGTGAGTTAAAGTTGTATGTTCACCATTTTCCTCCCCCATGTTTTTTGTACATTTAGAACCAATCAACTCCATTAGATGCCTTATTTTGACTAAAATATTCTTTGGCAACATGTACTTAGTGAGGCTTGTTTTCTATAGGCATTTGATTACAAGTCTGCAGGTGACGATTTGCATAACACTTCTGCCACTACACTACATGGACTACTTGAGTTTCCTTAAATACTAGAAATGGGAGTGAGTCAAATTTTTAAATCTCACAAGATCGGGGGAAAACAATATATAAACTAGAACAGTCCGGAAAACTCATTCTTACGATATCATTCTTCTAGAATTTCTCTCAGTGACAAGTTGTGTATCAGCAGGGTTCAGCCGGGGAGGTGGAACTATAGGGATTTATTTACAGTAGGAATTTGACTTTGCCCAGTTGTGGCCCTGGTTAAATACTTTCTACATGGGTGTTATCACAGGTAGATGAAATAGAGGTTAAGTGAGGTGAGCAAACATGTGCTGGAACCCCTGAGAAGGATTTGAAACCCAGGTCGGCTCTCAGTGCCACCATCTGTGATAAGTGGGTGTCCTGCAGGAGAAGCCGATCTTCATCACAGAGCTAAGCACACCACTGGTTCCAAAGGAGAAGAAGCTAAAAGAGGATCCCGGAAAAGTAAAATAATTGCAGGCCTGGCTGTCACCTGCTACCAACAAGGTTAGCCAACAGGTGAGTGACAACTTGTGTGGGGTACAAAGTACCTGTTCAGACTGTTATTGGAGCATAAAACCTAAATAACTGCTACTTCACTTCTGCTCTCCAGATGTCAAGGGATAATATTGCTTGTGGTACACCTGAGCCTGGAATATGGAGGGAAAAAAATTCTGGGAAAAGTAGTTCATTCTGGTCAAAGGGATTCATTACCAAGCCCCATTTCTTAGATGAATCCCATTATATATATATATATATATATATATCTGGAGATATATATCCTGTCACTGTGATCTTTCAAATGCAATATTTTTACTATCCTATCTGCATTTTCGTGAGCAGTGGTACTAGGCGGAAGAGGTATACTGCATCAAGGCTGTGAGTTTCCTGAATAGATTCAGTGGAGAAATGTTAATTTGGGGCATGAATCATGAGGTCTAAATAAGATAAAATACATTAGATATTTACCTACAGTTATTTGGCATGAAATACGTACTCATAAAATATTGCATTTCTTTTCATAATGCTATAATTTGTATTCTGGCTGTTTTAAGAGTTGCATCGGTCTATTCTATTGATAAGTTGATTTTCTTACCCATATTATGAGTCCCCAATAATCTCATTGAATTTGCTTGTTTTTGATGAGCAAAGCAAAACAATCCATTTGAAAGGACTCTGTAAAATGAATAGCTCTTTGTTAAAGGGAAAGCGTTACAGTTATCATGCTGTACTTGTTTCAAAGGTAATTTGATAATCATTTGAAATCCACCTGCACCCCTTTCGTAGAAACAAATTTCCTATTTTAATCTGCTGGTATGAGAGGATACAAAAAGGTATTCCTCATGCTTACCTTTGGCAGGGAAATGGGAACACATGAAATAACCACAATAGCTTTACTAGGTGAGGTGGCAGACTAAAATGTTTAATGTTTGAAAGTGAAACAGTGGTCATGAGAACTAACAATTGCATTATATTTCAGTGGAACTCAGTGTTTGTTGTTGTTGTTGTTGTTGTTGTTGTTTTAACTTCTCAGTTCATGTGAAGTTTCTACCTCTTGGATGAATTGAAAGCTTTGTTTCTTTTTGCCTCAGAGAATAGTGTTTAAAGCTACACTGGGTTGATCTGAAATACCCCTTTCTCTACTCAAGTAGAGAAACACAGAGTGGTCTGAATAGGCTTCAGACACAGAGTTTGACTATCTGCCTTGTCCACGCTGTGAAAATTGATGTTTAAAAAGCCAGAGGTGTCTAATGCCCATCTGGTAGGATAAGTGATTCAGGCAGGTGATTGTGATCATGGGGGTATATGGGAAGAGAGACCATGCCACATGCATAATAAAGAGAAAACTAAAATAGTTGAAGAATAGGGCCTTTTTCAGTACCAAGCTAACACTTGAGGTGACGGGAACAGAGATGTGTTTTAATTTCAGAAAGTTTACAACCTATTTGGGAGATGAGTTTTACTCTCCAGGAAAAACAAAAGCATAAAAAATCAAGAATTCATGGCTCAAGATTCTACATGGTGGGTACAGACAAATGATACTAAATATTCTGAGGGAGAGCAGAAATAGTTATCGTATAATATGCTGTGTTCTGCATGCTTAGTTGCTCAATCGTTTCTGACTCTTGTAACTCCATGGACTGTCCACCAATCTCCTTTGTCAGTGGGATTTTTTGGGTAAGAATACTGGAATGAAAAAAAAAAAAAGAATACTGGAATGGGTTGCTATTTGCTTCTCCAGGGGATCTTCCTGACCCGGGGATTAACCCCACCTCTCTAGGCAGATTCTTTACCCACTGAACCATGGGGTAAGTCCTTATAACATAATATAGTATATTATAATATGTTATGACCAGGAAAGTGGAGTTTGACTACTAGTTCTGCTTCTTATTATAATATAATCTTGAACTTCCTAACTTTAAAATGGAAGTAACAAACTCTGTATTACAAATTTTTGTGATTTTATAAGAAAATATATTTGAAAGCTTGTATATGTAGGTTGCTTATCAGTTTATAAAACACTTGAAAACTTAAGAGAACTTCCTCTCAAGGAAATGTAGAGTTACACACACACACATACCCACTCATTTTATGTCATAATATTTAATGTAATTTAGTATTTAGTGTAATTTAAACCTTGAAATTACATTTAGACAATGTATGACATTTTTATGTTCATCCAGTAGGAGAAGTGGTGTAACAAAGGGGAAGAAACACTTCATTGATCATTCAAAATAGCCCTGTGAATTAGGCTTTGAGAAATTATTCTCCCCATTTCACTGATGGAGCAATTAATGTTCAGAAACATTAAATGACTTGTCAGAATTTATGAAGAGCCAGGGCTCTTGGTTCCAAGCCAGATCTCCCACATGTAGTGCATAGGGATTATGGACCAAGTTGCAAAGGTTTCACAGAAAACTTCGATGAGACTTTGGTATACAGACAACAATAGTTAAGGGTGTTTATGGATGTTAGGAAAGGTGGGAAAGTAAGAATTCATTCAGCTTTTTAATCCTTATGCAAAAGGAGGGAGAAGGCATTGATGCATTTAATTTGTGATTTCATTCTGTTTTATTTTCATCCATTTTAAGTTGGGTAGAAATTTAGAAAAACCTCTGAAAATGTATGCAAAGCCAGTCGCTAAGGGAGTTAGAAGTTCCAAATAGGAAAGAAATGCAATCACCATCTTCTCAACCTTTCATAGAAATTCACGGTTCAGCAAAGTACCATAACAAATATAGAGAATCAGGAAATCTTCTAGTGCCTCAGTGATCACAGAGCCATGAGCCATAAGCAGGCTGGCTCTACAGAGAATAAATCATTCAAGGAAAACTTGATTACTTTTTTGATAGGAATAGAAGATTCATTGTCAGAAGGAATGGTGTGGATGCAATATATTTTGATTTTTAAGGAACCATACCCATTGGGGAATTTTACATAAAAATTAATTTCCTTTGGATTGATTATAAGCCTTGCTAAGGAGGCACAAACCACACCAATGGGCCATACATTATATGTGATAAGAAGAAGGAGATAAAGGAAGATAATGAGGGAAGGGGCACACTGAGAAAAAAGTTGAAGACAGGAAGAGACAACGAGAAACTCAGAAATGTGTTAGGAAGGAAGGGTTTTTTTTTAGACAAACACAATGTATCCTGGTATTAAAATCTTTATATCTTTCACTGGAAATGCAATTTCTTAAGATTCTTGGATTTAAGAACACACATTGAGCATTCATGTCAGATCAGTGACTTTAAGAGATCATTATAACTGGATTGCCAACTTCAACTGAGTGTATGACCACGTGGGATAAGTGGACAGGTTGGTGTTCTTCGGGCAAACCTCAGAGTAACTTCTAAAAGTGTAGCCAGTGGGCCTAGCAACAGATGAGTCAGGAAAACCTGAATTCGCATAATGGTTTTAGCACTTACTTGTTTATCTGTTCTCTGCTTAAGAGGTTGAGACTAAATCACTTCCCTTTGAATATGGGCTGCCCTTAATGACTTGCTTTAAACAAATTGAATATCATGGAAGTGACACTGTGTAACTTCTAAGCCTACATCATAGAATGGGATGCAAATTCCACACAACTCTCTGTTAAAAACGAACCTCTGTAGTTGTGACCCCCAAGTAGGGTGTGTGGCTACCTTGAAACTTGAGCCACCACATGGAGATAGCACAGAAAAACAGAGAAAGATGCCCTAGGAGTCCCATGGTGACTGCAGCCAAGAAATAAAAAGACGCTTGCTCCTTGGAAGCAAAGCTATGACCAACCTAGACCACATATTAAAAAGCAGAGACATTACTTTGCCAACAAAGGTCCATCTAGTCAAGGCTATGGTTTTTCCAGTGTCATGTATGCATGTGAGAGTTGGACCATAAAGAAAGCTGAGTGGGGAAGAACTGATGCTTTTTAACTGTGGTGCTGGAGAAGACTCTTGAGAGTCCCTTGGACTGCAAGGAGATCCAACCAGACAATACTAAAGGAAACCAGTCCTGAATATTCATTGGAAGGACTGATGCCGAAGCTTCAATACTTTGGATACCTGATGCAAAGAACTGACTCACTGGGAAAAACCCTGATGCTGGGAAAGATTGAAGGCAGGAGAAGGGGATGACAGAGGATGAGATGGTTGGATGGCATCACTGACTCAATGGACATGAGTTTGAATAAACTCTGGGAGTTGGTGATGGACAGGAAGGACTGGCATGCTACAGTCCACGGGGTTGCAAAGAGTCAGACACGACTGAGCGACTTCACTTTCACTTTTCACTTTCATGCATTGGAGAAGGAAATGGAAACCCACTCCAGTGTTCTTGCCTGGAGAATCCCAGGGACAGGGAAGCCTGGTGGGTTGCTGTCTATGGGGTTGCACAGAGTCGGACAGGACTGAAGCAACTTAGCAGCAGCAGCAGCAGAGATCATTACAGGTGTAACCAATGCCTGAATTTATACCCGAAGCCCAGGGTAAAAACCATCTAGCTGAGCCCAGGAAAGAACATCAGGAGAGATAATAATTAATATATTTTGATTATATGCCACTGAATTTGAAATGATTGGGTAATGCAGTAATAAATTACTGTGTCTGTGTGACTGAGGACAATTGTCACAAGCTTCAAATGCTTGTTATGATAATACCTACCCCATGAATTGTTTAAAGTGTTAATTTTAGTTCAGTTCAGTCGTTCAGTCATGTCCAACTCTTTATGGCCCTATGGACTGCAACATGCCAGGCCTCCCTGTCCATCACCAACTCCCGGAGTTTACTCAAACCCTTGCCTATTGAGTTGGTGATGCCATCCAACCATCTCATCCTCTGTCGTTCCCTTCTCTTCCCACCTTAAGTCTTTCCCAGCATCAGGGTCTTTTCCAATGAGTTAGTTCTTCATATCAGGTGGCCAAAGTATTGAAGTTTCAGCTTCAGGGTCAGTCATTCCAATGAACACTCAGGACTGATCTCATTTAGGATGGATCAGTTGGATCTCCATGCAGTCCAAGGGACTCTCAAGAGTCTTTTCCAACACCACAGTTCAAAAGCATCAATTCCTCAGCATTAAGTGTTAATTTAGAAAATTTTATACTATAGAGGTAGGAGATAGATCTTCTTGGTCAGCAAGGAAGTCAAACCAGGCAATCTTAAGGGAAATCAAGCCTGAATATTCACGGGAAGGACTGATATTGAAGCTGAAACTTCAGTATTTTTTTCATCTGATGTGAAGAGCTGACTCACTGGAAAGGTCCTTGATGCTGGGAAAGATTAAGGACAGAAGGAATAGAGGGGATCAGAGAATGAGATGACTGGATGGCATCACTGATGCAATGGACATGAATTTGGGCAAACTTAGGGAGATGGTGAGGGACAGAGAGGCCTGGTATGCTGCTGTCCAGGGGGTCGCAAGGAGTCAGACAAGACTGGGTGACTGCACAACAGCAGCAGGAGATAGATGGTCTCTAGGCCAGGCCTCCTGTTGATACTCCAGGGTAGAAGAAACAACAGGAACAGGATAAATAGCTGAACTTTGTCTCCTGTGGACACTTTAAGGAAACAGTAATGGCAGGGTCAGGGAAGGGCCAAGTCCTTCTTAGGTAAAATATAATTAGGTCAGATATTCTCATCCATGGGGTCAGGGAGACCTTAGTTGCACATGTGCAGAAAGACTCATTGGGTGTCTAAAAGGAAGGAAAACACCAGAGCATAAATTTTGTAAATTGTGTGGATCACAACAAACTGTGGAAAATTCTGAAAGAGATGGGAATACCAGACCACCTCACCTGCCTCTTGAGAAACCTGTATGCAGGTCAGGAAGCAGCAGTTAGCAATGGACATGGAACAACAGACTGGTTCCAAATAGGAAAAGGAGTACGTCAAGGCTGTATATTGTCACCTTGCTTATTTAACTTCTATGCAGAGTACATCATGAGACCTGCTGGGCTGGAGGAAGCACAAGCTGGAATCAAGATTGCTGGGAGAAATATCAATAACCTCAGATATGCAGATGACACCACCCTTATGGCAGAAAGTGAAGAAAAAGTATAGAGCCTCTTGATGAAAGTTAGAGGAGAGTGAAAAAGTTGGCTTAGAACTCAACATTCAGAAAACTAAGATCATGGCATCTGGTCCCATCACTTCATGGCAAATAGATGCAGAAACAGTGGAAACGATGACAGACTTTATTTTTGGGTGGGGAGGGGTGGGGCTCCAAAATCACTGCAGATGATGACTGGAGCCATGAAATTAAAATATGTTTGCTCCTTGGAAGAAAAGTTATGACCAGCCTAGACAGCATATTAAAAACCAGAGTCATTACTTTGCCAACAAATGTCCATCTAGTCAAAGCTATGGTTTTTCCAGTGGTCATGTATGGATGTGAAGGTTGGACTATAAAGAAAGCTGAATGGCGAAGAATGACGCTTTTGAACTGTTGTGTTGGAGAAGACTCTTGAGAATCCCTTGGACTGCAAGGAGATCCAACCACTCCATCTTAAAGGAAATCAGTCCTGAATATTTACTGGGAGGACTAATGCTAAAACTGAAACTCCAATACTTGATGTGAAGAACTGACTCATTGGCAAATACCCTGATGCTGGGAAAGATTGAAGGCGGGAGGAGAAGGGGACGACAGAGGATGAGATGGTTGGATGGCATCACTGACTCAATGGACATGAATTTTAGTAAACTCCGCGAGTTGGTGAAGGACAGGGAGGCCTGGTGTGCTGCAGTCCATGGGGCTGCAATGAGTTGGACATGACTGAGTGACTGAACTCAACTGAATTTCCCAAAAGCCCTTGCAGGGAAGTTCATCTTGGCTAAAGTATACACACACACAGAATAGAGGGCCCTGAGTCAAATTACAAAGCAAGATGATACACTAGAGAAAAACAAAGACCCAGACGACCACCGCCTTGTAAATGACTTAACTTCCCAAGGATGACCTTTCTCTGAGCTCACCCGTGCTGTTGTCTGCACGTACTCTGCTTTTCTAATGAACACCTAACTTTCCTTTCCATCTTCTGTCTCCCTGTCAAATTTGTTTCCCCCCAAAATAGATAAGAACTGGGACCTAAATTCTTGGACCTTGCTCTCAGGATCTAGTGGTTAGGATTCGGGGCCCCCTCTGCCACAACCAGGGTTCAGCCCCTATCTTGCTTCCAGTTGCTGCTCACTGCTGTCTCTCTGCAATCCATAGTGCCTGCTTAATTATTCTGAACATTCATAGCTCACCAAAAGATTAGTACTGATCATATTATTAAAGGTGGTATTAAAGGCAGTTGTATATGAAGTAACCTATAGTAGTGAAACGTAGTATATATATAGTATAAAAGTAGTATATATGCAGTATTAAAGTGGTATATTTATAGTAATAAAAGTCACACTAGACTGCCCTGGTGGTCTAATGGTTAAAACTCTGTTTCATATGCCAGGGGTTCAATTCCTAGTTGGGGAACTAAGATCCCACATGCCATGTGGTGTGACCAACATATAAATAAATAAAATCATACTAAGGGACTTAGAAAATCTTCCCAGGGTATACTAGTCAAGGTTCTCCAGAGAAATAGAACCAGAAGGAGATGAGAGTGGGGTTGGGGTAGAGGTGGGAGGTTGAAAGATTTATTTAGAAGAATTGGCTCAGACAATTATGGAAGGTGAGAAGTTCCACAATCTGCTGTCTGTAAGCTGAAAACCCAGAAAAGCAGGTGGTATAATTCAGTTTGAGTCCAAAGGTCTGGGAACCAGGGAAGTCAGTCCCAGTGTGAGGGCAGGAGAAGCTGAGATGAGCTATTTCGGCTCACTAGTGAGGCAGGAAAGAAGGGACAAATTCCTTCCTCCACCTTTTGTTCTAGCCAGGTCCTCAGTGGATCGGGTGCTGCCCACCTACATTAAATCTACATATTCAAATGTTGTCTCATCCAGAAATACCTTCACAGCCACACTAAGACATACTATTTAATGTGGGCATTTTGTGGCCAGTTAAGTTGACATATAAAACTAACCATCACACAGTTACTCCATGAGGTAAGAAGGTCTCGGTAATCAACAAACATAATCTGACAAGCCTAAAACTGTCTCAATGCACATGCTTCTGATTTGAATTAATATAGTGCCATGATTTTCCTACATAATGTTCTTTGTATTCTGTTGTGCCAACCTAGATCTCTGAGGAAAAATTCATGGGTAAGTTCATGCAATGATGATATTATGATCAGAGATTCAGGAATATCAACTCATACTCTGTTAAACAACCCTTCCCAAAGGGTTTTGCAAGATACTGTAATAGAAGAGATTATACAAAAATAAATTGAAATTTACAATATTATTAATAATAGCTTTACAGTTGCCTAGTAATCCCTAACTAGTTATTTACCAAATCAAATAAGAACATTTTTCTCAGGAATATCATGCTCATTCTTGCCTGTGGGAAGAGGGAAAAAAAAAAACCCTCTTAATGCATTTATACAAGCAGCTCCTTGCCCTGAAAGAGAAAGATATAAGATAAGCCATCTGCCCTGGGGCCTGACTATACCAAAGGCAGAAAGAGAAATGCAATAAAAGGAAACTGGGATTCTTCCTTTAAAGAAGAATAGGCCTGCCTGAAAGTAAAGCTTAGTGCAATGTATTGAATATATTCTGGGTTCACACCAAGAGGAAAAAGCAGCACCTCTTCCCTTAGAAGAGAGCTAAGCGGGTAGGAGGAGCAAAGTCTGGCTTAGACAGTGGCACCAAGTGAGAGTCTGAATTATATTGAAGAGGCTTGTGCAATTCGTGTTGAATGAAATCAACCCTGTTGTCCTGTTTACAACTTAATTGTCCAAGCGATCAATACACCAATGAAATACAGGCTGCATATAAAAGAAGACAAACTCATCTGGTGAGACTCATTATGAAACTGTCCCCAGCGGTGGCCCGCCCAGTTAGAGGTGGCAAACTGGTCTGATTAAGCTCCTCCCTGCAGGTGGCATAAATAGTGAGTATATCAGAAAATAAGGAGTTCTGTAAGGCCAGACTTCATGCCCAAACAATGAGCTGTGACTCTGCTTCCCACAAGATTTATTACAATTAGACGTGGACCCAGGATGAATATAGCATAAGGGCAGGAGACAGGTGACCCAGGGGTAAAGAATACGCCTGCAGTGCAGGAGATGCAGGAGATACAGGTTCAATCTTTGGGTCAGGGAGATCCCCTAGAGTAGGGGAGGCATCCCACTCCAGTATTCATGCCTGGAAAATTCCATGGACAGAGGAGCCTGGCATGCTACGCTCCATGGGGTCGCAAAGAGTCAGGCACAACTGAGCATGCAAGGATGCAGACGATCCATCCAGGGTGTGTTATATTTTACATTGCTTATCTTCTAATTAAACTCTTTAAAGTCACAAAAGATGCTTTAGGCTGACCCCCTATATTGGAGCTTAAAGAAAGAAAGTAAAGTTGCTCAGTCGTGTCTGACTCTTTGTAACGCCATGGACTGTAGCCTACCAAGCTCCTCAGTCCATGAATCTCCAGGTGAAAGTACTGGAGTGGGTTGCCATTTCCTTGTCCAGGGGATCTTCCCAACCCAGGGATCAAAGCTGGGTCTCCCACATTGCAGGCAGATGCTTTAACCTCTGAGCCACCAGGGAAGCTTCCTTGATGGAGCTTAAAGATCTAACTAATATTGTTCCTCTCTCCCTAAGGAGTTTAGAATTTAGTTTTATCTTTTTTTTTTTTTCAATTCTCTGTGAAACATAGTATCAAGCTTAGCATCTTGCTAAGTGTGTATTTTATAAATTAGTTGGGAGTCCTCCTGTTAAAGTTGACTTCCGTGCCTCTCAAATATATGTTTCTTTTTCTCCATTTATGTATTTTCTTATGCATATAAGTGACAGACATATAGCTCATAAGTGTCTCTTATGGGCAGACTTCTAAAATTTCTTTAGCTTTTTTTAAATGACCTTATTCTTCAGGTCACCAGCATAATTCTCTTGATCTTTTCTGGTTAGCCCCATCCTCCCAAGAATGCAGTGAGGAAAAGCTAGATAGAAGTATTTAATAGTAATCTCAATCTCACAGATTTCAAACAAATCAAAAGGCTCATTTCTTTATGCTTGAATATCATAGTTTTGATATGTATTTTATTATCTTTTAAATATTTTTTAATCGAAAGAGCATTGCATTCTATGTAACACAAGTTCTGTTGTAACTGAGCTCACTAGAAAGTGATCAGAGGCTTTCAGTCAATATAGTCTGAATACATAATCAACTCAACCTACTTCTGTAGATGATGTCAGTAGATTCTTATTTAAGAACCCACATGTAGAGCCAGAGATAAATTCTCCCTTTTGACAAAGGGTATTTTAAAACAAGTCACTCTTCAGATCTTTTCTGGCCATGCTGCTCTAACCTTTGGAAACTTATGAATGAGGTTGGATACTTTGGAGACTATAAATGCTGTAAATCAACTCTATAGCAGTTCTGCATCATCACCTTGAAAATAGACATCTCCTACTTAGGAAAGAACACTGTAGAGGTTGAAATTTATAGAACTGGAATTAACCCATGCAGTTGTCATCCTAAAGATTAATTTATATATCCAACCCACCAGCACTGTAATAGGAAATAGAGGTGTGGAGCTATATGGGAAATCATAGGAGAGGACTGTGGCAATTCTGGGCTGTATAAGCTCTTGAAACCCATTAATGAAATCATTTTGCTTAGGAGATGAGGAAGCACAGCTGCAGAGAAGTTATGTCGTGTTGGAAATTAGTGGCAAAGTAGTGACTACAGCTAATATTTTATTGTTTCAAATCTAGTGTCCCTCCTTCCATGTTTCACTGCTTTTGAAATCCCTAGGAAGTGTCAACAACAAATTGGGACTTGCCTGTCAGCTACAAAGGCAAAGGAGAAAAGGAAAGATATACCCATCTGAATGTAGAGTACCAAATATCAGCAAAGAGAGATAAGAAAGCCTTCCTCGGCGATCAGTGCAAACAAATAGAGGAAAACAATAGAACTGGAAAGACTAAGGTTCTCTTCAAGAAATTTAGAGATACCAAAGGTACATTTCATGAAAAGACGAGCACAATAAAGGACAGAAAATGTATGGACCTAATAAAAGCAGAAGATATTAAGAAAAGGTGGGAAGAACACAGAAAAATTATTTAAAAAAAAACAAGAGAAAAGATCTGCATGACCCAGATAACCACGATGGTGTGATCACTCACCTAGAGCCAGACATCCTGAAATGTGAAGTCAAGTGGGCTTAGGAAGCATCACTATGAACAAAGCTAGTGGAGGTGATAGAATCCCAATTGAGCTATTTCAAATCCTAAAAGGTGATGCTGTGAAAGTGCTGCACTCAACATGGCAGCAAATTTGGAGAGAGCTGTGGCCACAGGACTGGAAAAGGTCAGTTTTTATTCTAATCCCAAAGAAAGGTAATGCCAAAGAATGTTCAAACTGCTACACAATTGCACTCATCTCACTCGCTAGCAAAGTAATGCTCAAAATTCTGCAAGCCAGGCTTCAACAGTACATGAACCATGAACTTCCAGATATTCAAGCTGGATTTAGAAAAGGAAAAGGAACCAGAGATCAAATTGCCAACATCTGTTGGATCATTGAAAAAGCAAGAGAATTCCAGAAAAACATCTACTTCTGCTTTATTGACTATGCCAAAGCTTTTGACAGTGTGGATCACAATAAACTGTGGAAAATTCTTCAAGAGATGGGAATACCAGACATCCTTTCTTGCCTCCTGAGAAATCTGTATGAAGGTTAAGAAGCAACAGTTAGAAATGGACATGGAGCAATGGACTGGTTCTAAATCAGGAGAGAAGTGTGTCAAGGCTGTACATTGTCACCCTGCTTATTTAACTTATATGCAGAGTACATCATGAAAAATACTGGACTGGATAAAGCACAAGTTGAAATCAAGATTGCTGGGAGAAATATGAATAACTTTAAATATGCAGATGACACCACCCTTATGGCAGAAAGTGAAGAGGAACTAAAGAACCTCTTGATGAAAGTGAAAGAAGAGAGTAAAAAAGCTGGCTTAAAAGTCAACATTCAAAGAACTAAGATCATGGCATCTGGTCCCATTACTTCATGGCAAATAGATGAGGATACAATGGAAACAGTGAGAGACTTTATTTTCTTGGGCCCCAAAATCACTGCAGATGATGACTGCAGCCATGAAATTAAAGGACGCTTGCTCCTTGGAAGAAAAGCTATGACCAACCTAGACAGCATATAAAAAACAGAGACATTACTTTGCTGATAGAGTCCGTCTAGTCAAGGCTATGGTTTTTCCAGTGGTCATGTATGGATGTGAGAGTTGGACCATAAAGAAAGCTGAGTGCTGAAGTATTGAGGCTTTTGAACTATGGTGTTGGAGAAGACTCTTGAGAGTCCCTTGGACTGCCAGGAGATCAACCAGTCAGTCATAAAGGAACTCAGTCCTGAGTGTTCATTGCAAAGACTGACACTGAAGCTCAAGCGCCAATACTTTGATCACCTGATGAGAAGAACTGACTCACTGGGAAAGAACCTGATGCTGGGAAAGATTGAAGGCAGGGGGAGAAGGGGACAACAGAGGATGAGATGGTTGGATGGCATCACTGACTCAATGGACATGAGTTTGAGCAAGCTCCAGGAGTTGGGGATGGACAGGGAGGTCTGGCGTGCTGCAGTCCATGTGGTCACAAAGAGTCGGACACGACTGAGAGAATGAATGAACTCTGAATTACAAACTGGTGCTTGCCAGGAGCATTTGCTAGTGACTGAACAACACAAGGGTATTTCCCATCTTCCTGCGCTACTGTAGCTACTCCCTTCAACGCTGAACTCCCAGGTTGGATAGTGAGGCACTCTGTGCCCAGGGAGACTGGTGGAACTGCTCTTTAGACAGTTGAACATTTTCAGGAACTGGTTCCATTATCCCAATCCTTTCATCTCCTCATATCCAGAAAGGCACTGAATCCCTTCATGGTGACATCAGCTCCTCCTGGCTAGCAGAACATGTAAAATAAGCAGTTGATTGCACTGGACTCCCCCTTCACCAAAATCTTATATATTGACCCTCCTCCCCCTGTTTCTTTGGAGCAGCCTCTCAGAGCTATCTGAGGTGCGGCCTCCTGGGCTATAAGCCTCATTTTGCCTCAAATAAAACTTAACTCATGACACTTATGTTGGCATCATTTTAGTCGACAGAAGTCTTTCTATATCCTCATAACTCTGAATCCAGGGAGACCTCAAAAGAAATCTGACTGCTTTTCTTGGTCCTGGTTACAATTTCCAGTTGGACAGCACACCCCAGGACTTTTCTCTGATGGAAAAATTGTCTTATCAGGGCCCAGGAGGAAATGAGGACATCTCCTCCATTCTCCACTGTGACTTCATCTTTGTACCTGCAAGGAATGAGGTCTCTCTCTGGGTGCTTAACTACAATTATGCTTTCTGGAACTCTTCCCTAACTTATTTCATTTTCTGTATAAATGTTCTGAAGCAGTGCCGCCTTCCTATTAGCCTTCCTCAGTCTCTAGCCTCACCTAACATTTGTCTTCCAACTTAATCTCTTTATAGTTTAAAGACAATGGACACTGTTGTTTATTGAATCTGCATAAGAAAAGTGGCGACTGAGGTATCACTTATGCAAACATATGCCACTGAAGCAGGCTGAAATATTGCAGGGTTCCCAGGATAACGCATTTCCATTTCTACCACTCTGCATATTTCCCTCGGGGCCAGCTGGAAAGCTATGCTGTCTTTCAATATATGATGGACCTGGATTCTATTTCAGGCACATAAAAATAAGAAATACTCTCCTGGGATTTGTTTATGTCATTACCGTGCCAAAATCTAAAAGGAAATAGTACTTGATATCCATACCTTACAGACACCAGGGGAATTTATTTTTCAGGGGCAAACACCCTAGCTATGGGAAGTGATTATATCTAGATACCAGTGCTGTTAAAAGGACATTTATCTAGTAGAGTACATACCAAAACTCTTTTTCAGGCTTCCTATTCCCTCTCCAGAAATATTTTAATGGGAAGCGTGGTCATACAAGTAACAAACCTCTTGCACCTGCCGTCTGCATATACTCTCAGCACCATAGACTAGCCCCATGCCTGATCAGTTTTCGTGGTCATTCCATTCAGTGGGGTGATTTGTTCAGATAAAATGGAAAATTGAAATGGAGCTGTTGCTGGATACAACGTAGTCGACTTTTTCTATTTTGTCAAAATGCCATGGCTGCTCATTTTTTCATGGCCATGAGTTGAAATAAATTAAACTTCCCAACGGCAAAACTTCTCTGAGATCAGATTGGAATATATTGATTAGCTCTTTGAGGCCTGATGGATTGGAGGTTCTAGCTTTATAAACACATTTACAAACATGCCTTAGAAACAGTTGCTTAGCGCTGGGTAGACTGATTGTGTTTATTTAAAACTGCAGAGAAGAGTGTACCTGCAACCCCTGATTTTAACCTATCAATGTTTTCATCCCAGATCAATGGTGACAAGTGAAGTGTTGCTCTCTTTAGTGACTTCTAAGACCAGCTCAAGGCTGGCTGGCCCAGTGATGCATCAGGGTAATGCATCAAAGTCTCAAGAACATCTTAGCTTGCCACAGAATGCTATAGTATTAGAGCTGGGAGGGGTTTAAGACCTCATCTCCTTGAGCGAGAGAGAGTCAAACTCTCTAATTTTTTTTTTTTTTCAGTTTACACCAGGGCTGACTTTAAAGATGGTTTTAGAGTTAAAAAGGGATTTTAGCCATTTTCTATTCCAAGGCCTAACAATTCAAATAACTTCAGTTCACTGGGCATACAACATTAAGTGAGTAAAATGGGTCTAGTAGGCAGTAATGTGACTAAAGGATGTGGGCTTGGTTCGTAATGGGGGAGCAGTCTCTCTACTCTGGGTGATCATTTTGATGGAAGAATGTGGGTCCAGTATTTCCAAATAGACTGAATTTTCAAAAGAATCCAGAAATATGGATATTATATGACTAATTCCATATATCTTTTAAAAAATGAAATGAAAAATGTCTGCAGGTAAACAAAAAAAAAGAATAAGCAAAGAAAAATAACACAGTTGCAGACTGAATTTAGTCTAAGAGTCGTGAGAATGGTCTCTGATTTACTCATTGTTTCTTGCTGGCGAGAAAAAGAAATTTAGAAAATTGAATGCCATGAGTGAATGTCATCAATGACGCTGAAACACACGTTTCCGCTTTCTCAGCCTGCTATCGCATGTGCCACCGTGACGGGCAGAACTTGCTCTCGGTCCTGAGATGAAGTTATAGAATCTTAGGTCTGGAGCATAATGTGTGTGTGTGTGCATTCAGTCACGTCTGCCTCGTTGCGACCTCAAGGACTGCAGACCTCCAGGATCGAACCCAAGTCTCTTGTGTCTCCTGCACTGGCAGGTGGATTCTTTACCACTCGTCTTCCCCAGTGGCTCAGTGGTAAAGAACCCACCCAGTGGTAATGCAGTAGACGTGAGTTCCATCCCTGGGTTGGGAAGATCCCCTGGAGGAGGGCATGGAAGCCGACTCCAGTACTCTTGCCTGGGAAATCCCATGGACGGAGGAGCCGGGTGGGCTACTGTCCAGGGAGCTGCAAAGAGTCAGACATAATGAGCGACTTCACTCACTCGAGATCACAAGGAGGGTGAAGAGAGCAGAAGCTGGTGTGATGCTGATGCTACCACATGCTTTTCTAGGAAACTGGGTCTTCTGATTTACTGAGACTTTCCGGACCTTGTGTAAAGCCTTGGTATTTAGAAAAATTGCAGAAGCCCGAAAGTCCTTAGATATTGAGCAAAATATTTTCAAGTTAGTTCTACTACTAAGAAGTCATGAAACTTTAACCAAACAGCTTTTTGTTGGAATTAATAAAACATTAAATATTAACTAATAAAATGATATACCTGGCTCAGATTAGATTTTTCTTTGATATATTGTCCTTTAACAAGATATCTGGAAATAGGTAGTAGTTGACAGCTGTTCAGTATCTCAACAATATCAGGGCTGGTGCCTCTGATAACCTTGGTCTTTCCTTTGTGGGGCCTGATGGGCAGGCATTGCAGCTCCAGATTATCAAGGAGACATTTGATTGGTAAAGGACGGTGCCTTTCTAGCTTTTCCTGTCTTTTTATCAGGGCAGTAAAAGCTTTCCAGGAAAGCCTAATAACATTTGCTAACTTACACCTCTTTGGCCTTAACCATACACATCACCACCTCTAGTCAGAAAGGAGTCTGGAAAGTCTATTTGCCTCGGTTAGAGGCTGCAAGTTGGTGCTAAGTGCTAAGTCACTTTAGTCATGTCTGACTCTTTGAGGCCCCATGGACTGTAGCCCACCAGGCTCCTCTGTCCATGGGATTCTCCAGGCAAGAGTACTGGAGTAGGTTGCCATGCTCTCCTCCAGCAGATTTTCCTGACCCAGGGATCAAACCCACATCTCTTACATCTGCATCAGCAGGTGGGTTCTTTTACCACTAGTGCCACCTGGGAAGTTGATATGAGGCTTGGAAATAGGTGTGAGGTAAACCATTATCTTCCGCAGGAAAGAGCACCAATAATTCAAGAACATTTACAATCAAGTTTGAAACAAGGAAGGTTTGGAGATTCACTCTGCACTATGACCCAAATGCTCTTTTTCTGTAAGGATTCTGAGTAATTAAAGTTGATCCTTCGGACTGTGTACTCCCATGCTGTCATGAGATCTGCTAGATAATCTTTGGCTCTGCCATCCTGAGCTGCTTCCACCCTTCACTGAAATGTATCCCTTCTAATTCGCTTGGAGATGCTTATTGGATTCACAAAAGGGAGAGTTATGAAGCACAGCAGGAACACTGGGGGAAAGGTGCTGTGATTCTGCTCAGATTCTATTAGAGTAGAAAACATGCTGGATATTGAGGGGAAATTTATGTAATGTATTCCAGCGTTGTTCAAGACAGAGCATCATGTTTCATGCAGGCAGAGGCGGTCGAGGTGTGCAGCGTGAGAACTCCACTACACGCACCGAGAGAAACAATAAAACTGAATGGGCGTTGGGCAGAAAATAAACCCTGGGTTTTATGGGAAGCGTTTACAATCTCCATTCTATACCAAGATTTCATAGTCTATCTTAGAAAGAAAGAGAGTCTTTTAAAAAGCTATAAGAAATCTTTTCTGTTGTTTATTTAGATGGATTCTAAGTGACTAAGTACCTAGCTCCTTTAAGAACCAAGGCTGTGTGATTTAAGCAAAGGGGGTAATATTGGATCAATGAATGGGAAAAAATGCAAGAGAGATAGAGTAGCATTATGTTCCCCTTCTTAGGAGGAAGTTCAGAGTGAGACTCAGAAGACTAGGATTTCCAGCTGAAAGTAGGTGGGATTGAAGTGGAAGAACTAAACGCAAGTAGGGAAATGATTCCTAGGAGGCTCAAGAGAGTTGTAAATAGGTATTAGTACCTGCAGCTGCCAGAGGGAGCTCTAATCTCAGGGGAGCTGGCAGAGCTGAGGATTTCTTTTGAGAGTCCTCCCAGAAAGTGGTGAACTTGCTGCTGGGCTGATACAAGGTTTCAGAATTTTGATCTTTGCTTGTTCACATGTTGCTTTTCTTCACGCTAGTGTAGTTTCTGTGAACTCCAGGTAGTGTATCTGGAGTTTCAGCTGGAGTTTAAGAGGATGCGTTAGGACATCAGAGGCACGTGTTGAGGTAGACATAATCAAATGTTACATTAAAACCTTTATGTAACACATGTATCATTACTTCTTTACAACAGTGATGATAACAACTTGCTCTTGTGTGAATGTGTATTTCTAACCTTTGAGAGAACTAGTCCACCCATCCATTCAGTTCAATCAATTAAAAATCAGAGATGCCCTGATCCAACCTGAGTCTTATGAAGAGCATTAGATTACATCACCGATCAGAAATGCCTGACAGTATAATAATATCTCTCAGTGTGGCATATATGGAACAATGTAGTTTTTTTTTTACTTTTCACTAGACAGGTAACTCTCTTTTTAAAAAAATAATTTTTCATTAGGAGAATTTTTTTTAAGTGACATCTTAAATTGCAAGGGTGTCCATTAAATGTCACAATTAAACATACCAGAGTAGAAGTCATGTTGTCAAAATGCCCACTTAACCGCCCCCCCCAGTCATCTCAAACCCACCTTTTGCCGAACTTCTATGAATTTAACCCTATTTTTTTCTCTTTTTTAAACAAGAGAAAGTAGACAGACTCATGTTGGTAAATGGTGACAGTCCGTATTCACACAGAGTCTCAGAGCCCAATATACAACAGAGATCAAATGAAAACCTGAATTAGCCTTTTGACTAAAAATAAAATTAATCTTATATATTATATATTATATTCATAAGTAAAATGTCTCTAACAATAAGAGAAACTATGTCCTTAACAGTTCTCTAAGTAGACAAATGAATAACTCATTTAATCCTCACAACACTTTATATGCTGGGTAATATTATGTATATATTACAGATGAGGAATATGCAAAGCAGAGATTATATATGTTGCTCAGTTCAGTTCAATTCAGTTCAGCCGCTCAGTCGTGTCCGACTTTTTGTGACCCCATGAATCGTAGCGCGCCAGGCCTCCCTGTCCATCACCAACTCCTGGAGTTCACTCAAACTCACATCCATCAAGTCGGTGATGCCATCCAGCCATCTCATCCTCTGTTGTCCCCTTCTCCTCCTGTCCTCAATCCCTCCCAGCATCAGAGTCTTTTCCAATGAGTCAACTCTTCACATGAGGTGGCCAAAGTACTGGAGTTTCAGCTTTAGCATCAGTCCTTCCAGAGAACACCCAAGACTGATTTCCCTTAAAATGGACTGGTTGTATCTCCTTGCAGTCCAAGGGACTCTCAAGAGTCTTCTCCAACACCACAGTTCAAAAGCATCAATTCTTTGGTGCTCAGCCTTCTTCACAGTGCAACTCTCACATCCATACATGACCACTGGAAAAACCATGGCCTTGACTAGATGGACCTTTGTTGGCAAAGTAATGTCTCTGCTTTTGAATATGCTCTCTAGGTTGGTCATAACTTTCCTTCCAAGGAGTAAGCGTCTTTTAATTTCATGGCTGCAGTCACCATCTGCAGTGATTTTGGAGCACAAAAAAAGAAAGTCTGACACTGTTTCCACTATTTCCCCATCTATTTCCAATGAAGTGGTGGGACCAGATGCCATGATCTTCGTTTTCTGAATGTTGAGCTTTAAGCCAACTTTTTTACTCTCCACTTTCCCTTTCATCAAGAGGCTTTTTAGTTCTTCTTCACTTTCTGCCATATGGGTGGTGTCATCTGCATATCTGAGGTTATTGATATTTCTCCCAGCAATCTTGATTCAGGTTTACATAAATTGTAAATTCTAGAGGTGGGTTGAAATCCAGGCTTTGTGGCTCCAGATTTTATGCCACTATTCTCTGCCACAACCAATAGGGATTTCAAAACATTACCTCAGCATATTCCAACAGACCATTATGAGGAAGGAATTAAAGGAATTTTAAGGAAGTAAGATTTCTTTATGTGTAACTTTCAAATTGTTTCACCTGTTCTAAACCCACCTCTGCCAACAGATGAATATAAGCAAGAACAACATGAGTCGACATGTGTCTTGAAGTTGTTTTTAAGCAGTGTTAATAAGAATAGCTATAATTAATTGAGGGTCTAGCATGCAATATGTACTATACTCCTTTATCATATTTTATTTAATCCTCAGTATATATCTCCTACTATTTACCTGCATTATGCACATTAGAAGAGTAGGGACAGATAAACTATTCACTCTGAGTCATGTGGCTTTATAATTTGTGGACAAGGAATTTAAATCTTAACCACAATCAATGCACTAAACAGAGCTGAATGTCTTTACCTGCATTGTTAGATTTAACACTGAATCCTTTATAAAATAAATATAACAATTCTTCTTTTAACAGAAAAACGCCATGAAACATTAGGTAAAAGAAATAAGAAGAATGAATTTTAGAGGAGCCTATAAAGCCATTAAGCCAAGAGGAAAGGTTTTGGATTTAGCTTTACTGTGTTTCCCTCCATTTTTTACTGGGGGAGGAGGATCCCCAAGTTTATAAATGCATGAAAAATAATAGTGTCAAATGGCTTTGATTTGACATTTTTGTTAAAAAATATGTTTTTGAACTTGCATCTCATGATCTTTTCTTAGCTTCTACTCAAGGGACTAAGTGTTCTTAATCTTATTATTAATAAAATGTCTGAGAATTTAAATGACCAACAGTTAACTGTGGGTGTTACTCTCAACCTGTTCCAGTTCAGACTCTCTTCTTGTCTTGTTTTCACAGCCCTGAGCAGAGCCGGCCCCTTTGAACCTGATTTATGTAGGTTTGGTCTTGCCATTCCTGCAGCGATTAGGAAGCTAGACAAGAGTTAGCTCTGATAGAACTTAAGAGTCTTACAATCAGTAAGGAGGATGTAGAAAGCCTCATGCAGATCTTAAGCTTGGGCTGCCTATCCCAAGACGTCTTTATCCAGAGAACTCTTCAGCAGGAGTAGAGAGTGTTCATTCAACTATTAAGAAACAAGGCGTTTTCATCATCCTTTAGCTTGTTTCTTATGTTTAGTTCTCACTTTACATTCCCACTGAGAGGAGTTCCTCTGATAATGATACCAAATTTCTAACAACTTCAAAAGTGAATATTAAGAAAGGGCTTTATTCTATCATCCATACATCCAATGAGTCTATCGATGGTGTTCAATTTTGCATCACAGGGTCATGCTGTAAAAGCTTCAAGGGTGAAAGCTAAGGTACATATGAAACAATGGAAACTTTCTCTATGCCTGCAACTTCCAAACTTGTTAAGGCAGAGTACTTTGACGGACTAGAAATCTTTTCTAATTTTTTTTTTTTTTTTGGTGGGGGCAAATTTCAGTTAGTTTAAATGTAGAATCTTTACAGAAGGGGATGAACCATCTCATTAGGGAATGGATTTACATTTTGCAATAAATATATGAGTCAAATCGACATGTTGTATACCTTAAACTTACACAATGTTTTATGTCAATTATATCTCAGTAAAGAGTGGGGGGCTCATCACCAAATCCCCAAACATCAAAAAAAAAAAAAAAAAAAAGAGAGAGAGAAAAAGGAAGTTTCTAGAAACCTGTAATAGAGTTACAGACCAAGAAAGGTAGCTGAGTCATGGATGTCAGAAACCTTGCTCTACTGTGTTAGTGATCTGAAAATAGGATAAATATCTACCCAGAGGAGTATCTGAGCAGATGCAACAAATCTATTCTGGGGTGAATGGTAGCTAGGAATTCTCTTTGTGAAGACAAGTATGACTCACCAACACCTGTCAGAAAGAATTTGCTTTCTTCTTCTTCTTCTTCTTTTTTTTTTTTTTTGCCTTTTTCTTTCTAGCCTCCATATGGCAATTCCCTGTAACTCTCCCAATTTTTTGCAAACCAGGTAGTTTGAGAGGTGCTTAAATCTGTCTTGACCAAACATTATTTCTCCCTTCATCTGACTGAAAAGAGTCTCAGAAATCTCCATATTTCACACTTCACTGGAGAAGTGTTTGTGGCCCTTTTAAAAATGCAAACAGACTCCCAAGTGGAAAACTTATAAAACCATCATTATTCATTCACACCTTGGTGTGAATTAGCTCATCAGAGCCATTACCTAGCAACACTAGGATAGCCTGGTGATTTATGATCTGAGATGAAGGAGAATTTTGTATTGATTAATGGTAATGGCTTGGAGAATGGAAGAATGTTGAGAAGGGCATTGAACCCCTCAGAGAACAAGGACAAAGCGAAGAAAAGATTTCACAACAGTGACTAAGGGATCTGAAGCCACTCTATCTGGACATGCATTTTGGTTTCACTGTTTACCTTATGTGACCACTCTGTGCAATGAAATTTTTATTGTTGCTATTATAATGGTCATTAACACTGTTATTTTAATATTATGTAAGCAATTTCCAAAATAAAATTCAACTCACATAATTCAAAAAAGGGAATTAAGCTTCTTGAATAGAGGTTTTTCAGATGGCCAGGCCCCAGGACAGCAATGTCAAGGAAAGATGATCAGGCTTAGATTTAGTAACTTTATTCAAGATACCAAATTTCTGAATTTCAAATTCTTCATCTGTAGTTTAGGATTAATGCTTCCTATTCCAAAAGTTCAGAAAGGAAACATCACCTTCCATTCCAGTAAACAACAAATGTTGCCCCTCATCAAGCCATCAGCCACTGCAGCACCTCAAAGGTACACCCTGAGAGGAATTCCGGGTGGAGAAAAACAGGAAACATTCTGCTCTGGGAACTGGGCTTAGACAGCTACAATATCCTTAGCATATTATTCCTTAGCATATCTAAGGAATAATTTCAATGAACTCAGACTCTTGCATCTTCCCATATATAGTAAAACACTAAAATCATTAACTTGGGACCTCTGTTTTTTGTGGTTAGCAATAATCTTTAGATAGTCAGCTACACTTTTTTCAGTAAAATCTCCTAAAATATCCTGGCTTCTTCCTTACCTTTCTGGAGCAATTCCTCAGAGCTATATGAAAGGTTATCTTCCTGAGTATAGTCCTGAGTAACCTCCTCAAATAAAACTTAACACCCAACTTTTAGGTTGTGTGTTTCCCTTTAGTTGACAAAAGCATGGCTGTGAAGATTTTATGTATTAGCTTATGTGGACATTTGTACGAAACTAAAAAGACTATGTGTGCATGCTCTTTAATAATTTTGCAGAAAAAAAACACTAAAATAAAATCTGTTGACGTGTATTCGTGTTTTTGAGGCTTAGTAGTTAATCAGATTTGAGTAAAATTATACAAACAAAACACTTTACAATTCTCTCCTATCTTTACCCCAAATCGTTTTTAATAGGTTGACAGGTAACATGAGACAGAATAACTTAAAAGTCTCTGTAAATATGCCTTTTCTTTTGTTCCTCCTATCGATCCAGCTAATTGTTTTAGGATGACTCTGTCTTACGTTTCTTTTGGTGCATGCTTAATACTTGTGTCACACACTATGCTTCTCTCTGACCTACAAAAATTCAATGATTTTGAATTCTCTGGAACTTCCCTGGTGGTCCAGTGGTTAAGACTTTACCTTCCAATGCAGGGATATGGGTTCCATCCCCGATAGAGGAGCTGAGATCCCACATGCCTCAAGATCAAAAACCCAAGACATAAAACAGAAACAATATTTTAACAAATTCAATAAAGGACTTTAAAAAGGATCCCCCCCAAAAAGAAAAGAAATTTCTTTTTCTTTTTTTCTAAAAATTTCTAAATTTCTAAAAAAGAAAAAAATTAAAAAAAAATCTAAGTCCTTCATTAAAAAATAAAAGATTGTGAATTTCTCATTTTGATTCCAGAAAGTCTGTGATTGTTGCAAAGAGTCCTAAGTCATAACTTTGTCTGGATATCTTAAAGCATATGATACTCCAGTAGTAACAGAGGTTAAAAAAAATAAAAGGCAAAACAAAAGCTAAAAAATAATCTTTCCTCCTGTTAACTCTGGAAATTGAGAGGGCTTTGTCATTTACATGACCCTGGGTCAAAAAGGTAAACTTAGATGTACTTGAGAAGTCACATCATTCTCTTCTATAGAGGACATTAACTTCAGGAGAATAATACTACTCAGTTAATACAGTCTGCTTTGCTTCGACTTTTTCAAGGTTATCTTACAGTTTTCCAGTGACTCTAGGACAGAGATTTTAAACAAGGAGCCTATTTAATCACAACCCCTTAATATGATTAACCCCTTAATCATAAGGGGAAAAATTACATTTATTTTTACTACCCTGGAATTGAAATGTAGCATTACCTTTATTTATTAGATGTAGAAAATGTAGAAAGCAAGTTATATTAATAATAGCAGTGATTGTGCATTAATAGTAACTTTAATAGGATCACAGATATTTTCATGTCATATTACAGTTGTTGCAGATATTTTAAAATATTATTTGCACTTATGTGTTCTTGACAATTATGGTGGTTATTAGTTCCATTCTATAACTTTTATTTCATACATTAATAAAAAGTAATATACTACTATGATTACAAACTGATTTTTAAATATTTAGATAACTGGCTCAATATCATTAACTGCCTTTGAAATTCTGTATTTTCATGGATTTTAAAATATTATTATGTAGAGGAACCCATGGACTTTACCAAATTGCCAAAGGTGTCCATGAAATTAAAAGGAAAAAAAAAAGTTAAAAACTCTTACCCTAGAGAAAAGAGTCCAGGATGGCAAAATACTTTCTATAATCTTTTTACAATACATATTAACATAATACAATTGTTATAAAAGTGAATACACTAGGAAAGCAAAATAAAGGCAAAGTAACAAAGAAGACAAATTGTCTTATCCCTGTATTATGTCCACGCATGTGTGAGTGTTCAGTCGTGTCTGACTCTTGGCAATCCCAGGGACTGTAACCCAACATTCTCCTCTGTCCATGGGATTATTCTGGCAAGAATATTGGAATGGGTTGCCATTCCCGCCTTCAGGGAATCTTCCTGACCCAGAGATTGAACCTGCATCTCCTAGTCTCTTGCATTGGTAGGCAGACTCTTTACCACTGTGCCACCTGGGAAGACCATATTATGTCCACATAGATGATCAAAGTGTAACCAGTGTCCAGGAATATCGCACTATGCTGTCTTTGGAGTTATTAGGGACTAGGAAGAGTCTGAGATTTCACCTTATTTGCAAGCGAATAAGTTAGCCTGACACAATTTCACAGATGATAACAGGAAACGTGAAACTCCTGGGTCAAAGTAAAGGGTTTTATTATTCAGTGCACAGCAAGCATTATGAGCTTGTTTCTATTAACATCAGTCCCTCTTGGCACTTCAGTCTCACAAAGCTGATGAGAGCAGCCCAGTCAGATGCTTTATCCACAGTAGCTTTGATTCATCCTAGCTAAGGAATCTCAAATTTAGAAAATCCTAATATTTATCATTGGCTGCAAGCAAACCTGCCCAGTGTTTAACTGGAGACATCATCTTCATTATACCAAAAAAAAGAAAAAAGAAAACTGTCCTCTCCCCCAGAAGGAGACATTATCTCTATTTGTTAATTGTAAAACTGCTCTGAAAAGATATTCTGGACCAAAAGCTGTTAGTGCTTCTGCTCACAAGATATGCAAAAACATGAACTCCTTGGATATGTGTCTCCAAAGAGGAACTTACCCCTCCAAGGGTGCCATTTCCTTAATGATGAATAATGTATGTTGTACTACCTATGGCATGAGTTAAATATACTTATTTAATAAGTTAAATATATATTTAATAAATTATGCATATTCCTCTAGTGACTTTTATACATAATAAAAGAATCACTGCTCAAGAAAAAAATCTCAGAAATATAAAGCAACCTCTGAAATATTACTGTCTGAGTAAAACTATTGAGTCCTCATAGATTTGAATACTGTCTTTTGAAGGTCTCATCACCAGAAAAGTGAAGGAAACCATAATTGGGCAACCCTAGTAAAGCCTGTAAATGGGGAAGTCTAAGGACTGAAATGTACAGAATGCTGTCTGAGCAGAAAAATATTTAAATTAGAAATTAATGACAAAATCATAAGTAAATAATATATATCTGAAAATTAAGGAATTCACATTGGAATAATTCAAATATCAAGAAGGAAATCACAATGGAAACCAATAAAACCTTTCAAAGTGAACGGGCAATGAAATCATAACAATTCAAAGTTTACAGCTAAAGTGGTGTAATCTCCCCTCATAGCTCAGTGGGTAAAGAATCTGCCTGAAAGGCAGGAGACCCAGGTTCGATTCCTGGAGGAGGAAATGACAACACAGTCCAGTATTCTTGCCTGGAGAATGCCATGGACAGAGGAGCCTGGTGCACTACAGTCCATGGGGTTGCAAGGGTCAGACACGTGGTAGCGACTAAACCACCACCAGAGCAAAGATTATTAACAACCTCATATACCAAAGCGGATAAACTCCTCATCCAATTTTAGGAAAGAAAAGCCAGACACAGACAATAAAATACTGTATTTTATTTTATTTTTTTTTCATTTCCATTTCTTTTTTTTTTTCTAATTTTATTTTATGTTTTTACTTTACAATACTGTATTGGTTTTGCCATACATCAACATGAATCTGCCACGGGTGTACATAAGTTCCCACTCCTCAACCCCCCTCCCACCTCCCTCCCCATACCATCCCTCTGGGTTATCCCAGTGCTGGTCTTTTGAAAACATGCAGAACTGATCTGTGGTGATGAAACCGAAGTGGTGGTTATGCTGGTGGCAGCGCTGACCAGGAAGAGCCACAGAGGGGGATTCCAGGACGTCTATAGTAGCTCATGTCTTGCTCTCACTGGCGGTCTTCTAACTGTCCTTGTGAAAATGTATTAAACTATCTATCCATAATTTGCATACTTTTCTGTATGTATGCTTCTCGCTGTTGTTGTTTAGTTACTAAATTGTGTCCAAGTCTTTGCAACCCCATGGACTGTAGCCCTCCAGGCTCCTCTGTCCATCGGATTTCCCAGGCAAGAATACTGGAGTGGGTTGCTACTTCCTTCTCCAGGGGATCTTCCTGACCCAGGGATTGAACCTGAGTCTCTTGCACTGGCAGGCAGATTCTTTAACACTGAGACACCAGGGAAGCTCACATACATCAATACAAAATTTTACTTAAAATATTTGAGTAATGCATGTAAAATGCTTGTGAAAACCAAAAAGTATGATAGAAAGAAGCGATATCACTAACACCAGCTAGAAGAATATGTCAGCTGCTATCATATGCCCTTGACTGCTGTTGTGGTACAGCTTAATAAAACGAGAATGTGTGTACTTAGTCATTCAGTCATGTCCGACTTTCTGTGTCCCGGTCAACTGTAGCCTGCTGGCTCCTCTGTCCATGGGATTCTCCAGGCAAGGATACTGGAGTGGGTTGCCATGCCCTCCTCCAAGGGATCTTCCCAACCCAGGGATCAAACCCAGATCTCCTGCATAGCAGGTGGATTCTTTACCATCTGAGCCACCAGGGAAGCAACTGTGGGGGGGCGCAGTCCCGTAAGTTACAGGGCTACTGAGATCCTATTGAATCAACCTTCAGTTTATCCACAGCTTTAAAAAAATTATAACAAGAAATTTGCTTAGCACAGAGGATGAACTTAATATTTATTGGAACTCTATGGTCAATGTGGGGGCTTCCCTGGTGGCTCAGATGGTAAAGCGTCTGCCTGCAATGAGGGAGACCTGGGTTTGATTCCTGGGTCAGGAAGATCCCCTGGAGAAGGAAATGGCAATCCACTCCAGCACTCTTGCCTGGAAAATCCCATGGACGGAGGAGCCTGATAGGCTACAGTCCATGGGGCCGCAAAGAGTCGGACACGACTGAGCGACTTCACTCTCACTTTCGTATGGTCAATGTGGACACACTGTGTACAGGTTCTCGTGCATAATCAGACAGGTTTTTAAGTTGGCTCATCCTCGTTTCAAGTCTTAATTTGCTGTGTGTCTTTATCAATGTTTCATTCTCCATCTATGGGCTGTTAAAATAACTGAACTCAAAAAGTATTGGTGATTGAAACATTCTTGACCAGTTTGGCGGCTGGCCTTAGAGACGTAGCTCCAACATCCATCACTATCACTTTTTTACTCATCAATCAGATTTCAGTTTAAAGTTATTTTTCAGGAAGTTCTCTGGCAGTCTGCTGGTTCAGACTTCACTTTCCAATCAATGCAGGGGGTTCAGGTTCAGTCCTAACCAGGGAGCTATGATCCTATATACCTCACAGTCAAAAAAACAAAAACAAAAACAAAAAAACTCTAAAACAGAAGCAATATCATAACAAAATCAATAAAGACTTAAAAAATACTTCACATCAAAAAAAGAAAGTCTTAAAAATAAAAAAATAAATGAAGTAGTTTTTCTCTAGGAAGTTTTTTCCCTTCTAGATTAGGTCCTCTACTCAAAAAAAAAAAAAAAAAAAGTTGTACTTCTACCACTGTTATTAAGTATTAATTGTGTATTTGTTTATTACTTACTACCCTGTTATTAAATATTAATTGTGCATTTGTTTATTATTATAATTCTTGCCAGACTAGATCAATAAAGTCAGGACCCTTTGCTTTGTTTATTGTTGAATTGTTAATGCCTGGATCAATGCCTGACATTTACTGAAAAAAAAAATTCCAATAATGTGTGAAAGAAGAAATGAATGGACTTACCTGGTTCATAGATTCCTGGATTTCTTCTCTTACCTGCCCAATTGAAAACCTAAGTCTTGACATTTCCAGAAACTGAAATGAGTCTTTGGGCTCCTTTGTTCTCATGTATTGATCCACTTAGATACATTTTCCCACGACTGAGTGACTAACGCTTTCACTTTCTTTCTCAATTCAAACCCTGAAAGCAAATCTGTTTTCTAACCATTGACCCACTATCCATATGTTAGTAGCTTCCTTAATTTCCAAGGCAGATTATTTTTTTCAAAGTCCTTACTAGTGGCATTTTATACCAGATAATTCTTGGTTATGGGTAGTTTGTCACGTGTGCTAAGTCACCTGAATCATGTCTGACTCTTTGTGACCCTACGGGCTGTAGCCCGCCAGACTTCTGTGCATGGAATTCTCCAGGTAAAAATACTGGATGGGTTGCCATGCCCACCTCCACAGGATCTTCCTGACCCAGGGGTTGAACCCAAATCTCTCTTTTTATAAAACTAATTGATTCTAATTGGAGACTAATTGCTTTACAGTATTGTGATGGTTTGTGCAATGCATCGACATGAGTCAGCCATGGGTGCACACGTGCCTCCCGAGCCCCCTCCCCACCCCACCACTCAGGGTAGTCCCAGAGCACCAGCTCTGAGTGCCCTGCGTCATGCATTGAACTTGCACTGGGCATCCATTTCACATACAGTAACATACATGTGCCAATGCTTTTCTCTCAAATCACCGCACCCTCGACTTTTCCCACAGAGTCCAAAAGTCTATTATTTACACTTGTGGCTCTTTTGTTGCCTTGCATATAAGATCGTTGTTAATTCCATATATATGCATGCTTTCTCAATGCCATATATATGTGTCCATATACAATATTGATGTTTCTTTTTCTGATTTACTTCACTCTGTATAATGGGCTCCAATTTCATCCACCTCATTAGAACTGACTCAGATGTGTTCCTTTATATAGCTGAGTAATATCCCATTGTATATATGTACCACAACTTCTTTATCCATTTGTCTGCTGATGGACATCCAGGTTGCTTACATGTCCTAGCTGTCATAGACAAGTGCTTCAGTGAACAGTGGGATACATGTGTCTCTTTCAATTCTGGTTTCCTTGGTGTGTATGCTCAGCAGTGGGATTGCTGGGCCATATGGCAGTTCTATTTCCAGTTTTTTAAGGAATCTCCACACTGTTCTCCATGAACCCAGATCTCTTAAGTCTGCTACATTGACAGGCAGGTTCTTTACCACTGTGCCACCTGGGAAGCCCCAGCTTGTCCTTAGTTCTATAGAATGTTTGACAGAATTCCTGACTGTATTTTCTCTCTAGCTGTGCCAACACAAAATGCCTCCGGTATCGCCAAATGTTCCATGGGGGTCGAAACTGCCTCCTTGAGAATCCCTGCTGGAAGGGAGGTTTCACCTTAAAACAATGACATGAAAATGAACTTTTGTCACAATTCTAAAACTCCTTTAAAATTTTTTTTTAATATTATTAGTTTGCCTGTGTTGGGTCTCAGTTGCAACAAGAAGAATCTTTAGTTGGGACATTTGAACTCATAGATGCAGCGCAGGGATCTAGCTCCCTGACTAGGGGTCAAGCCCAGCCCACCTGCATCAGAACAGAGCCTTACCCACTGGACCACCAGGGAGGGCCTGCACCATACTCAAACTCTAAATATGGCAGTGGGCCAGAAAGCTGCTGGCTAGGCCACACTGTTTCCTCTGGTTGGATTTATCTGCCTGGCAGATAAGGTTCCCCATTTCTGCCCTTGTAAATAACATAAACATGAATTAGTTGGGAATAAACTGCCATTTGAGGGCATGATGTGTGCTCCAGAGAGTTTGGAAGTGGTGGTGTTATGCACAATATTGTATTTTCCTGAAATGCCTTTATTTTTTTGGAAAAAAAAAAAGTCTAAGTACTAGGATAATCCTTTCTCCACCCCCACATTGACACTCTATTTGATACATCCCTTAAAAGACTCAACAGTGTCCCCAGGCTAGTAAGCTGTAAGAAGTAGAAAAATAACCAAGAGATTTAAGTCTTTTATTTTACTTTATTTTTGACCCAAATTGCCTCTGTGTGAGTGTGAATACCTACACACTACAAAAGGAAATAACGTTAGGAGACTAAAAGAAAATTTCCATTTTCAGAAATTATCACAGTGTAAAAAAAGCTTGAATTGCCATGGAAACAGCCTAGTCACATCCTACTGAATGGTTATTTTCCAAAGGAGTCCTTGAGACATCTTTCGTTTCTTTAAACTTGAGTGGAGATGGGTCATGTGTGGCAGGGAAGTGGGGATGTGGGATTTCCCATCACTGCCATTCAGGGAGCTGGCATCCAATGAGAGGGATGTATTCAGTTGCTTCTTCTGGAAGAAATGTTTCCCCCAGAATAATCTGAATAGGTTTTCCAGTGGAGAATGGTAAAAAGGTAGAAAAGTGGAAAATGCTATTAAAAGTGAAGATATTTTATTTAAACAAATATTGCATCATTGCAGTCATTCATTGTGCATGAGTAACAGAGGTAATCAAGAGTCTGAAGACCTGAGACTAGCCAGTCTGAACAGCGTTTTTAATTCAGGTCTGCACATGCATGCGCTGTGAGTCTGGTGGCTCTCCACAGCCTCATCTGAGCCTAAGCCTAGATCAGCTCCATTTGGGTCATGGCGATGAGCCTCCCAACCTAGATTTCCTGCATCTAGACCCATCATGCTTGAATTCTTTCTCTAATGAGGTCAGAACAGCCTTTTCAACATGTAACTGGGATCATATCTTTACTCAGGTTAAGATCATTCATCGATTTCTCCCTGTCCTCAGGATAAAGTCAACATGTCCTGATCCAGTTTACAACCTGTTCAGCTTCAGCCTGATTGCTTCTCTGTAACTGGTAGCATGGCTAAACTTTCTTTCTTTTTTTTTTCTTAAACTCGTCTTTCTCACTTTTTACTCTGTATTCATTCCACTATGGGCTTCCCAGGTGGTGCTAGAGGTAAAGAACCCGCCTGCCAGTGCTGGTAGATATGAGACAAAGCTTCGATCCCTGGGTCAGGAAGATCTCCTGGAGGAGGGCATGGCAACCCACTCCAGTGTACTTGCCTGGAGAATCCCATGGCTGGAGGAGCCTGGAAGTCTTCAGTCCATAGGGTTGCACGGAATCCGACAGGACTGAAGAGACTTAGTATGCATGCTTACACATTCCACTATGCTCTCATACTGAAAAGACATTATGCATTTCTCAGCCCTCTCTCCCACACCCCTTCTAGGGTGAATTCCAAAACCATTACTCTGTTCATCCTGATCTGTCATTTATTCCAGGAGACACATACTGTAACCAATCTCACTTCTTCCAAAACTCTCAGCTGTCCATGTGCCAGAAAGAATTAAGCTAGGTCCTCTTTGTGCTTTCATGATCTCCAGATACTCAACCTGCCTAATATGAATTTATATGTTTACTTGCCCATCTTCCCACTAAGAGTTCCTTGAAAGGGGAAGCTATGTTTTACTCACTGCTTTGTCTTCAGTTTCCAGTGTCTTGGTACCAAACTGATGATCAGAAATCATTTATTGAATGGACAAATGAGTAACTTAATGAATAAACATAAACATGAATAAGTCAATGAATGTATGAATGAGTCAAAAAGCTCGAAGCATCTTAGTCTACTCACGGGCAAAGTTCTATATTCTTTTTCTCACTACTACTGTGATACTTGTATAATTTGTTCCTATATTTAAATATCTCCACTTATATTAAATTCCTCGCTTACTTTCATTCCTACTCCCTCCAACTTTCCCTGGCTTTCATCTTCTCTCTCTTTTTTTCCTCCTTCATTCTTTTCAGTTTATAAATGAAGAACTAGGTGCTCAGTGGCATTGTGTGACCTACACATAATCACATATCTATTAATTAAGTGGTGGAGTCCACCACAGAGCAGGGCTGTCCTGGGTCTAGTGTGTTGCTCTACCCTTCAAGATGCCCTTTAATTTCCACTCTAATCTGTGTTGTTCTCGAATATATCACTTTTGTTTTCCTCTCTGTCCCAAGCTTTGAATTAAGACATTTTTCTGTTTCTCTGATGGGTTACAGCATCTTGCTATTCACTCTTATCTTTTTGCTGTTTCCAGAACTTCAGGTTTTGATTCAGGATGCTTTTCTCTCTGAATCCTTGAAAACTATCCAGCATAATGGAAACGAATTGACCTGGGAAACAGGGAGCCCAGGTTCTGCCTCTCATTAGCTGTGTAGCCCTTGCGACCACTCTGATCCACGCTATCCTAGCCCAGTGAAGACGATCAGTGATATAACAACCTCCCTGTGACCCTTAGAGGATTAGGTAGTCTGTGTGAATTCATTTTGTAAAGTAAGTAAGTTGCAAGTTTTATTAATTAATATTATTGTATGTTTTTCCAAGCCTCCTCTGTCTTCATGGATAAGCTACAAATACTGCTAAGCCAAAGTCTCATTTTTGGGACCCTAGTATTCTTCTCATTTCTACTATTTCTACCTCCCCTGGGTCTTTACTAGGCAGATGAGGCCTTCAAACACAGCTCATTTCAGATTCAGCTGGAGTGTTTTCTCTTGCCAGATAAATCCCAGCATGTTCTTTCTGCACAGTTCTCTAGATCCTGGGTATACCAATTATGAATACCCTAGAGTGACTGTGTAAAGACAAGGAAGCTGGCACCATTGATTACCTCCCTGGATAACCCTGTAACCCACATTCAGCTGAACCTGAAGGCTGATTAATTGAAAGGAAGGCTGCAGGTGGTCCTAGGATAAGCCTATTCTTTGGACATGATTGGTGATCCCAGGAAAGAAGAGTCTCTCTTATGGTTTCATCTTATTTGTCTGTCCCCAGAGAAGACCAAGAATTCTTCCAACCCACACTTCTTTCCCTCTGCCTCAGTGAAAGTGTAAACAATCCTTACTATAAAATGTCTTGAATGGAAATAGAACTTCAAGTGCTGTAACATCCATTCTCTTTTTTTTCTCTTTGACTAAAATAATATGATTTAGGGTGATAATTTCTAGGATATTGCCCCTGCCCTATTTAATTATGAGACCTGGCTACATTCATACAGTGATTCAGTAATCGGGAATACCAGTTATCTTTAAAGGAAAAATAAGTCTGGGTTTGCAGCTCAGGTGTATGATTTTAGGCAAGTTATCTGACCCCTCCTAACACTTACTCCTTGTCTATAAAATGGAGGTATTTGTAACAATACATACATCACAGGATTTTTGCAAAGATTAAACAGGATATCTTATGACATAATGGTACCTTAGCAAAACCTCATATTTAGTAGCATGTAATTTTATAGGGTTTTTATTAGAACTTCATATTTCAAATAAAGGATCTCAGTTGAATTCTTTGAAGTAAGGAGGGTATGAGACAGGATCCCATCCTATTTGCAGAGGAAAGAGATTAAGTGTCTAGATATGTAAAAATTCATTTAGCCCTATACTTTAGATTTGGGCACTTAATTGTATGTAAATTTATTTTAATAAAAGATAAAACTAAAACCAAGAAAACTTTACAATGCATTATATTAGAAAATCATCTCACCAGAGCTTTAGTTTACTCATTGTATAGATGTTAAAATAATCTAAAAGTTGTAAATGGACTTTCTCAAGGTCACTTCACAAATAGCAGAGCCAAGTTCACACCCCAGGTTATCTGATTTTGTCACCATGGTCTTGGCCCACCATGAGTACGGCTAACCTTGGTGATGAGGTGATCTTAGTTGACTTGGTAAGGAAGTGTTTCAAATGCCCCTGTTAACAAATTTTCTCTTTGCTGTCTCTTATAACATACATGCTGAGTATATCATGAGAAATGCTGGGCTGGATGAAGCATAAGCTGGAATCAAGATGCAGATGGCACCACCCTTATGGCAGAAAGTAAAGAACTAAAGAGCCTCTTAATGAAAGTGAAAGAGGAGAGTGAAAAAGTTGGCTTAAAGCTCAACATTCAGAAAACTAAGATCATGGCATCTGGTCCCATCACTTCATGGCAAAGAGATGGGGAAACAGTGTCAGACTTTATTTTTGGGGGCTCCAAAATCACTGCAGATGGTGATTGTAGCCATGAAATTAAAAGGCACTTACTCCTTGGAAGGAACGTTATGACCAACCTACATAGCATATTCAAAAGCAAATAAAGGTCGGTCTAGTCAAGGCTATGGTTTTTCCAGTGGTCATGTATGGATGTGAGAGTTGGACTGAGAATAAGGTTGAGCACCAAAGAATTGATGCTTTTGAACTTTGGTGTTGGAGAAGACTCTTGAGAATTCCTTGGACTGCAAGGAGATCCAACCAGTCCATCCTAAAGGAGATCAGTCCTGGGTGTTCATTGGAAGGACTGATGTTGAAGCTGAAACTCCAATACTTTGGCCACCTGATGTGAAGAGCTGACTCATTTGGAAAGACCCTGATGCTGGGAAAGATTGAGGGCAGGAGAAGAAGGGGACGACAGAGGATGAGATGGTTGGATGGCATCACCGACTCCATGGACATGGGTTTGGGTGGACTCCGGGAGTTGGTGATGGACAGGGAGGCCTGGAGTGTTTCTGTTCTTGGGATCACAAGGAGCCGGACCTGACTGAGCAACTGAACTGAACTGAACTGAGTCTTGGTTTTTGATTTAAGAAAAATAATTGAAATAGATAAAATACCTGGATTGGTAATCTATTAACCAACATCATTCTATCATCTGAGTTTGAATCTTGAGAATTACTGACTTAGGTGTAAGTAGCTTGTATCAATTCTCAGATAGCATGGATTCTACTCCTAATACTGCCTATAGCTACCTGTGTGATCTTGGGGGAAAATCCTTTTTTTCGCCTTGGATACTGTTTCTTTAGGTTTAGATTTAAAGTTAAATCATGAGGGGAACTCCTTAATCTACTTAGCCTATGTATTATAAGGTTTTTGAAAACCACAAGTCATTCCATGGCTTAGAATGAAGACAGAGATTGTCCTTCAGTTATAAACATAGTTTAATGTTGTTTGATAGAGAATGGAAGGGTATTGATCTAATGAGAATAATAATGAGGACCATTTACTTAAAGATTCCCATGTGCCTTCTGCTTGACATGTACTATCTTGCTTACGCTTGCCAACTCCCTATTCATAGAAAATAATATCTGATATTATAGGAAGACTCTAAATAGTAGAGATCCTAAATAACATCACCAAAATCAAGTGGTATAGATAGGGTTAGAATCCAGATTTCATTACCACCAAAGCTATATTTTCTGTACCTGGGATTTCTGGGGCTGTGGTCTTTTGCTTCATCCTGTCTTCAACCAAATGAAAAGGAAGAAAATTTATAATCTTTCTTTTCTGAAACAATGAAACTTGTTGAGACGAGTCTATTGAAGCAGCTGTGAGTAACACATTGGGAATCTCAAAAGTTATCATGAAAACTGTAGGGACAGAGACATTGATGAAAGACAGGGACCTGAAAGTTCAATAGGTCAAAAATTCTGCAAGAGTCTGTTGGAAAAATGGGGGCATTAAACTGGAGAAGAAACAGTTGAGGAGAAATATGTTGCTTGCTGCAAATGTCTCTAGTGGCGCAGTGGGGAAGACGGAGAGCTTGTATTCAGTGTGACTTAGTAGTAGCACTAGGGCCAAAGAGAACTGATGAATCCGAAGGATTAAGAACACAAAACATGACAGACCAGAGTTCCACCCCAGCTCGCATCAAACTGGACCATATGAGGACTTTCTCAAGATTTCCACGCCTAAATTTCTCCTATGCAGAATGGTGGTAGAAATACTTATCTCACTGTACCATTGTAAGAATTAAAGGGCCAACCGAATGTGCAGCCCATAGTAAGGTGCCTGGTGTATAGCAAAATTAATTAAATGTAGCTCTTCTTTCTCCTGAAATGTGTTTATTTTGCACCCTGAAATCGTTTTCCCCTCCCCCCCTCCCCATCTCCTCTCCTCTTTTCTTCTTGCCTTTTCCTACTTTCCCTTGTATTTTTCCTTATTCTCTTTGTTCTCCCCTCCTCTCTCCTCTCTTACTTTTCTTCTTCTCCTACTGGAAATCACATGCAACCCCCACTGTGAAATAACTATTGACTCAGAAGCACAAAATTGTTAGAGATTATGGTAAACAGTAGAGTTCAGATTTGAAACAGGCTGTTCCCTATCATAATTGTCACTAAGATTATTCAAACTCATTTTAAACCTATGTGTCAAATAATGCAGATGAATCATACTTAGATTCTCGACCAAAAAAAAAAACCCAAAAAACCAGCCAACATATCTTAAAAAGTAAAACAATTATTGAGTATTTATTAAGTGCTCAATGAATGGAACTTTAGTTACTAAGATATAGGGAAAAAAAAAAAAAAAAAAGAAGAAGAATTCAATGGATCCATTAGAATCCATTCCCAGCTCCAGAGAACAAATATCAGAAACAAGAGCTAAGATTAAGTTTCAGGGACCTCACTTGTATAAACTTCTCATTCCCTGAGAGTTAATAATAATTAACGAAGATTGTTTTATCCTTCCCCTCCAACTCCCTCCCCATCATATTTTCCCATGTATTATCCCTTATATTAAGTGACTTTGGAGTGGCCTCTTCTTTGCCTCAGAAGAGTTGACTGGTTTGGGTTTAATGGGAAATTTTCATGTCTTTCATAAACATTTAAGCTGGACTATGATAGAGAGGATTTTACTAACTTGAAATGTGGAAAGGGGAAATGACAAGAGAAAATGGAGAGATAGTAATGGTTAGATGGTTAGCTAGAGAAAGCAAAAAGGCAAAGATGATGGGAGATAAGGGCTGGGAAGTTTAGTTACAGTCAAATTGTGAAGAGTCTTGATATCAGCAATAGGACATATGTAGCCAAAGGAATTTTTACTTGAGGGAATGTCATGAGCAAAACACAATATAGTGTAAAGGTCACAAGTTGGAGAGACCTGGACTTACATCCTATCTCTAACTTCACTTAAAGTGTAGGTTCTTAAAACATGTTTAAGCTCACATCTCCTTGGGAAGAAAATTTAACATGGTTGAAGGCTTGGGTCCCTGACTCTCGTTACTTGAGTCTAAAGCTTAACTTCATCATTTGCCAACTATGTGATCAGGAGAAGGTTAACATCTCTGAGTCTCAGTTTCTTTTTCTATAAAATGGGCATGAAGATAAAAACAAGAAAATCAGCCTGTATTTCTTAGAGAAGATAAAATAAGGTAGAGAATGTAAAATCTCTGCACAAATGGGAAGCTTGGTGATTATAGGTTAATTTCTTCTCTTACTAAAACTGATTATTCTTTGGGGCTTCCCAGGTAGCTCAGATAGTAAAGTGTCTGCCTGCAATGCAGAAGACCCGGGTTCAATCCCTGGGTCGGGAAGATCCCCCGGAGAAGGAAATGGCAACGCATTCCAGTACTCTTGCCTGGAAAATTCCATGGATGGAGGAGCCTGGTAGGCTATAGTCCATGGGGTCGAAAGAGTCGAACAGGACTGAGTGACTTCACTTTCAGTTTATTCTTTGGGGCAGAAGCTTGATTAGAAAGAGGCAAGACTAGAGCTATCTACAGGTATTAAAAGAGATGAAAGCCTAGGTGAAGGCCAGAGCTTTGGGAATGTATAAAACGGAGAATGGCTTTGAGAGGCAGAATGATCAGTACTTACACCTGGTTGCAGAGGCAATTTGGGGGAGGAAAGGCCACCGAGAAGGGAGAAGTGTTTATCCTGAATTACTGGTATTGTTTGTGTCTTAAAGACAATGAGGTTGGGAAAAGATAAAGGTTTATTACAGTCTTTTAAGTAAATGAAAAAAGAAAAAAATTTGGAAGGATAATAGTGTATCTCACTTGATCCAAGTTCAACAGCAAAGCCAGAGGAATAAGGCAGTTTCAGGACAGAAAGAGTTGGTTTTAGTCTCTTGTGTTAGTGCTTCACTATAAATATGGCTCAATAAGCCCACTTTTCAAGTTTTTCATGCCTCATTTAGAATTCTTGTGTGTCTTCTTTGGGCCAGATATCCAGTCCTATGAGATGGGGGGAACTCTCAGAGAGAAGCATCTTCTAAAGGTGGTGACATTTCTCATTTTGAATAAGCAGCTCACCACTCTTAATCACTCTTATTCAAGACATAGCATGTTAAGAAGAGCATACCACAGTGCTTTGGAGCATAGATTATCACGCTCCTAAGGCATGAGGAGGAAATGGCAAAGAGGAGAGAAATGGAAGAGTTATCTTCAATTTCTCAAGTCCTACAAAACCATGAAAGTCCAGATTCAGTGTCATACAGCTGCCTTAGTTTTCCCCTTTTGACACTTTCCTAATTTATGAAAATCATATGTACTTGGTCCTCATTTACAGAAGCATTCACCTCTTGAGGACATCTCAACACTCAGATGTGGAACTGCAGTAACACTGCAGGTGGATCTTAAATTGCTCTCATTGAGAGAATCAAAGAGATCTTCTACACCTCCAGCTCACAGCAGTATCGGTTGTGTCTTACGTATGAGAACAAGCAAGTTAAAGTCACTAGGACAAAGAGAAGAGGCTTATAGACATTCACTTCTTTTTGCAGTCCATTTTATTAAGTGGACTTTCTGAAATCTGAGATCAGATTAACTGAGGAGAACTTCACAAGCACAGAAGGAAAGGCACTGTTGCGTGAGTAAATCTTGACCGGGGAAAACAGTAAGAGTACCTAGCAAAGAAGGCTCTGCAATTCGTGCTAAGTTCCTCATATAGGACACTTAGAAGCCTAGGAAAAGCACCAAGAGTTTTATAAGAAAATAGAAGTTTCAGATCCAGCACTTCCATTGGTATGTTTTGGTGATTGTCTGCATGTTTCTGAGCCTCAGTAAGTGCATCTGTTAAATTTTAACAGCCGTAAAGAACTCTCTCACCAATACGATATTGTAAAGTAATTAACCTCCAATTAAAATAAATAAATTTATATTAAAATAAATAAATAAATTGGTAAAAAAAAAGAACTCTCTCAGAGAGTTGATCTACAGAATACATAAGATGACATGTACCAAGATGGTTTTGATACTGTAAAATTCTGCATAAGTGTTAAGTGTAATAACTAAGCTAATTCTGGAAGTTGCACCTAAAATAAGTATGCCTGTTTGCCATGTAAGACCCCATCCTTATGTACATACATCTCACCACCATCGCTCTCACCATGCATACAAAACTTTCCAATTAATGTCTATTTCTTACCGTGATCAGCACTGTATGAATGCTTTGCTAGTTTTTTTCCTCATTAATCCTCACAAAATACTAATTAGTAGGCATTATCCCTGTTATAAAAATAAATAAACTGGGGCTCAGAGAGATTAAATAACTTTTCTAAGATAGGTGGTAGTTCTGAAAATCAAACCTAGGTCTATTGAAGGCAAATGGCTGTAGTTCTCATCAAAATACTATATTTCTTCCTTGCTTAAATGTCACCCTTCCCATAAAATCTTTTTTGATGTTGCAAGCCATAAGAAATTGTTCCTTTCTTTAGACCCTTTTAAAACTTTGCTTTGGACAGTAATATTGACTCAAAGTGAAAGTGAAAGTGAAGTCGCTCAGTCATGCCCGACTCTTTGTGACCCCATGGACTGTAGCCTATCAGGCTCCTCAGTCCATGGGATTTTCCAGGCAAAAGTGCTGGAGTGGGGTGCCATTGCCTTAATCTCTAAATACCTCTGTTGACAGACTACTGTTTAAGAGCAGTAGGTACAGAGATGGTAAGAAATACACCTCTGTGTTAGTCAGCACAGGCTATGTTACACAGGCATAATGGAGACTCCTGAAATTCTTGGTGACTTACTAATGAGCAAAGAAGTTGTTTTCTTGATCATGCTTCATATCCAATCCGATGTGGGTTGGCATGGGCTCCAACTCTGTATAGAGCCTTAGACACTCAGAGTTATAGGTCTCAAATGTGATTTTAAGCTTTGCTGAGGAAGAGGAAAATGGGAAACCATTCATACACTCTTCAATTATTCACTGCTTCAATCAATACAGAAGTAAGACATTATTTCTGACACCAGCTCACTGACCAGAGCTGGTTACATGACACCACACTGCTTAATTGGTGAAAGACTGGGGAATTTAGGAGAGCAAATGGAAGGTACCTACCATAGCTCTGCACCTAAGGATTCAATGGCATTTTCTAAAATTGTAGGAGTCACAGGGACACTGCTTTTTGTCTCTTTTGTTTATTTATATACCCAAAGGGCTTAGAACAGTGCCTAATGCATAGTCCAGTAGTCTTGTGTTGATGTGAGAGTTTGGTCAAAAAAGAGGCTGAGTGCTGAAGAATTGATGCTTTTGAATTGTGGTGCTGGAGAAGACTTTTGAGATTCTCTTGGACAGCAAGGAAATCAAACCAGTTAATCCTAAAGGAAATCAACCCTGACTATTCTTTGGAAGGACTGATGCTGAAGCTGAAGCTCCAATACTTAGGCCACCTGATGTAGAAAGCCAACTTGTTGGAAAAGACCCTGACACTGGGAAAGATTCAAGGTGGGAGGAGAAGAGGGAGACAGAGATGGTTGGATGGCATCATCGACTCAATGGACAAGAGTTTGCACAAACTCTGGGAGACAGTGAAGGACAAGGAAGCCTGGTGCACTGCAGTCCATGGGGTCACAAAGAGTCAGACATGACTGAGCAACTGGACAACAACCATAATACCTAGTCAACATTGAAGAAATACTTACTAATTGAGTTAATTCATGTAGAGAGAGCTGCAACTATAGTTATTTTTATTATTATTTGTGATCAGTGGGTATTGTGGCTCTGTGCCTCATTCCTGATCATCTGGAACAGAAACTGACCCAAATTCCTTGATGGCTATTCACTCTTATTCAAGATAGAGCGTGTTAAGAAGAGCATACCACAGTGCTCAGGAGCATAGATTATCATTACTGTTTTATTTTTGATGTTCTTGGTTGTTTTTCAAGCAATATTCATGCATTAAAAAATATGTACAGAGTTTAAAATGTCAGTGGGATTTAGCAGTTAAACAAGTTATGTTTGTATCTGTTTAACTGGCCTTGGGCAAATCACTTATCTGTCCTTTGTTTTGTTGTAAATACTGTATTCAATAATACAGAGATAATGTGGTGTATTTGGAAGGACTGTTTTGAGAATTAAATTAGATAATGTACATAAATGTCTATAGGAGGCACACAATAAGTAAGAGCAGAGAGAAACGAAAAAAAAGGGGGTGATGGTAACTCTCGATATACTCTTGCTGGTGCCAAGGCTTTCTGTTCAGTTATGGCCAAGGAAACCACTTTATCCTGATTTGATTCTGTTTCTGCCTCTGATCCTTTTATAGTGAGAAACCAGTTATATCTCCACTTTCAAAATCAGATCCAATTAACATCTACCAGGAACATATGCTATTATTGTGCTCAGCTGCAAGCTTTAGAACCTCCTCTTTCCAATAATGGCTTGAACAAATTGAGTTCATTTTTCTCTCACACTAAAGAAAAACAGAGGGTGATAGTCCTGGGCTCATAAAGTCATCAGAGACCTGGACTTTTCAGCTTTGGACTCGACCATCTCTGAGGTCTGTTTACAACAGGACCACCAGGACTCCGACCATGAAGTCTGTGTTGCAGGAAGGAAGAAAGGGAATGATCAAGGGATAGAACTCCTTTTAAAGTTAGTCTGGAAGCCCTTGCTGCTACTGTCCATTTGCATTTCATTGACCGCCCCCCTCCTCGGCGACATGGAACGGTAGAAAATGGAGTTTTAATTTAGTTCTTCATTGCTCTCTTTCTATACCCAAATTATTTTACTATTAGTAAGGGGTAATGGAAGAGTGAATTTGGGGTGGGTTATGTCTTTGCCGTGAGTGGCTCTTCTTTTAAATGAGTTTCTGATTATTTATCAACCCCATCCTATGTGGCAGGTACTGTGGCTGCAGAAGTGACTGTGACAGACATCCCCTGCCATATTGTGAGCCAAGAAGAGAGAAGATGCAGGTCAGGTGTAACAGGTTCTGGAGGTGTGAAGCCAAGATGTAAAGACCAGAAGCGAAGTACCAGTAGAGTCAGAAGCCAAGAGCCAAGCTACTTAGGAAACCTAGTGTTGCAGGGGAGAGTATAAAATCATGGCCTCTAAAGAAATTTCATGCACTTTTCCTAACCTTAAATTCCCTATGCTAAATTCTACTGTGTCCCCCCACCCCCAACTCCAGGATGAATTGCAATGATGAATCTAATATTTTTTTTTTATTGCCAACTATGGTTTTGTGGTAGACTGGCTTAATGTTTCCAATTCTTCATTCCTTCTCTGAAGGGGAGTTATATGGGCACAACTTCTTCCAAGTAATTTTCAGTGCCTCTCACCAGACTAGGGAGAGTGTTTTGCCTACTCCAGGGATGGGCTTGGCTATGTAACTTGTTTTGGCCAATGGGATGACAGCAGATGTAATGTGAATAGAAGCTTTAAGTATGCTTATGTGGTTTGCCTCATCCTCTTATGCTTGTGCCATCTGCCATAGGAAGAACATACTCCAGGTAGCTGTTAGTCACAGAATGAGGATACATGTCAAGCAGATGTGAACATACATATAAGCCAAGATCCAAGTCCACTCAGGAAAGTGAAAGTGAAAGTGAAGTCGCTCAGTCGTGTCTGACTCTTTGCGACCCCATGGACTGTAGCCTACCAGGCTCCTCTGTCCATGGGATTTTCCAGGCAATAGTACTGGAGTGGATTGCCATTTCCTTCTCCAGCGGAGCTTCCCGACCCAGGGATGGAACCCGGGTCTCCCACATTGTAGACAGACGCTTTACTGTCTGAGCCACCAGGTAAGTTCAGAGCAGAATTATAGCCAACCCATAGAACTGAAAAGCAAACTTGTTGTAAGTAACTGAAATTTGAAGTTGTTTATTACACAGGGTAATTATAACATGTGATGCTCTTGTTTCTTTTCATATCTAATTGAATGCATACCACAATCATGCACATTGCATTATTAATAATTTTAGAGACAAGGAACTAAGATTATTATAAGTTATATAGTTTAACTGAGGGCATAGAGCTAAATTTAGAAAAGTCAGAAATACATCAATACTTGTTGGCCTTTAGACCTAGAATTTTCTAGCTTCCTGACTTACCTCTTCTAGAAATTCTGTCCATGTTTTACTCATGAAGCTGTTATGATAATCTAATGAAAGAATGTACTGAAAATATATTTGTCCTACATACAAAACCCGCTCCAATTTTCAGTGTTGAGTTTCAAGTGTGTTTAAATCTATGCCTGGTGTTAGTGATGAGGCTATAACACAGGCCTGGCCAATCAGAATACTGGAAAACTCTGGCTAAACTCTAGATGGAAAAGCATCTACCTGGAATGCTGGAGACCCGGGTTCAATCCCTGGGTAGGGAAGATCCCCTGGAGAAGGAAACAGCAACCCACTCCAGTACTCTTGCCTGGAGAATCCCATGGACGGAGGAGCCTGGTAGGCTACAGTCCATGGGGTCGCAAAGAGTCGGACATGACTGAGCAACTTCACTTTATTCACTTTCACTTTAAACTCTAGATGGAAATATAGCTGAAGCCAGATCAATCAAAAACCTAAAAGCATCTACAAAGAGCCAGTTCTGCTTTCTGAGATAGTGGGCACTAAGGCCCAGGGAAGTCTAAGGCAGACAAGGGCCACCTTCGCCACCACATGAGAAAAATCTGTTACACGGAAGAAACCACAGTTGAGAGACTACATTCCAGACAGATAGGAAAACAAAAAAGTTGTGACCACATTAGCTGAATCTCTTGATCTAGTTATAGGTGGAGTTACATCTGTCCTGCTGTGGTAGATATCATGTAAATTTCCTATTTTTGTAGGTTGCAGTTGAGAAAACCATACAGAAAAAGTTTCAACAAATGAAAGTATCATACAAGCACAGATTTATAAATTATGCTTTTCTTAATTTTGTCCAGTAAAAGAAACAGCAGGGGTTATGGGGGAGATATATTCTCTTGAGGGCATTAAACATCTTGTGAATCAAGGACCTTGCTTTTGACTTAAAGAAAATGTCCTTGGTATCACATTCTTTAGCTACTGTTTAGTACCATCTGCCTCTTAAAATTGTTAGCTGTATAGGCTAATTAAAGGGTTGATATTGCTGGAAACTGATTAATCAGAAAGTCTTTGTTCCCAAATTTTGCTTATCTTTGGAGAGCAACAAAAGTGTTTTTCTGTGGCAAAGTTAACCTTTAGCTCATCATCCCTTTCCTACATCTCAAAAAACAAAAAACCAACCAAACAAAAAACCAACCAAACAAAAAACCTGACTACCATTGTTTTCAAACAGATAAATAGAGACTTTATTTTGTCTGTATACTGTTTTAAACCTTTCTGCAGTGTGCAGCTCAGTGATTTTGAGTAAGCCAAAGTTGACTTTGTGCATGAGGAAAACTTTGTGTATTACTGGTAAGACAGTTTCTATTCTCTTATTTCACATACCATAGAGCTGGTTATGAAAGGAGGGCAGATGGAGTTGACATGCTCCTCTTTCTGATTTGAGACAGCCTATTTCTACCCAGCTTTGGCTTTCAGAGCTCATTGTTGTATATGAAACCTCTTTATTCATGAAGTCCGTGGTGGCTCAGACGGTAAAAGTGTCTGCCTACTATGAGAGAGACCTGGGTTCAATTCCTGGGTCAGGAAGGCCCCTGGAGAAGGAAATGGCAACCCACTCCAGTACTCTTGCCTGGAATATCCAGTGGACGGAGGAGCCTACAGTCTATGGGGTCAGAAATAGTCGGACACGACTGAGCGGCTTCACTTTCACTTTATCCGCTTGTCACGTATTGCCAAGAAGTGGAGGCTGCGGTGGAGGAAAGCAGGGTGTGCTAATTATCAGAGAGAAGATACTAGCATCCAGCTAACATTATTTACTGGAATTGCTTTGGACCACTGAGAAAATTGGGCTGAAGTATTTCTGTAAATCAAGAGAGAGCAGTAGGGCCTGGAAGAGAACCTAGAATCAGAGAAATGGCAGAGAGAGCAATAATTCCAAATACATGAGAATTGACGCTTTTGAGTCACCATGAAAAAATGATAAGAGTTAGATGTATAAAAAGAGGGTTTGGTTTAATACCATTGATTTATAACCTAAATCACAGAGTCGTGTCTGACTCTTTGTGACGGCATGGACTGCAGCCCTCCAGGCTCCTCTCTCCATAAGGATTCTCCAGGCAAGAATACTGGGGTGGGTTGCCATGTCCTCCTCCAGGGGATCTTCCCAACTCAGGGATCAAACCCAGGTGTCCTGCATTGCAGGTGGATTCGTTGCCAGATGAGCTACCAGGGAAGCCCCATAAAAAGAGGGTTTGGTTTAATACCATTATAATCCAAAATGCAGAGCTAATAATTTGGGCATCCAAGATTTAAACTTGGCTTTTCCTGATACCAGAACATTTGTACTCGATAGCTGAGTCAGATATATTTTCAGGTGAGTGTGTTTCTTTCACTTGGTTTGATCTCTTTGCAGCAAAGATTTGAAACAATGGACCAGTGTTACAGCTCAAGATTTTATTTTCGCTCAAGAGGTGAGGGCAGGCCGACCCCAAAGGAGTGGCCTCAACCCCTCTTGTCTTCCCATTTTTATACTTTTTATCTCCTCCTCCTGGAACCTGCCCTGTGCAAAACAGGGCTTGTACCTGCTGTTGATGGGGAAGGAAGTATGTTTTTTCCCACCAGAGGTTCCCACTCCAGTCTTCAGAATTTTCTGTCATCCTCTTTTCATGGGCTTTTTCCTTTCTTTTTCTGCCTTTTAGCTGCCACTTTTTAACCGCCATTTTGAACTTTTTCCTCTATTCTAACTACCTAACTCATGTATCTATTATTGTTTGTACTATGGATTTGGAATGGTAATAGTGATTAAGAATACTTTAAATTAAAGCCTTTTAGACATTTATACTTATTTTTCATATTTGTCATTGTATTATCTAGGCTATACCTCTTTAAGTACTTACTATCTTTGAAAATGTAATTTATGTGGTCACCATTATGAAGATGAAATGCTGCTGCTGCTGCTGATTCCTATGCTGATAACCCATATTCCCTTCATATATTAATAAGTAACTGCTGTGCCCAATTCTACTGTCTCTGGGTGTTTAGTATACAGAGGTGAACTCAATGGACAGAAATATCTGCCTACAGGGAACCTACATTCTAGTATGGAAAGAAAGACAATAACCAAATAAATAAGTAAATTATGATATGTTAGGATAGAATAATTTTATGGAGAAAAACCACACAGCCTGTCATCATGTTGTTATACAAAGGCTTCAATTCCCACCTATTCTTGGTGCAAATGGTAGGATTTTACTTGCTGCCCCCTCGCAGTTTAGGCTCATACATTGTCTGCCAAGTCATCTGTGCTGCTTCCAGTCCAGCACATTCAAGTGCATAACACAAATCCCCAGGACTTCGTTCTTCCTCTTGCAGAGGAATCAGCAAAAGTCAAAGCGATCACACCCTATTGTCTTGGGTTCCTGAGCAACCAGAGTCAACCTTGACACACAAACAGAATGAAAGAGAAACAAAACTTGTTATTTTAATTCACTAATGCCTGAAGTTCTTTATTTTCCTTTTTTTGTTTAACCTTCCAAGACCAAGAATATCTTGATTGATGCATCTTATATTAAAGACACATTACAAAGCATATGATGTATGTTACAGAATTTAATCTCTATAATAATCTTGTGCAATGTGCATTATTTCCATTTCATATAAATATTAAGCATATTCCACAGAACTCAGATTATCTATTGCTGTATAGTAAACAAGTCTAAAACCTAGTGGCTTAAAACAATTTACTATTCTCTTTTAAGGATCTCTTATCCCATATCTCTAGAGCATCTCATATCTCACAGGTACCACTGCAGGGTATTCTTAATCAGGGTCTCTCATTCCTTGACTGGGGCTGCAGTCATCTAAAGGCTTGACTTGGCTGAATATCCAAGATGGTTCGTGCACATGATTGGAAATTGATGCTTATCTGGGGCCAGGAGACCAGCAATTGTCATCAACTGAAAATCTCACACCTGTGACTTCTTTATGAGCCTTGGGCTTTTAAGCGTTAGTTGTTTGAAGGAGCCAGAGGCATGGGCAGAAGATTTAGGTTTTATTAGAACCTAACCTTTTATATGGAGAAGGCAATGGCAACCCACTCCAGTACTCTTGCCTGGAAAATCCCATGGGCGGAGGAGCCTGGTAGGCTACAGTTCAGGGGGTCGCGAAGAGTCGGACACGACTGAGCGACTTCACTTTGACTTTTCACTTTCATGCATTGGAGAAGGAAATGGCAACCCACTCCAGTGTTCTTGACTGGAGAATCCCAGGGATGGGGGAGCCTGGTGGGCTGCCATCTCTGGGGTTGCACAGAGTCAGACATGACTGAAGAAACTTAGCAGCAGCAGCAGCAGCAGTAACCTTTTATATGGGCTTCCCAGGTAGCTCAGTGGGTAAAGAATCCACCTGCAATGCAGGTGATATCAATTTGATCCCTGAGTTGGGAAGATCCCCTGGAGGAGGGCATGGCAACCCACTCAGTATTCTTGCCTGGATAATCTCATGGACAGAGGATCCTGGCTGGCTACAGTCCATAGAGTTGGAAAGAGTCCAACGTAACTGAAGTGTCTGAACATGCACACATGCAACTTGTGCAGTCAAGAATGTCACTTTCTCCACATTCTATGAGTAGAGCAAGTCACTAAGGCCAGCCCAGATTTAAGGGGAGGAGAATTATACGTAAGTCTTGATATGAGAAAAGTAATGCATGATAGTTTTGGAGTCTTATGTGTTATATGCCATGTATAAGATACAGTCTCATTCAATGGCTTTCTTAAAATATGTAAGTGTTTAAAACACCTCATTTAGTTATGAAACTAATCCACTGGTGGAAGTGGGGGTTGAAGCTGGACAGAGGATGGTATTTAAATACTGTGTGTAGATCAAGATAGGTTGTATTATGTGCGAAAAATCAGCCCCAAACCACAGAGACTTAACACAATGCATTTACTTCTTGTTCACACTGCATGTACAAAATTGGTCAGGGGGGAGTGTGTTTATTGTAGTTGCTCAGGCGGTTGGACTGATGGAGTTTCATCTCATTAGATTCTACCTTTAGATGAGTTTTCAGTGTCAATGTAGCAGAAGAAAACAGCACATTGCATTCTGGATCTTAAAGCTTCCACCTGGGAATGTTTACACATCATTTTTCTTATATCCTTATTGTCCAAAGCAAGTCATGTGGCCCTGCCCATATCCCCACCAGGTGCCCAAATTGAGTAGCAGAATAGTTTGAAATGGTCCTAATACCACTATACTTTGTCATCTGAATTTCTATACAGTTAGGCCAGATTGAATTTGGAGAAAACATGGAAATTGGAAACGACTTGTGTTCCATAACTCCTTCAATGCTTAATAGTTTGCAAAGGTTGTTACCTTTGCTGATAATAGGCTGAATAATTATATTCATATCTGATATCTAATTTTAGAGTATGACACTTTCACATAGTTCCTGGTTTTTTTTTTTTTTTTTTACATTTCAATTTAAGTAGTGCAATTATTATTTGCTCAGGTTTGTCAGCCAAAAAGTAAAGGGTCACAAAATAAAATATTGGTTTAAGGTTGCTTTACAGAGTTTTTTGGACTTCAAACTGGTCACTTCCTTCTATACCAAGGATTTTGTACTAGGAGTCTTTGTAAGTGTTCAAAGTATCCCACCAAGTGCGTAAAACTGCAGCACCATGTTTATGAGTGTGTGTGTGTGTGTGTGTGTGTGTGTGTTCTTGAGTGGTTTAGAGTCACTCTACCATATCATGTTGTCAATGATTAATAGGTAGATGGATGTTTGAGATTGAAATGCTATCGATTGACCTGGTCCCTACAGATAGAATCTGTCTTAATTTCGAAAAGTTGATGTCGAGTTCAACACAGGACTTTGTGGGGCTTCCTGGACCTGCTTGCTTATCGGTTTCACACTTGGACTCCTTGCTGACTCATTTCTCTTGTCTCTGGTCTTGGGCTGTGAAAATTGAGGATGCCTTCACAGGAAGCAATGGACAAGAAGTCTCATGTTGTTGGTGCCAAGCCCTTCATTTCCAGCATGGCTCACATCTCAGTGGGTGGAAGAGCTTCCTGATGGCTCAGCCCAGAGAAGCTCTTACAGATACACAGGGTCTTGCCCACTGATCTCAGTTTACTAGCTTGTTTCCATTAAGTCATTTTATTATTATTATTATATAAAATTTTTATTTACACTTATAAGAACCTTTCACCTCAATTTGCGAAATGATGATTTGTATGTGTGTAAAATGTTGTATCATGGGACTAAGGTCATTTTCATTCTACAGTCATTTAGTGAATACTCACTTTATTCAACATCAGAGAAGACGATGGCACCCACTCCAATACTCTTGCCTGGAAAATCCCATGGACGGAGGAGCCCCATAGGCTGCAGTCCATGGGGTCGCTAGGAGTCAGATATGACTGAGCGACTTCACTTTCACTTCTCACTTTCATGCATTGGAGAAGGAAATGGCAACCCACTCCAGTGTTCTTGCCTGGAGAATCCCAGGGACAGTGGAGCCTGGTGGGCTGCCGTCTCTGGGGTCGCACAGAGTCGGATACAACTGAAGCGACTTAGCAGCAGCAGCAGAAGCACTTTATTCAATATAGCAACACAAAAACTGACAAGCATAAGGCATGGGCCATGTTGGTCTTACATGCAAACAAGTAATCTAAATATCAGTATCGATAAATACATATGATACTGAGGAGTCAAAAAGGCTGGGTTTAAAACCTTCTTTTTCTGCCAGCTCTATGATCTAACTTGTTTAAGTCTCTGTGATTTCAGCTATAAAGATGGGAAAAGTGAGAATTAACAGGCAGCTATTGTGAGGATTTCATAAAATAATGCCTACAAAATATCGTTTCAAATGAAGGGTAACACAGGTTAAAATACACAGATGAGAGGGAGTACTGCACCTATTCATGGAGTGAATTTTCAATATAATAAAGTAACTATAAGGAGACTGGAAGAGTGAAATGAGAGAGAGAAACTGATCTTACTCTGAACTCAAAGGAAAATGATAAAAGTTTGAGAAAAGATTAGAAAGAATATGATTAAATTTTTAAAGCGTTTTTTAATTTGCGAGAAGAGTTCAAAGTTTCCATGTCCTTCATCAAGCTTCTCCCAGTGGTAACATTTTATGCAGTCAGTCAGTGTCAGTCCTTCAGTTGTGTTGAACTCTGTGACCCATGGACTGTAGCCCACCAAGTTCCTCTGTCCATGGAATTCTCCAGGCAAAGATACCGGAGTGGGTTACCATTTCCTCCTCCGTGTAATCTTCCTGACCCAGGGATCGAACTCCAGTCTCCTGTATTGGCAGATGGATTCTTTACCATCTGAGCCCTGGGAAGTCAACATTTCATGTAACTATAGTACAATATCAAAACCAGGAAACAGATTGATTCAATACTATTAAATAAACCACAGACTGTATTTGGAGCCCACTGGTTTTTATGTGCACTTCTCTCTCTTTGGTATATATTACTTTGCAATTTTATCACATATAACTATTATAACCACCACCAAAATCGAGATACAGAAGTATGTGTTCTGTCACTGCAAAGAAACTGCATATGTCCCTTGAGATCTATCCACGTCACTCAGTGTGTCATTAGTTTCTTTATTTGTAAGACTGAATAATATTCTGTTGTGTGGATGTACCATAGTTTATCTAACATTCCTCTAGTGAAAGGAAGACACTGGAGTAGTTTTTTGTTTTCAGTTCAGTTCAGTCGCTCAGTCATGTCTGACTCTTTGCGACCCCATGAACCTCAGCACGCCAGGCCTCCCTGTCCATCACCAATTCCCGGAGTCCACCCAAACCCGTGTCCATAGAGTTGATGATGCCATCCAACCATCTCATCCTCTTTTGTCCCCTTCTCCTTCTGCCCTCAATCTTTCTCTGCATCAGAGTCTTTTCCAATGAGACAGCTCTTCACATCAGATGGCCAAAGTATTGGAATTTCAGCTTCAGTATCAGTCCTTCCAATGAATACCCAGGACTGAGTTCCTTTAGGATGGACTGGTTGAATCTCCTTGCAGTCCAAGGAACTTTCAAGACTCTTCTCCAACACCACAGTTCAAAAGCATCAATTCTTTGGAGCTTAGCTTTCTTCATAGTCCAGCTCTCACATCCATACATAACTACTGGAAAAACCATGGCCTTGACTAGAGGGAACTTTGTTGGCAAAGTAATGTCCCTGTTTTTTAATATGCTGTCTAGGTTGGTCATAACTTTCCTTCCAAGGAGTAAGCATTTCTCATTTTAGTTTATTACAAATAAAGCCACCATTAACATTCATTTACAGGTTTCTTGTATGGATATAACTTGATCTTATTTTAGTAAGATAATGAGGGGAAAATGCTTAGACTGTTGAAGAGACAGATCTTCAAGGATAAAAAAAACAATCCATGTCATTGTATACTAATTATTTCCACAATGGAATTTTGAATTATGGCAGCAGCAATGGGGATAGAAAGAAAGTAGTTGGGACAGGGCCATTAAACATGCAGAATTAACTGGTTTTAGAAATCCCTTCGATGTGACTGGTGGTAATTTGTATAGGATGTAGACAAAGATAGTTGTAAAATTTCAAGTCTGAGGATTTGATGACAAGTTTGTGTAGGTAGAATGAGGAGCAAATGCTGACACTACTTAAAATGAGAGTAGGGGGCATGTGGAGAACTGAACTGAGTGCTGAGCAGTGATGTCAGTGTTGACAACATAAATATGAGTCATCATGATGAAGGGGATGGATGCAGTCACGGCCGTAGAGAAGTTTGTACGGGGGAAAGAGGCAAACATTACAATAGGAAAATACGAAATACAATTTCAGCACAACTCTTTTTATCCAAGGTTGTAGAAAGAATATCTAGATTCAATATACTCAGTCCCCAATTTGTGTTCTGTGAAAGCCTACAATTCTCTCCAATGTTCCCATAAAATTCTCAAGGGCATATTTTGTCATGATCGCCTCTGACATATGGCTCTGTTTCCACTCGAAGTGTTTCTGTTTGACAGTTAACTCAGGTCGACAGTCAAACTTCTGTTGATCCCACCAACCACATAAATCAAACAGAAATTGAGCAATCAAACAAACAAAACCAACAATGCGAATAGCGGCACTTTTCTACAAGACGGTCAATATGCACTTAATAAATATTAACTCATCTCTTGCCATGATGGTCAAGTAATTCATTCAGTTATTTTGAGTAATAAAATCATTTAAGTTAATAAAAGAGTAAGTGAACAGAAGTTTTAATTTCCCTCAGCACTTGAGATTCACAGTTTTACTCCAAGTTGATATTTTTATCAGGTTCTGGGGCTTTTCAGTTCAGTTCAGTTCAGTCGTTCAGTCGTGTCCGACTCTTTGCAACCCCATGAATCACAGCTCGCCAGGCCTCCCTGCCCATCATCAACTCCTGGAGTTCACTCAGACTCACGTCTGTCGAGTCAGTGATGCCATCCAGCCATCACATCCTCTGTGGGCCTTTAGGGAGCCTTATTATTTTGGGGAACTGGGAACAGGATGATTTGTATCCATAGTGATTCATAATTAACTAGATTTGTGACATTTGGGAAAGCTATTGAATTAGTAAGAGTCTCAGTTTCCTCCTCTTTTTTTAAAATTTTTCTATCACATATTGATGTATGAGGAAGTCATTCTGGCTTATACTTGCAATGTTAGTTGCTCAGTTGTGTCTGACTCTTTGTGACCCGTGAACCATAGACTGCCAAGCTTCTTTGTCCATAGAATTCTCCAGGCAAGAATACTGGAGTGGGTTGCTATTTCCTTCTCCAGAGGATCTTCATGACCCAGGGACTAAAGCTGGGTCTCCTGCACTGCAGCAGATTCTTCACTGTCTGAGCCACCGGGAAAGCCCCCACAAATGCTGCCTGTGTGCACATGTGCTCAGTTCTAACCAGTTCCTTGAGATTCCATGGGCTATAGCCTGCCTGGCTTCTCTGTCGATGGAATTTTCCAGGCAAGAATACTGGAGTGGGTTGCAATTTGCTCCTCCAGAGTATCTTCCTGACACAGGGATCAAACTCACACCTCTTGTGTCTCCTGCACTGGCAGGCAGATTCTTTACCACTGCACCACCTGGGACGCCCCCTCATTTTTGAAATCAGTCTATCTAAATAATTTTATCTAAAGAGTACTTTGATAGAGAACAGTTGGAGAATCAGAAATGTCCAAAAATGTTAGTCATTCTTATCATTACCAGTAGGTTTGTTTTAATTTCTTCATTAATTTACTCCGGAACTGCTTACAGCGTACCTGCTACATTATACAACACAATGGTGGTCATGTACCTTTCTGGCTCGAAACACTTTTATGACATCCCATATACCTCAAAATAAAGTAAAACTTTTTCATCACGACTTGTAGGGCCATTTCTCATCTGGCCCATGTTTATCAAACCAGCTGTTCTCTAAGACTAGCCCACAAAGCCAACTTTCCACATGCTGCTCCTTCTTCTGGGAATATTGCTCCCTGCGTCCTCACCTTATCTGCCAGGGTACCGCTTCATCTTTCCAGCATCTATGAAACATCCTTTACTGTGGCCTTTGCTTGTGTCCTGTACTAAGGTTTAGTTTTCTCTGACAGAGTATCAGTTCAGTTCAGTTGCTCAGTCGTGTCCGACTCTTTGCGACCCCATGAATCGCAGCACACCGGGCCTCCCTGTCCATCACCATCTCCCGGAGTTCACTCAGACTCACGTCCATCAATGAGTCAGTGATGCCATCCAGCCATCTCATCCTCGGTCATCCCCTTTTCCTCCTGCCCTCAATCCCTCCCAGCATCAGAGTCTTTTCCAATGAGTCAACTCTTCGCGTGAGGTGGTCAAAGTACTGGAGTTTCAGCTTCAGCATCATTCCCTCCAAAGAAATCCCAGGGCTGATCTCCTTCAGAATGGACTGGTTGGATCTCCTTGCAGTCCAAGGGACTCTCAAGAGTCTTCTCCAACACCACAGTTCAAAAGCATCTATTCTTCAGTGCTCAGCTTTCTTTATAGTCCAACTCTCAGATCCATACATGACTGCTGGAAAAACCATAGCCTTGCCTAGATGGACCTTTGCTGGCAAAGTAATGTCTCTGTTTTTCAATATGCTATCTAGGTTCGTCATAACTTTTCTTCCAAGGAGAAAGCATCTTTTTATTTCGTGATGGCAGTCTCCATCTGCAATGATTTTGGAGCCCAAGAAAATAAAGTGTGCCGTTCTTTCCACTGTTTCTCCATCTATTTGCCATGAAGTGATGGGACCGGATGCCATGATCTTAGTTTTCTGAATGTTGAGCTTTAAGCCAACTTTTTCACTCTCCTCTTTCACTTTCATCAAAATATTCTTTAGTTCTTCTTCACTTTCTGCCATAAGGGTGGTGTCATCTGCATATCTGAGGTTATTGATATTTCTCCCAGCAATCTTGATTTCAGCTTGTGCTTCTTCCAGCCCAGCGTTTTTCATGATGTACTCTGTGTATAAGTTAAATAAGCAGGGTGACAATATACAGCCTTCAGGTACTCCTTTTCCTATTTGGAACCAGTCTGTTGTTCCATGTCCAGTTCTAACTGTTGCTTCCTGACCTGCATATAGGTTTCTCAAGAGGCAGGTCAGGTGGTCTGGTATTCCCATCTCTTCAAGAATTTTCCACATTTTGTTTGTGATCCACACAGTCAAAGGCTTTGGCATAGTCAAGAAAGCAGAAATAGATGTTTTTCTGGAACTCTCTTGCTTTTTCCATGATCCAGAGGATGTTGGCAATTTGATCTCTGGTTCCTCTGCCTTTTCTAAAACCAGCTTAAACATCTGGAAGTTCACGATCCATGTATTGTTAAAGCCTGGCTTGGAGAATTTTGAGCACTACTTTACTAGCATATGAGATGAGTGTAATTGTGTGGTAGTTTGAGCATTCTTTGTCATTGCCTTTCTTAGGGATTGGAATGAAAACTGACCTTTTCCAGTCCTGTGGCCACTGCTGAGTTTTCCAATTTGCTGGCATTTTGAGTGAAGCACTTTCACATCATCATCTTGTAGGATTTGAATTTGCTCAACTGGAATTCCATCACCTCCACTAGCTTTGTTCATAGTGATGCTTCCTAAGGACCTCTTGACTTCACATTCTAGGATGTCTGCCTCTAGGTGAGTGATCACACCATCATAATTATCTGGGTTGCGAAGATCTTTTTTGTATAGTTCTTCTGTGTATACTTGCCACATCTTCGTAATATCTCTGCTTCTGTTATGTCTATACAATTTCTGTTGTTTATTGAGCCCATCTTTGCATGAAAAGTTCCCTTGGTATCTCTGATGTTCTTGAAGAGATCTCTAGTCTTTCCTATTCTATTGGTTTCCTCTATTTCTTTGCACTGACCACTGAGGGAAGCTTTCTTATCTCTCCTTGTTATTCTTTGGAACTTTGCATTCAAATGGGTATATCTTTCCTTTTTCTCCTTTGCTTTTAGTGTCTCTTCTTTTCACAGCTGTTTGTAAGGCCTCCTTAGACAACCATTTTGCTTTTTGCATTTCTTTTTCTTGGGGATGATCTTGATCCCTGTCTCCTGTACAATGTCATGTATCTCCAACCATAGTTCATCAGGCACTCTGTCTATCAGATCTAGTCCCTTAAATCTATTTCATACTTCCACTGTATAATCATTAGGGATCTGATTTAGGTCATACCTGAATGGTCTAGTGGTTTTCCATACTTTCTTCAATTTAAGTCTGAATTTGGCAATAAGGAGTTCATGTGAGCCACAGTCAGCTCCCAGTCTTGCTTTTGCTAACTGTATAGAGCTTCTCCATCTTTGGTTGCAAAGAATATAGTCAATCTGATTTTGGGTCATGGTGGAGAGTTCTGACAAAATACGGTCAACTGGAGGAGGGAATATCAAACCACTTTGGTATTCTTGCCTTGAGAACCCCATGAACAGTATGAAAAGGCAAAATGATAGGATACTGAAAGAAGAACTCCTCAGGTCAATCGGTGCCCAATATGCTGCTGGAGATCAGTGGAGAAATAACTCCAGAAAGAATGAAAGGATGGAGCCAAAGGAAAAACAACACCCTGTGGATATGACTGGTGATGGTAGCAAGGTCTGATGCTGTAAAGAGCAATATTGCATAGGAACCTGGCATGCTAGGTCCATGAATCAACGCAAACTGAAAGTGATCAAACAGGACATGGCAAGAGTGAACGTCAACATTCTAGGAATCAGCGAACTAAAATGGACTGGAATGGGTGAATTTAACTCAGATGACCATTATATCTACTACTGTGGGCAAGAATACCTTAGAAGAAATGGAGTAGCCATTATAGTCAACAAAAGAGTCTGAAATGCAGTACTTAATGCAGTCTCAAAAACAACAGAATGATTTCTGTTTGTTTCCAAGGCAAACCATTCAATATCACAGTAATTCAAGTCTATGCCCTGACCAATAATGCTGAAGAAGCTGAAGTTGAACGGTCCTATGAAGACCTACAAGACTTTCTAGAATTAACATCCCCAAAAGATGTCCTTTTCATTATAGGGGACTGGAATGCAAAACTAGGAAGTCAAGAAACATCTGGAGTAACAGGCAAATTTGACCTTGGTGTACAGAATGAATCAGGGCCAATGCTAATAGAGTTCTGCCAAAAGAATGCACTGGACATAGCAAACACCCTCTTCCAACAACACAGGAGAAGACTCTGTACATGGACATCACCAGATGGTCAACACTGCTCTTGTTGACCATCCTATCTCTAGTACTTACAAGAGTGCTTGTAGGATGATAATCCACTGTCCGTCTCTAGGAGGTATGTTGAGTTAATAAATGAAAGAAATATAGACCCTTTTTTCAAGATGTTTGTATTCTACTGAATAGCTTTCTAAAAGGGAAATTTTTCCTTATTTAATTCTTAGTAGAGTCACAGGTTGAATTTTTGGCTTACTTTAGAATTATTTGGGTGTCCTCTTAATGGATTTATCTAAGTCTCTACTAGGAAACTTAGTCTTGACCTTGCAAACATCACAACAGACATGAGCTCTAGGTACAAGGGAGCTAGGTTCACTCTATGTGGTAGAGTCTTGCAATGACAGAGCCCAGATTTATGGGGCAGTGTTTACAATGAAAAGACCTGACGTATTTTTATTTGATCTGCACCATCTGAAAAGAAAATTGGAATTATAATTAAAGCAGGGGGAAATGATAACTTAAGCACTGATTTTCCCATAAACGTGCCAACCCTCAGAACACTGGCTGGTCCCTACATTCCCTATACTGCTAAGTAACTTCAGATGAATGAAACCTTCTCTTTCAATAAGTCGACTTACACCAGAGTATATAAATTTCAGCTTGTATGCCCTGATGACTCATCTTTATAGCTGAGATACTTCTCAGGGTTTGGATTAAAGGAAGAGATCCTCAGAAATACAAGGAAGAGGTATCCTATTGGGACCAGCAGTTTGCTATAAGAAACACTTTATAGATCTGGCTCGGATAAACATTCAGCCTCATCACTATTTTAGATTTCCCCAGTCTCTTATGGAGCTTAAACACAAAGGAATTACCATTTATCTGTAAAGGTAAAATTTACATCACCTATAATCCTTTCATAAATAGATATATCAACCACACATTAATACAAAAGTGCAATCCAAAGGCAGAAGGCCATTATATTTGCTTACTGTCAGAAATAAAGCTGCAGTTGCAAGTCATGCATGATTTTAATAAGGTTTGATAATATGCTATCAGGTGGTGGGAGCCATAGATTGAACTCTTATAGATTTTTGCTTCAGCTTCCAAATAATCAATCATGTCAAGATATGAAAATCATTTCATTCTCTTCAGTTGAAAAGAAGATGTGATTTAAAATGTCAGTCCTTGGATATATGAGAAGGATTCTTTTAATCAATCATGTGAAATAAACCATCTTATTTAGTAGCTCATTGGAAGAAGGGAAGCTTTGGGGAAAAATATAGATAGATTGATATAGATATATAGTTTTGCATAATGTAGATGGAGCTCAAACATCATATGCATATAAATTACAAAGACAAACCTGGGTTTTCTCATTTGCTTCTTTTTTTTTTTTTTATCGGTAGCATTAGGAAGGAATAGAATGGATTTGGAAGACCTCAAATCACAGGGCATGGCAGGACAAAGCGGTTTATTTGATTCTTTTAGAACCATCTACTTGAATTCAGTTTAGTTCATCATGATCTTGCTAGGTCGAAAAAGATAAATCTCTAAACTTGAGCATCAGTTCTCCTCTTTGAGATCAAGTTAATTCCATCTGTTTATACTTGTGTAGTGGGTCAGGTTAGAAAATGGTTGCGAATGCTTTGTAAATGGAAACTATGAGGTTGTCTACAAACCTAAGTGGTTATCATCATGGATAGACCACAGAATGTTACCACCTTACTTCCTGGCCAACTCTAAGGAAGCAGAACAACCGTGTTGGAACACGTCCAGCTAGACTGAAGTTAAAGTCAGAGAAGAGGGACTTACCTAAGAAAATTGCCCTCGCTCATTTTTCTTTAAATTGAAATATAATTGATTTATAATGCTCTGTTAGTTTCAGGTATATACAGCAAAGGAATTGTATATATATATATATATATACACATACACATATACATGTTTGTGTACTGGAGAAGGCAATGGCACCCACTCCAGTACTCTTGCCTGGCGAATCCCAGGGACAGGGGAGCTGGTAGGCTGCAGTCCATGGGGTCACACAGAGTCAGACACGACTGAAATGACTTGGCAGTGGCAGCATGTTTGTGTACATGCTTAGTTGTGTCCGACGCTTTGCAACCCCATGGACTTTAGCCCACCAGTCTCCTCTGTCCATGAGATTTCTCAGGCAAGAATACTGGCGTGAGTTGCCACTTCACTCCACTCACTTATATATAGAGAGAGACAGAGAGACAGACATATACATACATACATATGCTGATATATACCAAAATACTTTCCATAAGTTATTGTAAGATATTAAATATAGTTCTCTGATCAATATAGTAAATCCTTTTTGCTTACCTATTTTCTGTATAAAATTTGTATCTGTTAATCCCCTATTTCTAATATACCCCTTCCCTACTTCTCTTTCCCTTTTGGTACACACAAGTTGTTTTCTATGTTTGTAAATCTGTTTCTTATACAGATTAGCTTGTATTATTTTTCTGGATTCTGTGAAGAAGTGATATGTAATATTTGTCTTCGTCTGACTTACTCCCCTTAGTAAAATATTCTCTAGGCCCCATCATGTTGCTGCAAATGACAATATTTCATTCTTCCTATGGCTAAAATTTCACTGTGTGTATGTTTATATATATTGGGTTGGCCAGAAAGTTTGTTTGGCCTTTTCTGTACAGTCTCACAGAAAAAAATCTCTCTCTCTTTCTCTATCTATCTATACATGCACATACATCACACCTTCTTAACCAGTTTTCTGTAGTTGGACCTGGGTTGCTTCCATGCCTTGGCTATTGTAAATAGTGTTGATGTAAACACTGAGGTACTTGTATCTTTTCCAGTTAGAGTTTTGGTTCTTTCCAAATATATGCCCAAGAGTGAAATTGCTGGATCATATGGTACCTCTACTTTTAGTTTTTAAAGGAATCTCCACTGTTTTCCAAGCTGGCTGCACCAATTCACATTTCCACAAACTATAGGATGGTTCCCTTTTCTGTACACTCTCTCCAGCATTTATTATTTGTAGACTTTTTGATGATGGCCATTCAGATTGTTGTGAGGTGGTACCTCATTGTGGTTTTGATTTACATTTCTCTAATGTTGAAGCTGAAACTCCAATACTTTGGGCACCTGATGTGAAGAGCTGACTCATTTGAAAAGACCCAGATGCTGTGAAAGATTGAGGGCAGGAGGAGAAGAGGACGACAGAGGATGAGATGTTTGGATGGCATCACCGACTCAATGGACATGAGTTTGAGTGAACTCCTGGAGTTGGTGATGGACAAAGAGGCCTGGTGTGCTGCAGTCCATGGGGTCGCAAAGAGTCGGACACGACTGAGTGACTGAACTGAACTGAATGATTAGTTATACTGAGGATAATTTCATGTGACTGTTTGCCCTTTTTTAAAAAAAAAAATATTGGAATATCTTTGAGTTATGCCCTTATTAATAAGTGAAATATAATTATAGATTTTTTCTAATTTCCTGTAAGACTTTAGGCAAGCCACTTATCCTCTCTGAACTGTAGTTTGTCACCTAAGTCAAATGAAAGGTTTGGGTTATATGTTCTCTAAGGTTTTTCTGTAAACTTGGTGTTTTTTGGAGATTTGACCTTAACCTCAGTAGAAATGCAGATCATATCAGAAACATATTCTTTCCACACATAATACAAATTCACAACTTGAGCCAAATCTCTTTAACTTACACAGAATTTGTAAAAATCCCATCCGACTTTGACAGTATTATTCCTGGTGGGCTGCCATCTATGGGGTTGCAAATAGTCCGACATGACTGAAGCGACTCAGCAGCAGCAGCAGCAGCTATTACAACAACAGGAGACAGTATACAGAGAGCACTTTTAATAAAGAAAATTATTTTATTTCTGTTAGGTGTAACAAAGTTCAATTTTATCGCCATAGCCACTTCCAGGTATAACCCTTTGTGGTTGCAGTTTATATAGCCCTAGTCAAGTGTGATAGGATAGAAGTTCTTAGGGAACCTACCCATTTTTAAAATTTATTGTAAACATACATAACTATTCTGTCACCCATTATGTATAACTAGATATTTTTAATGTGCTTTGGAATATTTGAAAATAGTAAGAGATCTTGATCTGTTTAATATTAACATAATTGACCTCTCTAGGAAAATGAAAGGACTTTTTTTAAATTAAGGGAAAGTTCAGTATAGTCGTGTTTTGAATGCTCTTAGTGCCAAAATTCCCAGCTATTGGATACAAAGGAGGTTGATAAAAGATAATTTAATTTTTTAGAAGCCAAGAGGAGTACCTGAAATTACAAACTAAGGCAGTCAGTATAGAGAATGTTTGACTTTTGCTACAAGGTCCAGAATTTATTTACACACACACACACACACACACACGTGTGTGTGCGTACAATAGTTTAGTCTCCATTCTCAGCAAATCAAACTTGAAGCTCTAGTTTCTCCTTTCTCACCCTGCGTGTGCAGAAGCGTACGTGTGTGCTTTGCATATTTCCTCTCTCGTTTTGACTGGCTGCCAAAGTTACTCCTATTTTATGAAGCATGGAGAGTGGTATGATAAGAGCTCCTTGTTCCATCATTTCTCTCTGCTGGAGAGAGAGAGATGGCTTTCTCTTTTCCTTCTTGTTCATTAACGATGAACAAAGCTGAGACTAGTTTTTGTTTTTTTTTTTCTTTCCTTCTCTATCTTAGGAATTTCTCACATTACTTGACACGCATGTCTATATGATAAAGACTCTCCAGGGCCTTCTTATCCTGCTGGTATGCTTCCTGAGCAGTCTTGGCTCATCAACTGGGAGGAAAAGCTATCTCTGTCTTTTTGGTAGAATAAATATCTAATCTTAAAATAAAGGAAAAAGTACTATGATGTAAACATCCACTAATCCTGACAGTGTTCTTTTTTCTCTTACATTCAGAATGTGGACTTCAGTTCTAACCCTTTCTACATTCTGTCCCTGACAGAAAATAGTGTAGCGATTTGTTAAATCTATGACTGAAGCAAGTTGAGGTTGGTGACTCCACTCCGACATCTCCCCTGTGCTTAAAGTTAGAATTGGTGATTGGAGACCTAGACTCAGCCCTAACTAACTCAAGGTATGATGTCGACTCACTGCTCATGCTCAGCACTTTCTTCACTGGGCTTCCAGGTTACCATAACTCCTGCCTTTTCTTTCAGAGTGCCCTTTCTCAGCCTCTTTTGCTTGTTTCTGCTCAGCACTTTCTTCACTTGGCTTCCAGGTTACCATAACTCCTACCTTTTCTTTCAGAGTGCCCTTTCTCAGTCTCTTTTGCTTGTTTCTGCTCATCTCTGGTGTCTCTTATCACTGAAATATGTCAACTGTCAGTCTTTGAAGTCCTGATTTTCCCCTCTCACCCTCCTGGTGATTCCAGTCCTGTGGCTTTAAATATATCTTTACTTGGAAGATTTCTCTCACTTCTATATCCAACATAAGACTCTTTCCTAAATTCCAGATTCATACGTCCATTCACATGTTTGGCATCTCCACTTACACACCTAAACGACATTTTGATGGACAAATCCCAAACCAAATTCTGATTTCTCCACAATAATTTCCAACTTTATAAATCACAAATCTATCTTTGCAGTTGTTGGGTCTACATCCCTTGGGATTAGTCTTGACTCTTCTTTTTCTCTTATAGCTCACATTCAGTCCATCATCAAACCGTGGCAGTCAGTCATCAGAAAAGATGGAAATCCCAAACTCTCACACCACATTTATAATACCAAGCTCAGCCTTGTCCAAACCACTCACACCATCTACGTGCATTATTAAAGAAACCTCCCCAACTGGTTTCTGTTCTTCTGTCCTCGTTCCCCTCTATCTGCTTTGAACTTAACAGGTGTCATTCTGTGAGATGTAACATCTATGATGCTTCTTGATCAAACCCCCCTCACCACCCCACGCATTTGTGGCTCATTTGAAAGAAAATCTGAAACCTTTCAATGATTTACAGGGTCCTACACACCACGCCCCTCCCCAGCACTTCTCTGCATTTATTTCCTAGGACTTCTTCCTCTCCAGCTCATGCTTTTCCTCCTTCCTTGAAAGTGCCAGGGACAGCCTCTCTTCTGCTTTGCTGTTCCTGATCCCTCTCCCTGGATTGTTTTTCTGCTGGATATTCACCTCGCCTGCTCTCCCGTCTCCTTTAGGTCTTTTGTGCAGTGGTCCCCTTTCAACGAGAGCTTCTTTGACCATTTTACTTAAAACTGCACCATGCCCAGCACTTCCTCACCCCCCTAGAATGCTAACTCCACAGGTGGAAGGATTGCTATCTGTTTTATTTGGGCTTTATCCCCAGTGCTCAGAATAGAACCCAACAGAAAATTGTTCCTCCTTAAGCATTTTTATTTTTATTTTTTCAATTAAGGAGAATAAAAGCTGGACAAGCTATGGTCCCTCTCTTCTCTTATCACACCACCTCAACTGTCTGTAGTCATTCTCACTCCTCTGAAAGTTCTTTTACATCCTGAAATATGTTCATGTATTTTTAACCCTCAAGCCCTTTATGCAAACCACTTTATACCCCTCAGTCCCTCATCTGATTGGAAATGTTTTCTTCCACAAGTAACAGGACTCACTGAGGATAAGTTTAAAAATGAATGCTTGCTAAGTACTGATTCAGGAAGCCAATGATACAAGGGCTCTGAGAAGACTGGCTTCTGATTCTGTTGGCCTGTACCGCATGGTCACAAGATAGGTGCAGCAGCTGCCGCTTACACAGCAACGTTCAGAGACGTAAAGCAGTCATCCACATGAAGCAGACAGGATCTCTGTGCCTTCCTCTAAACAGACAGCTTCTCTGGCGGCTCAGTGGGCAAAGAATCCACCTGCAATGCAGAAATCACAGGAGAAGCGGGCTCAATCTTTGGGTTGGGAAGATCCTCTGGAGGAAGAAATGGCAACCCACTTCCATATTCTTGTCTGGAAAATCCCATAGACAGAGGAGCCTGGTGGGTTACAGTCTCTAGAGTCACAAGGAGTCAGATATGACTGAGAACTCATGTCACTGCCTAAACAGATAGCAAGAGAATGCCATTGTCCCCACGGTAGACTTGGATCCTACACCCAACCTCTCCGAATCAAAAAGAAAACAAAACGGGGTGGAAGGGAGGGAAATAACTTTTTGGTTGACAGACAGTGTCGGCCTTACCACTTCCCCCTCTCTGACTCCTTTTCCTTCTCAGGGCTGAACTCAGATATCATTTCATGCCGAAAGTCATTTTTGACCAACATTCTCCTATCACAAGTCTGAGATAAATGCTATATACTTCTTAGGTTTCACATGTCTCTGAAGTTTTCATACAGTAGCATTTTCATTCCACTCTATAAGTCAGCATTCCTTGTATGCCTCCCCCATCTGTGCGCGCACGCTCACACACACACACACTCTCACTCACAAACACATTATAAGCTCCTGGCTAGAGGAACCAGCATAAGATGAGATTGAGACCTCAGGACAGACACTACATTCTTCATTTTTCTTGTTCACTTTTGAATTCCAGCATCTAACACCTATCTATGAAGTGAATGAATACATCCATGAATGATTCTTTTTTTACTGGAGGGGCTTTCTCTTAATTGTCTTTAACTTCAATTTTGTATTAAGTCAATGTTTCCAGGATTATTTCAATCCTTTTTTTTCATATATATATATATATATATATATCCTAAGCCAATATTTAAACTTTTATCATCCCCAAACTTCCTCTCCTCTTTTTTAAGGATTAAGTCCTTAAAACTCATAGTTAAGTAATTTAATGCATGTAACTAAATTCTTAGGTGTCATCTGATCACTGTTCAGCACAAGTAGAGGAATCAGGTAAGGCATAGGCACAACTCTCAGGATGTAGGTAAAAAGATAATACTAAATATCATGTGTTTTCAAGTTATCACCACAGATATCCTGTCCTCACTATAAATGGACCAAACTTTCCCTTGGACTAAGCAAAGGCAGGAGTGAGGAATATCACTACCTGTTTTCAAGGACGTGTGTTCAATACTAGTGATGGAGAAAGACAATGTGTTTACCCAGGACACAGGATGATTACCACCAGAGCAGGGAGCAAGCACTTGAGGTTCAGGGTACATGCCCTGGTGACACCCGAGCTCAGCCTCCAAACTCTAGTTTACAAATCATGTGTTACTGGGGACATTGGTTCATCACCCAAGCCTCAGCGTCATCGTCTGTGAAATGGGGATTTTACACACTACCCCTACAGGGACTTTTTTGAGCTTCAAATTAGATACTGTGTGTAAAATGATTAGTTCTGTGTTTGGCACGCTCCCTGTTCTCAATGAGTCCTAGCATTTATTATTGTCATTATTATAAACAAGGTGCTATTATATCATAAATATGGAGTAATTGACTATACAAAATTATGCATTAAAGTAATTGTAACAAATTACTTTAAATCGATATTTTCTGCTTCTAATGGGTGGCAGTGGTGTACTATTTCTCCTACTTGCGGATTCAGCTATACAAAGAGCTGGCCCACTACAAAGTGTAAAATCAACAGAACTTAATGGGTCCTGCTTTCTCTGGTTTCTTGTGAGTTCATTACTTCATTTAACTTGCCTCTTTCTGGAGACATGTACTATTTTTTATTTCAGCCTCTCATTTCTGGTAGTTGTAACCTTGAGGTGAGATTTCAGGAGTTTTAAGTCAGAATACCTTTAGATATAGCAGGTGTCTTTGGGTTCAATTGGCACAATCCTGTCATTGTATGGAAGAGAAAATGAACCTTGATGTGATTGGTTTGAAATTGCAGAGCTGTTTAGTAGAGCTAGAGTTGAAACACAGGTCATTGCAATCATATTTACTCCATACCTTATGTTGCCTCCTACAAAATTATTCATGGGAGCAGAGACTAGAATTGGGGAGATAGTGCTTTGTGTAAGAAAACTGCAGGACCAGGTCATTTTTAGGTATTTCTGACATGCAGGGGGTAAAGATAATATTAGACAGGCAATTGGGTCTTCGATATTCTTGTCATGAACTGTTTTTTTTTTTCCACTTAGGACAGTCTGTGCCTCAGTTGGCCATCTCCTGAGAACAAATTTTTCTTCTAAGCAGACAAAGACAGATTCTCTACCACATGAGCCAACAGCAAAGCCCCATGCATGCCATAAATTAGTCAAGTTCACAGTAGGTTAGAAGTTCATAAATGCTATTATAAGACAGGAAAAGTAGAGCGGTGTAAGGGATTAAAAGGGCAAGGGGTGGAGATGTAAGACAGCGTTGAATCACATGGTCATCACGGGTGCTGGGAGGGTGCACAGGAGCTCTAGGTGTGGTTCCTAGCCTCACAAAGCTCCCCTTTAAACATTCTATTTAGCACCCATTTCTGGACAGCTTGTTTCTCAAAAACAGGTTTGAAAATAAAGATTGCACAAGAAAGCATGCAAATATATATGAATGTGTAACTCATAACTAGAGAAAGGACCTTAAAGATAATCTATTTAATCCTCCAGCAGCTTTTGAATCTCTTTTATGGCAGTATTATGAGCTTAGATCAAATAATAGGTGAGAACAGTTAGAAAGTTCATGAGTCAATGATTTGTTTACACATCTCTTATGAAGGCTAATTATTTGTTAGCTAAAACACAGACACCATTTTAGTTAGTGAAGCCAGCATAAGAAAGGATTAGCTGAGATCCTGAAACCCTTCTGTTGTAGGAAAACTGGCAAGAAACTAAATGTAATGGCTAAAATTCCAACCTTTGACTTGTTGCCATAAGAGGCTTCAGTAGCCCTAGTCTGTTTGTCTTTCTCTCTCTTACACACACACACACACACACACACACAGACACACATGCATGCATGCACACCACCACAGATTTTTTCCAGTGTAAGTATGACCTCAGTGTTGTGTAGAGCACATTTATAACAGAAATCACTTTTTTTTTGCTTACCAAAAATTCAAATGTAGCTAGGTATCCTGTATTTATAGTTACAGAAATTGGCAATCCTGAGTCTTAGGTTCTCCAGAGAAAATTTTGGCAGAGAGTTTTTTTTTTTTCCCTTTCTTTGAGCTCTGAACTGTATGGTCAAGTAACCCTGAGAGATAATAGTATATGATTGCCCATGCTTCAAGCATTAATTTATGTTTTCATTCATGCAACATTATTTTTTCTTGGCACAATGCTACATAAAAAGGTAAATGTATCTGGTGTAATGGGAAACTAAATAGATCTGAACCTTGCCCTCATTTAACTTACAATCTAATAATTAAATTATTGTTATCTATTAGGAAAATACTCCACATGGGGAGAGATACCTATATCACCAATATGGAAATGTGTCAATACACAGTGTAAGTCAATAATCATTGTGCTAGCGTCCTTGGAGAAGGAAATGGCAACCAACTCCAGTTGCCTGCAGAATCCCAGGGACGGGGGAGCCCGATGGGCTGCCGTCTATGGGGTCGCACAGAGTCAGACACGACTGAAGCAACTTAGCAGCAGCAGCATATAGTGTGTAAGTGATGGGTAGGAAGTCTTTTAAAGCAGTGGTTTCCAAACACCTGTACTGATTTTGCATCAGTACCGGACACAGTGCATGGCATTTTTCAGCATTTTGCTTGTCAAACATCGTGCCCAGCGTTTCATTTAAAACTCAAAGCAGCACTAAGAGATAAACCCAGTTATCATCTCCATGTCACTAATAAGGAAGGTGGGGATGACAAAGTTAAATAAATTGCCCAAATGTGTGTAAACAGGATGTGCTGAGACTGAAATTTCAACAGCATCTGACTGTTCAGAACAGATGCTCTTAACCTCTGTGCTCTGCTATTGAAGAACAACTTAGGAAACCTGCTAAATCATATAGATCCCTGAGTTTCTGAATCCATAAGTTTGGAGTAAGATTGAAGAATATATTTTGAACAAGCTCCCTCGGTGAGTCTGATAGCAGCAAGATCTGTGTCTCCTCATTCTCACAGAAATGTGAATCAAAACCACAATGAGGACCATCTCATGCCAGTCAGAATGGCTGCTATCAAAAAGTCTACAAACAATAAATGCTGGAGAGGGTGCAGAGAAAAGGGAACCCTCTTACACTGTCGGTGGGAATGCAAACCAGTACAGCCACTATGGAGAACGGTGTGGAGGTTCCTTAAAGAACTGGAAATAGAACTCCCATACGACCCAGCAGTCTCACTGTTGGGCATACACACCAAGGAAACAAGAATTGAAAGAGACACGTGTACCGCCAGTGATCATTGCAGCATTGTTTATAATAGCCAGGACATGGAAGCAACCTAGATGTCCATCGGCAGATGAATGGATAAGAAAGCTGTGGTACATATACACAATGGAATATTACTTAGCCATTAAAAAGAATGCATTTGAATCAGTTCTAATGAGGTAGATCAAACTGGAGCCTATTATACAGAGTGAAGTAAGTCAGAAAGAAAAACACCAATACAGTATACTAACGCATATATATGGAATTTAGAAAGTTGGTAATGATGACCCTGTATGAGAGACAGCAAAAGAGACACAGATGTAAAGAACGGTCTTTTGGACTCTGTGGGAGAAGGTGAGCGTGGGATAATTTGAGAGAATAGCATTGAAACATGTATATTATATGGGAAACAGATCGCTAGTCCAGGTTCGATGCATGAGACAGGGCGCTCAGGGCTGGTGCACTGGGATGACCCAGAGGGATGGGATGGGATGGGAAGGGAGGTGGGAGGGGTTTCAGGATGGGGAACACATGTGAAGCCATGGCTGATTCATGTCAATGTATAGCAAAAACCACTACAATATTGTAAAGTAATCAGCCTCCAATGAAAAAAATAAAATCCATGTCTCGCTGATTTGCGCTATCATTATAACCTAACCTAGTCAAAACAACCTGGAGTACTTTTAAACTGTCAGTTCCTAAGACCCGGGCTGTGCGAGTTTCCTCTTAGGAGGCAAGGAGAGGCAGGAATGAGGGGCTGAGGAGAGCAAGTCCCCAGCACACATTCGCCCAGTGCACGCCCATTTCCCAGACTGAATTTCTCCCAGTGCACGAAACCATTCCTAAAGTGACCTGATTCCTGCATCCCTTCCTCCTGATCACTCACCTCTCTGATTTTGCCTGGTGAGTGACAATTTGGAAGAGAGGCAGGTTTGATCCCTGGGTCCAGAAGACCCCCTGGAGGAGGGCATGGCAACCCACTCCAGTGTTCTTGCCTGGAGAATCCCATGGACAGGGGAGCCTGGCGGGCCACAGTCCATGGGGTCGCTCAGAGTCGGACACACCTGAGACGCTTGGCCCACACGCCGTGACAGTTCACCACTAAGCCTATGTTCTTTGCAGGCATGGCTTTTCCACAGAAGATTAGAAGGGAACTAGTCTGAAACATCTGGGTTTGGCCTGAAGCGTCCATTTCTTTTGCTAGATAGGGAGGCGGCACGTAGAGGAAGGGGCCAGGAGTGGAGACCGATGTGGCGGTGCTGACCCAGACTTCCAGGAGGAGGTGACGATGGGTGTCGGCAGAACTGGGTGTGGCTGACGATGAGGTCCCATGTGGCAGGAGGTGGTGGGGGGACCAACACTCTGATGAGAAAGAAAAGGGAATCAACATTCCTTTGCTTCCTTTCTTTCTCCCCTTCCCTTCCCTCCTTCCCTGTCCCTCTTTCCTTCCACACTTCCTACACCTTGCTTCTGACCCCTCCTCCTTTCCATCTTTCTTCCTTTATCAAATAAATCTTTGTTAATGTGGTTTATTATTGAGGTCTAATACCTACACAGAAAAGTGCACAGATCCCAGGGGTACATCCTGATGACTTTTCACAAAGGCAGCACAACCAAGGAGCCAGCCCCCAGATTAAGGAAGGGAACCTTATCAGGATGCTGAACTCTGACCCAACCCCCAGGTCCATCACTGTCCTCCCCCGTGAAGCTCAGCATTGTCTTGATTCATATCACCAGATATTAGTGTTTTTCTGTTTTTGAACTTTAACTAGAGGGAACAATACTCTGCGTACTGCTTAGCATATGGCTGATGTTGCCCAGTATTAAGCTTGTGGGATTTGTCAAAATGGTTTCACATAACAGTAAGTTGTTCTTTTTCATTTGTAAATGCTTCATTCTGGGCATGTATCAAAATGTATTAATTCTACTAGTTATGGGCATTCAGCTTATTTCCAACTTGGGGATTAAGAACCCTATGCGATAGTGCTAATAGCTATTACGAATGGCTATGCTATGGGCATTCTTAGGCCTTTCCTGGGGAAACATTCCTGTATGTAGCTTTTGGGTATATGGCCATGAAAAGAACCATGAGGTCATAGGGTAAGTATGTTCACTTACAGGGGATATTGCCAGGCAGTTTACCAGGCACCTGTTTTAACCCACAGCCTACTAGCAGTAATTGAGAGTTGTAGCTGCTCTATATTCCCTTTTATTAAAGGTAGATCTCCATTAACCCATACAGTATTATTTACTGAAATGACCGTCTTTTCCCTCCTGAATTTCTATTTCACCTCTTCCTTAAGTGAAGTGAAAACATTTACTCAATGCATATCCACTGATACGGTTCTGTACTAAGTCCTGGTACCAGACAGAAGATGTTCATTGAGCATGTACTCTGATCTCAGTCCTGTACTGCAAATACCACAGAAACCGTCTTTTCTACCCTAGCCTGCGTTCGAGTTGGGGTGATGCATAGTAAATAGGGAGCCACCGAGTGAATCCTGTTTCATGGGGTGCGTAGGAAACGAGAAGAGAGAGAAAAGCAAAGGTGGCTGTGGTCTCAGAGAATGCAGGAAGAGCTGCATAGTGGGTGAGGTGGAAGAAGGGGTCTCTGAGAAGGTAAGAGTTAAACAGAGACCTGCAGGAGCATGCCAGCACTTTAAGGACAGACTTTTTTTCTGATGTGAGAAACATCAGCTGTATGGTAGCAGAAGCAGCACCTGATGTGGCTCCTGCTGGGATCTCTCTGCAGGTGAGTTTGGTGGAGAGGTGTGAATGATGCAGGAAGCGCCTGCCGAGGAGCAACAGGCAAGCCTGGGGTCAGCTACTGTCTGTGCCTTATAGTAAAGGTTTCTGTTTTCTTATCAGGGTGCCACGGAGAGCCATTGGTGAGCTTTAGTGGACAAAACGACACATTCTATAATTTACATGGTTGTGTAGAAAACAACAACAACAACAAACATTTTGTTTGAGGAGGTGAAGCAAAGCAAAAGAAGGAGTAGGGATTCTGCAGTGGAAGACTCAGTAGGGATAGAGCGGGGTCTGAGGGGGACCAAGTATCTCTTTCTCAGTTTCTCAGTTGAGAGCTTTGTTTTCTGTTTGGTGAAGAGCCCCGCCTTTTTCTTGGCTGTAAGGAATCTGAGCATTGGGAGTCCCTTCCAACCAATCTGGTAGGTCATTCCATATGATCCTGTTATCTGTTTGTTCACTGTGCTTGAATCCTGCCTCCCCAACTCACTTACAGACCCTGTAAAGGAAAGGACACCTTTCATCTCTATATTCGTCAGGATAGAAAGCAGAAGAGATCCTAAGCTGGGGGAGGAAATGGTAGAGATGATGATTTCGATTCTGGCATTTGAAAACCATGAACTTTATGGGACATTCTAGTGATGCCTCTGAGAAGGGACGAACATCTGGGTTTCATATACCCTGAGCTTGCCAGGGTACTTCTTACTGTGGCTGAGAGAATGATGGGCTTGGTGTTAAAGGGCAAAACTCTTCGGGGTTGTCATTTTACCCTTGCCATTTGCTCTGTGGAACCTCGAGTCACATCTTTCTGGGCATCCGTTTTCTCATCTCCAAAAGGGGGACTGGCTCTTCCCTTAGTGCCTGCGTCTCAACATTAACTTCAGGATGGGTTAAGCTACTTTATGTGTAAAGGGTGGAATGCCTTTCAACAGAAAGGAATTGTTAATCTATTCAGGATTCTTTGATCCACTTGCGGCCTTCTGCCCACTAATCTCTGCCATTACCATCAGGGCTGTCCCTCTGTGCTCATGTATGGCGGGGAGTTTAATTCCCTGGGGATTGGCAATTATACTGTATTAAAGGCTTTCTCTTAAACAAGATGCTTTCCTGCCAGCCATCCTTGGATGTCTGTTAGGACAAGAGGCTTCTTCATCGGCCACTAGATGGCGCCAGAATTCCTCTCTGCCTTCTCCTCCTCCTATCACCGCCTCTCCAGCTCCCACCCATGCTACAATTTGCATCTACCCCGGCTCCAGTGGGGTTGAGATGAATTTGTTTGGTGCGAAAATCGTTTCTCCCTCAGGAATCTGTGGGACAGAAAGTGCCTCGTGGCCTCAGCTGTTGTGGAACTTTCTCTTCCCTTGGTCTTTACCTCCACATAGCCTCCCAATACACTCTAAACTCGACCCTTACCCGAAATTTAGGAGAAGGAAAAAAATGTGGACAGGGGCTTTTGGGAGTTCTCATATCTCTGGGAACCCTATTCCTGGGGCCAAATAACACACCACTTCTGTTTATATACCCGGCGCATGATGCCTGCCAAGCTGCTCCTAATGAAGACATTATCTGCCTTCTCTTCCCCTCCCGAAGCGCCAGGAGAGAATTCTCCCATATTGTCACTGCTTCCTTTCCAGGTGGCCAGAGGAACCCTTCCCAGGATTTTCTCCCCTTGGGATTTGTAGTCATTAGTTAGGCCAGGTGATTCTCCTCCGAAGAACACACTCATTCTTCAAGCAGCTCAACCCAGCCAGCTTTCCCTCCTACTGCTAACACGGGCCTCTTTCGCGCCCTCTCATTCAAAGACCAGAGGATCGCAGCACCTCACAGATGGCAGGGCAGAGAGAGCTTTGCATATCCTCCCGTGCAAAGACTCTCAAACTTCAGCATCGGAACCACCAGGAAGGCTACCTAAAACACAGGTGTCTCCACCTGCCCCAGAATTTCTGATGCGATGTTTTTGGAGTGGAGCCCCAAAATGTGCATTTTTCGCAGGTTCCACACTGGTGCCCATGCTGTTGTTCTGGGGACCACACTCCAAGAACCATTGGTCTACTTGCAATCCTATTATTTCACAGGCTTGGAAACTGAGGCTCAATGGAACAAAATGATTGTTCAAGGCCACAAAGCAAATTGAAATTAGCTAGGAATTCAGGAAGGCTTCCCAGGTGGTGCAGCGGTAAAGAATCTGGCTGCCGGTGCAGGAGAAGCAAGAGACACAGTTTTGATTTCTGGGTTGGGAAGATCCTCTGGAGGAGGAAATTGCAATCCATTCCAGTGTTCTTTCCTGGAAAATTCCACGGACAGAAGAGCCTGGTGGGCCACAGTTCATGGGGTCACAAAGAGTCAAGACGTGACTGAGCACACACACATAGAGAAATTCAGGAGTCTCTTAAGCAAAAAGAGTTTAAGTCCTCATTCAAATTGGAGCTGGTTAGAAATTTCCCTCCGTACTCTTTATGGAGAAAGGATTTGTTGAGCAAATTTACAGAGGAAATCAGATTGTGGGGGAAATGTTTAATCTGTATTTAATCACTTAAAATAGAGTTCTATTATTTTTGAGTTTGAATTAAAGCATGAACTAGGAGGAACCTGTTTCCAAGTAAAGGGACTGACCTGTTAGTGTTGCCACGATGGTGATATTCTATCGGCCACTGCTCTTAGGCATAATTCCAGGGAGAGTTCCTCCACTGACTGACTCTCTTCCAACTATTCGTCTGCACATACTCTGCCTTCACCAAATCAGAATTTCTTCCCTGTAATGATTTGAACACAGTGCCTTTATTAAGAGAGCCAAATGTAAATGGACGAATTCAATCTTTACTTAAAGAGGTTTATTCTAATAAATTTCCCCAAAGTGTGGTTTACCTAGCTTTTTGTAGAAAATGGCATGTTTTTAAGTGTGTGTGTGCAGTTATCTTAATAATAACATGTATAGTTATGGATTTCCATATATCCTTCACTATCTCCCAGAGTTTACTCAATGGACATGAGTTTGAGCAAACTCCAGGAAATAGTGAAGGACAGGGAAGCCTGGTATGCTTCAGTCCATGGGGTCTCAAAATGTCAGACATAACTGAGCAACTGAACAACAAATAACATACTTGTAGATTTCTATATCCCTCTATCTTCTATTGAGGCCAAGAGACACTGATTTTCAAGTAGTGGTAATAATATTAAGTTCCATTTTAAATGCACTGTCTGAAAAATGAGAGTTAATTTAAACTGAGCAATATCAATTGAGGAAAGGAGAGAGTATGCAAATGTGGCCGAACTCATTCAGATCATATTTGAATGAGTAAAGTTTGAGATACACCATGACAGTCTCCGGCCCACAGCTGAAACTCATACTCTTCATGTTTAGGGGTATTGAAGGAGAGGTTGAGTAACTTGGGTGGAAATGATGGAGGAATCTCTATTTTAGAGGACTTAGAGGTGACCACTCGACGCTTCTCACTGCAAAAAGCAAAGGGGAAGAGGAAGGATATACCCATTTGAATGCAGAGCTCCAAAGAATAGCAAGAAGAGACAAGAAAGCCTTCCTCAGTGATCAGTGCAAATAGAGGAAAACAACAGAATAGGAAAGACTAGAGATCTCTTCCAGAAAATTAGAGATACCATGGGAACATTTCATGCAAAGATGGGCTCAATAAAGGACAGAAATTGTATGGACCTAACAGAAGCAGAAGATATTAAGAAGAGGTGGCAAGAATACACAGAACTGTACAAAAATATCTTCATGACCCAGATAACCATGATGGTGTGATCACTCACGTAGAGCCAGATATCCTGGAATGTGAAGTCAAGTGGGCCTTAGGAAGAATCACTACAAACAAAGCTAGTGGAGGTGATGGAATTCCAGTGGAGCTATTTCAAATCCTGAAAGATGGTGCTGTGAAAGTACTGCACTCAATATGCCAGCAAATTTGGAAAAGTCAGCAGTGGCCACAGGACTGGAAAAGGTCAGTTTTCATTCCAATCCCTAAGAAAGGCAATGACAAAGAATGCTCAAACTACCGCACAACTGCACTCATCTCACGCTAGTAAAGTGATGCTTAAAATTCTCTAAGACAGGCTTAAACAATATGTGAACTGTGAACTTCCAGATATTCAAGGTGGTTTTAGAAAAGGCAGAGGAACCAGAGATTAAATTGCCAACATCCACTGGGTCATTGAAAAAGCAAGAGAGTTCCAGAAAAACACCTATTTCTGCTTTATTGGCTATTCCAAAGCCTTTGACTATGCAGATCACCACGAACAGTGGAAAATTCTGAAAGAGATGGGAATACCAGACCACCTTACCTGCCTCTTGGGAAACCTGTATGCAGGTCAGGAAGCAACAGTTAGAACTGGACATGGAACAACAGACTGGTTCCAAACAGGAAAAGGAGTATGTCAAGGCTGTATATTGTCACCCTGCTTATTTAAATTATATGCAGAGTACATCATGCAAAATGCTGGACTGGATGAAGCACAACCTGGAATCAAGATTGCAAGGAGAAATATCATTAACCTCAGGTATACAGATGACACCTTATAGAAGAGAGTGAAGAAGAACTAAAGAGCCTCTTGATGAAAGTGAAAGAGGAGAGTGAAAAAGTTGGCTTAAAGCTCAACATTCAGAAAACTAAGATTATGGCATTCGGTCCCATCACTTCATGGCAAATAGATGGAGAAACACTGGAAACAGTGGCTGACTTTATTTTGGGGGGCTTCAAAATCAATGCAAGTGGTGACTGCAGCCATGAAATTAAAAGACACTTACTCCTTGGAAAGAAAGATATGACCAACCTAGATAGCATATTGAAAAGCAGAGACATTACTTTGCAAACAAAGGTCCATCTAGTCAAGGCTATGGTTTTTCCAGTGCTCATGTATGGATGTGAGAGTTGGATTATAAAGAAAGCTGAGTGGGGAAAAATTGATGCTTTTGAACTGTGGTGTTGGAGAAGACTCTTGAGAGTCCCTTGGACTGCAAGGAGATCCAACCAGTCCATTCTAAAGGAGATCAGTCCTGGGTGTTCATTGGAAGGACTGATGTTGAAGCTGAAACTCCAGTACTTTGGCCACCTCATGTGAAGAGCTGACTCACTGGAAAAGACTGATGCTGAGAGGGATTGGGGGCAGGAGGAGAAGGGGACAACAGAGGATGAGATGGTTGGATGGCATCACGGACTTGATGGACATGAGTTTGGGTAAACTCTGGGAGTTGGTGATGGACAGGGAGGCCTGGTGTGTTGTGGTCCATGGGGTTGAAAAGAGTCTGACACGACTGAGCTACTGAACTGAACTGAGAGGTGACCACCAGTCCTGAAATTTGATTTTCCTTACTAGTCCATTAATCTGTCAAGTTATGTCAACATCCATTATTTTGGATATATTATTCTATTTTGGGATGGGGTTCTATCTTCTGTGGGCACAAATCTACCCTTTCCTAAAAATTTAGTCCACATGACATGCAACCTTCCCTGAAGTTCTCATTTCACCTCCTCCTCCTTCTGTTCTGTATTCTTTTGGGTTCTATGCTCTGCAACTTCATAGTCTTATTGATCCAGTCAATATTTACCAGATACCTACAATGGACCAGATACTGGCCATTAATGGTTGACCTTGCCATTGGGTGAGTTCACATATCAGACAGATGGGCAGATAAGGAATCCAGTGGTACTGTTGTGAGCTGAACTGTGGGTCCTCTAAATTTGTATGTTGAAGTCTTAATCTCCAGTGCCTCAGAATCTTAATATATTTGAGATGAGACCTTTTAAGAGTTGCAGTGCGGTTATATGAGTGGCCACTGATCCAATACAACTGGTGCACTGATAAAAAAGGGAAGATTAAAATGCAGATAACAGAGATCAAGGGGCAACCATTTGAGGACACAGAAAGGAAATGGCTGTCTGGAATCCAAGGACAGAGGTCTTAGAAGAAACCAAATTTGCTGACACCTTGATCGTGAACTTTCAGTCTCCAGAATTTGGAGAAAACAAATTTCCACTGCTCAAGCCACCCAGTTTGTGGTGTTTTGTTAGGACAGCCCTACAATACTAATATATATAGTGAGGTCTGGGTGCTCAGCAAGGAAAACCGGTGTAAAATCTCTTCATAGAGAAAGAGCCAGGGATACTCTCAAAGGGGAAGATGAGTTTATTAGGAGCACATGAGGAAGGGCATTCTCAGAAACATGCAAAACCAGTGGTTTGTCCGTCTGCTCTTAGTCTACACCAGTGCACAACTGAAGCATTTTTTATAAAGTGAATGTTGGAAGGATCAGTTCAGTTCAGTCAGTCATGGCTGACTCTTTGCAACCCCATGGACTGCAGCATGCCAGGCCTCCCTGTCCATAACCAGTTCCCAAAGCTTGCTCAAACTCATGTCCATCGAGTCGATGATGCCATCCAACCATCTAATCCTCTGTCGTCCCCTTCTCCTGCCTTCAGTCTTTCCCAGTATAAGTCTATCAATGGGATAAGATGAAGGTGAATTAATAGATTTATAGAAAATTACATTATATAGCTTAAGATGCACTTGCTATCTGTTGTTAAGTCAACGGTGTCCTATAGCCTACAGAGAAAAGTGCTAGCATTCTGCCGGGTGAGTTCAGGAATTAAAAATCAAACAAAAAAATAAATATAGGCATATAGCATTTACTAGCCATTTATCACGTAAAAATCATTCTGGTGACTGGCGTGATGGTTTAAAGATGAAATAAAGAAAATAATGGCAATGGAAGGTGGTCTGATAAAGACAGACTGTATTGTCTGTATGTACTTGGCTGAAGCTTAGTGAGGGGTGGTCCGTTTTCTCCTATTTGCTATTTAGTCCCCTATACCTGGCATAGTCTTTGGAACCTGAGAGATTCTAAATAAATAGTTTTTGAGTTAATTTATGAATGATTATTAGAAATCTGAATTATAAAAGAACAAGGCCTATGCTTCTATTCTGGTTTTGGTATAATTTTATTATAAAGTGTTAAGTAGGTTAGTGCATATAAGATTTTCTTCTGCATGATAAAGATATTTGAGCAGAAACATTATAGTCAAGATAGTTTTATTGTAAAACAGTACATGCATAGTAGTTAAAAGCATAGATAGAACCAAGTTCTAATCTGACTCCCCCAGGATCTACTCAATCTCTGAGATTTATTCTCTCATGTGCAAAAATAAGGTCAATCTGGTGGTTTTATATATATTCTGAATTAAAGAAAAAACGAGCACCCTTGCTGTTCATGATTTTTTAAAATACAAGACTATATGAAGAAGAGAATAAAATAACTTTTTCTCACCCATCAAGTAATAAGCACTGAAAAGATTTTTGATATATTTCCTTTCAAGCTTTTTTCACACATATTTGTATATATTACAAATCTGGCATCATTCTACATTTTCAAATTGTATACAGTTTTGCCACCTCATGTTACAGAGAGAATATTTTCGTATGCCATTAAATATTTCTTTTAGATACCATTTAAATGGCTCTGTAACATTCCGGACTATGTATTTATCATGATTTATTCAATCATTCTCCTAATTTTGGTCATTTGGCTTGCTTCCAGTTTTCAACATCAAGGGTTATATTGCTGTGAGCCTCTTGACCCAGAGACTCACGTAAGGGAATCTTTAAGTCAGTAGTGTCAGCTAATTTTAAGGCTCCTGATATATATTGTTAAAATGTTTTTTTAGTAAGTGTTGTGCTATTTATATTCCTACTATAGTTATTAGCTTTTGCTGCAGTAAAAACAACATTAACATTTCAGATGCCAGTGGATTCAACAACCAAGGCTGAGTTCCTGCTCACAGTATTCTCGTTCTGTGGATCGATCTTGGCTCTTGTCTTTGTGTATCTTTTTTTTCCTGGAATACAGGATAAAGCAGCATCTCTACCTGGGGATGCTGGGACATCTGGGAAAAGAGCAAGGTGCAAGTACATGGTACCTCTTAGTGTGCCCACATAAAGAGCAGGCCGCTTTCCACATACCATTGGCTGCAGTAAGTCGCATGGTCAAGCTCACCAAAATAAGATGGGAAAGATACTTCTCCCCTAGAAAAGGGTATAGCCAGGAACCCTATATAGATGGAACAGGTAGAGAATGGCAGCAAGCATTTAGAACCAACAATGCAGTCTGCCAACATTGCAATAATTCTCACTTTCCTGCAGCCTCACTAATACCAAGAATGACAGCTGCTAAATTTTAAATATTTGCACATTTGATAGGGGAAGGTGATAACACCTTATGTAACTTCAAACATTTATATACATATGAGACTCAGAATATATCCACGGTTTGTACCGTAAGTTTGGTTTATTCAGGATCCTTGCCCTGTTTCTATCATAGTTTGTCTTTCGAAATGAAGTGTTCATTTTTTTATTATTACTATTAAGAACATCAAGACCTTACCCATCAAGATTAGTGTGCTTTTTTTTTCTGATTTTACCTTAAATTTATTTATATTACTTTTGATAAATGGTGCATTAAAATTCACATGTAGTCAAATTTATCATTTTTCTTTGTAATTTATGTCACCACTTTCTGCTTAGAAAGTGCTTTCATTTCCTAGAATCAGACTCATTTGTCCTATTCTTTCTTTTACAATGTTGTTTAACGCTTTAACCCATATATGTTTATTTTGCAGTTAGAGTATGGGGTGAGGATAAAAATTTGACCTTGCAGAAGTGAATCAGCATATGAGTTATACCTTTCTGTGTCTGTTATTTTCTTCTTTACCTTCTTAATTGGAAACAGAAGCGCAAAGCAGAAAGCATACCGATGGGGGTAGGCGGGAGGGTCAACTGACTTGAATTTTAGAAATAGCTCTGAGATTAATTGTTGTATGAATTTTAAGCAATTCAAATAACTTTCCTGGCTCTCTGTCACTTCATCTGCAAAATGAAAACATTGGAGCTCAAAGAGCCTGTTTATCCCCAAGTCTCTCTGGCTCCTGTCTAGGTCTAGCATATTACTATTACACATCCTATCACTGCCTGAGCCTATGGCCATGGTAGATGCAGCTAATGCAATGGGCCAGTTCTTCTTTCTCAGTTAAAATGATAAAAGAAATCTTCTTGCAATAACCCAAGAAGCTGCCAAATCAGATAGCTGCTGACTAGATACTTGAACTAGGAATACCGGTTCTTGGATAATTATGTCTGTGCGATTCTGAAATTGCCTTGCTACCGTGAAACTCAGTGTGCTTTCATCCCGCTCATGTCCAATGTTCTAAGTCAACTCAATCGCCCTTTATTCTGTGTTCATGTGCATAGAGATTTGTAAATAGACCTTACGCTTTTCCTGGAACTATGGACTATGGGGGCTTCCCAGGTGGCACAGTGGTAAATAACCTGTCTGCCAATGCAGGAGACACAAGAGACGTGGGTTTGACCCCTGGGTCAGGAAGATCTCCTGGAGTATGAAATGGCAACTCACTCCAGGATTCACGCCTGGACAATCCCATGGACAGAAAAGCCTGGTGGGCAATAGTCCATGGGGTCGCGAAGAGTCGGGCAAGACTGAGTGGCTGAGCACACGCGAGCTACAGACTGCAAGCTCTGTGCTCACAAAGACACCGTCACCGTTGTGCTCTGCCATACTGTAAATTACCTTAGAGTTCAGTACAGTCCCAATCATTCTTTATGTGTGACAGACTAGAACAAACTATTCCAACACTCTTGAAAGTGAAGGCGTTGATCACTGAGTTTTGTCTGACCCTTTGTGACTCCGTGGACTATAGCCTGCCAAGCCCCTCTGTCCATGAGATTTCCCAGGCAAAAATACTGGAATGGGTAGCCATTCCCTTCTCCAGGGGATCTTCCTGATTGAACCAGATCCAGGGATTGAACCCAGGTCTCCTGCATTGCAGGCAGATTCTTTTACCATCTGAGCCATCAACACTCTTAGTGTAATTAACAAAAAAAAAAAAGGTGTTGGAATAGCTTGTTGTAATCTGACACATAAACACATACAACTAGCCAAAGATTTTCAGGTTAGTAGTGACAGAGTAGAAACCAGCATCGAGACCTATAGACTTTCAAACCCAGTTCTTTCAAATACAGTAAATCCCTTCTCCTATGAAGTTAACCATAAATCTCTCCATTCATATCGAGGCCTAGAGTGGTGAGCATTCCTCTTTAGCTGGCCAAGAGGAGAAATGAAACATTTACTTTTGTTTTCAATTGCTAGTAGCAAAAGGATATTGATATGGTCAAGATGGAGCATTACAATCAAAATTATTTAGCAAATAAAAGGTGGCATAAATTAGAAGCATTTTCTTCCACTGTGATTTAAAGAGTTAGTATTATGCCAGCCTCATAGAACATTCTAGGGGTGGGTTTATGGATGGATCGGGCAATATATCAAAAATAGCATTAAGGACCAATGAGTTAGATATGGCAAAAGGCCGCCACAGAGTAAATGAATGGTCATCCACAAAGGCTGTTCTCAGGGGGTGTTGAATCATTTTCCCTGATATATGTTAACACAGGACATGTATGGTTACAGAATGTTCAATATATAAGAATGTGTTGTCATGCTTTGTTTCAACTCTTTTGTTAATTTAGAAGTTTAAGGTTATGCCATATACCCAACGTCACAGAATGAGCCAAAGGAATAGCAGATGAATCAGTTATCATCTATTGTCATGTAACAAATTACTCCAAAACATAAAGGTTCAAAGCAACAGCCGACCTTTAGTATTTATTACAGTTTGCATCCATGAGAAATCTTAGCATTATCTGTGAGTTTCCATCACAGAATCTCTTATAAGATTGCAGTCAAGATAGTTACTGGAATTACAGTCATCTGAAGTCTCAACTAGGTCTGAAGGATTTGCTTTCCGGGTAGCTACCTCCTATGTCCAGCAGATTGGTAATAGCTGGAGGAGGCCTCAACTTCATCCTACATGGTCCCCTCCATAGGCTGTTTGAACGTCCCCTTGTTATGGCAGCTGGTTTCTCCCAGAGTGAGCAATCCAAACGAGATCAAAGCCAAAATCCTAACATCTTTAAAGATTACGTGTTAGATGTCACCCAGTGTGATTTCTGTAACATCCAATTGCTTACAAAGTCAGCCCTATTTGATATAGAAGGGAACTAACCTCACAAGAGCATGGATATCAGGAGGTCAGGATCATTGGAGGATGACGGATTTAGAAGAATACCTAGGGTATCATACTTTTACTAAGTTTTGTTTTAGGCTATTACTATTAATAGTAATTAATATCTCTATATTGGGTTTCCCAGGTGGCTCTAGTGGTAAAGAACCAGGCTGCCAATGCAGGAGACTTAAGAGATGTGGGTTTAATCCCTGGGTTTGGAAGATCCCCTGGAGGAGGGCATGACAAACCACTCCAGTATCCTTACCTGGAGAATCCCGTGAACAGAGGAGCTGGTGGGCTACAGTTCAAAGGGTCACAAAGAATCAGACATGAGTAAAGTGACTTAGCATGCATCACTAGATTAATATAGTATAGCATCATAATTTTTAAGGTTCATAGTTTATTTTTTGTCTGTTACCGTAGTTTAATTTTTGTAGGTTAAAGAAAGGAGATAAAAACAATTGGTAATAGAGTGGGAATCTGGATTCCTTGACTGTGGTCTTTATAACCAATGTAAGTTTTAAATCTACCCTTAAAAAATTAGAAAAAAAAAGTTAAATATCAGTATCTTATTCATATTCAAATATGAATACAGAGAGCATATTAAAAAGCAGAGACATTACTTTGCCAACAAAGGTCTGTCTAGTCAAGGCTATGGTTTTTCCAGTAGTCATGTATGGATGTGAGAGTTGGACCATAAAGAAAGCTGAGTGCTGAAGAATTGATGGTTTTGAACTGTGGTGTTGGAGAAGACTCTTGAGAGTCCCTGGGACTGCAAGGAGATTAAAAACCAGTCAACCCTAAAGGCAATCAGTCCTAAATATTTATTGGAAGGACTGATGCTGAAGCTGAAACTCCAATACTTTGGCCACCTGATGCGAAAGACTGACTCATTAGAAAAGACCCTGATGCTGGGAAAGATTGAAGGCAGGAGGAGAAGGGGACGACAGAGGATGAGATGGTTGGATGGCATCACCGACTCGATGGACATGAGTTTGAGTAAACTCCAGAAGTTGGTGATGGACAGCGGGGCTTGGCATGCTGCAGTCCAGGGGGTCACAGAGTCAGATACGACTGAGCGACTGAACTGACTGATGAACAGGGAAGAGGAATAGCATATGCAAATAACTGTAATACAGGCTATAGAGTAACAAGAAGGGTCACCAGAAACATCCTCAAAACATTCTGTGAGAGTCTGGGCGTTTTGGAAATTGTGTAGAATGGAGAGAGACTTTAGGGAGAGAGGTCATTTCCATGAATTATTTAGAGATTATTAGATTTTAAAAAGAAAAAATAATAGGAAAGAGGGAACCGAACAAGTTAAAATGTGATGGTGAGGAATCAGAGTACCTCTGGGACAAAGGGAAAAGCAGCTTCATTTGGCCGACACATGGAGGGAGACGGTAACTGTGAAGTTTATTCTTTAGGCAATAGCAGAAACACCGCAAGGGGAGAATGGCCTGAGAAACAGTCGTCAGGCAGTTTTTACAAGTTGAACGAGAGGAACAAGAAAATGGATGTTAAGAGATCAGTTAGGAGGCGATTGTACAAGGTACGTAAGTTTCAATGTGAATCTAAAAAAATAAGTGTCAAAGAATAAAAATAGCTCACTTTTTAATATTTTTAGTAGACAGACTTACATTTTTAAGATTAGATTTGTAGCTTTGGGCATCTGATTGGGTGTGGGTGCTGAGGAGGAAGCATTAACCAAACATTCTTTCTGCTAGAGCCAAATGGTTTGGATGTAGTTAATATGGTCTCTGTTTTCTTTCTTTATTCGCTCAAGACCATTTTGTGAGTGACTGCATTGTGCTGGTTGCTATGAAAATTCTCTGAAGTGAAGATGAAGACTCAACTTACGCCCTATTTCTTTGTTTCCCTTAGGGAAAAATGTGTTCAGAAAAGGTGTTGGAGGCTTGTTGTCTTTGATTCCTGTCCTGTTTGCTCTTGAATTCACTGCAGTGTGGTCTTTGTCCCCAGGGTTTTACTGAAGTTGTTTGTGCCAAGTTCACCAAGGATCCCCTCCATGGGGGCAAAGCCAATGGGCAGTTCTGTCCAGCTCTTCTTTCACAGATCTTTGCCCAGTTCCTCTTTCGCTCCTTCTTGTCACTTGTCATCTGACTTCCTTGACTCCTCTGCTGATTTTCCTTCTGCTATTGCTACATAATTTTCTACTGGTTTCGGTTACAAAATTTATTTTAGTGGTTCCTCTTCTTCCTATTTTTAAAGGATCAAGTGTCTGAGGGCTCATTCTCTCCCCTTCTCTTCTGTATCAGCACCACTCTCTTGGTGACCCCAGGTAGTCACCTGGATTAAAATACTGTCTTGGTGTTAAAGATGTCCAATTTTGTATTTTTATTTTAGACTTTTCTCTTGTCCTCTAACTCATATCTCTCCATCTGCTTACTCATTATACCCATACATCTAGAATTGATATTTCAAATCAGAAGTCCAAAACTGAACTAATCTTTCCCCCAAATCTATTTTTGACGTAGGCTTTCCCATCCAAGTTGGAGGTGTTTTCTTCCTTGTATTAATCCTTGGCTTCCTTCTCTTTACACCACCGCATTCAATAAATATATCACAGATTTCATTGGCTCTGCTATCGCAGTAAGTCCAAAATCCTTCCTACCATGCTGATTTGCATCCCCACAGCACCACCTTTTCTCACTTGTATCACTGCCTTGCCTGCTGTATTTGCCCTCTCTTGCCACACCCAAGCAATCTAAATTCAATATGATAGGAACAATTATTTGAAAATAAAAGTCATAATAGATAGCTTCATTGTTTAAAATACTGTATTGGTTCCACAATTCACTCGCTGAAAAATTAAAGTCCATTTAACCATCTACAAGGTCCTTCTAGTCTTCTCACTGTCAGAATCATATTATTCCCTAAGATAATGTATTATCGCTTCCTACTACTTTTGTCCTTGCTCATTTTTCCTCTAGATTGTCTGGCTGTTTAGCTGTTTGGCAAGCAACCAAGAACAGTCATATCTTAGGAGTTTTGTACTTGTTTTCTTTGATTGGAATTTTCTTGTCACCAGTATTAACAAGGGTTATTCTCTTCCTTTCTCAAGTCTAATGAAATGTGCTACTCAAGGATACCTGCCCTGTTGCCCTTATTTACAACTTCAAGCTATTTCCTCCACTGAAGCTCTCTCTGGTTATCTTTATCTCTCTATCCTTTTGTTTTTATTTCATAGGTTATATGACCACGTGACATAATAGATATGTATTTTAGTCACATGAATAAATACATTCTAATGTCTCTTCACAGTATAATGCATCCTTCATGAGGGCAAGGACCTCTGTCTTCTGTTGTTCCTATAGAAATATCTGGCTTAAAGTAGATACTCAGTACATAATAAGTGAATTGATAACAGGGTGGGGAGACAGATATGTTCAGTTTAGTTCAGTCGCTCAGTCGTGTCTGACTCTGCGACCCCATGAATTGCAGCATGCCAGGCCTCCCTGTCCATCACCAACTCCCAGAGTTCACTCAAACTCATATCCATCGAGTCGGTGATGCCATCCAACCATCTCATCCTCTGTCGTCCCCTTCTCCTCCTGCCCCCAAACCCAACCAGCATCAGAGTCTTTTTCAATGAGTCAACTCTTCGCATGAGGTGGCCAAAGTACTGGAGTTTCAGCTTTAGCAGCATTCCTTCTAAAGAACACCCAGGACTGATCTCCTTTAGAATGGACTGGTTGGATCTCCTTGCAGTCCAAGGGACTCTCAAGAGTCTTCTCCAACACCACAGTTCAAAACCATCAGTCCTTCAGCACTCAGCTTTCTTCACAATCCAACTCTCACATCTATACATGATCACTGGAAAAACCATAGCCTTGACCAGATGGACCTTTGTTGGCAAAGTAATGTCTCTGCTTTTTAATATGCTCTCTAGGTTGGTCATAACTTTTCTTCCAAGGAGTAAGCGTCTTTTAATTTCATGGCTGCAGTCACCATCTGGAGTGATTTTGGAGCCCAGAAAAATAAAGTCTGACACCGTTTCTACTGTTTCCCCATCTATTTCCCATGAAATGATGGGACCAGACACCGTGATCTTTGTTTTCTGAATGTTGAGCTTTAAGCCAACTTTTTCACTCTTCTCTTTCAATTTCATCAAGAGGCTTTTTAGTTCCTCTTCACTTTCTGCCATAAAGGTGGTGTCATCTGCATATCTGAGGTTATTGATATTTCTCCCAGCAATCTTGATTCCAGCTTGTGCTTCTTCTAGCCCAGTGTTTCTCATGATGTACTCTGCATAAAAGTTAAATAATCAGGGTGACAATATACAGCCTTGATGTTCTCCTTTTCCTATTTGGAACCAGTCTGTTGTTCCATGTCTAGTTCCAACTGTTGCTTCCCTACCTGCATACAGGTCTCTCAAGAGGCAGGTCAGGTGGTCTGGTATTCCCATCACTTTCTGAATTTTCCACAGTTTATTGTGATCCACACAGTCAAAGGCTTTGGCATAGTCAATAAAGCAGAAATAGATGTTTTTCTGGAACTCTCTTGCTTTTTCCATGATCCCGTGGATGTTGGCAATTTGATCTCTGGTTCCTCTGCCTTTTCTAAAACGAGCTTGAACATCAGTAAGTTCACGGTTCACGTATTGCTAAAGCCTGGCTTGGAGAATTTTGAGCATTACTTTACTAGCATGTGAGATGAGTGCAATTGTGCGGTAGTTTGAGCACTCTTTGGCATTGCCTTTCTTTGGAATTGGAATGAAAACTGACTTTTTCCAGTCCTGTGGCCACTGCTGAGTTTTCCAAATTTGCTGGCATTTTGAGTGCAGTACTTTCACAGCATCATCTTTCAGGATTTGAAATAGCTCAACTTGGATTCTATCACCTCCACTAGCTTTGTTCATAGTGATGCTTTCTAAGGCCCACTTGACTTCACATTCCAGGATGTCTGGGTCTAGGTGAGTGATCACACCTTCATGATTATCTTGGTCGTGAAGATCTTTTTTGTACAGTTCTTCTGTGTATTCTTGCCACCTCTTCTTAATATCTTCTGCTTCTGTTAGGTCCATACCATTTCTGTCCTTTATCGAGCCCATCTTTGCATGAAATGTTCCCTTGGTATCTCTAATTTTCTTGAAGAGATCTCTAGTCTTTCCCATTCTGTTGTTTTCCTCTATTTCTTTGCATTGATCACTGAGGAAGGCTTTTTTTAAATCTCCCCTTGCTATTCTTTGGAACTCTGCATTCAAATGAGAATATCTTTCCTTTTCTCCTTTGCTTTTCACTCTTCTTTTCACAGCTATTTGTAAGGCCTCCCCAGACAGCCATTTTTCTTTTTTGCATTTTTTTTTAATGGAGATGGTACTATAGAAATATCTGGCACAAAGTAGATACTCAATACATAATAAGTGAATTGATAACACGGTGGGGAGACAGTTATGTAAACAGAGCAAATATAATTATGACCAAGCCCTGCTGTGACAAAGAAGAAGCAGATCTCCTCCATTCATGGGTAAAATATGTCCTTCAGAAAAGGGCTTATCTGAATGAGTTACAGAAGTATTAATTTTGAAACATTGATTGTTAGATTTTAGTAAGAATGTAAATCCCTGTCCTCTGTATCTGTTAAATGGAGTTTCTGATGAAGAGTAGAGGCCACGTTGCCAGCTTTTCTTATCGATTGAGAGTTTACATCTTGAGGTTCAAACAATCTCACTTAAGTTAAACCTTAATTAAATACCCTGTGCTTATAGTATTTTCCCATGCCCACCTGCCAAAATTCTACTAATTCATCAAGGCTCAGATTAAATGCAATCTCCTCCAAGAAACTCTACTTGCTTCTCACTAATCAGAAATAAGCCCTCCCTTTAAGGTATATTGGCTGGCATCCAATTCTCCTTTCTAAATTATGAACTCATTTTGAGTACAGACCTTCAGACCTACCCTTATGTTCCTTACAGTTCACCGAGAAAGTCCCTGTATACAGTTGTAGGTAAGAGGTTACACTAAATTATTTTTTAGAATCCTTCCAAACCTAATATTAGATTGGAAACACTCAATCTGGCTTCACTGATACATGTAGTTTTGGTGTACTGCCATAGGGCACATAGAATTGAACCTATGAATTTGGTTTTATGGGCCTCTTCAACCAAGTTAAAAAAAAAAAAAAGAGAGAGAAAAATCATTCAATGCCTCTTATTTCCAGGAAATGTTCTGGGCTTTTAACATGTATAATCCCATGTAATAGACAAAATAGCACCATTGAGCAGGTATAATTGTCCTTTTTTGTTCTGCAAATGAGAAAATAGAGTCTCATAAATGTTAAGTGACATCTTGAAGGTCACACATCCTGTAAGTGACAGAGCTAGAGTTCTAACCCAGTTGCATATTATTCCACTAACTTGAAGTGCACAAGGCAAAGGAAAGGAACAAACGAGAAGTGATGGCACACTCAAAATGTTGAGGAAACAGCGGGCTGCAATAAAATGAATATGACGAATGTCACACTGGGGCACAGTTTGTGGAACTAATTCCACAGTGCCATAAACAATTGACTTTGGAAAGAGTTCACACTAAAGCTTACAAGACAAGGAGCTATTTTTGACTCTGTCTTGAGTAAAACATTGGTGCCATCAGTGGCATTAAAGGAGGTTGCAGTGCTAAGACAGGATGAAAGTTCTGTAATTAAGTTTGACATCTTCACTGGAGATCATATCAGGTATTGCTGGCTTGATGAACTTTAAGGAAAAAAAAATTAGAGTGCACTAGAAACTGCCTGAAGGGAAAGTTATAAAATTAAAATCCATAGAATCCAAAGGAAATCAGTTTAAGAATAAATTATGAGAGTCCCTAAAGTTTTGTCTGCCACAGCACAACTAAAAAATAGAAGCTAAGAGGGTAATAATTGAGTCAGACTAGCTGGATGCAGGCAGAGAAATTGTTTCAGTCCAAAGAATTCTGTTTTGAACAGTATAAGACTAGTCTATATAATTTCAACTATGAGAGATCTAAGGAGAGAGAAAAATAAGAAAAGAGAAATCTTAAATATAATTAAAATATATATATATTGTCTTGTAGTGACTTCACTGGTGGTTCAGTGGTAAAGAATCTGCCTTCCAACGCAGGGGATGTGGGTTCCATCCCTGGTCAGGGTATAAGATCCCACATGCCATGGGTCAGTTAAGCCTTCCCACCACTACTAGAGAAGCCTGTGTGCTGCAAAGGAGACCTAGCATTACCAAAAAAATAATAAAATAATTAATAAAATAATAAATATATTTTTGTAGATATCAAATATATCAAATTCTTGTAGATATCAAAAATAAAGCCCTGATAGGTGCATGTATGCGTGCTGCCATATCTGACTCTGTGACCCCAGGGAAGTTTCCTCTGTCCATGAGATTTTCCAGGCAAGAACGCTGGAGTGGGCTGCTGTTTTCTTCTCCAGGGGACATTCCTGACCCAGGTATGGAACCCATGTCTCTTATGTCTCCTGCATTGGCGGGCAGGTTCTTTACTACTAGCACCACCTGGGAAGCGAGGCAAGTCCCATACTGTATCCAATATTTTATGAAGGCAGGAAGAGAAGGGAACGACAGAGGATGAGATGATGGCATCACCGACTCAATGGACATGGGTTTGGGTGGACTCTGGGAGCTGGTGATAGACAGGGAGGTGCCTGCTGCAGTTCATGGGGTTGCAAATAATCAGACACAACTGAGTGACTGAACTGAACTTATCCTACAGATATCTCAGGATATGGGATGTGAGGTGGAATTTTGTAGACTCTGTAACAGAATGCTGGCACTTCTTTTTCCGGAGCACATGTTTTCCAGCATTCCTACAATTATTTGTGTCCATGTCTTTGAATACTAGCCAGTGGAACAGGAAGAGGATTGAGTAGTGTTACTTCAACCTGAGCCCACAAGACTTTCTTAAGGATGAGCATTCATGCTGTTTCCCATTCTCTTTCATTCAAATAAGTAGAACATCTTTGAGAAGCGTGATTGGCAATCATGAAGGCAAGACATGAAAAGATACTTCATTTCTGAGCTGCCCAATCAATTTGGAAAGCGAACTTTTGAGGTTATTTGAGTCAGAAGTAAATCTCTATAGTGCTCAACCCACCATATATTTTGGGTTTGTGTGTGACAGTGGTGGGTATTTCCTTAAATAATATAAAGATTCCACCTCGTTAACAGACAAATAAAGAAGCAAAGACCCAGAAAAGTTAGCAGGAGGGTTAAAAATAGGGACAGAGCTCCTTAAAAACTTCTTTGTGTGAGGCTAAGGGGCTGTAGCTATGGGAAGAATCAGGACCTACTTAAAATCAGGCACTATTATATTTAAAATAGGTAACTAGCAAGCAGCTATATAGCACAGGAAATTATACTCAATATCTTATAATAACCTATAATGAAAAAGAATCTGGAAAAGAGTACATGTATGTGTATGTATGTATACATGTGCATACACTGAATATAACTGAATCACTTTGCTGTATACCTGAAGCTAACACATTAACTATGCTTTAACAACAACAACAAAAAAAGCAAACAGGAGTCTTTTTTTCTGTGAATTTATGTGATCTTTCAGTAGACCCCTTTTCTTTGATATTTGGGAATGGACAACAGAGGGAGCAGGGAACAACAGGCGGGTTCAAAACTGGGAAAGGAGTACGTCAAGGCTGTGCATTGTCACCCTGCTTAGTTTAATTATATGCAGAGCACATCATGTGAAAGCCTGGGCTGGATGAAGTGCAAGCCGGAATCAAGATTGCTGGGAGAAATATCAACAAGTCCGGATATGCAGATGGCACCACCTTTATGGCAGAAAGTGATGAGGACTTAAAGAGCCTCTTGATGAAAGTGAAAGAGGAGAGTGAAAATGCTGTCTTAAAATTGAACATTCAAAAAACTAACATCATGGCATCCAGTCCCATCACTTTGTGGCAAATAGATGGAGAAACAATGGAAACAGTGGGAAACTTTATTTTCTTGGACTCCAAAATCACTGCAGATGATTACTGCAGCCATGAAATAAAAGGATGCTTGATCCTTGGAAGAAAAGCTCTGACAAACCTAGACAATGTATTAAAAAGCAGAGACATTATTTTGCCAACAAAGGTCCATCTAGTCAAAGCTAAGGTTTTTCCAGTACTCATGTATGGATATGAGAGTTGGACCATAACGAAGGTTGAAAGCCAAAGAATTGATTCTTTTGATCTGTGGTGGTGGAGAAGACTCTAGAGAGTCCCTGGACTGCAAGGAGATCAAACCAGTCAATCCTAAAGGAAATCAGACCTGAATATTCATTAGAAGAACTGATGCTGAAGCTGAAGCTCCAGTACTTTGGCCACCTGATGCAAAGAACTGACTCGTTAGAAAAGACTCTGAAGCTGGAAAGACTAAAGGCAGGAGAGGAAGGAGATGACAGAGGATAAGGTGGTTGGATTGTATTACTGACTCAATGGATATGAGTTTGAGCAAGCCCTGGGAGTTGATGAAGGACAGGGGAGCCTTGCGCACTACAGTTCACGGGTCACAAACAGTCAGACACAACTGAGTGACTGAACCGCAAACAGAGGGGAGCTGCCTTCCCCTACAGACTTTTCAAAAGGGGAAGACATGTTTTGATACCATTTGCTACTCCCTCCCAGCAAAACAAAAGATAACCAAACCATGGCTTTCTTAGCTCCAATAGGAAGCCTAGGATTAATTTCATTTAAATATTTATTTTTTGTGTGTGTATATATATGTGTGTATATATATATAATTGTTCATTTACGATGTTATGCAAGTTTCTATTATGCAACAGAGTGACTCAGTTACACACCCACAGATACACACACCCACACACACACCCACACACACACACACACACATATATATATACTTTCTTTTATAATGTTCTCTTCCATTATGGTTTATCCCAGGAGATTGAATATAGTTCCCTGTGCTACAAGCATAGTTGATTTATAGTGTCGTTGTTTTAAATTTCATGTTAATTTCTGCTGTACAACAGAGTGTTCAGTAATACACACACACACATATATACTATATTTTTCATTTCCATTATGTCTTATCACAGGATATTGAACTTAGTACCCTGTGCTGTACAGTAGAACTTCGTTGTTTATCCATCTTATATAAAATAGTTTGCATCTGCTAATCCCAATGGAGAAGGCAATGGCACCCCACTCCAGTACTCTTGCCTGGAAAATCCCATGGATGGGGTTGCCTGGTGGGCTGCAGTCCATGGGGTCACTAAGAGTCAGACACGACTGAGCAACTTCACTTTCACTTTTCACTTTCATGCATTGGAGAAGGAAATGGCAACCCACTCCAGTGTTGTTGCCTGGAGAATGTTAGAGATGGGGGAGCCTGGTGGGCTGCCGTCTAGGGGTAGCACAGAATCAGACACGACTGAAGTGACTTAGTAGCAGCAGCTGCAGCAGCAGCAGCTAATCACAAACTCATTTGAGAAGACCCTGATGCTGGGAAAGATTGAGGGCAGGAGGAGAAGGGGATGACAGAGGATGAGATGGTTAGATGACAGCATCAACTCAATGGACCTGATGTTGAGCAAACTTTGAGAGATAGTGAAGGACAGGGAAGCCTGGCGTGCTGCAGTCCATAGGATCACAAAGAGTAGAACAAGACTTGGCAACTGAAAAGCAACAATGGTGACCTGCGGTCAGTGAGTTTCGATGTCACCCTTGTAATTGTTTCGGTATGCCATGACACAGGCCTACATAAGGCTGAAAACTTAATAAATGTTGCCTGTGCTCTGACTGCTCAATTGATTGGCCATTCAGCCATCTCTCTCCTTCCCTCCAGGCCTCTCGATACCCTGAGATACATCAATGTTGAAATTAGGCCAAGTTATAACCCTACAATGGCTTCAAAGTGTTCAAGTGAAGGGGAGAGCCACACATCTCTCACTTTAAGCCAAAAGCTTGTGAAGGATTGAGCTCAGCGAGGAAGGCGTGTCAAAACCTGAGCCAGGTGGAAAGCAATGTTGCTTGAACGAGCTAGCCAATGGGTGAACGCAAAGGAAAAGCTCTCCAGGGAAATTGAAAGTGCTAATGCAGTGAACACAAATGATGAGAAAATAAGACAGCGTTCTTGCTGACATGGAAAAAGTTTTAGTGGTCTTAATAGAGGATCACAGAGGCTGCTACATTCCCTTAAGACAAAGCCTAGTGTAGAGAAGGCCCTGTGCTGTGCTTAGCTGCTCAGTCGTGTCTGACTCTTTGTGACCCCATGAGCGGTAGCCATCCAGGCTCCTCTGTCCATGGGGACTTTCCAGTCTAGGCAAGAATACTGAAGTGGGTTGCCATGCCTTCTTCCAGGGGATCTTCTCGTCTCAAGGTTCGAACCCAGGTCTTCTGCATTGCTGGTGAATTCCTTAACATCTGAGCCACCATGAAGCCCAAGAATACTGGAGTGGGTAGCCTATCCCTTCTCCAGGGGACCTTCCCGATCCAGGAATCAAACCAGGGTGTCCTGCATTGTAGGTGGATTCTTTACCAGCTAACCTACCAGGAAAGCCTAAAGAAGGCCCTGTATCTCTTCAATCTAAGAGAAGTGAGGAAGCTGCGGAACAAAAGTTTCAAGCTCACAGAGGTTGGCTTATGAAGCTTAAGTAAAGAAGCCATCTCCATAACATACAAATGCAAAGAGGAGCAGCAAGTGCTAATGCAGAAGCTGCAAGTTATCCAGAAGACCTAGCTAAGATAATGAGGAAAGACAGCTGCACTAAAGAACAGATTTTAAGCGTAGATAAAAGAGCCTTATACTGGAAGAAGGCGCCAGTTAGGACTTTTCATAGCTAGAGACGAGATGTCAATGCCTGGCTTCAAACCTTCAAAGGACAGGCTGACTCTCTTGTTAGGGGTTAACAGAGTTGGTAACTTGAATTGAAAGCAGTGCTCATTTACCATTTTGAAAATTCTAAGATCCTTATGAACTATGCTAAGCCTACTTTGCTTGTGCTTTATAAATGGAGCATCAAAGTCTGGATGAGAGCATATCTGTTTACAACATGGTTTATTGAGTATTTTAAGCTTACTGTCAAGAGTTATGCTTAAAAGAAAAGCATTCTTTTCAAAATATTGGTGTTCATTGGAAATGTACCTGGTTACCCAAGGGGTCTAATGAAGACGTACAGTGAGATTACTGTTATTTTCATACCTGCTAGCACAACATCCATTCTGTAACAGAGGGATCAAGGAGTAATCTTGACATTCAAGTTTATTATTTAAGACATACATTCCGTAAGGCTATAGTTGCCATAGATAGTGATTCTTCCAGTGAATCTGGGTAAAGTTAACTGAAAAACTTCTGGAAAGGATTCACCATTCTAGATGCTATTAAGAACATTCATGATTCATAGGAGGAGGTCAAAATACCAGCATTAACAGAAGTTTGGAAGAAGTTGATTCCAACCTTCATGGATGACTTTGAGGGGTTCAAGACTCCAGGATGGAAGTCAAGAAATACCAAGACAATAAGAATTAAAAGCATACTGTGTGTTACATGGCAGCCTGGATGGGAGGGGAATTGTGGGAGAATGGATACATGTAGGTGTATGGCTGAGTCTCTTCACTGTTCACCTGAAACTATCACAACATTGTTAATTAGCTATTCCCCAATACAAAATAAAAAGTTTTGTTTTGTTTTGTTTTTCTTAAAAAATAAAAAAGAAGCAGTCTGAAAATCTGACTGAATTGCTGAATTTCAGTTCAGTCACTCAGTCGTGTCCAACACTTTGCAACCCCATGAATCACAGCATGCAAGGCCTCCCTGTCCATCACCAACTCCCGGAGTTCACTCAAACTCATGTCCATCGAGTCAGTGATGCCATCCAGCCATCTCATCCTCTGTCGTCCCCTTCTCCTCCTGCCCCCAATCCCTCCTAGCATTGGGGTCTTTTCCAATGAGTCAACTCTTTGCATGAGGTGGCCAAAGTACTAGAGTTTCAGCTTTAGCATCAGTTCTTCCAATGGACACCCAGGACTGATCTGTTTAGGATGGACTGGTTGGATCTCCTTGCAGTCCAAGGGACTCTCAAGAATTTTCTCCAACACCACAGTTCAAAAGCATCAATTCTTCGGTGCTCAGCCTTCTTCACAGTCCAACTCTCGCATCCATACATGACCACAGGAAAAACCATAGCCTCGACTAGATGGACCTTTGTTGGCAAAGTAAAGTCTCTGCTTTTGAATATACTATCTAGGTTGGTCATAACCTCATAATAAAACTTTTGGAAATGAGGAGGTGCTTCTTATGGATGAGCAAAGAAAGAAGGTCTTTGAGATGGAGTCTGCTCCCAGTCAAGATGCTGTGAAGATCGTTGAAATGATGACGAAGTATTTGGAATATTACATAAACTTGGTTGATAAAGCAGTGATAGGGTTCCAGACAATTGACTTCAACTTTGAAAGAAGGTCTACTGTGGGTAAAAAGCTCTCCAACAGCAAAGCATGCTACAGAGAAATTGTTTGTGAAAGGAAAAGTCAATCAATGCAGAAAACTTATTTGTGGTCTTATTTTAAGAAATTACCACAACCACCTCAACCTTCAACAACCAGCACTCTAATCATTCAGCAGCCATCAATAAGAACTTTCACCAGCAAAACGATTATGACTTTGCTGAAGGCTGAGATGATGGCTAGCATTTTTTAGTAATAAAGTATTTTTAAATTATGTACTTTAAAAATATGTATATATTAATACTATTGCACCCTTAGTAGACTACAGTATAGTGTAAAAATCCCTATTATATGCACTGGGAAACCAAAAAATTTATGTGGCTCATTTTATTGAAAGACTTAGTTTAATAGGTGGTCTGGAACCTGACCTGCCTCTTGAGAAATCTGTATGTAGGTCAGGAAGCAACAGTTAGAACTGTACATGGAACAGACTGGTTCCAAATAGGAAAAGGAGTACGTCAAGGCTGTATATTGTCACCCTGCTTCTTTAACTTCTATGCAGAGTACATCATGAAAAATGCTGGACTGGAAGAAACACAAGCTGGAATCAAGATTGCCGGGAGAAATATCAGTCACCTCAGATATGCAGATGACACCACCCTTCTGGCAGAAAGTGAAGAGGAACTAAAAAGCCTCTTGATGAAATTGAAAGAGGAGAGTGAAAATGTTGGCTTAAAGCTCAACACTCAAAAAACGAAGATCATGGCATCCAGTCCCATCACTTCATGGGAAATAGATGGGGAAACAGTGGAAACAGTGTCAGACTTTATTTTTCTGGGCTCCAAAATCACTACAGATAGTGATTGCAGCCATGAAATTAAAAGACGCTTACTCCTTGGAAGAAAAGTTATGACCAACGTAGATAGCATATTCAAAGGCAGAGACATTACTTTGCCAACAAAGGTCCATCTAGTCAAGGCTATGGTTTTTCCTGTGGTCATGTATGGATGTGAGAGTTGGACTGTGAAGAAGGCTGAGCACCAAAGAACTGATGCTTTTGAACTGTGGTGTTGGAGAAGACTCTTGAGAGTACCTTGGACTGCAAGGAGATACAACCAGTCCATTCTGAAGATTAGCTCTGGGATTTCTTTGAAAAGAATAATGCTAAAGCTGAAACTCCAGCAATTTGGCCACCTCATGCGAAGAGTTGACTCATTGGAAAAGACCCTAATGCTGGGAGGGATTGGGGGCAGGAGGAGAAGGGGACGACCCAGGATGAGATGGCTGGATGTCATCATGGACTCGATGGACGTGAGTCTGAGTGAACTCCGGGAGTTGGTGATGGACAGGGAGGCCTGGCATGCTGCGATTCATGGGGTCGCAAAGAGTCAGACATAACCGAGTGACTGAACTGAACTGAACTGAACTGGAACCAAATCCCGTCTCTGAGGAAGGCCTGTGGTCACATTCAAATATTGCAGGACTTCATTTGAGAAAAAGAGAGATTTGTCTGGAAGATGCTTAAGCTTGTATTATATGTTGAGCAATATGCTATAGGCTTTAATTGAATTATCCCTTTCCATCCTCAGAATATCTGTTAGGATAAATGTTATTTTTCCTTGTTTGTAGATGCAAATGAAAGATTCAGAGATGTAAGTAAATAGGGTGTGAGGCCATGGGTCAGTTTTTTTTTTTTAATATGCTAAAATGTCTATAAGATCCTTTATAAACATAAATAAATTTTCATCTTTCTTTAGAAAAATATAGCTTCTAAGCTATAACTATTAAGTCACGATAAGATCAGTGTGCTGTATTTGGAGAAAGATATCTTTTCTAGTTGCAATAAATACAATATATAATGTTTGAAAGTTTCCTAAAGATATTTATGCTTAAAAACTATATCAACCTTGCTTTTAAAGGAATTAAACAGTTGACTATTTCTTAAAATTTCATAGCCTTAACAATTTTCACACATCATCATATGTACATATAAACTTTTTTACCACAGAGTTTTTGGTTTCTGTCAAATATGCATATCTTGAATGACATCAAAGATATTTGTACAATCTCAGAAAATACTGGAAACATAAGCTCACTAAAGCTTGCATTCTCTCTCTCTCTTTGCCTCTCTCCTGCCCAGTTCTCTCTCCTTAGCTTCTTGTATGGAAATAGGCACTTGGAAAATGGTCATTAAATTCAAATAAAATATTACTGCTTTATTAAAGTGCATACAGCCTTGAGCATCTCCTAAAGAAATACACGTATGACCCTTATTATAATGAATGCTATCAGTTTTGAAAATGTATGAGTTATCTTACACAAGCTCAAATATTTTGACTCCAGAACTCCATCCCTGGAAATCTATCCTAGAGAAAAGATAACAAACACAAACAAAGCATTAAGGAAACAGTCTATAAAAAATAAAATATTAATTTATTTGTGACATATCCTTTTGAAATATTCAGTTCAGTTCTGTTGTTCAGTCATGTCCGACTCTTTGCGACCCCATTACCCACAGGACCCCAGGCCTCCCTGTCCATCACCAACTCCCGGAGTCTACCCAGATCTATGTCCATGAAGTCGGTGATGCCATCCAGCCATCTCATCCTCTGTCGTCCCCTTCTCCTCTTGCCCCCAATCCCTCCCAGCATTAGGGTCTTTTCCAATAAGTCAACTCTTCGCATGAGGTGGCCAAAGTATTGGAGTTTCAGCTTCAACAATCAATCCTTCCAATGAACACCCAGGACTGATCTCCTTGAGAATGGACTGGTTGGACCTTCTTGAAGTCCAAGGGACCCTCAAGACTCTTCTCTAACACCACAGTTCAAAAGCATCAGTTCTTCAGTGTTCAGCTTTCTTCACTGCCCAACTCTCACATCCATATATGACCACTGGAAAAACCATAGCCTTGACTAGATGGACCTTTGTTGGCAAAGTAATGTCTCTGTTTTTAAATATGCTATCTAGGTTAGTCAAAACTTTCCTTCTAAGAAGTAAGCTCTTTTAATTTCATGGCTGCAGTCACCATCTGCAGTGATTTTGAAGCCCCCCAAAATAAAGTCTGACACTGTTTCCACGTCTATTTCCCATGAAGTGATGGAACCAGATGTCATGATCTTCGTTTTTTGAATGTTGAGCTTTAAGCCAACTTTTTCACTCTCCACTTTCAATTTCATCAAGAGACTCTTTAGCTCTTCTTCACTTTCTGCCAGAAGGGTGGTGTCATCTGCATATCTGAGGTTATTGATATTTCTCCCGGCAATCTTGATTCCAGCTTGTGTTTCTTCCAGTCCAGCGTTTCTCATGATATACTCTGCATATAAGTTAAAAAAGCAGGGTGACAATATACAGCCTTGACGTACTCCTTTTCCTATTTGGAACCAGTCTGTTGTTCCATGTCCAGTTCTAACTGTTGCTTCCTGACCTGCATACAGGTTTCTCAAGAGGCAAGTGAGGTGGTCTGGTATTCCCATCTCTTTCAGAATTTTCCACAGTTTCTTGTGATCCACACAGTCAAAGGCTTTGGCATAGTCAATAAAGCAGAAATAGATGTTTTTTTCTGGAACTCTCTTGCTTTTTCCATGGTCCAGCAGATGTTGGCAATTTGATCTCTGGTTCCTCTGCCTTTTCTAAAACCAACTTGAACATCAGGGAGTTCACGGTTCACGTATTGCTGAACCCTGGCTTGGAGAATTTTGAACATCTCTTTACTAGCTTGTGAGATGAGAACAATTGTGCAGTAGTTCAAGCATTCTTTGGCATTGCCTTTCTTTGGGATTGGAATGAAAACTGACTTTTTCCAGTCCTATGGCCACTGCTGAATTTTCCAAATTTTCTGGCATATTGAGTGCAGCACTTTCACAGCACCATCTTTCAGGATTTGAAATAGCTCAACTGGAATTCCATCACCTCCACTAGCTTTGTTCGTGGTTATGCTTTCTAAGGCCCACTTGTATTCACATTCCAGGATGTCTGGGTCTAGGTGAGTGATCACACCATCATGATTATCTGGGTCGTGAAGATCTTTTTTGTACAGTTCTTCTGTGTATTCTTGCCACCTCTTCTTAATATCTTCTGCTTCTGTTAGGTCCATACCATTTCTGTCCTTTATTGAGCCCAACTTTGCATGAAATGTTCCCTTGGTATCTCTAATTTTCTTGAAGAGATCTCTAGTCTTTCTCATTCTGTTGTTTTCCTCTATGTTTTTGCATTTATCACGGAGGAAGGCTCTTTTTAATCTCTTCTTGCTATTCTCTGGAACTCTGCCTTCAGATGCTTATATCTTTCCTTTTCTCCTTTGCTTTTCACTTCTCTTCTTTTCACAGCTATTTGTAAGGCCTCCTCAGAGAGCCATTTTACTTTTTTGCATTTCTTTTCCCTGGGAATGCTCTTAATCCCCGTCTTCTGTACAATGTCACAAACCTCCGCCCACAGTCCATCAGGCACTCTGTCTATCAGATCTAGTCCCTTAAATCTATTTCTCACTTCCACTATATAATCATAAGGGATTTGACTTAGGTCATAGGTACCTATTAAAATATTTATAATGGTTTTACAATGAAATGGAAAATGTGTACGTAAGATGTACGCAAAGCCAATAAATTAGGTAAATTTATAAATATATATATTTCTCAAGACATAAGTTACTTAAAACACTTCCAGAAGACTCAGATGGAATTATCAACCTAGGACAAGCAGCCAAGATTTTAAGCCATGCAATAGTAAAGGATATTTTTCTCTTCATAATTGTGTGTGTTTTCAGATATTTGCCTATGGTCTTTGCATTGTATAAATTCTCAGTTAAAATTTGATTTGGTTAAGCAATTTTTAAATATTTAAGGCATTAAAAGTGTAAAATGTAATGAGAACAAAGGGTCTACCACAAAACTCAATCTCTTTTCATCTGTTCTTGATGATTTCCTTCCATTGTCTACAAGGAGGCAATCAAGTCATGGTTACCTGTCTTGAGTGTGTCCGTCCTGATACATTCTAGGGAAATGCATAATTTATTCAACTACTCTTCTATTGAAAGAAACCCAGATTACCTGTGATCCACTGGTGTTACAAACACAACTTCAATGAATATCTTCAAATTCAGTATTTTAAAAGCATATGTCTAATGAAAATTCTGTATTATTAGCTCCTGGTTTTGTTCTTTAATCAGTGGTTTAAATTCTCTCTCTCTCTCTCTCTCTCTTTTTATTTTTTTTTTGGTAAATCATCTTTATCTTCTTTTTAAAAACTGTATCTATTAATTTTGATTTAGGTCGTGCTGAGCCTTCACTGCTGCTCAGGATTTTCTCTGGTTGTGATGCCCCGGCTTCTCATTGCCATTCTTGTTGTGGAGCATGGTCTCTAGGGCACAGACTCCATACTTGTGCATGGGCTTAGTTGCTCCATGGGATATGGGATCTTCCTAGATCAGGGACTGAACCTATGTCTCCTGCATTGGCAGGCAGGTTTTTTTTTTTATTTTTTTTTTAACCACTGAGCTACCAGGTAAGCCCTATTTTCTGACTGTTTTACAAGTGAAGTTAGACTCTCACACTGTCTTCTTTATAGACCACTGTCCTTTTGCAAGCTTCCCTGGTGGCTCAGTGGTAAAAGAATCTGCCTGCCAATGCAGGTGACCCAGGTTTGATCTCTGGGTTGAGAAGATCCCCTGGAGAAGGAAATGGCAACCCACTCCAGTATCCTTGCTTGGCAAACCCCGTGGACAGAGGTCCTTTAGCAACCTCCAGCCACCTCAAAAGTGACTCATGAGAGAGTCAATTCCTAGGCAGGTTGATAAGAAGTCTAGGGGTCCCCAAGGAGAGAGGGGTCTGGAATCCTCAAGGAGGAAGAAAGGACCAACTCTTTCCCTCTCTACATTCCTTAGGATTATACAACAATAATGTGTCCTGCTTGAGGACACTCTCTGGAAAGAAAACCTTCTGGCTAATCCTGTTATCTTAAAGTGTAAATTATGGGAGTGGGTCTAGTAAGGTCTTTACAACCTCCAGATATTCTTTTGATTCACTGTAATAAGTAATTAAAAAGTATATAACTCCATTACTAACACTAGATGGGGGCACTCTTTCTGCCCCCTTCTGATGTCTATGTCAGAAACTTTCTCTATCTCTTTTATACTTTAATAAAACTCTATTACACAAAAGCTCTGAGCGATCAAGCCTCATCTCTGGCCCTGGATTGAATTCTCCTCTGGAGGCCAAGAATCCTGGCATTCATGGTTCAGCAACAACCTTTCACTGATTTTGAGTCAGAGAAGCAGAAACATCATTACGACATCCCTTATATTCAGAATCTAAAAAGACACGATACAAATGAACTTATTTACAAGACAGAAACAGACTCATAGATTTAGAGCCTAAACTTATCATTGAGGAAGGAGTAGTTAGGGAGTTTGGGACAATAGTTAGAACTGGACGTGGAACAACAGACTGGTTCCAAGTATGAAAAGGAGTACGTCAAGGCTGTATATTGTCACCCTGCTTCTTTAACTTATATGCAGAGTACATCATGAGAAACGCTGGACTGGAAAAAGCACAAACAGGAATCAAGATTGCCGGGAGAAATATCAATAACCTCAGATATGCAGATGACACCACCCTTATGGCAGAAAGTGAAGAGGCGCTAAAAAGCCTGTTGATGAAAGTGAAAGAGGAGAGTGAAAAAGTTGGCTTAAAGCTCAACATTCAGAAAATGAAGATCATGGCATCCAGTCCCATCACTTCATGGGGAATAGATGGGGAAACAGTAGAAACATTGTCAGACTTTATTTTGGGGGGCTTCAAAATCACTGCAGATGGTGACTGCAGCCATGAAACTAAAAGACGCTTGCTCCTTGGAAGAAAAGCTATGACCAACCTAGATAGTATATTCAAAAGCAGAGACATTACTTTGCCGACTTAGGTCCGTCTAGTCAAGGCTATGGTTTTTGCAGTGGTCATGTATGGATGTGAGAGTTGGACTGTGAAGAAGGCTGAGCACCGAAGAATTGATGCATTTGAACTGTGGTGTTGGAGAAGACTCTTGAGAGTCCCTTGGACTGCAAGGAGATCCAACCAGTCCATTCTAAAGTAGATCAGTCCTGGAATTTCTTTAGAAGGAATGATACTAAAGCTGAAACTCTAGTACTTTGGCCACCTCAGGCAAAGAGTTGTGTCATTGGAAAAGTCTCTGATGCTGGGAGGGATTGGGGGCAGGAGGAGAAGGGGACGACCCAGGATGAGATGGCTGGATGGCATCACGGACTCAATGGACGTGAGTCTGAGTGAACTCCAGGAATTGATGATGGACAGGGAGGCCTGGTGTGCTGTGATTAATGGTATCGCAAAGAGTCGGACACGACTGAGCGACTGAACTGAACTGAACTGAATGTACAGGCTGCTATATTTAAAGTAGATAGCCAACAAGGACTTACTGTATAGCACAGGGTGTTCTGCTCATGTGCCAGCCTGGAAGATAGAGGAGTTTGGGGGAGAATGGATGCAGGTAAATGTATGGCTGAGTCCTTTCACTGTTCACCTGAAACTATCACAGCATTGTTAATCAGCTATAAGTGGAATCTGCTCATTCATGTCCAACTCTTTGCAGCACCATGGACTCTATCCTGCCAGGCTCCTCTGTCCATGGAATTCTCCAGGCAAAAATACTGGAGATGCTTGCCGTTTCCTTCTCCAGGGAATCTTCCCAACCAAGGGCTTGAACCCAGGTATCCTGCATTGCAGGTGGATTCTTTATCGTCTGAACTACCAGGGAAACCCATTCATCTGCTATACTCCAATACAAATAAAAAGTTTAATTAAAAAATGAAATGACTTAGTTTGTATTGCTCTAAGTGGCACACCTAGATCCACAGAACTGAAGAAACAGGGAGGCATATTTCAGGTCATCGCCAAGTACTTCCTAAAACAGCAATAATGACAGAGGCAGCAAACTCTATTTACATAACTTTTTACCATTTTTTTGTGATCTCTGTCTTGCACTTCATTATAAGACAGCGAGTTCTTCTGCATTGGAAATATTCCAAGATGCCTGGAATGACCCATCAGATACTCTGAGGGAAAAATTGTAACTGTTTGAATGGCATGACCTAGAATATCTTTAAGAGGGGCTTCCCTGGTATCTCAGAAGGTAAAGAAGCCACCTGCTAATGCAGGAGATGCCAGTTCAATCCCTAGGTTGGGCAGATTCCCCTGGAGAAAGAAATGACAACTCGCTCCAGCATTCTTGCCTGGGAAATTTCATGGACAGAGGAGGCTGGCGGGCTACAATTTATGTGGTTGCAAAGAGTCAGACACAAGTGAGATACTACGCATTAAGTCCAGCATACATTTTTGCCTATGCTAGAAATTTTGGATTAAGATTTTAGTTAACATTCTAATGAACTTATAGACCAGGGTTGGAAAAGTCACTTAGCTGTTAGTTTTCTACGCAGTGAAAAAAGTGAATAGAATAGTCCCATCAGAAGAGTACTATACTGATTAATTAGCTGATGGCTGCATAGTGATAAAGATTGTACAGTACCCAGTCTATGTAATAATAAAGGCTGTAGAAAGGGCCAGTTGGGGTTTTCCCACTTAACCAACACTTTGTAATGGTAAAATGGGGGGCAAAGGTTGAAATGGCCAAAAAGAATTTCTAAAAATTAGAAAGAGGGCACTGTATGCAAATGAACATGCTAAAAAGCACACATGACAACAACTTAATTAAACTGTAGAGACCTCTGCCACCCAATGGTCTCAAAGCAGATAGATTAGACAGGATATTTAAAAGGGATTATGGCTTGTAATGAGAAAAGGAGCTGCAGTTAACTAGCATATCCTGGTTTGGGCTTTTTAAATGACCTTCTAATTTTGTACTTTAAAAGATAAGCTTTATTTTTTAGAAGAGTTTTAGAATGACAGAAAAATTACAAAGAAAGTCCCCAGAATTCTCACATGCCCCATAGCCAGTTTCTCCTATTAACCTTTTTCATTAGTATGGTATGTTTGTAATAATTGATAAACATATTTATATATTATTATCATTGTCATTTGCTTCTATGTATTTTTTAATTTGCTCTTTGATTTCTTCAGTGATCTTTGGGTATTTAGTAGCATATGTTTAACCTCTGTGTATTTATGTTTTATTATAGCTTTTTCCTCCTGTAATTGATTTCTAATCTTATAGTGTTGTGGTCAGAAAAGACGCTTCATGCAATTTCAATTTTCTGAAATTTACTGAGGCTTGATTTGTAACCCGAGATGTGATTCATCCTGGAGAATGTTCCATGTGCACTAGAGAAGTGTATTCTCCTGCTTTCAGGTGAAATAACCTATAAATATCAATTAAGTCTATCTGGTCTAATGTGTCATTTAAAGCGTGTGCTTTCTTATTAATTTTCTGACTGGATGACCTGTCCATTGTTGTAAGTGGGATGTTAAAAGTCCTTCACTATTACTATATTACTGTCAAGTTCTTTTGTGTCTGTTAGTGTTTGCCTTATGTATTAAGGTGCTGATATGTTGGGTACATAAATATTTATATTTATTATTAAGGTCAATTCTTGAATTGACCCCTTGATCATTATGTGGTGTCCATCGTTGTCTCTTGTAACAGTCTTTATTTTAAAGTATATTTTGTCTGTTGTGAGTATTGCTACTTCAGCTTTCTTTTGATTTCCATTTGCAAGGAATATCTTTTTTCCAGCCTGTTACTTTCACTCTGTATTGTCAATTACCATCCATACTTTATTCAGATTTTCTTAGTTTTTACTTAACTTTCATTTTTCTGTTCCAGAATCCTATCCAGGGTACTACAATACATTTAGTTATCTTACCTCTTTAGGTTCTTCTTGGCTATGACAGTTTTTCTTCTTTACCATAACTGCTATAAATTGAATTGATTTTGTCCCTCTCAAAATTTCTATGTTGAAGCCCTAGTACCCAGTGTGTAGGCATTTGGAGATGGGGCCTTTGGGAGGTATTAGATTTAGATGGGGTCAAGAACGTGGGCTCTCATGGTAGAATCAGTATTCTCAAAAGAAGCAATGCCAGAGAGTTTGTACTCTGTCTTTCTCACCACCCCCTACCCTGCCCTCATGAGGGTACAGTGAGAGGGCAGCTGCCTGCAAGCCGAAAGAGAATCTCCCCAGAACTCTGCCATGTTGGTACCTTGATCTCAGAATTATAGCCTACAGAACAGTGAAAAAAACAATTATCTGTTGGTTAAGCCACTCGTGTTTTTGTTATGGCAATCAAAGCTAGGACAGTAACCTTGGCAGTTTTGAGAAGGTCCCATCAGGGATTTTGTAGGGTGCTTCTAAGTTTGGATTTCTTTGAAGTTCTTCTCATGATTAGGTGGGGTTGTATGTTTGGAGAACAAGACCACAGAGGTCAAGTGCCATTTTAATTATAACTTATCAAAGGGACATGCTATCAACATGAATTACTATTGTTGATGTTGATTTTGATCAACCATCTGAGGTTAAGTTTGCCATTTCTCTCCCCTGGCATGTCCCAGTTGTCCCCTTTCCAAGGAAGTTGCTATGTGCAGCCCACACTTGAAGCTGGAGAAGCTGTGATGATGGAGCATCTACATAAATTATTTAACATTCTTCTGCATGGAAGGCTTGCTTTATTTATTTTTTCTCCCATTAATCCATTTATTCAATCTTTGTTTCTATCACTATTGACCAACAAATGTTTATTTTCACTTTGAGTTATGATCCAATATGACTTTGTTTATTTTGTTGCTAAATATTTTCCAGCTTTAAACAGTGAGAGTCCTTGCAGTTGGCCCTTGTGTCCCTTTGAAATAGTCACCCCTCTGTATCTTGTATCTAAACAACTGCTGATGAAAAATATATGAAAAAAAAAAACCCTCCAGAAATTTCCCCAAACTAAAACTTGATTTAAAGTATACCAAAGGATGTATATAGGTAGATGTAAATGTTATGCTGTTTTATATAAAGAATTCAAGCATCTGTGTATTTTGGTCCTCGCAGGGGTTCCTGGAACAAATCTGTGGATACTGAGGTATGGCTGTACCCTCATCAGAGTTTTTTGTTTTTGGAGTGTTTTTTCACTAAGTTTTTCACTACTTAGCACTTTTTCACTTTCTACCATCAAAAGATCCTCCAGGCTCATCTTGTATATATCCTGCCTTAGCCAAAGAATCATCCTCTTTTCCAAGAGGCTTGTTTGCTTTGTTTGTCTTTTGTTAGTTGGTAGACTATATTAGAGACCAAAATGTGGGCAAATTTTATTGTATATATGCTTACACTTTTGTGGCAACCTTTTTTTCTCTTTCCTACATGTATTCATGGGAATTTTCTGTTGCTAATAAGAACAACAACAACAACAACAACAACAACAAAAAACACTTAGCTCTTATGTTAGGCAAGATGGTATATGTGATGTATTTTGGTGAGCTATAAAGTGCCATAGATACAGTAGTGTAAAAGTGAAAGTCACTCAGTCATGTCTGACTCTTTGTGATCCCATGGACTGTAGCCCTAAGCTCCTCTGTCCATGAGATTTCCCAAGCCAGAATACCGGAGTGGGTTTCCATGCCCTCCTCCAAGGGATCTCCTTCCTGGACCAGGGACTGAACTCCATTCCTTACATCTCCGGCATTGGCAGGTAGATTCTTTACCACCGGGCCACCTGAGAGTGGTGAAAAGCTAACAGGGTTTCCTTTAAGATCAGAAATGAGACAAATATGCCTGCTCTTGCCACTTTATTTCACCACAGTGTTAGATATTCCCGGAGAAGGTGATGGCACCCCACTCCAGTACTCTTGCCTGGAAAATCCCATGGACGGAGGAGCCTGGTGGGCTGCCGTCCATGGGGTCGCTAAGAGTCGGACACAACTGAGCGACTTCACTTTCACGTTTCACTTTCATGCATTGGAGAAGGAAATGGCAACCCACTCCAGTGTTCTTGCCTGGAGAATCCCAGGGATGGGGGAGCCTGGTGGGCTGCCGTCTATGGGGTCGCACAGAGTCGGACATGACTGAAGCAACTCAGCAGCAGCAGCAGCATACCAGTATTTGGAGATACATTCCTAAATGGAATCAGGTGAAGACCCCTCTCCTTATTTAGCAGGAATTTGTAGTTATTAGTTGACTATAGGATTGTTATTATGTTACATAAAGTGTCTTGTTGTGATTAAGTTTCCAAATTGTTCTACTATTTTCCACCCTTTGGGCTGTAACCTACCAGGCTCCTCAGTCCATGGGATTTTCCTGGCAAGAATACTGGAGTGGATTGCCATTTCCTTCTCTAGAGGATCTTCCTGACCCAGGGATCGAACCCCAGTCTCCTGCACTGCAGGCAGATTCTTTACCAGCTGTGCCACCAGGGAAGTATCTTAGGTGGTGCTGATTGAATTGGGAAAAAGTAATGCAAGGGGTGGGTGATAATCGTGGGAAGAGAGCTGCATTTTTTAAGTAGTGTTGTTGGGGAAGGACACGCTGGTAAAGTGAAATTAGAGCACAAGGCTGAGGTGCAAAGATATCCCATGCAGATTCTGAGAGTCAGAGCGTTTCTAGTGGAAGACAAGAAAGCCCACTCAGCCTTAGGCAGGAGAGCATGCTTAGCATTATTTGATCATGTGAGCATAGTGGACTCAGTGAAGAAGAGAATAATAACAGATAATAGGGCGGGAACTTTTACAAACTTTTAGGCCATTTTAAAGATATTTTGTGTTTGGGAATATGATGAGATCAGTGAATTATGAGAAAATGAGGAGATTCTATCCTCCTAAGAGCAGAATGCAATGAGTTTCAAGAAGAATTCTAATAGTATCTCTACTATCACATTATAATACAAATATTAATTATCCATTACTGTGATGTTCAGAAGACTATAACCTCTAGGTGAAGAGCTACCATTATTCTCTACTGTCTCTGATGCAACTAGTCCAGTGCCTGATACACAGAAACACTTAATAAATATCTATGTTTTAAACAAATACATTTTCAATTTAATAATTACAGAATCATTATTTATGTTAGCCTTCTCTTTTACAGGTGAAGGAGAGAAGACCAAGAGAAGATTAGAGAGGTACTCTCAGCCTGGTGGTTCCTCTGCTCTTGGTAATAGAACTTGAAATTTTCAGAGTAAATGTCTGAGATCTGGGACTTTTCTACTCTTGAATATTAGAAAAATCTGCACCTTACCTGCTGCTCATTGCTGGCTGTGAATGCACCTCTTGGTGCCAATTTTTCCTCCCCAGTCTCAGATGTCACCAACTACCCTGCTGAATTCTCTTCTTGCCAGGCACAACCTAGCTTAGGCATCAAATTTCCAGGGTAAACAAACAGAAAATTATCACTTGGAAGGAACATCTGAATATCTCAGCTGCAAATGCAATGAAAACAGATCACAGGAAAGGACAGCTGTCTACTTCATTGCTTTCATTCCAAGCTCTGATTGTTATGGAATGAGGTGGCCTTTCCACCTGGCAATGAACCATAGGGCCAGGTGGCACCAGGTGGCAAGGACTGTGGGGAGGAAGTTGGAACATCTGTGACCCACCCATTCAGGCTCTGACGAGTCTCTTCAAATCTCTAGGGTGCCCTAATCTAGCAAAAAATACCATAGAGAAGGATCCTAGGGATCGGGTTTGGGATCCCAACTCTATAACTTACATGCTGGTGATCTTAAGCAAGCTGATTTACCTCTGAGATACTGTTGGATTAGTGGTAAAATGTTGTCATTGTTTAGTCATTACTCTGACTCTTTTGTGACCCCATAGACTGTAGCCCACTAGGCTCCCCTATCCATGGGATTTTCCAAGCAAGAATACTAGAGTGGGTTGCCATTTCTTTTCCCAGGGGATCTTCCCAACCCAGGGATCAGACCTGCGTCTCCTACATTGACAGGTGGATTTTTTACCACGGAGTCACCTGGGAAGCCTGGTAAAGTGTTAATAACACTTAATTCACAATGTTGTCATGCAACGTAATGAAAGACTATGTGGAAAGAACTCGCTATAGTGGAGACCATGAAATGTTGGTTGACTGATGCAAAAAGTCACTTATAATGTCCAGTTTACTAGAGTTCTTCACTGGCGTTTGTAGCAAATGTATATTCATTTAATAGAAACATTATGTCGCATTGTAGTGTTAAAAGATGAACTGAGGTATTTTAAAAGTTCTGAAAGTTTTTTAGAGCAGAGATAAATTCAAATTGGGCAGCCTCCAATCTAGTAGAGTGAAAGGAGCTCGGAGAAGCTGTACAAAATGAATAACTTTTAACAGGAGAAAGGAAGGAAGTTATTGTGGTTAAAAACGTTAGTGCAAAGTTACTTTCCTTTAGGGGTTGGCAGGAGTCTTTTAGGCAGATGACCCCTCTAGAGATGATCAGGTGATTCCCAATTGACTGGTTTAAGATACCATTTCTGTGAGAGCTGAAGCTGTAATTATGTTTCAGTTTGGTGACGTGGGGCTTATCATCAGTGACTCATTTGGGGGCCTGTTGTTTTGTTTTTAATAGTACTGACAGGGAGATCTTTCTGTGCCCTGGGGCAGAATTTTGATATTATTTGGTCCCCAAATCTTCTGACATTATCCAGTATTTATCTATAATCTCAGTGAGAAAATTAACCTCACTGAGAGTTTAATATTATTTATGTATAATTTGTGTACAATATATGCTATAATTAATGTGGATATGGATCTTTTGTCTTCATACTACAGGTAAGCTGGAGGGCATCCTTAATATTTTACTTGTGAGTGGGTTTTAACTTGATGAGTGAGACTGGTCTCATAGTTAAGTAGGGTTCAGGAAAGTTCTTTTGAAAGCTGAGTGGCAGAAAGTGGGGAAAGTGGTAACAGGTCAAATAGTTAAATTTTGCCTTGGTTTGTGAAGAAAAGCAATGGGCATTTTTCTCATAAAAAATCTTAAAAATGATCTTCCCTGTGTCTCTGAGGATAAATCAAGGAGCCAAGAGAGACGGAGACTAGGCAGGATGCTTACGAAAGAATAAATCCCTTTGGGGAGTGTACCTAGAGGGTTAGTAAAGGCAGCACCAAGGCTGATCCAAAGGGATCTTTGTACAAATCAGAAAAAGAATTACCTCTTACTTTGCACACTGCTCCCTGTCATCAAGTTATGATGAATATGCAAGTTTGTTACAACCAGGATGTGAATGATGGCTACTGGACGTGTATGTAGTTCAGTGTACACAGTCTTGTCTTGTAGTCCTTAGAACCAAGAACTTTTCCTTTGGAAATTTGGGTATTTATTTGGTTGCTAAATGCTTAGAAAGAAGAGAGAGTTGTCTGTGAGTAATGTCGTCCTCTCCCCTTTAGTATCTAGTAATTTTAGGTGTGATTTTTTTTGATAATTCTGTTCATCATAGTTTTACCAGAATGTAGTAAGATACAGAAAGATTATATTATGAAAACATATACTATGTACCAGACACTATTCTAATCAATGTACTATGTATTTTCTCATTTATTTCTTACAAAAATTTCAAGAAGTAGTGAAATTATCCATGATGAAGAAACTGAGAAGATAAAACCAGCATCATGGGGGTGACTGGAACTGTACTTGAACTTGTCTGATTCTAGGGGTCATGCTAGTTAGAATAAAACAACACACACGTTAAAACAGTCTAGTCCACCTCTGCTGGCAGTGCACATGGGGATCCTGGGCAAGTCATCCTTTCTCCCATGCATAAAAAGTGGAAGCCTCTTAAGTCCTTGCTCTTTAAAATGTGTTCTATAGAGAAAAGCAGAATCAGAAGCTCCTGGGGATTTGTTAGAGTTGCAGAGTTTCAGCACTGAATCAGAATTAGCGGTTTTAACAGTATCCATAGGTAATTTGTTTGCACATTAAATTTTGAGAAATCTTAATGTAGGTCCTTGAGTCTTTTTCAAGGACCTGAACCTAATATTCTTTGAGCCTCAGGCTATATTTGCCTGTAGTTCTTCATTACAAATAAGGCAGTGTGTTATGACAGAGAATGACAAACCCAGGTTCACATGTGAGCTACCAATATCACCTAAGTCCCCTTGGGTGGTCCCTTATTTTCTCCAGGAAACCTGAAAGTGGCTGGAGTCAGCAGCCCAGTCCTATGATCTACTGATAGGAAGATACAGCCCGCCTTCCTGACTTCTAGGTCAGAATGTAAGTTTAGAGTCATACACGTTAACATTTTAGGAAGATGCAAACTCTTTTGAGTCATATGCCTCATCTCAAGTCATAGAACCCATCCTGCCCTCTCTTCTAACCCTGAACTCAATCGTTGCATGGCACCAACAAATTTGCTTTAATGTCCCTGCTCCCTAGCTATGGCTCCGGGATGCTCTGATTAGCTGTATCCTAAGGGGTGACAAATGGATGCATGAGCTATTTCTGTTTTTATGATGGTGCTGCTCTGTGATTACATTTCGGAAGGAGGGTGAGCCTGTGGTGAAGTGTGAGTAACCTCACTCCAACCCTTTGGCAAACAAAATAAAAATTTAAAACCATCAGTGATTTGAGGCCATTTATTCTGGGTTTGGGCCACCCCTGCTTTTCAAATCCTATTTTAAACTTTCCTCTGTTGCTAGCAAGCTGCAACAAATATATCATTTCCATGTCATTACTCATCCTCCTATGAGGCCACCTGTCTTCTGGACCATATCTGCAAACCAAAAGTAAACTGAGAAAACACATCCACTCATAAGGATGCTTTTCCCAGACTCCACTGTATGTGATGTAGATGGAAATACTAAAACTAGTGCAGAAATGGAAATAAGAGACAAAAAGAAGGAGAATGTAGGAGGAAGATAGAGATGAAGACATAGAGACAGAAAAAGATGAGAATTAAGGAAGGAAGAAAATAGAATGAGAGGGAATGAAGAATTAAAAGTGGGGATAGTTATTTTATAGGGGAAATGTGTGGAAGAAATGATGAAGAGAAAGGAAAAAAATCATAAGTAAAGGGACCTAAAATACAGTGATATTGAAGTGCATGATAGAAAAAAGAGTAAATGTCAGCCATTAAAAAGAATGAAATAATGCCATTGCATTATTTCATAGCAACATGCATTAATCCATAGCAACATGGATGGGCCCACAGCGTGTCATACTGAAGTAAGTCAGACAGAGAAGGAGAAATAGCAGATGATATCCCTTCTTTGTGAAATCTAAAAGGAAATGATACAAGTAGACTTACTTACAAAACAGAAAGACACACAGACATAGAGAATGAACATATGATTGCGGGGTGGAAGAATGAGGGGGAGGCATAGCTAGGAAGTTTGGGATATGCATGAACACACTGCTGTATTTTAAATGGATAACCAAGAAGGACCTACTGGATAGCAGAGGGAAGTCTGCTCAAGGTTATGTGGCAGCCGGGATGGGAGGGGAGTTTGGGGAAGAATGGATACATATATATGCATGGCTGAGTACCTTTGCTGTTCACCTGAAACTATCACAGAATTATTTGTTAATCAACTATGCCCCAATACAAAATTTAAAAAAAGAAAACAACAACAACAACAGTAAACGTGAGTAAGAGAAAAAGATGCCAAAGAAGAAAAGAACATAAAGGGAGAGATGAAAAGGCTCAAAGGGAGGAGAGTCATATAATTTATCACCCAGACTTTGAGAGTAAAAGAGGAGGAGACGAATAATGGTACTGGGGCAATCAGTGAACACAGGCTATCCCGTGAAAATTAGGACATGTGCTCATATCCTAGCAAAGTGTCTTTCAAAATTCTGATCGCAGGATACAGCATGCTTGGGGCTGGTGCATGGGGATGACCCACAGAGATGTTATGGGGAGGGAGGTGGGAGGGGGGTTCATGTTTGGGAACACATGTAAGAATTAAAGATTTTAAAATTAAATTAAAAAAATAAAATAAAATAAAATAAAAAAACAAAACAAAACAAAATTCTGATCAACTTAATCTCTGCTTCCCATGTGTCACTTGCTCTGAGTTGAAGCTCTGTGTGGATCTGCTAGGTAGGGTACGCTGTAGACCCATACTGGAGAAAAAGGGAATAGGTGAGCTGAGGCTAGGAGTGGTTTTCCAGGGACTAAAGCCCATGTCTAAGGAAGTTATCTAACAGAAAACCGTTCCGTGGTCTCTATTGTAGCCAGTAATTTCCATGTGCTCTTTCACGATGTCTTCACTTCAGTTCAGTTCAGTCACTCAGTCGTGTCCGACTCTTTGCGACCTCATGAATCGCAGCACGCCATGCCTCCCTGTCCATCACCAACTTCCAGAGTTCACTCAGACTCACGTCCATCGAGTCAGGGATGCCATCCAGCCATCTCATCCTGGGTCGTCCCCTTCTCCTCCTGCCCCCAATCCCTCCCAGCATCAGAGTCTTTTCCAATGAGTCAACTCTTCACATGAGGTGGACAAAGTACTGGAGCTTCAGCTTTAGCATCATTCCTTCCAAAGAAATCCCAGGGTTGATCTCCTTCAGAATGGACTGGTTGGATCTCCTTGCAGTCCAAGGGACCCTCAAGAGTCTTCTCCAACACCACAGTTCAATGCATCAATTCTTCGGTGCTCAGCCTTCTTCACAGTCCAACTCTCACATCCATACATGACCACAGGAAAAACCATAGCCTTACCTAGACAGACCTAATTCGGCAAAGTAATGTCTCTGCTTTTGAATATACTATCTAGGTTGGTCATAACTTTTCTTCCAAGGAGTAAGCGTCTTTTAGTTTCATGGCTGCAGTCACCATCTGAAGTGATTTTGGAGCACAAAAAAATAAAGTCTGACACTGTTTCCACTGTTTCCCCATCTATTTCCCATGAAGTGATGGGACCGGATGCCATGATCGTTTTCTGAATGTTGAGCTTTAGGCCAACTTTTTCACTCTCCTCTTTAACTTTCATCAAGAGGCTTTTTAGCTCTTCTTCACTTTCTGCCATAAGGGTGGTGTCATCTGTATATCTGAGGTTATTGATATTTCTCCCAGCAATCTTGATTCCAGCTTGTGTTTCTTCCAGTCCAGAGTTTCTCATGATGTACTCTGCATATAAGTTAAAGAAGCAGGGTGACAATATACAGCCTTGATGTACTCCTTTTCCTATTTGGAACCAGTCTGTTGTTCCACGTCTAGTTCTAACTGTTGCTTCCCTACCTGCATACAGATTTCTCAAGAGGCAGGTGAGGTGGTCTGGTATTACCATCTCTTTCAGAATTTTCCACAATTTATTGTGATCCACACAGGCAAAGGCTTTGGAATAGTCAATAAAGCAGAAATAGATGTTTTTTTCTGGAACTCTTTTGCTATTTTGATGATCCAGTGGATGTTGGCAATTTGATCTCTGGTTCCTCTGCCTTTTCTAAAACCAGCTTGAACATCAGGGAGTTCACGGTTCACATATTGCTGAAGCCTGGTTTGGAGAATTTTGAGCATTACTTTACTAGCGTGTGAGATGAGTGCAATTGTGTGGTAGTTTGAGCATTCTTTGGCATTGCCTTTCTTTGGGATTGGAATGAAAACTGACCTTTTCCAGTCCTGTGGCCACTGCTGAGTTTTCCAAACTTGCTGGCATATTGAGTGCAGCACTTTTGTAGGATCATCTTTCAGGATTTGAAACAGCTCAACTTGAATTCCATCACCTCCACTAGCTTTGTTCGTAGTGATGCTTTCTAAGGCCCACTTGACTTCACATTCCAAGATGTCTGGCTCTAGATTAATGATCACATCATCATGATATCTGGGTCGTGACAATCTTTTTTGTACAGTTCTTCCATGTATTCTTGCCACCTCTTCTTAATATCTTCTGCTTCTGTTAGGTCCAGATCATTTCTGTCCTTTATCGAGCCCATCTTTGCATGAAATGTTCCCTTGGTATCTCTAATTTTCTTGAAGAGATCTCTAGTCTTTCCCATTCTGTTGTTTTCCTCTATTTCTTTGCATTGATCCCTGAAGAAGGCTTTCTTATCTCTTCTTGCTCTTCTTTGGAACTCTGCATTCAGATGCTTATATCTTTCCTCTTCTCCTTGGCTTTTTGTCTCTCTTCTTTTCACAGCTATTTGTAAGGCTTCCCCAGACAGCCATTTTGCTTTTTTGCATTTCTTTTCCATGGGGATGATCTTGATCCCTGTCTCCTGTACAATGTCACGAACCTCATTCCATAGTTCATCAGGCACTCTATCAGATCTATACCCTTAAATCTATTTCTCACTTCCGCTGTGTATCATAAGGGATTTGATTTAGGTCATACCTGAATGGTCTCATGGTTTTCCGTACTTTCTTCAATTTAACTCTTAGGACAACACTATCAGTTAAGCATCATTATCAAAATATCACCCACGGTGGGGAAAAAATTATGAATGCCTGAAATGGCACCCTGGGAATAAGCTAACGTTGGTCTAATTCTGCAATGAATTTTTATTCTGCCACCAAATTATTCTGCTGTAATATTGGGTTAGCCAAAAGGTTGTTTGGGGTTTTCCATAAGATCCTGCAGAAAAACCTGAGCAACATTTTGGCCAACCCAACACAGACATTTCTTCATTTCTATGACCACTCATCATTTTCCTGTACAACATTGTTTCTGCTCTCCCAACCTCTATATGTACACCCTCCCAACTTGCCCTATACTTCTCAGAGAAAGGGCAGTCCCAGTTTGCCCATGTGTCTTTGGCCACCTGATGCAAAGAGCTGACTCATTTGAAAAGACCCTGATGATGGGGAAGATTGAGGGCAGAAGGAGAAGGAGACGACAGAGGATGAGATGGTTGGATGGCATCACCGACTCAATGGACATGGGTTTGGGTGAACTCCAGGAGTTGGTGATGGACAGGGAGGCCTGGTGTGCTGTGGTTCATGGGGTTGCAAAGAGTTGGACACGACTGAGCAACTGAACTGAACTGAACTTTGCTCATTGAAGCCCTCCAATGCCCATTAAAACAAGCTTGGAAAAACTGGGCCCTTTAATAAACTCAATATAAAGCACTGCTTAGTGACAATATTCAATTCTTATGTGGGAAATAATACCTAAGTGAAGCAGTTGCTTAGAATATAATTTAAAGCTGTTCTTGATAAGTATTTTACAGTTCTTTCAGATACAGCATGTTACATGAGTTTGCAAATTTTAAAGCTGATCTAAGACAGTGCGTCACTGATTCGTACTTTTTAGAAGAGAACTATACAACGATTAATGAGAGGAATGATTGCTTTAGAGTCAATGTGGTCCGGCAAAGAAAACTGTAAAAGGAGCATAGCAAACAGCAAAGTCATAAGAGCACTAATCTCAGCTTCAGTACAAGCTGTGGCAACTGAAATCTCAAAATTCAGCCTGTACAATAAGCGTTTGACAGACAGAGCATGCATGAGGAATCCCTGCTGCCACTCACCCTTCCTACACCTGTGATCACTATTGCTCACTGGTCAGGATATCCCTGCCTTCCTGTGTTGTAGCTTCAGAATCTTTCTGACTGAAGAGCTTCAGACAACCACCTCTAACTGAAGAGTGAGTAGACTTACTTGTCAGGTGGGAGCTAGGTGGTCTTGGCATTGTTTTTATTATAAAAGTCCACTGAGGACGACAGAGGAGGAGATGGTTGGATGGCATCACTGACTCAACGGACATGAGTTTGAGCAAGCTCCGGGAGTTGCTGATGGATAGGGAAGCCTGGCATGCTGCAGTCCATGGAGTCACAAAGAGCTGGACATGACTGAGCGACTGAACAAGGACAACAAATTCTTCCTTGATGTCTTCCGTACGTGACTAATCTCACACATGTTACTCAGAAGTTATCACTTTATTCCTCAAGCATTATAAGAGTTTCCTTAATGGTTTCCCTGCTTCTGGTCTTGCTGCCCCCACCACCCCATAATTAAAATGACAAATTCCCAAAACATTATCAACTTGTGTGATTTTAGATAACGTTGCTATGAACCGATTCTCAGACAGTAAAGATTCTGCCTGCAATGCAGGAACACTCAGGTTTGATCCCTGGGTTGGGACGACGCCCTGGAGAAGGGAACGGTAACCCACTCCAGTATTCTTGCCTGGAGAATCCCATGAACAGAGGAGCCTGGTGGGCTATAGTCCATGGGGTTGCAAAGAGTCAGACACTTTAAGGAGTTAGATTGTTGACCTATTTTATTAACTGCATATCTAACCCCTGCCTACCCACCATTCTCATGTCACTTAATACTCTCCTTCTGCTAATTACACACATCTTTCAGATTCTCAGTGATGAGCTGTATACCTCTTGGCCTCAAGCCCTTCAGATACCTTGTTCCCTCTGCTTACAACTTCTCCTTGGCTCCGATTTTGCCTGGATTATTCTTAGGCATATTTCAGATGTCAGACTCACATTCTTAAAGGAGTTTTCTTTGACTTTTCAGCCTGAGATAGACATCCCTGCTTCATGGCTTTTTGCTTTCCTAGTGTAGATTTATCACCACAAAAAAAAAAAAAATCATTGAATTTTAGATTTTAATATCTCTCACAATAAAATTAAAGTCCCATGGGGGCAATTGCTATATCTCTCTTATTCACTGTTGTGTCTTCACATATCAGCCCATAGAAAGCTCTCAAGAAATATTTGTGAAATAAATAGATGAATGAATAAATAATGAAACTACAATCCAAAGTAATTAAATGGCTTGTCCCAATTAAATGGCCTCACTAAAGGCAGAGATTGGACATTAATCTTTTTTGTTGTTCTAATTCTCTATGTCTAGTGTATATCTTTGAGGAGACATATTTACTCAAAATATAGTGCTGCCTCTCTGAATTTGTTTTTTAAAAGAATGAAAGAAAGAAAGGGAGGGAGGGAAGGAAAGAAAAAGAGTGAAAAAAGAAAAAGGAAGGGGTTAGGAAGAAAATGGAAGAGGAGAGGAAGATAAAGAAAGAAAAAGTAGGCTATCAATTGTTGTTCTTGTTGTTTGGTCACTAAATTGTGTCCGAATCTTTTGTGGCTCTTGGACTGTAGCCCATCGGGCTCCTCTGTCCATGGGATTTCCCAGGCAAGAATACTGGACTAGTTGCCATTTCCTTCTACATGATGCTCAGTTAGTCAGAGACAACTAGAGAGCTAAGGCATCTCTTTTGTAGCTGCTTGATCAAGATCAAGAAAAACTCTACTTCCTAAGAATAGACTTGGAATCAGCTGGAACAAGGTGTGTTCACAATCACCAAGAATTTGAAAGAATTCTTAAAGGGAGGATATGTTGGTTTCTGAGCTGGTTATTCTTCCTGAACATTTCAATCATCATAATACTAATAAAGAAAAAAGCAGCATTTATTCAGCTGTTCTTTATATGTTAGGTACTATTCTAAGTATTTGACACTTTTATTCTCACACAGCTTAAAAATTAAATGCTTTTACTATCTCAATTTTATAGGTGGGAGAAATTAAGGTACAGATGAGTTACAATAAGTGGTGAAATATTCCTTCACAGCTCTCATGTGCAAAAATTGATACTATCCATTTTTAGTGAGAATATAGAGAAGGACACTCTCTTAAATTGGTGCCAGAGTATAGTTTTATACAACCCTTTTATAGGGCAATTTGGCAGTAGCTATAAAAAAATTTAAATATAGTATTTATCCTTAGCACAACAAATATATTTCTGCAATCAGTCACAGAAATATCCACAACACTGTACAGAACAACACACAAAACAATAATGATACTCTAAATGTATCAGTCTTAGAATGGCTAAAAATACTGCCATTGTGTTAGTTTCATACGGCAGTGTTAACAATTTACCAGAAACTGACTGGCTTAAAACAACAGAAATGTATTGCCTTACAGTTCATGCAGCTCCAAGTCCAAAGTCGCGGTTTTGGCAAGTGGCCACGCTCACTCTGAAGGCGCTAGGGGAGAGTCCTTGCCTCTTCCAGCTTTAGGCGGTTCCTGGCGATGGTTGGCTTGCAGATGTGTTCCTCCAGTCTCTGCCTTTCACAGCACACTGTGTTCCCCCTGTGAGCTTCTCCTTGCTGTGGGTCTCTGTCCAAATCCCTCTCTTCTTATAAGGACACCCTTCATTGGATTAGAGCCCACTCTAATCAAGCATGACCTTATTTTAACTAATTACATCTATGGCATTAACTTAATTTCTGAATAAGGTCACATTCTGGGGTTTTGGGTGAACATCAATTTGGAGGGAATGCTATTTAACCTATATATCCATGCTCCAGATTATTTCCTTGTATAAATAATAGTAGTAATTATTTCAGATCATGTCAAGTATTTTTCACTACAACTTTATTAGAAAAGAATATTTTTTATTGCTTTAACTGTGAAGGAAACTGAAGCTCACAGAATAAATCAATTGTGCAAGATGACATAGGTGTATGGAATCAAGCCTGTATCTGCCTTAAGGCAGAACCCATATTCTCAATCATGACATCATTTAACCCTGACAAAAACTCAAGAAATTGCTTTTAGATTAAGGAAACAAGGTCTGTATAGTACAATACATAGAATACTATGCCATGTCTGCTTAAAAATGATATCAATGACCATAGATATATGATATAAATATAATATAAATTATAAAAATAATAATTGATACATAGGAAAATGGGTTTTTGTCAGATGACAGTAATGGATATGAGAACAGGATGGGGTGAGATGTGAGAATCACATAAAAATTTTACATGTTGCTGATTGTTTTATTTTTTTTTCTGCAAACAACGTATATTACTTTTTCAATTTTTAAGAACATAATATTAGTGAATAATTCAGTTTTCACCAGTTTTAGCCATGTTTTCTTATATTGATAATAAAAATCTTCGAGAATGAGGGGGAATTGGAGGAAAGTAGCCAATTGTGATCACACAGAGAATTTGTGTCTACAATTTAGTAGAAAACATTAAGTCCTCTCACTGGATTCTTTAAATAACAGGCACCCACTTCCTTCCTTCACTCAGTTGCTTAGTAATTGAAGAAAAATATTTGAGTAACTACTCTGTTCATTATCATGTCTTTTCTATATTAAATATTCTATGATTGTATTTCTACATATGTTAAAAAGAAGTGAGTAGATTATTACTATATTTAGATAGAAGGAAGATAGGGGATTGGGAAAATTTTATGGCATTCATAAGAGAATAGAATGTACTTAATTTAATATTTATGGAAATATAGAGTTGTAAACTATATGAGAGATGGAAAAACTAATGCTTTTCTTTTTTTAAATTAAATTTATTTATTTTAATTGGAGGTTAATTACTTTACAATATTGTATTGGTTTTACCATACAGCAACATGAATCTGCCACAGGTGTACACTTGTTCCCCATCCTGAACCTCCCTCCCTCCTCCCTCCCTGTACCATCCCTCTGGGTCATCCCAGTGCACCAGCCCCAAGCATCCTGTATCCTGCATCGAACCTGGAATGGCGATTCATTTCATATATGATATTATACATGTTTCCATGCCAGTCTCCCAAATCATCCCCCCCCAACCCCCGTCTCCCACAGAGTCCAAAAGACTGTTCTCTACATCTGTGTCTCTTTTGCTGTCTCGCATACAGGGTTATCGTTACCATCTTTCTAAATTCCATATATATGTGTTAGTATACTGTATTGGTGTTTTTCTTTCTGGCTTACTTCACTCTGTGTAATCTGCTCCAGTTTCATCCACCTCATTAGAACTCATTCAAGTGTATTATTTTTAATGGCTGAGTAATACTCCATTGTGTGTATGTACCACAGCTTTCTTATCCATTCATCTGCTGATGGACATCTAGGTTGCTTCCATGTCCTGGCTATTATAAACAGTGCTGCAATGAACATTGGGGTACATGTGTCTCTTTCAATTCTGGTTTCCTCAGTGTGTATGCCCAGCAGTGGGATTGCTGGGTCATAAGGCAGTTCTATTTCCAGTTTTTTAATGAATCTCCACAATGTTCTCCATAGTGGCTGTATTAGTTTGCATTCCCACCAACAGTGTAAGCGGGTTCCCTTTTCTCCACACCCTCTCCAGCATTTATTGCTTGTAGACTTTTGGATTGCAGCCATTCTGACTGGTGTGAAATGGTACCTCATTGTGGTTTTGATTTGCATTTCTCTGATAATGAGTGATGTTGAGCATCTTTTCATGTGTTTGTTAGCCATCTGTACATCTTCTTTGCAGAAATGTCTATTTAGTTCTTTGGCCCATCTTTTGATTGGGTCGTTTATTTTTCTGGAATTGAGCTGTTCAAGTTGCTTGTATATTTTTGAGATTAGTTGTTTGTCAGTTGCTTCATTTGCTATTATTTTCTCCCATTCTGAAGGCTGCCTTTTTACCTTGCTTATAGTTTCCTTTGTTGTGCAGAAGCTTTTAAGTTTAATAAGTCCCATTTGTTTATTTTTGCTTTTATTTCCAGTATTCTGGGAGGTGGGTCATAGAGGATCCTCCTGTGATTTATGTCTGAGAGTGTTTTGCCTATGTTCTCCTCTAGGAGCTTTATAGTTTCTGGTCTTACGTTTAGATCTTTAATCCATTTTGAGTTTATTTTTGTGTATGGTGTTAGAAAGTGTTCTAGTTTCATTCTTTTATAAGTGGTTGACCAGTTTTCCCAGCACCACTTGTTAAAGCTGCTGCTAAGTCACTTCAGTCGTGTCCAACTCTGTGCGACCCCATAGACGGCATCCCACCAGGCTCCCTCGTCCCTGGGATTCTCTAGGCAAGAACATTGGAGTGAGTTGCCATTTCCTTCTCCAATGCATGAAAGTGAAAAGTGAAAGTGAAGTCACTCAGTCGTGTCCGACTCTCAGCGACCCTATGGACTGCAGCCTTCCAGGCTCCTCTGTCCATGGGATTTTCCAGGCAAGAGTATTTCTCTGACTTGTTAAAGAGATTGTTTTTAATCCATTGTATATTCTTGCTTCCTTTGTCGAAGATAAGGTGTCCATAGGTGATTTGATTTTTCTCTAGGCTTTCTATTTTGTTCCACTGATCTATATTTCTGTCTTTGTGCCAGTACCATACTGTCTTGATGACTGTGGCTTTGTAGTAGAGCCTGAAGTCAGGCAGGTTGATTCCTCCCGTTCCATTCTTCTTTCTCAAGATTGCCTTGGCTATTCGAGGTTTTTTGTATTTCCATACAGATTGTGAAATTATTTGTTCTAGCTAATGCTTTTCTTTATGTAGTTACGTTTTTTTAAAATAATTTCAAAGTTTACATCTCAAATATAGTTTTCTTATAGGCTTATTTTCTTTTGTAATCCTAGAACCCAATATATTTCTTGATATGTAGTAAATAATCTGTGTAAACTAGCTAATTAATTTCCTTAGCATCAGAACAACAGCATTGCAAAGAAATCATTCACAAATAATTATATCACAATAGATATGCAGTGTGTTTTTTGGAATGTGATTATGGATAATGGGTATTTTGGGGGGGATGAAGTTCTGATAAGCTTATTTTCTTTGCTGAGTATTTTCTATTTTGTTTTTGTTCTTTGTTTTTAATCAATAAACTTTTATTAAGTCCCTTCTACATTCCAGGCACTGTGCTGTTTGACTGATACACAGAGGTAATATGGCTCAGTCTCATAACTTAGTAATAACAATCTTGAATGCTTATACGAGTAGCATTTATAGCTTATGAAATGATTTTAAAAACAATGAATATGACCATTTATTGCTTTCATAATAAAAAATATATATACTTTTCAAAAGATATAAATTTAGTATCTGGCAAAGCACTAGACTTCTCAATATATATTTGTTGTTATGATTTTCCTGACTAACTAGGAAAGGAGAGGTAATCTGCTATCCTATCAGTACACAGAAGTAGTAATGTTGACATAGCTCATGGAGTTTGAGAGTGTGTGAGCAAACCTGTATTATCCCTATTAAATTGAAATAAATAGGTACAACTCTAGTAGTAGGGAAAAAATAACTACCTGAGTAAGAGTAAATAAAATAAATATGAAACATTTTCTAAAGCATGACATGCTACACAGGAATCTACATTCTATGGTGGAAAGAGTCTTGGACTTGGGGTTAGCCTGCCTGGGTTCCAAACCTTCTTTTGTCTTGCATTGATAATCTACTTTCTAGGAAGTTACTTAGCTTTTCTTGCTGTCTCCATCACTAATTAGCTGCTCTTAATATTTTGCCTAAATACTTCATGTACTTACTTTCTAAATTAAGTGATATACTAGACATTGTGGGCTTTAGGTCTTTAGGTTTTCTGTAAATATTAGCAATTATCCATGTGACAAATACAAATAAATTCTCTCATCCATCACTCCCTCAGTTATTTTCCAATATCTTTTTCCTATTTCCCTGACATTTTGCTATAGCACAAAATGTTAGTATTTGCTTACTGTTTATTCATAAGAGTCATATCTTGTTGGCCCAAGATATTGTGCTCTTGGAAAGAGTCTAATTTATACATTATTTAACCCAGAGGACATAGAATATTGCCAGGTGCATGGTTAAAAATGTGGCTAATATTTCTTAATGGATAGGCAGTAAATTTTATTTGATTTATAATAATCACAAATTATTCAGTGACATATGTAGGTATATGGTAAAAGAAAAGTTTATTTTAATATTTAATGCAAACTAACCAAATTTTCTTTGACTTGCAATAGTGATTTGAGTAACCAAAGTGATATACGCTTATTATTATCATTATCACCATCACAAAAATTGAAAAATCCTATCAGTAAAGGAGAGAGAAAACAGAGAAAACAAACACCCACAATGCCATGTTTTCAGAGACAGTGGGTCTTAACATCTTAGGGTGTGAGTTTCATGGTCCTCTGTGACTATCTGGGGCCAGGACAGCACAGTGGGGGCAGTGTGGGCTCTCACCTATGATGTGATTAAAACATTGGGCTGCTTATGCAACAGTTGTTAACTTGGTTTTCTCATCTTCAAAATGGGAATAATAATACCTACTCATGAAGTTATTGAGAATTGAGGAGACAGTGGACGTGAATTCCTCATTGGACTACTGATTTTTTTCCCATGGAGATCTAAGCATCTCCATATGTCAATGAACAAACTTCACCACACTGGATTAAATGACAACAGAATATTCCAATGGTGTTTAGGTAAACGGATGTGAAGTATGTGTGAGATCCCTCCTAAATGTACCACTTGCAGATTGTGCTCCATACTTTCTCTCCACTGGGTGATTTCTCAGCTGGAGTCTTTAGAGATACACTTCCACAGCTGCTTCTTTGTTACGACTCCTGTCCCGTGAAGATGCTGTCTCTCAGTGCCTCCTTACAACATACCTATAAAGATAAACTCTGGGCCAAGAATGTAATATTCACCCAGGAAAATCTGTCTACTGGCATGTTTCCTGGGCTGCCATCAACTCTGCTCTGTTGAGCTGATAAGATAGACAGGAAAGGGCCTTTTTTTTTTTTTTTTTTGGCTCTAGTCTTTTCAAATTAACCACTGTTCCAGTTGGGAGGGGATATTATGAGGTAGGAAATTCAACATGCTGGTGGCAATTCTCAACCTTTAAGTAGTCCAGAAAGATGTGTTTCTGATAAGTAGGGGCATAGTTCCTTGTTGTATGGATTGCAAGGAGACAGTTTTTCCTATATTCACAAGTACTGGGTTGAGTCAAAAGGAGCTGTTATTTAAGACAGTGATTGCCACTTAAGAGGATGACTTGTTTCAGTTCTAAAATTAGCACACAGAATGTGGGGTTGGTATATATGTGTCTGATTCCTGACTTTGCAACTTATTAGCTGTGTGATCCTGTAAAAATGCATTAACTTCTCTAAGCCATAGTTTCTTCAGATACAAGATGGTTCTAATAATACCTACCCAACTTACTCCTGGGGATGTTGCAAAGAATACAATTATACATTATTAAATGCTTAAAAAATGCCAGGTTCCTTAATCTTCTAGTAAAAACATGTTGATTTTTTAAAGAACAATCTACTCTCTACAATGAGAGTAGGTTCAACAACCCACTTCTCTAAGGGCTGAAGTCAAGTACAATCAGTGTATTCTGTCCTTATGCTACTGGACTGATTTTAATAAACTATCTTGGGATAAAGCTTTTACTTAAGGACACATTTTTTGGTCACCGGATTTGCTGTGGCCAGTAAGGTCTAAGGCTGTAGTTGCCGCAGACACCACAGTCCCTACAGGGACTCTACCAGCATTGTGGCGGTGGTGGTTTAGTCACTAAGTCACATCCGACTCCTGCGACCCCATGGACTGTAGCCGATCAGGCTCCTCTGTCCATGGGATTTTCCAGGGACGAATACTGGAGTGGGTTGCCATTTCCTTCTCCAGGGGATCTTCCCAACCCAGGAATCGAACCTGGGTCTCTTGCATTGCAGGCAGATTCTTTACCGACTGAGCTATGAAGGAAGCCCATGACCAACCCAAAGATAAACAGTGTTGAGAAATGACATTGTCTGGGTCTCTAGTCCCCCCAAAATTACGTCAATCAGTATTTTTTCTTTTGTCCCTTAACCAGTATGTGTTGTATTGTCTATCACTCGTAGCTAAATGAATCCAGACTAATAGAAATATTATCATGGTTTTCTTTTTCAGAAAAACAGAATGAATCTAAAAGAAATTGGATTAGTTGACCAGTGCTTATAGCTGGGAAGTGGGCCATTGAGGCAGTTTGGCAGAGTGATTTCTAAAGCCTAAAATACAGGGTTCAGGGTTAGTTTCACCACCCATTAACTGTAGGATATTAGATAGGGTGTTTACATTTTCTGAGTTCCAGTTTCTTTCTTTTTAGAGTGAGAGTCGTGCTCCCTACCTCACAGACTTATGGTCTGAAATTATATATATATATATATATATATATATATATATATATATATATATGTGAGTGAGTGAAGTCACTCAATCATGTCCGACTGTTTGCGACCCCCTAGACTGTAGCCCACCAGGCTCCTCTGTCCATGGGATTTTCCAGGCAAGGGTAGTGGAGTGGGTGGCCATTTCTTTCTCCAGGGGACCTTTCCAACCCAGAGATGGAACCCGGGTCTCCCACACTGCAGGCAGATGCTTTACATCTGAGCCACCAGGGAGCCATATCTCTATACAATTTTATATTTTACATTAAACAATTATTCACTGTGATAATAATACTAATAGCTTGCTAAAAGCTATTTAATAACATTGGCAATTATGCAGTGATAATTATTGTTATTTGGGATTCAAATCCATGACTCTGATACTGTATCTTATCCACTACGACTCTTTTTAGGATGGGCAATACAAAGAGGGCAAAGGGAGGGATATGAAGCCTTAGATGGAAATAAGAAAGAAGAGATGGCTCTCATATCTGTAACCCAGACCCGAGGCTCTAAGAATCACTGCTCGAATCTCGTAACTAGATGGTAGCAGTATAAATGGAGTGAAGCAAGGGAAGAGACCTTTCAGGTTTTTGAAGCTTAACTGGTTTGTTGGCATCCATTTGGAAACACCTCCATAAATTTCCCTCTGCTTCAGTATGGCTAAGATGACCACCTCCCTGGAGAGCTAATCCAGTCCCCACTTATGTGAATTCCTCTGAGGGCAGAGTAGCAGCATGGAATGGTACAGACACCACCTTAAATCACCAGCTTCCTGCTCGAGTCCAGCTGCTCGCCTGTTTCAGAGGCAGCCTGGGACACTGCATCACTGTCCCTGAGCAGCTTGGGGGACAATGGATGACATGGTCACAATCAGACAGCTGCTAAGACCTCTGTTTGTTTCTTTGTGGGAGCCGAGTTCTCCTGCTAATACCTCACTTCTTAAGAAAAGAATGGCCATTCTAACAGCAATTTCACATAAAGAGATGGAAGATTTGAATGATGAATTCCAAAGTGATCACCACCCCCAGCTCCTACTTCCCAGTCCGAAGCTATAACCCAAGAGTGATTATAATGAGTACAATTAATGGTTGAGAGCGTAGAGCTTGTGGTCAGACTGCAGTAAAAACTAAACCATCTCTGTTATGCTGATTAACTCTGATGATCAAGGATGACTTTCTTAACCATCTTCACTTCTGTCCTCTGCTACTTAACTCTCAAGGCTTGTAGCACTTAACCGTTGCCACAATAATATTGCACAGGTGGAGTTTGCAGTGGTTTAAAACAAAATCATTTATTCTCAAAAATCACAGGGTTTTGGCTGAAGCAGGCTGGACTAAGCCAGGAGCTCTTCTTCAGGCTATAACACTGGAGGCAGCTCTGCTTCATTCTGTTGGTTGCTGGTCTGGCTGGTTCTGCTCCGCTGGTCTCCTTTCCCCTGGGTCAACAGGTTGACTAGTCCTCATTCTTCCCCTGAAACGGCAGATGCAAAAGGGATCATGGAAAACATATGATGCCTTTTCAAGCCAAGGTTTAGACTGGCACATTGCTATTTAGATGTTATGAAAACACCCAGATGAGCTTTTTGGCTAACTCAGTACAGTCACTGACACTTCTCACATAGCCTCTCTTCCATATGAAGAGGAACAACCACACACTGGGTCCTTCTCATGCTTCAGGTCTCTCTGACTCCTCTTCTGTACCAACTAGGAAAAAAGCTCTCTGCTTTTAGGGACTCACATTACGGTGACTGGTTTGCCATGATAATACAAGATAAGGTAATCCTATCCATATATTAAAGTCAACTGTGTCATATAACATAACAAAATATAATTATATCATGGTAATTATATATCACCATGATCACAGATCCTGGAGATTACTGTAGGGCGGCGCATCTTTAGGTGGCCATTATAGAAATGCAGCCTACCCCAATGTCCAATACTAAACAGGACTAAATTTTCCTAACCCACCATAGATTTGCAGAGTATACAGTTTTGTACTTGATATATGTTAGGTTCTAAGTAAATATTATGAATTATTAAACAGATGGCTATTCTAAAGCATTGTATAAGGTTTCCCAAGACTTATAAACTTCAGCACATATAATGAACAAAGCTATGAGCAAAGCAATGTCCACTATGAACAAAGCTAGTGGAGGTGATGGAATTCCAGTTGAGTTATTTCAAATCCTAAAAGATGATGTTATGAAAGTGCTGCCCTCAATACGACAGGAAATTTGGAGTGATCAGTAGCAGTCATAGGACTGGAAAAGCTCAGTTTTCATTCCAGTCCCAAAGAAAGGCAATACCAAAGAATGTTCAGACTACCGCACAATTGCAATCATCTCAGTTCAGTTCAGTCGCTCAGTTGTGTCTGACTCTTTGTGACCCCATGAATTGCAGCACGCCAGGCCTCCCTGTCCATCACCAACTCCCGGAGTTCACTCAGACTCACGTCCATCGAGTCCGTGATGCCATCCAGCCATCTCATCCTCTGTCATCCCCATCTTCCCTGCCCCCAGTCTCTCGCAGCATCGGAGTCTTTTCCAATGAGTCAACTTTTCGCATGAGGTGGCCAAAATACTGAAGTTTCAGCTTAAGCATCATTCCTTCCAAAGAAATCCCAGGGTTGATCTCCTTCAGAATGGACTGGTTGGATCTCCTTGCAGTCCAAGGGACTCTCAAGAGTCTTCTCCAACACCACAGTTCAAAACCATCAATTCTTCGGCGCTCAGACTTCTTCACAGTCCAACTCTCACATCCATACATGACCACAGGAAAAACCATAGCCTTGACTAGACAGACCTTAGTTGGCAGAGTAATTTTTCTGCTTTTGAATATGCTATCTAGGTTGGTCATAACTTTCCTTCCAAGGAGTAAGCGTCTTTTAATTTCACGGCTGTAATCACCATCTGCAGTGATTTTGGAGCCCCCCCAAATAAAGTCTGACACTGTTTCCACTGTTTCCCCATCTATTTCCCATGAAGTGATGGGACCGGATGCCATGATCTTCGTTTTCTGAATGTTGAGCTTTAAGCCAACTTTTTCACTCTCCTCTTTCACTTTCATCAAGAGGCTCTTTAGTGCCTCTTCACATTCTGCCATAAGGGTGGTGTCATCTGCATATCTGAGGCTATTTATATTTCTCCCAGCAATCTTGATTCCAGCTTGTGTTTCCTCCAGTCCAGCGTTTCTCATGATGTACTCTGCATAGAAGTTAAATAAGCAGGGTGACAATATACAGCCCTGACATACTCCTTTTCCTATTTGGAACCAGTCTGTTGTTCCATGTCCAGTTCTAACTGTAGCTTCCTGATCTGCATATAGGTTTCTCAAGAGGTAGGTCAGGTAGTCTGATATTGCCATCTCTTTCAGAATTTTCCACAGTTTCTCATGATCCACAGAGTCAAAGGCTTTGGCATAGTCAATAAAGCAGAAATAGATGTTTTTCTGGAACTCTCTTGCTATTTTGATGATCCAGTGGATGTTGGCAACTTGATCTCTGGTTCCTCTGCCTTTTCTAAAACCAGCTTGAACATCAGGGAGTTCACGGTTCACGTACTGCTGAAGCCTGGCTTGGAGAATTTTGAGCATTACTTTACTAGCATGTGAGATGAGTGCAATTGTGCAGTAGTTTGGGCATTCTTTGGCATTACCTTTTTTTGGAATTGGAATGAAAACTGACCTTTTCCAGTCCTGTGGCCACTGCTGAGTTTTCCAAATTAGCTGGCATATTGAGTGCAGCACTTTTACAGAATCATCTTTCAGGATTTGAAACAGCTTACCTGGAATTCCATCACTGCCACTAGCTTTGTAGTGATGCTTTCCAAGGCCCACTTGACTTCACATTCCAGGATATCTGCGTCTAGGTGAGTGATCATACCATCGTGATTATCTGGGTCGTGAGGATCTCTTTCGTACAGTTCTTCTGTGTATTCTTGCCACCTCTTCTTAATATCTTCTGCTTCTGTTAGCTCCAGACCATTTCTGTCCTTTATTGAGCCCACCTTTGAATGAAATGTTCCCTTGGTATTTCTAATTTTCTTGAAGAGATCTCTAATCTTTCCCATTCTGTTGTTTTCCTCTGTTTCTTTGCAGTGATAGCTGAAGAAGGCTTTCTTATCTCTTCTTGCTCTTCTTTGGAACTCTGCATTCAGATGCTTATATCTTTCCTTTTCTCCTTTGCTTTTCGCCTCTCTTCTTTTCACAGCTATTTATTAGGCTTCCCTAGACAGCCATTTTGCTTTTTTGCATTTCTTTTCCATGGGGATGGTCTTGATCCCTGTCTCCTGTACAATGTCACGAACCTCAGTCCATAGTTCATCAGGCACTCTATTTATCAGATCTAGTCCCTTAAATCTATTTCTCACTTCCACTGTATAATTATAAGGGATTTGATTTAGGTCATACCTGAATGGTCTAGTGGTTTTCCCTACTTTCTTCAATTTAAGTCTGGGCAATAAGGAGTTCATGATCTGAGCCACAGTCATTTCCTGGTCTTGTTTTTGTTGACCATATTGAGCTTCTCCATCTTTGGCTGCAAAGAATATAAACAATCTGATTTCAGTGTTGACCATCTGGTGATGTCCATTTATAGAATCTTCTCTTGTGTTGTTGAAAGAGGGTGTTCACTATGACCAGTGCATTTTCTTGGCAAAACTCTATTAGTCTTTGTCCTGCTTCATTCTGTATTCCAAGGCCAAATTTGCCTGTTACTCGAGGTGTTTCTCGATTTCCTACTTTTGCATTGCAATACCCTACAATGAATAGGACATCGTTTTTGGGTGTTAGTTCTAAAAAGTCTTGTAGGTCTTCACAGAACCGTTCAACTTCAGCTTCTTCAGCATTACTGGTTGGGTCATAGACTTGGATTACTGTAATATTGAATGGTTTGCCTTGGAAACGAACAGAGATCATTCTGTCATTTTTGAGATTGCATCCAAGTACTCATTTCGGACTCTTTTGTTGACCATGATGGCTACTCCATTTCTTCTGAGGGATTCCTGCCTGCAGTAGTAGATATAATGGTCATCTGAGTTAAATGCACCCATTCCAGTCCATTTTAGTTCACTGTTTCCTAGAATGTTGACGTTCACTCTTGCCATCTCCTATTTGACCACTTCCAATTTGCCTTGATTCATGGACCTGATATTCCAGGTTCCTATGCAATATTGTTCTTTACAGCATCAGACCTTGCTTCTATCACCAGTCACATCCACTACTGGGTATTGTTTTTGCTTGGGTTCCATCCCTTCATTCTTTCTGGAGTTATTTCTCCACTGATCTCCAGTAGCATATTGGGTACCTATTGACCTGGAGAGTTCCTCTTTCCGTATTCTATCATTTTGCCTTTTCATACTGTTCATGGGGTTCTCAAGGCAAGAATACTGAAGTGGTTTGCCATCCCCTTCTCCAGTGGACCACATTCTGTCAGACCTCTCCACCATGACCCGCCCATCTTTGGGTGGACCCATGGGTGTGTCTTAGTTTCATTGAGTTAGACAAGGCTGTGGTCCTAGTGTGATTAGATTGATTAGTTTTCTGTGAGTATGGTTTCAGTGTGTCTGCCCTCTGATGCCCTCTTGCAACACCTACTGTCTTACTTGGGTTTCTCTTACCTTAGATGTGGGTTATCTCTTCACGGCTGCTCCAGCAAAGCGCAGACGCTGCTTCTTATCTTGGACGAGGGGTATTTCCTCACCTCCACCCATCCTGACCTTCAACATGGAATAGCTCCTCTAGGCCTTCCTGCACCCGTGTAGCCACCACTCCTTGGACGTGGGGTTGCATTCATCTCACACCCTCGCAAAGTAATGCTCAAAATTCTCCAAGCCAGGCTTCAACAGTATGGAAACTGTGACCTTCCAGATGTTCAAGGTGGTTTTAGAGAAGGCAGAGGAACCAGAAATCAAGTGTCCAACATCCACTGGATCACAAAAAAAGCAAGAGAGTTCCAGAAAAACATCTCTTTCTGCTTTATTGACTAGACCAAAGCCTTTGACTCTGTGGATCACAACAAACTGAAAAATTCTGAAAGAGATGGGAATATCAGACCACCTGATCTGCCTCTTGAGAAACATGTATGCAATTCAAGAAGCAACAGTTAGAACTGAACATGGAACAACAGACTGGTTCCAAATTGGGAAAGGAGTACATCAAGGCTGCATATAGTCACCCTGCTTATTTAACTTATATGCAGAGTACATCATGTGAAATGCCTGGATGAAGCACAAGCTAGAATCAAGATTTCTGGGAGAAATATCAATAACTTCAGATATGCAGATGATACCACCCTTATGACAGAAATTAAAGAACTAAAGAGCCTCTTGATGAAAGTGAAAGAGGAGAGTGAAAATGTTGACTTAAAGCTCAACATTCAGAAAACAAAGATCATGGCATCCAGTCCCATCACTTCATGGCAAATAGATTGGGAAACAATGGAAAGGGTGAGAGATTTTATTTTCTTGGGCTCCAAAATCACTGAAGATGGTGACCGAAGCCATGAAATTAAAAGATGCTTGCTCCTTGAAAGAAAAGCTATGACCAACCTAGACAGCATATTAACAGGCAGAGACATTACTTTGCCAACAAAGGTCCATGTAATCAAAGCTATGGTTTTTCCAGTAGTCATGTATGGATGAAAGAGTTGGAATATAAAGAAAGCTGAGCACCGAAGAATTGATGCTTTTGAACTGTGGTGTTGGAGAAGACTCTTGAGAGTCCCTTGGACTGCAAGGAGATCCAACCAGTCCATCCTAAAGGGACTCAGTCCTGAATATTCATTGGAAGGACTGATTCTGAAGCTGAAACACCAATACTTTGGCCACCTGATGCAAAGAACTAACTCATTTGAAAAGACCCTGATGCTGGGGAAGATTGAAGGTGGGAGTAGAAGCGACAACAGAGGATGAGATGGTTGGATGGCATCATCACCTCGAAGGACGTGAGTTTGAGCAAGCTCTGTCCATTTAGCGATGGACAGGGAAGCCTGGCATGCTGCAGTCCATGGAGTTGCAAAGAGTAGGACACGACTGAGCAACTGAAGTGAGCTGATATGTATATATTCTTTATATATATATATTCTTTAATCTTTTCAGATGCCCTGAAAGATACAGCCTGGTAATAGTATTTGAAACTCACTTGAATCAGGCTAATAATTAAATTGTAGTATTAGATTGCAAAAGAGCTCAGTTGGCAGAAAAAAAAAAAAAGTGCTTTAAACAAATTTTAAAAGGATGAATGTAAAGTCCTGAATTTAGATTCTTAGAAACATCTTTACGCATAAGGAAATGAGACTTACCAATAGCCCATATGAAAAATTAGTTGTCAAGTTCAATGTGTATCAGAAGAATAAAAAAGCTTCTCCCAAAACTAAAACAACTTAAGGCTAAATTAAAGAAATATAATGTCAGCCTCCAGATAGGAGATAGCTCTGCTTTATGCTTCCTGTTCAAACCACGCCAGGTTTCAGAGAGCAAGATTTGAAAGGGATTTAGACAAATAGAAACAGATCAAGAGGAGAAAAATCATGATATGTACAGTCTTCTAATCATGCCAGAGGGGCACGTTTAGTCTGATATGATTAGGCTCAGGGAGCAAAACAAGAAATATAAACATTACCAGGAGATAAACTGATTTGGATGGATCAAGATAATGAAGAGCAATCTCAGAGGTGGTAGGAGGGGGGAAGGGGGGTGATTGTTTAACAGGTACAAGTTTCTTTTTGGGAAAAACTGTAGAAGTAAATAGTAGTGATGATTGGATAACATTATGAATATACTTGATGTTACTGAATTGCACATTTTAGCTTAGAAGTTTGCTATATGTTTTTCCACAATCAACAACATTTTACTTTTTACGTTTTAAAAAGATTTTAGTAATTAAAAAATATATGTATTTATTTGTGGTTGTGCTGGGTCTTTGTTGCTGTGCAAGGGCTTTCTCGAGTTGCGGTGAGCAGGGGTTCCTCCTCATCACGGTGCACAGACTTTTCACTGTGGTGGCTTCTCTTGTTTCAGAGCACAGGCATGTGAGCTTCAGTAGCTGCAAAGTGTGGGCTCCAGAGCGCCCAGTATTCCTGGTGCTCGCATTTATTGCTCCACAGCTTATGGAATCCTCCCAGACCAGGGGTCAAACCTGTGTCCCCTGCATTGGCAAGTGGATTCTTATCTACTATACCAACAGGGAAGTCCTAACACCATTTTAAAATAAAATAGGTAAATGGCAAATTAACGTCATATATATTTTGCCTAATAAGAATCAATGTAACAACCTCCTTGATGCTGGCTTGATCCTGATTGTGCATCAGAATCATCTGGAAGGACTTATAAAAATATATGCTCAACACATTACACAAAAAATTCCTATTCAGAAAAAGCCTACAGTGATGTTCAATAATTCATTTGTTTAACAGATACTTATTGAAGATGTAACTTGCCAGCAGAACTCTGCTATCACTGACCTGGAACATGGACTATCTTTTGGGAACCACTAACCTCGAAGCTTGAGTTTTCTATTAGTGCAAGCACTCAAGCAGTGACATTGGTCATGCAATTCCAGATTAAAAAATGAGTGAGCCTAGGGGATCTATTATTTCTTGTCCGATTCTCAAAATTATTTGAATTGATAACATTGTAAGAAATCAATCGCAGGTTTGTTGTATAACTTTGACTCCAATTAGAAAGTGAAAAATTATTCCATTTCTTCTCTGTGCAAATAATATGGTGCCCAAATTAATCTCAAACTTCAGGCAAAAGAGCCATGCTCATTTTCCAAAGTCTCCATTTGTGATGCTTCAGTGTCTGTTAAGGGGTGCTTGAGTCAGTGTTCATAGTGATTCAGAGCATGGGTTTGCTACCATATGGATTCAATAGTGAGTTAAGCTTTTACTTTTTTTATTTTAAAATCTACTTGTGCTAGATCAGGTTCCTTGAGAATACACCCAGACTCTGAATTAGTGTGTACGAGACTTGCTAATAGTACTCTTGAGAACAACATTCATGAGGGATGAGGGATGAGGGAAGCAGAATCAGCAAGAGGGAGAAGTTGAACCGCAATGAATTTGCAGCAAAGGTCTCAGGCCATCCTTTGAGGACTCTTGGGGCTGAAATGACACATGAGTATTGTCCTGTGTTGAGACTGGGGTGAGGACTTCATAGCCCATAGCGTCTGGTAGATTTTCAAAATGGTGAGCACTAGTTTCAATTTTCAGTTACTGGCTGTGAGTGAGTGAAAGTCACTCAATCGTGTTCAACTCTTTGCTACCCCATGAAACTATACAGTCCTTAAATTCTCCAGACCAGAACACTGGAGTGGATAGCCTATCGTTTCTTCAGGGGATCTTCCTGACCCAGGAATCAAACCTGGGTCTCCTGCACTGCAGGCAGGTTCTTTACCAGCTGAGCTCTCAGGGAAGCTAGGGAGTCAGCCTTTCTATTAAAGTTTTGAAGCCAGGCATTGACTTTTCCATTCTAGCTATAAAAGTCTTAGATGGCATCTTCTTCCCATAAAAGGCTGTTTCATTGACATTTAACATTGGTTGCAAAGTGAAGCCACTTGCAGAAATGATCTTAACTAGCTAAATCTTCTAGATAACTTGTTGCAACTTCTGAATTTGCACTTGCTGCTTCACCTGCGCTTTGACATTATGGAGAAGACATCTGTCTTTAAACTTCGTGAACCAAGCTATCAGCTTCTCTGATAGCTTCTAACATCTTCTGGAGCACCTTCATCTCTCTCAGACCTCGTAGAATTTAAGAGTTAGGGCCTCACTCTGGATTAGGCTTTGATTTAAGGGAATGTTGTGACTGGTTTGGTCTTCTATCCAGACAATGAAAACTCTCATATTAGCAATAAGGCTATTTTGCCTTTTTATTTTATTACTCATGTGTTCTCTGGAGGAGCCCTTTTTAATTTCCTTCAAGAATTTTTGTGTTTACTACTTGGCTAACTGTTTGGCAAAAAAGAGCCTTGCTTTTAGCCTGTCTTGGCTTTCAATATACCTTCTGCATGAAGCTTAATCATGGCTAGCTTTGGATATAAAGTGAGAGACATGCAACTCTTTCTTTCACCTGAATACTTGGAGGCCCCAGAAGAGTTATTGATTGGCCTAATATCAATATTGTTATGCTTCAGGAAATAGGGAAAGCCAAGGATTGGGAGAGATATATGAAAACAATTGGTCATTGGAGCAGTCAGAACACACACCATATGTATCAATTGAATATATGCCCTCTTATGTGGGCATGGTACCTCCAAACAGTGACAACCCTAACAAAGACCACTCATCACAGATCACCATAACAAATATAGAAACAATGAAAAAATGTGAAATGATGTGAGAATTCCCAGAGTGTTATACAGAGACACAAAATGAACAAATGCTGTTGGGAAAAAAAAAAAAAAAAAAAACGGTGCCAATGGTGTTAAAAATGGTGCCAAAAATGGTGCCAGGTCTTCTTAGAGGAGTAAATGGAAAACAGCTGGTTAGATGCAGAAAGCAGAAGGTCATACTGATGTGTTTTTACATTTTCCTAAAGGAAATGTTGATATTTTGAAGTGTTTAAAGCAATGGATGTGAGTTTGAACAAACTCTGGGAGACAGTGAAGGATGAGGAAGCCTGGTGTGCTGTTCATGGAGTCTCATAGCATCAGACACGAGTTAGTGACTGAACAGCGACAGTGAAGCAAAATAATTAAATGGCCCGATGTTTCTCTCCATTTATGACTTTGTTTATTTCATACTTTCCAACTGAATGCTTTATCGTCACTACTTCTACTTCATGTTTCACCTTCCTGTAGTATTTCATTTTCTGGTAGGTGTTCATGAATCTTATTTGAGCCTTTATTTTATTTTTTATAACAGTTACCTGGATGCATGTCTTATTTTTCCCAGGTAAGACTTGACAATGACCTCACTGAGATCAATTATCATGCCTAGAAGAAGTTTCTGCATGAAAAGTAACTTTCTAATCATAATTTTAAAACTCACAGGAGGCATGATTTTAACATCTATGTATTATGTGTTTGCTCTTTGTGCCAGGTACATGTATGATGCAAAGTAGGGGCTCACACCACAGTGGGTGCGACAGACAAAGCAAAGAACAGGGTTAGAGGCATGTGTGTTTTACAATGTAGGGTTTATTATTATTCAGGTGTTGTGAGACCAACAGATCATGAGATGACCACCACTGAAAACACAATATGCTACTCACAGCTCCCAAGAGGAGGGGACGTACCACTCAGTGCAGGGTCATATGCAGAAGGACAAGGGTGGATCAGGGGTGGAAGAGTGGGGAGAAACACGGGCAAAAACCTTTATTATGGTTTCCATGGGGGCGGGGGAACAGCTGAGGCAGGTAAGCCGGTTTAGGGTCGGCTAGTGTAAGTTTCAGCATGCTCTGGGGTTTGGTGATTAAAGCAGAGGACTATTGGGGTCTAAGAATCAGAAGAGATGTGTGTGTTTGAGGGGGTTGGGAATTGAGTTGGTTAGTTTGCATATGAAGGGTACAACACTTGACTTGCCTTGGGAGGGGCAGTTTCCCTACCATCAGTAAGACCCCAGATGTCAACATAAGAATTAAAAAAAAAAAAAAGACATGTTTAATACAATGGGTTGGAAACCACAGGAAAGCAGAAAGACAGCCTTTAATTCTGGATAAAATAAATTTATTGTGAGGTAAAGTGCAGGATTGGGACCTTATTTCAGCCTTTATTAAGCCACTGAAAAGCTCTGGGACCCTGCAGAAGTCACTTCATCTCTCTGAGATTCTGTTTCCCAGCATGGAAACAAGGGTGCTGGATCAGTGGTTTTCTAACTGCACTTCCTACAGTCCAACAAAGGCCATTAGGAGGACCTTGTAGGGCCAGCCAAGAAGACTAGACATTTAGGCTTTTATCCCAGCTTCAATCAGAACAGCAATACTTTTATCCATTTTACATGTTGGAACCAAACATTGCTAAGTGTGAGTGCATCATGAACCACCACCCCCAAGACTGAACTAAGTCTCAGAACAATTTGAGGAGATGGCTTTTCATTTTTCTCCTTTCTAGCTCTCCTCCAGCTATTGCTAGGGAAAACATCCTGAGAATGTGGATATTAGAGGAGAGGATATCCTGGGCTGAAGCAGATGGACAAAAATAAGTGAAATCCTCTCTGATGGCTGCAGTGAATGCTGAGTATCCTCGTGGGTAAACCAATCACACACTGCAATTTGCCACACTGCAGAAGACTCTCAATGCTCTTTTTCTACATCTGTCTCTCATTATAGCTCCTCAGCTCCACCTTTTTCCACCATTCATACATTTCAGCCAGCAGTAAACCTCAGATCATGGATTCATTCACTGTAAAGTGAAAAAAGTCTGGCTCACCATGGAGTTAACCACAGGATAAATTGCCATCAGTCCACCAGCAATGCTTTGTTTTGTTTTTCCTTCGAACTCTTAGAAATCTTCTGCCCTATTTCATAGCTCATTAGCTCTCATCAGGTCTATTTCAGTAGCCTCATACTGAGGGCTTGCTCACTGCCATTCTTTTTCCTCCAAATCAGCCCTTATGAATAACATTCGCCTTGTAATTCTCTTTCCTGGCTCCCCATTTACATCATGATAAATTCCATAGGATCAAGATCTTCCATGTATTGACCTTTATTTTTTCTTTCTTGTGGGTAAAACTTGTGTGATTTATTTCAGGTCGTTCTGAGTTAGTAGAGTACTTAAAACCTGTATTAGCAAATCAAATCATCCATTGATTATACTTATTGCTTATTTTCATCTTAAATATTTAATATTGTCTATTGTTGTTCAGTTGCTCGGTTGAGCCCAACCCTTTGTGACGCCATGGACTGCAGCACATCAGGCTTCCCTATCCTTTTCCATCTCTCAGAGTTTGCTCAGACTCATGTCCGTTGAGTCGGTGATGCCAACCAACCATCTCATCCTCTGTCATCCCCTTCAGATCAGTTCAGTTCAGTCTCACAGTCGTGTCCGACTCTTTGCGACCCCATGAATCGCAGCACGTCAGGCCTCCATGTCCATCACCAACTCCTGGAGTTCACTCAGGCTCATGTCCATCGAGTCAGTAATACCACCCAGCCATCTCATCCTGGGTCGTCCCCTTCTCCTCCTGCCCCCAATCCCTCCCAGCGTCAGAGTCTTTTCCAATGAGTCAACTCTTTGCATGAGGTGGCCAAAGTACTGAAGTTTCAGCTTTAGCATCAGTACTTCCAAAGAAATCCCAGGGCTGATCTCCTTCAGAATGGACTGGTTGGATCTCCTTGCAGTCCAAGAGACTCTCAAGAGTCTTCTCCAACACCACAGTTCAAAAGCATCAATTCTTTGGCGCTCAGCCTTCTTCACAGTCCAACTCTCACATCCATACATGACTACTGGAAAAACCATAGCCTGGACTAGATGGATCTTTGTTGGCAAAGTAATGTCTCTGCTTTTGAATATACTATCTAGGTTGGTCATAACTTTTCTTCCAAGGAGTAAGCGTCTTTTAATTTCATGGCTGCAATCACCATCTGCAGTGATTTTGGAGCCCAAAAAAATAAAGTCTGACACTGTCTCCACTGTTTCTCCATCTATTTCCCATGGAGTGATGGGATCAGATGCCATGATCTTTGTTTTTTGAATGTTGAGCTTTAGGCCAACTTTTTCACTCTCCTCTTTAACTTTCATCAAGAGGCTTTTTAGTTCCTCTTCACTTTCTGCTATAAGGGTGGTGTCATCTGCATATCTGAGGTGACTGATATTTCTCCTGGCAATCTTGATTCCAGCTTGTGTTTCCTCCAGTCCAGCATTTCTCATGATGTACTCTGCATATAAGTTAAATAAACAGGGTGACAATATACAGCCTTGACGTACTCCTTTTCCTATTTGGAACCAGTCTGTTGTTCCATGTCCAGTTCTAACTGTTGCTTCCTGGCCTGCATACAGATTTCTCAAGAGGCAGGTCAGGTGGTCTGGTATTCCCATCTCTTTCAGAATTTTCCACGTTTCTTGTGATCCACACAGTCAAAGGCTTTGGCATAGTTAGTAAAGCAGAAATAGATGTTTTTCTGGAACTCTCTTGCTTTTTCCATGATCCAGCAGATGTTGGCAATTTGATCTCTGGTTCCTCTGCCTTTTCTAAAACCAGCTTGAACATCAGGAAGTTCACGGTTCATGTATTGCTGAAGCCTGGTTTGGAGAATTTTGAGCATTACTTTACTAGCATGTGAGATGAGTGCAATTGTGCAGTAGTTTGAGCATTCTTTGGCATTGCTTTTCTTTGGGATTGGAATGAAAACTGACCTTTTCCAGTCCTGTGGCCACTGCTGAGTTTTCCAAATTAGCTGGCATATTGAGTGCAGCACTTTCACAGCATCATCTTTCAGGATTTGAAACAGCTCAACTGCAACTCCATCACCTCCACTAGCTTTGTTCGTAGTGATGCTTTCTAAGGCCCACTTGACTTCACATTCCAAGATGTCTGGTTCTAGATGAGTGATTACACCATCGTGATTATCCGAGTCATGAAGATCCTTTTTGTATAGTTCTTCTGTGTATTCTTGCCACCTCTTCTTAATATCTTCTGCTTCTGTTAGGTCCAGACCATTTCTGTCCTTTATCAAGCCCATCTTTGCATGACATGTTCCCTTGGTATCTCTAATTTTCTTGAAGAGATCTCTAGTCTTTCCCATTCTGTTCTTTTCCTCTATTTCTTTGCACTGATCGCTGAAGAAGGCTTTCTTGTCTCTTCTTGCTCTTCTTTGGAACTCTGCATTCAGATGCTTTTATCTTTCCTTTTCTCCTTGGCTTTTTGCCTCTCTTCTTTTCATAGCTATGTGTAAGACTTCCCCAGACAGCCATTTTGCTTTTTTTGCATTTCTTTTCCATGGGGATGGTCTTGATCCCTGTCTCCTGTACAATGTCATGAACCTCATTCCATAGTTCATCAGGCACTCTATCTATCAGATCTAGTCCCTTAAATCTATTTCTCACTTTCACTGTATAATCATAAGGGATTTTATTTAGGTCATACCTGAATGGTCTAGTGGGTTTCCCTACTTTCTTCAATTTAAGTCTGAATTTGGTAATAAGAAGTTCATGATCTGAGCCACAGTCAGCTCCTGGTCTTGTTTTTGTTGAGTGTATAGAGCTTCTCCATCTTTTGCTGCAGAGAATATAATCAATCTGATTTCAGTGTTGACCATCTGGTGATGTCCATTTGTAGAGTCTTCTCTTGTGTTGTTGGAAGAGGGTGTTGGCTATGACCAGTGCATTTTCTTGGCAAAACTCTATTAGTCTTTGCCCTGCTTCATTCCACATTCCAAGGCCAAATTTGCCTGTTACTCCAGGTGTTTCTTGACTTCCTACTTTTGCATTGCAGTCCCCTATAATGAAAAGGACATCTTTTTTGGGTGTTAGTTCTAAAAGGTCTTGTAGGTCTTCATAGAACCATTCAACTTCAGCTTCTTCAGCATTACTGGTTGGGGCATAGACTTGGATTAATGTGATATTGAATGGTTTGCCTTGGAAATGAACAGAGATCATTCTGTCATTTTTGAGATTGCTTCCAAGTACTGCATTTTGAACTCTTTTGTTGACCATGATGGCTACTCCATTTCTTCTGAGGGATTCCTGCCCACAGTAGTAGATATAATGGTCATCTGAGTTAAATTCACCCATTCCAGTCCATTTTAGTTCGCTGATTCCTAGAATGTCGACGTTCACTCTTGCCATCTCCTGTTTTACCACTTCCAATTTGCCTTTGTCGTCCCCTTACTACTAATTAAATACAAAGTTATAAGCTAGCTGCTAAACTGACTAGTTTAATTTACCTCTTTAGGTCTTACCAACTTCTATAGTACCTTAGCTATATTGGAAGACACACCTACTCCTCTTTCTCGCTTACTCATCCAAGTACAGTTATCCTTCTCAAGACTTAGAGTATTAATTTCCCCCATGAAATTTCATGTAAGTCAAGGGCAACTTATCCTATCCAGAGGTTAATCTGTGTTTCAATGTACGTATCAGTCGGTACCTTCCTGATGTGAGTAGTTTTCATACTTTCCTAAAACATTTTTATTATTTAGAGTGGGGCTTGACCTATAATAAGATTATACTAAAATTAGTTTAATGAAATATTAGGATCACTGAAATTTCTCCATCTCAGAGAACATGATTATTATATCTTTCTTTTATCCATTTCTCTATGACATTTCTACCACGCCACCTAGATGGAGGCCCACTGAAAGGCCCACTTCTGCAAAATACAGTGTTTCCCTACTGACATGTGGCAGGGGGCAGAGTATTAATTCACTTTTGCCCTTCCATTCTCTCCTAACCCACTTCTAGTTAGGCTTTTCAATAACTTTCTGAATTGCTATAATCATCAGTTATCCCCAAGTTGCTATGTCAAACAGTCACTTTTCTTTCTCTTATCAGAACTTTCAGAAGCATTGACACGATTGGCAACTTTCCTTGTCTTAAAATATTTTTGTTTCTCTCAGCTTCTTACATAACACATTCTCCTGGCTTTCATCCTTCCTCACCAGTTTCTCTTTCTCAATTACTTTTGTAACTGTTCATTCTTTCTCCAGCTGACCTCTAATTTTTGGTGTGGCCAAGAGATCAATTCTGGCCATCTCTAATCTCATCCTTGAACTATTTCTCTAAGGGAGCACACCCAACCATGATGAGCTATTTGTTTCCCTGGTGACTAAGATGGTACAGAATCTGTCTGCAATGCAGGAGACCTGAGTCCAATCCCTGGATTGGGAAGATCCCCTGGAGGAGGAAGTAGCAACCCACTCCAGTAGCCTTGCCTGAGAAACCCCATGGACAGAGGAGCCTGGCGTCCTTGGGGTTACAGAGAGTCAGACACGGCTGAAGCGGCTAAGCTGCAGCAGCAGCTTATGCACATGCAGGTAATCACAAAGTTATCATCGCTGACACTTTCTTAAACATCATACTCCTGTATAGACTATCTTTCTAAATCTTCCTTGGATATGAAGTACCGTGAATTCCAACAAAACAGAAATGTTGTGCCTTTGCCCACATCACAACCTGTTCTTAGCCTAGTCATTCTCCTCTCAGTATGTGACCCTCTGATCTTAAAATCTCTAAGTCATCCTTGATTTTCCCCCCTTTGAACTCCCTCTTTCTGTCATTACTTGTTCTATCAAGTCAACATTCAAATAGTATTCCAAATTAGTATCCTTTGTCTTTTATTGCCATAGCCCAAGCCATCATCACTCCATGGAGTTACTTTAATATTCTTTACTGGTTGCATTGCTTATAGTCTTATAATCATGAAATAGATTCTCCACACAGAAGGCAGCATGATTTTTTGAAGAAGATATATGTGATTATATAACATACCTAAAGAAAGTCTTCCTATGATTTCCATTGTACTTAGAATGAAACCTAATCTGTTCAGTGTGATCTAGAAAAAGACCATGACGCCTCTTAAAGAACCAAGCCCCCGAATGTCTTCACAATATCTCTTACTCATCAAGCCCCTGACTGTCTTCACGATATCTCTTACTCATTCTTTACTTTTCGTATTATGTTCCAGCCTCACCCTCTGTCCCCGAAACAGTCCAAAATTACTGCAGTTTTATGTCCTGTGTGTTAACTCTTCCCCCTTACTGGATATTTCAGTTCTCCTATGTCTTCTCTCTCAGATGTTTCACATCTCTGCTTTCCTTCACTCATGTCTCAGTGACGCCCACAACCGTCCCGTTTAAAGTGGTCAGTCAGTTATTGTCTATCAGTTGCCATGTTTATTTTCTTCACAACACTTTGTGAAATCAGAGGCATTGTAACTCTCACTTTTTTTTTTTTTTTCCATTTGGAAGAGTAGCCTTACTCTTACTCCTCAAGTCCCAGTTCTTCCATTCCCTGTTACTATAAACCTGAGAAAAATCGCTTTGACTTTCTGAGATTTGGTTTCATAGTCTATAAAATGAGGACAGGACTTTTTGGTATTGTTATTGTAAAGGGGAAATGAGAGCATGCTACTGAAATCCTTATACAGTACCCCAAATATAGAAAGTGTCCAATAATAAAAATTAGTTTCATATCATTATAAAAACTGTCATTTATGTTATGTATCATTATGACCTCAGCATCTTACATTCTCACCATCATTTTCACTAATTTGGGTTAAGGCTTCTGTGCTTTAAGATGTGACTATTACTTGTACGAGGTGATAAAACCACTGTCAGTCATCACCTCCTTATAATCTTATTTTCAAAGACTCTTGACTTTGAGTGGAAGAAGATGAAACTCTCAGTGAGTGAGGAGTTTAGTGCAGGTAGGTAAGTCTTGCGAGGACTACCACCACCTTTTCCTCTGCATTCCACAATTTAAGTTCACATTTTTTCCTAGAAGAAAAGTCAAATGTCCCTTACACATGATCAATAACCCCAGATCAGATCTATTTGTGTTGCAGTCCTCAGTCAGCTGGCTGTTGGGGCATAGTAAACTGCTCTACAACTTGGTACCCTAAGACAGCAATCACCCAACTAGCGCACGGATCTATGGTTGGCAATCTGGGCTGTTTCTTTTGCTCTTCCTGAATGGATTCACTCACTCATCTGCAGTCAGTACTGTTAGACAGGTAGCTTTGTCTCCAGTAATTGACTGGTTGTCAGCTGAGGGTGTCAGGCCACTTAGGTTCCATGCCTCTCATTTTCCAGCAGGTTGACCTGGATTTATTCACATGCTAACAGCAGGTTATAAGAGCAATAAACGCTGAAACTGTAAGACCTCTTAGAGTCTAGGTTTCTAACTGGTACATCATCTCATTGTCTGCGTTCTGTTGATCAAAGCCAGTCACAAGGGCAGCCCACTTTCGAAGGATGGGGAAATCACCTTCACCTGTTAATGAAAATTGGTCCAAAACAGTATAACTATTTTTGAAATCTGCTCCAAACATACTTTGCCTAAGGAATGTGTGATAGATGCTAGCAAACACAGCACTCAGCTCTGAGTAACCTGGAGCAATCGACTCCCACCATTCCCCAAGCAATGTCAGCTCCTTATCCGCCGCGTCTACCTACTACTCAATCTACAACGTCTCCTTAGTGGAAGTTCTGCCATGAAGCTTTGGATCAAATGCATTTCTCCGCCTGCCTTTTTTCCACTGGCTTGTGTTCTGCTCTTTCACCCAGTGACTGATGCCTTTCTTCCCGTGTACTTACTTTGTCCTATCAGATGTGAAAACTGCCACGTTCCTTTATCCCATCCTTAATGACCCTCTTACCTGTCTTCTGTTCTCTTCCTTCTGGACTCAGCGAGAAAGCCACTGCTCAAGTAATAATCAGTTAATTCACTTATATTGCTAGCTAATGATTATTTCCCATTTTGAGTCAATCAGCAATGTTGTTTTGACCTTTAGTTTCCAAAGAGTGCAAAAGGTTAGGATATCAAGTAAGGAAAATAAAGGACTAGGCCAGGGAAATAAAGGTGTGGGGGAAAGGATGATGTTTTATGCTTGGGGATTCAGTAGTGTTCTTTCTGTACATAAAGTCAATTCTGTTTCTCAGTTTCCAACAGTTGTGGTGGTAACACTAAGACTCTGAAGGAATAATGGCACACATTACAGAAGTTTCTGTCCTCTTCCCAAAGAGCCCTAGGGAACACTCTCTGTATGAACCACATGCCTATGTAGCTCCGGAACACCTGGTGAATCCAATACCAAACTTAGTTAAACTGATGATTTGGTTCCTATAGACCAAGTATCTAAACAATCGACGAAACAGATTGAAATTACTGGGGTTTAGGAGGTAATATGAAGAGACCAACTGGGCTAGAGATGGTTGGTTGACAGGCTGGAGCTGGCTGGCTGGCTGGCTGAAACAGATGGGGACCCCACTGATGTGTGGCCTTCTTCCCGAAGGCGATAGTGCACGAGGTGGCTGTGGACTGAGGGCTCCTTTTTCAATGATACAGCCAGTGTCAGCTGGCTGATTTCAACCAGCCAAGCAACATTCCGTGCAAGCACAATCTGTAGCCCCAGAGGGTGCGTCAGAAGGGTTCCTAGTAAGGGGATAGTCATCCTTTACATGATATACCACTTTTCAAAAGTATTTTCACATTCAAAATCTCCATTAAAAAAAATTGGAGTATAATCCCTTTACAATGTTGTGTTAGTCTCTGTTGTACAGAATCAGCTCTATGTGTGTGTGCACGCGAGAGTGTGTATTCCCTTTGTCCTGGATATTCCTCCCACTCCCCCAGCAACTCCACCTCTCTCGCTCATCCCAGAGTACCAAGCTGAGCCCCTTGTGCTATACAGCTGGTTCCTACTAGCTATCCATTTTTCAGGTGGTAGGGTGTATATCAGAGAAGGCAATGGCACCCCACTCCAGCACACTTGCCTGGAAAATTTCATGGACGGAGGAGCCTGGTAGGCTGCAGTCCATGGGGTCACTAAGAGTCAGACACGACTGAGCGACTTCACTTTCACTTTTCACTTTCATGCATTGGAAAAGGAAATGGCAACCCACTCCAGTGTTCTTGCCTGGAGAATCCCAGGGACAGGGGAGCCTGGTGGGCTGCCGTCTATGGGGTTGCACAGAGTCGGACACGACTGAAGCGACTTAGCAGCAGCAGCAGCAGCAGCAGTGTGCATATGTCAGTACTAATCTGATTCATCATACCCTCTCATTCTTGCCCAGTGTTTGCAGGTTCATTCTCTACATCTGCGTCTCTATTCTTGCCCTGCAAATACGTTCATCAGTACTTTTTTTTTTTTTTAAGATTCCACAATCTAATTATAGTAGAGTGTTATTTTGTTTTATTTTTATTAACATATCATAAATGAGAAAATTGATGAGAGTTCACTGATTTGCTCAAGGTCACTTAGAAAACAGCTGAGGCAAGTTTAATGTCCAGTTATCCTGCGTATGAGATACTTTTTCCTTTGCAGAGACAAGGGAGGCTGGCAATATGAGTGATGATAGTTAATAAATGAGGAATGAAATTCATTGTATCCAACATGGAAACCATAAGGAGGGGATAGAGGAGACACCAGGACAAGTACATGGTTATTTGAAGTGGGTATTGTGTTCAGTGGGCTTCCCTGGTGGCTCAGAGGTTAAAGCATCTGCCTGGAATGCAGGAGACCCAGGTTCGATCCCTGGGTTGGGAAGATCCCCTGGAGATGGAAATGGCAACCTGCTCCAGTACTCTTGCCTGGAGAATCCCATGGAGGGAGGAGCCTGGTGGGCTACAGTCCATGGGGTCACAAAGAGTTGGACACGACTGAGCAACTTCACTTTTGTGTTCGGTGTACTTTCCAGGCTTCCTGGTGGCGCTGGTTGTAAGGAACCTGCCTGCCAGTGCCGGACACTTAAGAGGTAGAAGTTCAGTCCCTGGCTCAGGAAGATACCCTTGAGCATGGCCTGGCAAACCACTCCAGTGTTCTTGCCTGGAGAATCCCATGGACGGAGGAGCCTGGTGGGGCTATAGCCTATATAGTCACAAAGAGTCAGACGCAACTGAAGCCACTTGGCATGAATGCACACATAACCTCTTTCCAGAATGAGAGATTTCCCCATTTTGATGGTTAAAACAATCAAGTGAGAAAGAGCAAGTTATAGTCAGCCGCATATAACCTAGTTCCCCCGGTAGCTCAGACAGTAAAGAATCTGCCTGCAATGCAGGAGACCCAGGTTTGATCCCTGGGTCAGGAAGATCCCTTGGAGAAGGGAAGGCCACCCACTTCAGTATTTTTGCCTGGAAAGTCCCATGGACAGAGGAGCCTGGTGGGCTATAGTCTGTGGGGTCACAAAGAGTCACATGACTGAGTGACTACCACACACACATGTATAAACTAAGCAGGCTCATTACAGATGGTGGAAACAAAGTTTTTCTCTCTGACTGAAGTGTTTCTGTCCCGTGAAACAGGCAGGATAACGCCTCTGTCTTGTGGGTTAAAGACAGGCATAATTGTTTTCATTCTTCCTTTGAGAACTGGAGTTTTTAATTCTCCCTTGCACTGTGTCTGTGCTGATCCTGTGACTACTTACCATAAGCATGAGGAATGAATGATATTATTTCAATTACAGGCATAGTCTTTAAGAGGGCAGGAATCGTTTGCCTCTTCCCTCTGTTTCTTGGCAATCTTCCTCTTGAAGCCACAGTGCTTTTGCTGAGAAGCCTAAGTCACAGACACTGGCCATGTGTTGCCACAGTGGCCCAACTGAGCTCCTAGCCAACAGCCGGTATCAACTGACAGCCCTGTGAAGAAGCCAACGTTGGCATTCTCCTCAAATCAAGCTCCCAGTGGACCACAACCCCGGTCACCATCACACAGAACAGAAAACCACTTAGCTGAGCCCAGGCAGTGGAAATAATCATAAAAGATATGTGGTTTCAATATCAAGTCTCAAGAGTTATTGTTAGATTCTTGGTTAGTATCTTAAGAATGTTTAAGGTGATACTTCTCAGCCAGTCAACGAGGCATCTAATACTCTGAACAGCATTTATCTTAGACCATTTCTGTTAGAAAGGAAGGGTTCGAAGATTCTTTTTAAATTTTTTTTTCTATTGGAGTGTAATTAATTAGGTGTTGCAGTGGTAAAGAATCTGCCTGCCAGTGGAGGAGACACAAGAGACTCGGATTCGATCCCTGGGTCGGGAAGATCCCCTGGAGTAGGAAACGGCAACACACTCCAGTGTTCTTTGCCTGGAAAATGCCACGGACAGAGGAGCCTGATGGGTTACAGTCCTTAGTCACAAAGAGTTGGACATGACTGAGCACATACGCATGGTGATATTTGGTTCACAATGTTGTGAGAGTTTCAGATGCACAGCGAAGTGACTCAGCTATACATTGACATGTGTCTGTTCTTTTTCAAATTAACACTGAGCAGAGTTTCCTGTGCTATACTGCAGGTCACTGTCAGTTATCCATTCTAAATTTCATGGTTTGTACGTATCAATCTCAAACTCCCAAACTATCCCTTCCCCCCATGATTCCCCCTGATATCCATAAGTCTATTCTCTAAGTCTGAGTCTGTTTTCTTTTCTTTCCTTTTTTTTTTCAATTAGTTCATTTATATCATTTCTTTTTAGATTCCATATATAAGTGATATCGTATAATGTTTCTCTTTCTCTGTCTGACTTCACTCAGTATGACAATCTCTAGGTCCATCCATGTTGCTGCAAATGGCATTATTTCCTTCTTTTTAAGGCTTAGTAATAGTCATATATATATATATAATGGTTATATATATATCTCTTTGGAGAAGGGAATGCAATGCACTCCAGTATTCTTGTCTGGAGAATTCCAGGGCCAGAGGAGCCTGGCAGGCTACAGTCCATGGGGTTGCAAAGAGTTAGACATGACTGAGTGACTAACACACACACACACACACACACACACACACATTTACGTTGCCTCCATGCCTTAGCTGTTGTAAACAGCACTACAATGACTACTGCAATGCACGTATCCTTTTGAACCATCTTTTTCTCAATAGCATTGTTTCGTGGCATTCTGACTCCCAGCCCAGGCAAGGAAGAAGCAGTCTCAAATTAATTTCTGGGTTCAGATTTTTGAAAGACCCTGATGCTGGAAGAGATTGAAGGCAGGAGGAGAAGGGGACAACAGAGGATAAGATGGTTGGACGGCATCACCGACTCAATTGGACATGGGTTTGAGCAAACTCCGGAAGCTGATGATGGACAAGGAAGCCTGGGGTGCTGCAGTCCATTGTGTTGCAGAGTCAGACACGACTGAATGACTGAGCTGAACTGAACAGAATACACAGGAAATCCACACAATGTTTTTTTTTTTCCAATAAGGATGGGTTTATTTGGGATCAGAAGAGAATTAACAATGTGGAGTCTGCAAGTGACCACACAATTTTAAAAGGCATTTTATAAACTTGAAATTCAAAGGACTCAGAGACTGTTTAAAATGAAGAAAATATTTGTGGATCCCCAACTTCCTATGTGCATGAAGAAGACTGTTGATCCTAAGTGGATACGAAATGGGACCTTTTGTTTGCTTTGTGGAAAGGGAAGGCTAATGGAGAAAGCAGAGCCAGCGCCCAGAGGGTAAAGCCAAGAATCATGGAGGACCACTTTAATTACTTAATAGCGAACACATGCACAGCTTTATTTCAGAACTGCTGTGAACCATTCGCATGCCTTCTATTTCCTAACTCCCCTTTTCTTGGTTTGGATAGAGTGTTCTTAAATTCTCAAGAAATCTTCAGGCTAGTTTATGGCAAGTTAATATATTGACATTGGCCAGAGTGGGAATATTTGCACCACTAAAATCAGCAAATTCCACACATCAGCACTCTTCCTGCCCCCAGAGAATGGTTGGCAAACATTTACAAGCAGAGCACGGGTGGGAGTGGCTTGCGGTCCTCCTGTCCCCTCTTCCCTCTTTTATGTTGGGTGTGCAGGGAGGTCAGCTTAGTCTCTGCAGTTCACTGGGTCTCGTAGAGAGAAGAGTCATACCCCAAAAGCCCAGACCTCATTTAGGTGACAAAACCCTGTTCCTGGTGTTATGTCAAATTGTAGGATAAGACTTAGGAAAGTGTGGGGGAGAGAGGGAGAATATTTTGCAAGTAAAATGGATATAAGTAATTTATTGTCAGAGAACAAAAATGTGGGTTGCTTTCAAATGTCCACACCTTTTTTGCCTGTCTCCCTAGTGAGAGTTGAAGTTTATTCCTCTTCTTGAATTTGGCTAACCCTATGACTGACTGCTCAACCACTATAATGTGGCAGAAGTGATACTGTGCTGCCCAACGCCTAGTTATTAAGATGACTGAAAGATTTCACTTGCTGCCTGTTGGAACACATGTTTGAGAACCTCTGTCTTTGAACCTTTATGCCATGCAATGGAGAAGGCAATGGCACCCCACTCCAGTACTTTTGCCTAGAAAATCCCATGGATGGAGGAGCCTGGTAGGCTGCGGTCCATGGGGTAGCTAAGAGTCGGACACGACTTCACTTTCACTTTCACTTTTCACTTTCATGCATTGGAGAAGGAAATGGCAACCTACTCCAGTGTTCTTGCCTGGAGAATCAGAGGGGTTGGGGGAGCCTGGTGGGCTGCCCTCTCTGGGGTCGCACAGAGTTGGACATGACTGAAGCGACTTAGCAGCAGCAGCAGCAGCCATGCTATGAATAGTCCAAGCCATAAGGATAGGCTGTATAAAAATGATATGGTTGAAATGCCTAGTTGAGCTCCCAGCCAAGAGTCAGAATTAATCACTAGCCATGAAAATAATGGCTCAGCTGGTTAAGAATCCACCTGCAATGCGGGAGACCTGGGCTTGATTTCTGGGTTGGGAAAACCCACTGGAGAAGGGATAGGCTACCCACTCCAGCATTCTTGGCCTTCCCTCATGGCTCAGCTAGTAAAGAATCTGCCTGCAATTCAGGAGACCTGGGTTCAATCCCTGGATTGGAAAGATCCCCTGGAGAAGGGAAAGGCTACCCACTCCAGTATTCCGGCCTGGAGCTTTCCATGGACCGTATAGTCCATGGCGTCTCAAAAAGTAGGATACAACTGAGTGACTTTCACTTTCATTTTATGAAAATAAACCATCTAATGTTTTCAACACAATTAATCCCTTAAACAACTATAGCAACCGCCAATAGTACATGGAGCAGAACTGCCTGGCTGAGTCCAATCACTTCAAAGAATCTTGGTTATTTTTAGCCATAAACTTTTATTTGGAGGGGTTGTTATACAGTTTCAAACAATCAAATTAACAAACAACTTGTATAGCAAACTATTTCAGCTTATAGTAGGGTGGAGAAATGCTTAAAGAAGATGTTACCAGGCTTCCCAGGTGGCTCAATGGTAAAGATCCCATCTGCAAATGCAAGAGACACAGGAGACCTGGGGTTCAAGCCCTGGGTTGGGAAGATCCCCTGCAGTAGGAAATGACAACCCATTCCAGTATTCTTGCCTGAAAAATTCCATGGACAGAGGAGACTGGTGGGCTACAATACATTGGATTGCAAAGAGTCGACACAACTAAGCACAGCACATGAATTAAACCTCTAGTTTTACAAATAATTACACTGACATTTTAAAGAGGGTGAAACCACTTACACAAGGTTGCAAATATTGTTAGTAGTGATTAAATTCACCTTGTAAGCTCCTATCTTATATACATTCCTTTTCACTTGACATTTGGACCATTCTCTGACTTCTAGTGGTTTCACAGCATTTTAGCAAACCATACCCTAATTCTATTCTCTTATCTCAGACTTATCCTGCAGATCATGGAAACTTAACCTCACCTTATCTTACAGCCCAGAAACAATGCTCAACCATTTGTGTCCATCACATCTATCTATAGAATTTAACTTGTTACTATGAATTTAGTAGGTGTGCAACTTGAATTAAATGCTTGGCAAATCGTTTTATCTTTTTTCCTCAGTGTCTCAAGCAACACATGTCCAGCAAACTTCATTCATGATTTTGTATTCAGCAACTGTTTATTATCTTTATTCTATATGCAAGGCATTTTATTAAGCAGAAAATTGAAGCAGAAATATGAAGTAAATACATTGAAATTCACTTAACTAGGGAGAAAGAACATAAAAATTTGAAATACACATAACAATAGAAATATTATGTATATGCAAACACACATGTACAACATTAATTTATAAACAGTGACACAACATGAAAGGATTAGGTGTGCTTTTTATAAACATACTCAAAAATTGACTGCGAAAACATATATATGATCATCATTTAAGCACACACAAAAGAACACAAGTGTACACATTCTAAACAGCTTTTACTGAATTATGAGAGGGTGACTAAAAAGCTTTTTTTCAAGCTGAAAAATAGTTGAGGAAATGTTTTGCCCATCAATAACTTGAAAGTTAAGTGGAAAATATCATACTTCAATGTTGACAGCTGACTGGAACTCCAAGAAGGATTGTCTCCTACTAATCCCCAAGATGGAAAAGAAGGGGAAAAAATATATTTAAACTGCATAAGCCCAGGAAAAATTGCTTCTGAATTGTGGCTGTTAACTCCATTATGTTGTGCGATAGTTCAGATCTATATTTAAGCAGACTTTTCTAGTTCCACACAGTCTTAACATATTGAAGAAAATCTCACTCTGTTGTAAATTCCCAAACAATTCATTTCAAATTTCCCCGAAGCAGTTTGTCTTGACTCACTGCATTCTACTTTGAAATGCTCCTTGCTTTAAAGATCAATGACGCATGCATAGATGTGAACTTGACTTACTTTTGATAAAAATACATCACAATAATTCATTATTTTTAAGATGTTTATTGATTTACAATGTTGTGTTCATTTCTACTGTTCAGCAAAGTGAATCTGTTATATGCATATTCATTTCTTTTTAGATCTTTTCCCATAGAGGCAATTGCAGAGCATTGAGTAGAGTTCCCTGCGGCATACAGTAGGTGCTTATCAGTTGCCTATTTTATATATGTTTTAGTTATCTATTTTATATGTGTTATATGTCAACCCCAACCTTCTAATTTATTCCCTCCCCCAACCCCATGGTAACCATCAGCTTATTTGGTACATTTGTAACTGTTTTGTACGTAAGTTCATTTGTACCCATTTTTTTTAAGATTTCACAGGTAAGTGATATCATATGATATTTGCCTTTCTCTGACTTGCTTCACTCAATATGACAGTCTTCAATAGATCATTATTGCTAAGTTGTGCCTGACTCTTTGTGACCCCTGTGAATCTCCTCTATCTATGGGATTTCCCAGGCAAGAATACTGGAGTGGGTTGACATTTCCTTATGCAGGGAAACGATCTAAATAACTCCTATTAAATGATCATTGCGTGCTTGGCACCATTTTCCTGTATTAGCTCATTTAATCTGCCCCAAATACTATAGTATGAAGAAACTGAGGCAAAGAGAAATTAATGTTCCCAGAGTCTTCTACCCATCAAAATTTCAGTAAAGATTACAACAGTAGTCATTTGCTGAGAATACACTTAGGGAACAGTACTTTTATTCCGTGAGGTCAAATACGGTAACTGAAGGTCTAAGAGGTTAAGTCATTTGTCCAATATCATGCGAGGAGACAGTGGGGCCTGGGCTTAAGTCCAGGTCTGTCTGCCTAACTCACTCTGAAAGCTTTGAAGGGCAGGTATTCAAACGTTCACATTATAATGTATATTAGATGATTATTACATATGAATGAATGAACGTATAAGAAGAGATTGTCCATTCTGAGGAGAATAGAGGTAGCTTTACATAACTGCTGCTGGTTTGGCTAAGTTAACCTTTATGAGCTCTTCTTTTCCTGAGATTCCTTGAGAATAATAAAATTAAGAGGTAGGAACAAGAGAACTTGTTTAATTCCCTGGGATAAAATGCCCTGGGTCAGGGGCTTAGTAAATGTGATATCACAGTCAATCTGCAGCAAAGGGAAATAAGGTAGGCCCCTGAGATATCCTAGAAATTGGCTTTCTCGGTACCAGGAAAGATCAGTTTTGTTTTGTTTTTTTTTCAAATTTTTGGTACAATGAGGCATTTTTTGATAGAAAGAACTTATGTATACACCGGTGCAATTCACATTTCTTATGGGAAAGATCGCCTAAACTAGAAGTGTGTTGTTGGTATGAGTTTTTCTTTTTTGTTTTATTGGAAGGTGGAATTAAATTCAGTACTTATGCGAGAAAAGATTAAAAAAATAAAACTAGGACTTTTTAGAACCTAAAGTCTTGATTGGGAGCTTTCTCTGAAAATGTTCATAGTATCAGATTAGTTCTGTAACCCCTGTCTCTACCTCATCTTTTGCCAACAGACAGAAAGGAGGTTTACTTACCCTAGATTATCCAGATTGTCCAGTCTTGCTATGCAGTCTTGTTGTGGTTAAGGACATGGGCTCTGAGATCAGAAAGTTCATGGCTGAAACATTTGACTCTGACATTTACAGCTCTTTCATCCTGGACAAATCATTTAAACTCTCTGGGTATGTGTTTTCTCATGTCTAAAATGCTGGTAGTAACTGTTATTCCACCAATGTGTTGGAAGAATTTAAAAAATGAGGTAACAGCTAAAATATTTGTTTTAGTACCTGACTCACAGTAAAGGATTAACAGCTAAATTGTATGTATAATATAATTGCTGATGTTAATTGAATGTTAAATTTCTGATTATTGTAGCTAGGTGAGGTAGGGGGTCTTAAAAATGTAAAAATAAGCCAACTTAGAATTTTCATTGCCTCTAGCTAAACCATAATGTACTGATATGTGTGTCATACATTTTTGTATTAATATTTTTATTTAGACAGATTTTATTTAGGTAGATTGATTGCATAGATACTTAAGACCCTCTGATGGTGAGGAAGGGGGAAAAGCTAAAAATTACTGTGTGATTAGAGTTGAAGTCCCCTTACTAAATGTTACAGATTTTAGTAGCTGATCACGTACATATGCCACTAGTGCAAGAGAAAATGAAATTGATTTTTTTAAAAAATGATTTTAGGTTACCATTCTCAGAGGGCTTCCGATCACACAATATATTTAACAATTTAAATGCATACAGCTAACTCTTGAGTGTCCACAAGTGAAAAGATAAGAAGAGATGAATGGGATGCACATGAAATATAGATCTTCACTCAAGAATATTGTTTTCAATTTATTCTCCAGTTTGCTATTTTAAGAATCAGAAACAAAAAAAAAAACAGAGGTAGCTGAAGGAAATGTTAACTTTTCTCCCTCCATTCCAGCAATGCCTATCCATTGCTCCCATCTTCCCAAGCAACCTATGTGTTCATAGAGTCACTAATAATATGTACAAAGAAGGAGAAGAGGAAAGAGGAGATTAAAGAGCAAACATAACACTTCAGAGCTCATGAAGCATTTTGTCAGTCAGTGGCTTAACTGTATGGATCTAAATACATTCTATTTAGAGCAGCAATTCTCAGAGCTTCCCCCAACTCTCCAGTCTTTTCACTTCCATTACTGATGGTGTGCTCACATGCTACAGGCCTTCATGGGCATTGCTCAGTTAAAGTACTGTAATTCCACCTTTTCTGTTTACATGCCAAAAAACATAAAAATGCATTCTAAAAAATACATTAAATATACAAGTAGTACAACTACTTGTAAATGTAAACGACTCTTTCTTAGACTTAAATCGTAGTCAGACTTTAGAAGTTCACTTATATTTAACCAGTTATCTGTAAATTGAGTTAGCTTCCTTCCATGCTCCGTGCTAAGTAGCTTCAGTCATGTCCAACTCTTTGCAACCCCATGGACTGTAACCCATCAGGCTCCTCTGTACATAGGATTCTCCAGGCAAGAGTAAGTTGCCTTTTCCTTTATCTTATATGAATTATCTCATTTAATCCTGCCATAATCCTGTATGGTGGAGATTAATGCTTTTGTGGCATAAATAACCAACTTTGCAAAGAAATATGTTCTCCTCTTGCACAGAGTATGTATTAGTTTCCTGTAGCTGCTGTAACAAATTACCACACATTCATAACATAAAACAAGAGGAAGTTATATTCTCACAGTTCTGGAGGCCAGATGCCTGAAATCAGTTTCACTGAGTGAAAATTGAGTTGCTGTCAGGAGCCCCCTGGCTTCGGAGGTTCTTCAGGAGAATCTGTTCCTTTTTCAGCTTCTGGTGGCTTCTGGTGTTTCACGTGGTGATTGGGTTGGGCTGCAGGATAGATATAACTGCAGTGTGGCCAAGGTCAAAAGGTGGGGATGTACCACCGAGGGAAGAGATGAACACGTGATTTCAGGTTGCTTGGAACATGCAGCGCACATGAGGTTCAAGAGGAGAGAGCGAGCACAGGAGATCCAGCCGTCGGCATGTGTCCGCTGCTCATGGCTATCGGATCCACTCATTCTGCAGCCTACGTGGGCAGTGTGGCTGCTTCCTGCCACAGCAAGGAACCACTACCCTTACAATGTAGGGTCTGAAATAAAGTTGTCGGTGTGTCTGAGGGCCATAGACGTACACATAGCTAAGCAGTTCCAAGAAAACCTGCACCCCTCAAGGGGAAGAGAATTGTACTATCTGTGCTCTGAGATCTTTGGATGCAGTATAATTTGTGAGCTTATCAGCACGTCTTCTGCACACAGTTCTTATCGGGAACACAGGGAGTCACTGGGCTGCTCTTACACCCTTCCTTCACCGCAGGCATTCCTTGATTTGTGGCCGCGTCACTCCAGTCTCTTCTTCCTGATTGCAGTGTCTCTTCCTGTGTGCGTCACATCTCCATCCGTTACAACCTCCTTATGAGTCCTAGGGCAAAACTTCTGATCCATACATTGTCCATCATATGTCAGGGAGCAGATGACAGCTAAGCTGCAAGTCATGGTAGACCACACACACACACAACAGACCATGGTTTCCCTCCCGTATGGCTACAGAAATAACAAGCGTTACATGATTCCACAGCAGCCAAGGCTGGCCTGGGTTTGACACTTGCGTTTTAATCCACTCTCTGCCTGAATTTCCCACCGGCATTCTTGCTTGAGCATGTGTCCTTGCTGCTGCTTCTCAGTGACTCTGGACCTGTCAGCCTGCCTTTCTTTCTCTTTCGGGTGACCTTCTTGGACATAACTTCTGGCCCTGCTGACTTATAGGATCTGCCAGTAAAGTTCACTCTCTCTTATTCAAGTTTCATGTCTGGCTCTTTACATTTAGCTCAGTTTATTGGTTGTGGAAGGTCTGAGACATGTTCGCAAAACTCTGCCTTTGAAATATTGAATTAAAATGATTTGGCAAAAACTGGAGGAGAAACCAGAAATTTAGTATCCAGTATTGATTAAGAAACAGAAAACATCCTGTTATAACTTGGAAAGGGGCTGGGCATGACCTATATGCTTTAAGTCTTAAAATGAAGTGGATATTCAGATATTCATATGATATGTCCCAAAACATAACACCCTTTGTCATTGCCTATAATTGGACTTCAGTGATATTGCCTGATCAATGCATGCAAGATATCTTTCCCAAGCACTTACAAGTACTCACTCCCACATAAGTCAGGGTAGGTACTCTTTGCTATTGGAAATATACTGCCCATACTAGAAGCTGGCAGTGAGAACCTTTGTCTCAGGTTGTCCTTTAGCTTTAAGAACGTTTGGTAAATGAGCAAATGAACATGCCACTAAGAAAAGAAAGAGTCTCATATTAACTCTAAAATAAGGACAGTCAGAGTGGAAAATAAAGGGAAACAAAAGCCCAAACTCATGAAATAATCTTAATAATTCCTACCACTCTTTCAAAAATCATTTTAAAAGTAATATACTGACATTAGAGAAGGGAATTATGTTTCTATTAAATAAAATTATCTATCTTTATTTACTATCTTAAGACAACATTCACTATCTTAAGAGCTTTATCTCAATTGACTCTCAACCAATGCTATGAAAGTATCAGCCCTAAAAAAACTTCAGAGGTAAAAAATGGGTCAACTCATCCATTAGTCCCTAATGTGTAATCACTTGCCTATTATCCCATTTAATTCATCTCCACTTTCACCTTGAGACTGGTTCCTTGTTTAATCAGAAATACACAAGAGAAGACGACTACACATGAAGCCAGTTAATCTGTTTTCCAAGCATGGATGTTTCTCCACTTGATTCATGATCTGGGATAAATGCCTTCCACTCTCTCTTCACAGTGATTGCTAAGAATCCTTATAACTATCAAACAGTAAAATAAAGAAACCAATACGTACACAAATATAAATAAACCTATGCTATATCCACGATTGAAATATATTAATCAGTACCTAATTGCGTCAGGGTTCTAGAGTGAGGAGGAGGAAGATACAAAGAAATCTGGCAAAGTTGAAATAGTATTGACTCAAAAATCTTCTTTGGCAAATTAATGAGGGTGATGTATCTTCTACTCCCAGTTCTGTTCTTGCATTTACACCCCCTAGTTCACAAATAGCCACACCCCTTCCTGGGATATGATATTCTGTTTGACACCTGAGCTCTGTACCTTGGAGTCTCCAGAATTCCACTTGGTTTGCATAGAGCTTCCTTGATGCCATTTAAGACTACCATTTATTTACAGATTTGACTGTGTCAGGTTTTAGCTGCAGCACTTAGGATCTTCTTTTGGGTCATGCGGGACCTTTTGCTGTGGCACACAGACTCCCTATTTGCAACATACAGTCTAAGTTACTTCACTGCACGTGCGAGTTTAGTTTTCTAACCAGGAATCAAATCCGCATTCCCTGCATTGCAAGGTGGATTCTTTTCTTTTTTTTTAAATTTAAATTTATTTATTTTAATTGGAGGTTAATTACTTTACAATATTGTATTGGTTTTACCATACATCAATATGAATCTGCCACGGGTGTACACATGTTCCCCATCCTGAACATCCCTCCCACCTCCCTCCCCATACCATCCCTCTGGGTCATCCCAGTGCACCAGCCCCAAGCACCCTGTATCCTGCATTGAACTTGGGCTGGCAATTCATTTCTTATATGATATTATACATGTTTCAATGCCAAGGTGGATTCCTAACCACTGGATCTCAAGGAAAGTCCTGAGACTACATTTTTTTTTGGTCCCTGTCTATTCCTGTTTTAGTATTATAGCTTAAAAATGTGCCATTTGTACCCTTATTTAGTCCAAGGAAAAGCAGTTGCCTTGGAGGCTTCTGGTGTCAGAGACCTCACTCCTCTTCCTCACAGTTCATATATTTTGAATCACTTGACTAATGATGCAGGGTGAAATATAGGCAAGAGACAAATCTGGCTTCAGTTCAGTTCAGTCACTCAGTCGTGTCTGACTCTTTGCAACCCCATGAACTGCAGCACGCCAGGCCTCCCTGTCCATCACCAACTCGCACAGTGCACCCAGACCCATGTCCATTGAGTCGGTGATGCCATCCAACCATCTCATCCTCTGTCGTCCCCTTCTCCTCCTGCCCCCAGTCTTTCCCAGCATCAGTGTCTGGCTTAAGTTACCTATGTTTGTTCCAAGGAAGAAGAGGAACTGACCTACATCTCCACAACACATCCTGGATATGGAGATTATCACCCCACTGCTGTCTCTGAGACCAGACCAAACAGTGAATAAGCATTGTTTAGGGCTGGTGTTTTTCATCAGGACCAAGTTACTAGGCTGATGGAATATTGCCTTTTGGAGATAAATTATACTTTGCAAATGCATCTAGAGCTGCAAAGGCATACATGTCTAGAGGCAAAATTAACAGTAATGCCCTAGATTAGGAAGCACCCTGATCTGCATTCTGCTGAGCAGGGCCAGTGGGTTGGGAGGGGTCTGAGTCCCTCATATTCTGGTTTTTAACATTCTGTGTCTCAATGACTATGCTATTGTGGTTTATTTTGCAAAGTCTCCATAAAAACATGTTTATTTGCCTTTAATTTAAAAATATGCTCTAATTGATAATATAAAGGCATGTTGTGCAAGAACTTAATATACTGCAAGTGTGTGCTGGCAATAGGAAGCAGGGTTGTGGGGAAATTTAAGTGGCAGCACTTTTCTCCCAAATCATGTACTTGATTTTCCTGAAGGTCCACAAATGGCAGGAGATAAAGTATCAACTTAATTTCTTTTCTTTATTTCTTGGTTGTTTTAAAAAATAAACTAAGCCATTTAAAGTGGCAAAGAACTACCTCCTTATGAATTGGAAATGGATAAAACTCTATTATTCTCTTCCTGTCAGCTCATCTCATTTCTTCCTCTTCTTTGAATAAAAGTCATAATGAAAAATAAAAATAATAGCCATACTTATCTATACATACTTATGCATAAATTAAATATATTTACAAAGACACACACACACACATATAGGCATGAGTATATATACATGTGTATAGAGATGGTTTCCCTGGTTGTTCAGACTGTAAAGAATCTGCCTGCAATGCAGAAGACCAGAGTTCAACCCCTGGGTCAGGAAGGTCCTTTGGAGAAGGGAATGGCTACCCACTCCAGTATTCTTGCCTGGAGAATTCCATGGACAGAGGAGCCTTGCAGGGGGCTCTCTATGCAACAGTCCAGGGGTCGCACAGAGTCAGACACAACTGAGTAACTAACACTTTTCACTTTCTTCCACTATATATATATATTGACATATATAAATGCCCACTGTTGGGAATTTGAAGCCTAATTCATTTATTCTTATCATAAAATTAATTAAAAAGTCTTCTCTCTTCCTAGTTGCTCAATATCTATTTCTTTTCCCTAGGATTGATATATATCATTTGCTATCTAAATTCAAGTATTAACATGACTATTGTAAAGGATATATTTTTTCATTAACATGAATGGCCAGTTGTATGATAAGTGTCCTCAGATGCTGGACAAAAGTAGGTTAAACATTGTCTATTAAATCATAAATCATTACTGTGTTAAAGAATTCCTTCTCAAGACAGCAGAGAGCTAATCTCTGTCTGTAGGTTTTTAATTAAATAAAACAAATGATGATGAAACTCTCTTTGGATGTATTCAAGTTCTCTTTGGTGCTGATTAAAAACAATCTAGATCCTTTTTTGCTACTCTGGTGCTCTTTAATTTTGCCTGGTTGCAGGGATTGCATGAAGGGGATTTGAGAGGATCCAAAAATGGATTTAATGGTGTCTTGAAGTAGAAAAGCTCTAGGAAAATAAATTAGGAAATTTGCTTTCATAATAAAAACTGACCTTGTTCACTTCTATTATCCGTCAAGTTCATTTACTCAATGAATGCTTATTCGTGTATCATTTTTCTGCTAGGCACTATGTAGTTAGATGCTAGAGATACAATATGAGTATGATAGTTATGGATTCTTATTTACAATCTAGGAGAAAAAGAAAAATGAATGAAATAATCACACAAGTAGATATAGTAACATAACAGGAATACATGTTTTCAAAGAATGTAAGTCCAAAGGAATTTGACCAATCTGAGGCTTTAAGATGACCTTCCTTGGGGGGAAGTGACATTAACTAAAATCTAAAGGATGGGTAGAGTTTGAGATGATCTGAAATGGAGAGTATAAAGTTTGCTTCCAAAGGCGTATGTTGGCTGGGTACACACATTTATTTTATGCTTTCATCATGTGCCTTGCCTTTCGCTTCTTGAAGCAAAAGGCAAAGGAGAAAAGAGAAGATATGCCCATCTAAATGCAGAATTTCAAAGCATAGCAAAGGGAAAAGAAAGCCTTCCTAAGTGATCAATGCAAAGAAATAGAGGAAAACAATAGAATGGGAAAGACTATAAATCTCCTCAAGAAAATTAGAGGTATCAAAAGATGGGAACAATAAAAGACAGAAATGGTATGAACCTAACAGAACTAGAAGATATTAAGAAAAGGTGGCAAAAATACACAAAAGAACCATACAAAAATGATACTAATGACTCAGATAAACATGATGGTGTGATCACTCACCTAGAGCCAGACATCCTGGCGTGCGAAAGCAAGTGGGCATTGGGAACATCACTATGAACAAAGCTACTGGAGGCGATGGAATTCCAGCTGAGCAATTTCAAATCCTAAGAGATGATGCTGTTAAAGAGCTGCATTCCATATGACTGCAAACTTGGCAACTCAGCGGTGGCCACAGGACTGGAAAAGGTCAGTTTTCATTCCAATTCCAAAGAAAGACAATGCCAAAGAATGTTCAAACTACCACACAATTACACTCATCTCACATGCTAGCAAAATAATGCTCAAAATTCTCCAAGCCAGGCTTCAACAGTGCGTGAACCGAGAACTTCCAGATGTTCAAGCTGGATTTTAGAAAAGGCAGAGGAACCAGAGATCAAATAGCCAACATTTCCTGGATCATAGAAAAAGCAAATTCGTTCCAGAAAAAAACGTCTACTTCTGCTTTATTGACTATGCCAAAGCCTTTGACAGTGTGGATCACAAGAAACTGTAGAAAATTCTTACAGAGATGGGAAAACCAGTAACACCTTACCTGCCTCCTGAGAAATCTGTATGCAGGTCAAGAAGTAGCCATTAGAATCGGAAATGGATTGGTTCCAAAAGGGAGTACCTCAGGCTGTATATTGTCACCCTGCTTATTTAACTTACATGCAGAGTACATCATGCAAAATGCTGGGCTGGATCAAGCACAAGCTAGAATCAAGATGACTGAGCCACTGAACCAAACTGATCATGCATCTCCCATCCAAAGACAAGATCCGGGTCCTCAGGTACTTTCTTTTCTTTGCTGCCCCCACATGGTCTGGCCTACTATACACTGAATGTTTGATAGTACATATTGGCTTTCCTCTTGGCTCAGTTAAAGAATCTGCCTGCAATGCAGGAGACCCAGGTTTGATCCCTGGGTGGGGAAGATCACTTGAAGAAGGAAATGGCAACCCCCCTCAATGTTCTTGCCTGGAAAATCCCATAGGCAGCGGGGTCTGGCAGGCTACTGTCCGTGGAGATGCAAAGAGTCAGACATGACTTAGCAACTAAATCTCATTGTACACTTGAATTCTTACCAACATCTGTGACATCCCCAAGATAATGATACTTCCATAAGCTCTATCTTATCAATAAAAATGAAAAGGCCTGGATGGATAACTGACTCTTCTGAAGTCAATAAGATTCATTGGTTCTTAATTACCCTGCTCTCCTGTCTTTGAACTGATACCTGCATATTCATAATAGTTATCTTATAGAATGAGCAGATATTTTCAGCATTAGGGGCAAGGTCAAGCAAAGTATGCCATATGAAATGATTACACAACTTTATGTGATATCATATGGTTATTGATCAGTCGCTCAGTCGTGTCTGACTTCTTGTGACTCAATGGGCTGCAGCGTGACAGGTTTGCTTGTCCTTCACTCTCCTGGAGCCTGCTCAAACTCATGTCCATTGAGTCGGTGATGCCATCCAACCATCTCATTTTCTGTGGCCCCCTTCTCCTCCTGCCCTCAATCTTTCCCAGCATCGGGGTTTTTTCCAATGAGTCAGCACTTCACATCAGGTGGCCAAAGTAATGTAGCTTCATTTTCAGCATCAGTCCTTCCAATGAATAATCAGGATTGATTTCCTTCATGATTGATGGGTTTGATCTCCTTGCTGTTCCAGGGACTCTCAGGAATCTTCTCCAGCACCTCAGCTTGAAAGCACCAGTTCTTTGGATCTCCCCTTCTTTATGGTCCAACCCTCACATTCATACATGACTACTGGAAAAACCATAGCTTTGACTATATGGACTTTTGTTGGCAAAGTGATGTCTCTGCGTTTTAATATGCTGTCTAGGTTTTTCCAGTAGTCATGTATGGATGTGAGAGTTGGACTATAAAGAAAGTTGAGCACCGAAGAATTGATGCTTTTGAACTGTGGTGTTGGAGAAGACTCTTGAGAGTCCCTTGGACTGCAAGGAGATCCAACCAGTCCATCCTAAAGGAGATCAGTCCTGGGTGTTCATTGGAAGGACTGATGTTGAAGCTGAAACTCCAATACTTTGGCCACCTCATGTGAAGAGCTGACTCATTGGAAAAGACCCTGATGCTGGGAAAGATTGAAGGTGGGGGAAGAAGGAAGGGGACGACCGAGGATGAGATGGCTGGATGGCATCACCAACTCAGTGGACATGAGTTTAGGTAAACTCCAGGAGTTGTTGATGGACTGGGAGGCCTGGTGTGCTGTGGTTCATGGGGTCGCAAAGAGTCAGACACGACTGAGCCACTGAACTGAGCTGAAGGTTTGTCATAGCTTTTCTTGCAAGGGGCAAGCATCTTTTAATTTCATGGCTGAAAGCACCAGCCACAGTGATTTTAGAGGACAAGAAACTGAAGTCTGTCACTTTATTTATCATATTGTGACAAAATATAATTGCATGATGTATTGGTAAACTCCTAATGACCATCCCATATATGGACATACTATATAAAATTGCGTATTCATCTAAAATTATGTATTAGTATGTCTTACATGCATGGACCCTGCAAGCTATAATGGGATATTTGAAAATTATTTTGACTTGAATCCTGTCTTTTGATTTCTCATCATTTGCTTGATTGCATAGTATAGGCTATAGAAGTAAATCTTTCTTCCGTTGCCTACCTGCAACAGAATCTTGAGGAAGCTAGTAAATTTTCATTAAATATACAGGGGCAGTAGAGTTTTGTGAGCATTGGAGGTAGCATCTATAAAGCGTATGGTGCAAGGTTAATAGTGGTTGTTCAGTGAATGCCCTGAATAGCGATGATGATGGTGATGATGGTAATCATGGCAGTGATGAACACAGAGATGATGAATCAGGGGAAGTGAGACATATATAAATAGCAATAATAATGCAAACTGGAACATTGTGAATACCTTACAAGAATCTTACATATTCACAAGGGAAGTTCAAAAGAGGAAGATATATGTTTATACATAATATTAAGGGAAATTAGTTATGCTAATTAGGAGAATGAGAGCATAAAATAATAAATGTGTGCCCTGATTACAAAAATGTAAAAACATACGAATATGTAAAAGAGCCTCTAATGTGAGTTAAAGTATTTTTTATATTTTTTCTTATGGAGTAACTTCAATCTGTAGTAAAACATGTATACTTACCCAGTGGTTTTATTCTCTGTCAAGGATACATTTTAATCACAGTGACCTTAGCCTCTAGAGCCCAGAACTCATTACTCATGAAGGCTCCTTTGGGAATTATGACAAATGAATCCATGGCTTTGATCCAGTTTCTAATGGACATGTGTCCTGGTGACAAATAACCTCTTCTACAGTAGGCACACCCACCTGATCCCTTGGCTGTCGGATCCCTACCAAGGCAAAGAGAATCAGCCAAACTTTCATCTTCTTTTAAAGGGCTGAGAGAGTGTTTGTGGACCTCAGTGTCCCACTTCTATTAATTGGCCTTGGAACAAGTGCATGTCTTGAGGATGAATGGGAACTCACATGAGGAGGTTTAGGAATTCCCAGTGGCAGAAAGTATAGGCATAAGGAAAACGTCATGCATAGGTTTGAAACAGCCAAAAATCCTTACAGTTTCTCTCTCAGATGATGAAGACTTCCCCACCCTTTGAATCTGGACTGGCCTTGTGACTTGCCTTGACTAATATAAAATGACAGATGAATAAATGTGTAGATTTTAGAGCTTAGGACTTGATCAAGACAGCTTCAGTTGCTGTGTTATAATTTTTAGAAATTTTCTCAGGTCACCACACAAGGAAGCTAGACTAGTGTGCTGGAGAATGAGAGACCCCCAGAAAGACAACCAAGGGTGCTTGCTGAGAACTTCTATCAGCCGCCAGGCATGGAACCATGGCCTTCTGGCCCAGCTGAATGTGACTCATGAGTAAGCCAGGTGAAACCATTCCAGCCAGCCCATGAACTAGAAATCACTTGTTTCAAGTCACTAAGTTAAGGGTTAGTTTGTTACACAAAAATAGAATAATGATATATTTGGACATAAGGATCAAGGGGATTCCTTAAGTATTTTTCTGTTTTCCTCCACACAAAGCAATATAAATAGAAAGATTGGGCCTGGTGACATTGTTAAATATGATATCATAAAGGGGAAATGACCAATGGTTGTGGGCCCCACAGTTTAAATGGATCTATTCTTTTAATAGCTCCATGGGAATATGGCCAATACTTGCATGCCGTCCTTTCTCCCACATTGCCCATGGTGTGGCCAGATTCTGCCCTCTATTATGCAAAGTAATTCACTCTCTCCTGCTCATATTCATTCACTTCTTTACCCATCCATTCACTCTCTCATTCATCAAATATTTATTGATTATTTACTTTATGCAAGGTATGCATGAAAGTCTCTCAGTCGTGTCCAACTCTTTGCGACCCCATGGAATTCCCCAGGCCAGAATACTGGAGTGGGGTTGCCATGCCCTCCTCCAGGGAATCTTCCCAATCCAGGGATCGAACCCAGGTCTCCCATATTGCAGGCAGATTCTTTACAGTCTGAGTCACCAGGGAAGCCCTTATACAAGGTAATATGCTGGAAATACAGCTGCATGTTAAAAAAAATATTCTGCATGTTAAAAAAAAAATTCTGCCATACTCCAAATCCATCAGTGCTCAGAGGGAAAATACACAAGTAAAATATCCACCTATTTCAAAATACTTATCCTATGAAAAAGAAGGATCTAGTGACTAAATTGGTATTTTTCAGCATATATGTACGCCTGTGTATGTGCACAAATGTTTAGGTAGATGTAGGCAGCATATGTGAGTCGTGTATATTTTTGTATGAGTTTACAGATGTCTCATGGGCATCCTTAACTGTGCTCAGTTGGGGATAGATGTGCTTTCCCTGCTGTGTGTAAAGACATTCATCTCGTTGAATGGGTATGGCATATGTATTTTATCTGATGTATCTGCGTGTATGTGCCTGTGTGCGCATTTACATTATTAAGCAGATAAAAAAAGCGCATGTGGGAAATACGGATGCACTTTGAGTACGTTTGTTTCCTGAGTGTACATGCCTGTGTGTATGCAAACATGTTTGTATGAGGAAAAGAAAAAAAAAAATAAATGTAATAAGAAGCTGATGAAACAAGAATTGCTTCGTTATCAATCTCTTTCTCCGTTTATTCGGTTTTGGCTGTGCTGGGTCTTCGCTGCTGCACGACCTTTTCTCTGGCTGTGGTGAGCGGGGCCACTCTCCAGAGGCCGTGCACCGGCTTCTCACTGCGGCCGCTTCGCTTCTTGTGGGGCCTCCGGGTGTCTGGGCTTCAGTGTCTGCAGCACGTGGGCTCAGTAGTTGCGGTTTATGGGCTCAGTTGCTGGCTGGCGTTTGGAATCTTCCCAGACGAGGCATTGAACCCACGTCCACTGCACTGGCAGGTGGATTCCTATCCACTGTACCGCCAAAGAAGTCCCGATCAACCTGTTTTTAATAAAGGAGAGACTCCCACGTCTTTGCCTTTCCCTCGCCTTGACACCCCTCCCAGACAGGGTCAAAAATGGGAAGAGAAAAGATGGTCCCCAAACTTCCCACATCCTTCAAGATTCAGTATTCCAGTTCTTTATCTGTAAGTTTTGCTTCTGGGCACGGATAGTCCTAAAAAATGACTGCAGCCATCATTTTAATAAACAGATCAGTCCCATTCGTATCATTATGAAATAATCAACATGAAAATATTGGTAAGAAAGACATAAATCAAAACTGAGCATTGGTATTTTCTGTTGCCTTTAAAGAAATAATAAGAACACCAATCAACGGTCTCTGTAACACAAGGTGACCTCTGAAAGGTCATCAGTTCCAGTAATCAAAGACCAGGGAGCTTCACTGAGATCCACTGATGACCTGGATTGCTGACACAATACCCTTTCCAGGCTGAGACAGAGGGAGGCCTCAGTTAGCCCCCATCACCCGTTTGGAATGAATCACTTCCCTTCCACATTGCACCCTTAGGAAGTCTTAATGGGCAATGTGTTTTATTTCTTTTAGATTTAGCAGTCGCAGAAGATAATGGTGCAGCGCACTCCCCATTGTCTTACCTTAGAGACACTTGCCTACTTAGTATGCTCAATAGTTATGTTTGAGAGGTCCCAGCCTCAGGAAATTCTAATCACAAACGAATCAACATGACTATAAAATGTGTTTTGCCCTCAATGCAAACTTTTAAAGATTTGAAACATCCTCAGAAAATTCCTTTTTCATTAATCACCCTTGCTGCAAATAATATACACTGCACTATTTGAAATAGACCTGTAACAACAAAGCGTTTGCTGTTTGTCACTAATGTATGTACATACATTATTTCATTTCCTCTTTACAATATCCCTGAGAGGTCATTATTATTGTTCCTATTGCAAAGATAATCAGATGGAGGCTCAGAGAGGATTAAGGGACCCACAATGGCATACAACGAGAAGGTGGGGGAATCTGGATTGAAGCCCAGGTCTGCCTTCTGTACACTTTTTCATTCACTGGGTGTCTGCAGAGCGCTGTCCATATACTGGGACTTATTCTAGCAGCTTGGAATACAGTGTTGAACAAAGCATAAGAAAATCCCCTCCACAAGAACTGTCTGTTGAATTTCACAATGGGGATATCATTGATGATCTTGATAAGAGCAATTTCAGTGGTCACAAGTCAACTGGAATATAACAAAAGATAATGAGAAGTAGGGATTGGAAACGGGGTGTTAGATAAGACTTTTACGGAATTTTGTAATAAAGGGAACCAGAGAAATGGAGCAAAAGATGGAAAGGCATCATGAATCAAGAGATTCTTTTTTTCTTCTTTATTCTAACTAAGCATGTTTGTGTGGTGATAAGAATAATAGAGAGAGCGAATAACATTAAAGCAAAGGAAGGAATGAGAGCTACTACAATGTCTTGAGTGGGTGAGAGAGGATGGTTTCTACTAGACAAGTGGAGGAACTGATTTGGAACGGACATAGTGAAGGAAACACAGGGAGAATAATGCTAAGGTTTAAATAATTATTTAAATGGGGAATCAGAGCATACAGACACATGGTTGACAGGGAGGTGGGAGCTTATGGAAATCCTTTTCTAACTGCTGTCCCTTCCACAGTGAAATAGGATATAAAAGCATTGGTTGAGACCGAGCATGTGCATAGAGAGGTGAGGGCTTGAGGAGGACAGGACAGGTAGACAGTCATGCTGAAGAGTTCGAGAGTCCCGGACCATCACTAATGACAGGGTGCCGGGCAGCAGAAGGGTGAACAGAAGGCTGACCGCTTGTGACTATCGCACGATAGTACCACTTGTAACTCTATTTTCATCTCTCTTTCAGTAGTCCTATTTCTTCATCCCTTTTGCACAGAAGAGAAATATAAATTTCTCCTTCATTCAAACTTAGAAATACTCCTTCCCAGTAGTAAATTAGTGATTTAATAGCACTGTGACTTTGGGTTTAATAAATTTTCACCTGTTTCTTCTCTTAGAAAATACATAAAATTTTATATATGACACTGTTGGAAAGTTAAAAAGAAATTACTTTCTGTTAAAAAGCTTTGGTTTACTCTCAAATGCCATGCTGATATGAATCTTTTTCTTATGCTTTCATCTAGCATTTATGTCATAACATATCTATACTATTGGTATAGATTGACTTCTTAATACTTTTGCCTTTATAGTAATGTTGTGTATAAGCTCAACCTCCTTTTTTTTTTTTTTTTTTTTTTTGTAAAGAAGGTGGTGAAGGTTTTCAGATAGCTTGAGTGATTTACCAAAGTCACCCAGTCCATTCTAGCTTCTGTGGAAACTCAGGGCAGCTCATTTACATTTTAGAGACCATGGTCACAGAACAAGAACAGATATATTAAAGTAAGAAAAAAGAAAATTGACATTCAGAACCTTAACATCATTCCCCAGTGTTTCTGTGACAATTTAAATCTAATAACTTTTGAAGATTCTAGAGTTCAGAGACCTCTGCTTGAAAAACTGTCAGCAGCAAGACCTAAAGATAGAGATTTTTAGGGCACTCAGAGGTCCCACACAGGGTAGCAAAGAGAAAGAAAGAACTGCACAAAGGGGAATCAACTCCGAATAATATGAGTGTTTTTTTTTGATCCATGTAAGTAATTGCAGACTAGTAAAGGAAGATATTGCGTCTTTCTTTAGAAGATGAGACAGGGAAAAGGGGCTGTGATTATAGGCACTTCTTCAAACCTTGAGTCTCATGTTTAAGTATGCACAACACATTTTAATTATCATCACTGTTACCATTCATCACCACGCTGCATTGTAATAAGAGGTAATAGGATGCATTGTCCCCTTCTTACATTAAACGTGTCAAGTACCATAAATAGGACAATTGACATAATTGCTATAAATCCCAGGGTGTGTATGTGGGTGGGTGCTAGTGGGGAAAATGATCACCTCATCCTCACACAATATTCCAGGATAAATTCACATAATTGGGTCTAAAAATGGTATGTCACCATTAAATGTGCTCACAATTCCTGCCTCTGGCTCAGCAACATTCTCATCCCTTGTTACTGAGGAGGAGGGGTTGCTAAATTTTTCATTATACTCTCATAAGGCTTCCCTTTTATTCTGTAGGTCTGTTGGAGACACAAAATAGGTCTGTTATTGTTGGAAATGAGCTTATTAGTTTGTTAAAGTAACTTAAGTTAATTATCTCTGGATGAGGAAGGAGAAAACGAGATTTTATATTTTCATGAGAAATACCCAAATTGAAATCAAATAAGCTCATCTAAAATATGTATATTTAAGAACATGTCTTGACATACTGAAGGAATTAAGGCCAGAATCAGCCAACTGACAGGGATTTCAGACACAGCTTATCTAGAAGAAACATTCCTAACTTGTCATACTATCTTAACTTCTTTTAGAAAAATCACCCCAAACAACCATCATGTGAGATATAAGTAGTAGAAGTATTACCTTTCTCTCCTTTCCAAGAAGGAAAAAGAAGGCGGAATTTTTGAAATTTTCATAATGGAGAAGGATACCTGAAGCCATTGAGAGCTGAGAGCCCCAGTAAATTCCTGGAGTCAATTCTATTATCCCATAAAGGCAATCTGAACAGGCCCTTCTAATCTACAAAACGGGAGAGAATAGTCATAGCCATTCGTAATTCATGTTCTACCTTTCACCAAAGAATTTCACCCTTTATCCTTTCCTTAATATTAATACCAGAGCTATCTTTCCATGAAAATTATGTTAATAGCCCATTAGGCTGAGCTTTATCCTACCTTTCGTTTTCTCTTGTAGAGCGTTTCCTAAAGTACACTGTTTTGAATACGTTTGGAGCCCACAGTCTTATTCTTGTGTTCAATTTAATTCATTTTTTTTCATAAAACATTTAGAGTGATTCTCTTAAAGTTTAGAGAAATCCTGCTGTTCCCCTGTTATTAAACTTTTATGTCTTACCATTTCAATTAGGATAAAATCCAAACTTGGTAGCATGTTTTAGAAGTCTCGAACTGATTTGACTCCTGTCTAGTGTACCAATCTCACTGTTCATCTCCCTTCCCATCCTACCCCTTACCCTAGAGTCCTTCCACCCACATTCCTACTTAATGTTTTAGGAGCAACATTCATCTCACTCGCTAGTAAAGTAATGCTCAAAATTGTCCAAGCCAGGCTTCAGCAATACATAAACCGTGAATTTCCAGATGTTCAAGCTGGTTTTAGAAAAGGCAGAGGAATCAGAGATTAAATTGCCATCTGCTGGATCATGGAAAAAGCAAGAGAGTTCCAGAAAAACATCTATTTCTGCTTTATTGACTATGCCAAAGCCTTTGACTTTGTGGATCACAATAAATTGTGGAAAATTCTGAAAGAGATGGGAATACCAGACCATGCGACCTGCCTCTTGAGAAACCTATATGCAAGTCAGGAAGCAACAGTTAGAACTGGACATGGAACAACAGACTGGTTCCAAATAGGAAAAGGAGTATGTCAAGGCTATATATTGTCACCCTGCTTATTTAACTTCTATGCAGAGAACATAATAAGAAACGCTGGGCTGGAAGAAGCACAAACTGGAATCAAGATTGCCGGGAGAAATATGAATAACCTCAGATATCCAGATGACACCACCCTTATAGAAGAAGGTGAAGAGGAACGAAAAAGCCTCTTGATGAAAGTGAAAGAGGAGAGCAAAAAAGTTGGCTTGAAGCTCAACATTCAGAAAATGAAAATCATGGCATCTGGTCCCATCACTTCATGGGAAATAGATGGGGAAACAGTGGAAACAGTGCCAGACTTTATTTTTCTGGGCTCCAAAATCACTGCAGATGGTGATTGCAGCCATGAAATTAAAAGACACTTACTCCTCGGAAGAAAAGTTATGACCAACCTAGATAGCATATTGAAAAGCAGAAACATTACTTTGCCAACAAAGGTCCGTCTAGTCAAGGCTGTGGTTTTTCCAGTGGTCATATATGGATGTGAAAGTTGGACTGTGAAGAAAGCTGAGCACTGAAGAATTGATGCTTTTGAACTGTGGTGTTGGAGAAGACTCTTGAGAGTCCCTTGGACTGCAAGGAGATCCAACCAGTCCATTCTGAAGGAGATCAGTTCTGGGTGTTCTTTGGAAGGAATGATGCTAAAGCTGAAACTCCAGTACTTTGGCAACCTCATGCAAAGAGTTGACTCATTGGAAAAGACCCTCATGCTGGGAGGAATTGGAGGCAGGAGGAGAAGGGGACAACAGAGGATGAGATGGCTGGATGGCATCACTGACTCATGGACATGAGTTTGGGTGAACTCCGGGAGTTGGTGATGAACAGGGAGGCCTGGCATCCTGGGATTAATAGGGTTGCAAAGATTTGGACAAGATTGAGTACTGAACTGAACTTAACTGAATTATAGGGTGGGTCAAAAAGTTTATTCTGGTTTTTCTGTAACATCTTATGAAAAAATCCAAATGAATTTTTAGGCCAACTCAATACATATAAAACTGAATCAATTTGCTGAAATGAACACAACAGTGTAAATTAACTATACTACAATATTAAAAAACAATGAGTGGTTTCCCATTGGACACTAAAGAGAAGTCCTAATTCCTTATCAAATTTCTCAAAATAGTATAAAAACTGGACACTATCTACTTTCTGGCTTTCACATCTAGTATTGGAAATGGCTAGGTACTTCTCATCACTTAGGACTAAATTTAATTGTCACCTCCTCATCTCTGTAGGGCAAGGACTGACTTATTAAAGGCTGTATACTGATGGTCTAGTTCAATGCTTGAAAGCAAAGTGAAAGCGAAGTTGTTCAGTTGTGCCCGACTCTTTGCGACCCCATGGACAGTAGCCTGCACCAAGCTCCTCCATCCACGGGATTTTCAAGGCAAGAGTACTGGAGTGGGTTGCCATTTCCTTCTCCAGGGAATCTTCCCAACCCAGGGATCAAACCCAGGTCTCTCGGATTGTAGACAGACGCTTTACCATCTGAGCCACCAGGGAAGTCCAGTTCAATGCTTGATACAGAGTAAATGCTAAGATAGTATTCACTGAATGAATGAATAGTGAACATTGCACATACGATAATTGTTTGTTTAATTTGTTTTCCACATATACTGTTTGGGTCTAGACTCACAGTAGACTAAATACTGTCTTGACACTACTTGACAAATTGTGAACTTTTACCATTTATTGACTAACTCAAGTGAAAGGGAAATGAGAAAAGGAAAGATATGCCAATCTGAATGCAAAGTTCCAAAATTAGCAAGGAGAGATAAAAAAAAAAGGTTTCTTAAGTGATCAATGCAAAGAAATAGAGGAAAATATTAGAATGGGAAAGACCAGAGACCTCTTCAAGAAAATTGGAGATACTGAGGGAATATTTCATGCAAAGATGGGCACAATAAAGGACAGAAATGGTATGGATCTAACAGAAGTAGAGGATATTAAGAAGAAGTGGGAAGAATATACAGAAGAACTATTCAAAAATCATGACCCAGATAACCATGATGGTGTGATAACTCACCTAGAATCAGACATCCTGGAGTGCAAAGTCAAGTGAGCCTTGGGAAGCATCGCTATGAATGAAGCTAGGGGAGGTGATGGAATTCCAGCTGAACTATTCCAAATCCTAAAAGATGATGCTGTTAAAGTGCTGCGCTCGATATGCCAGGAAATTTGGAAAACAGTGGCCATAGGATTGGCAAATCCCAAAGAAAGGCAATGCCAAAGAATGTTTACTACTACTACACAATTGTACTCATCTCACACGGTAGCAAAGTAATACTAAAAATTCTCCAAGCTAGACTTCAACAATACTTGAACTGAGAACTTCCATATGTTCAATTTGGATTTAAAAAAGGCAGGGGAACCAGAGATCAAATTGCCAACATCTCCTGGATCATACAAAAAACAAGATAATTCCAGAAAAACATTGACTTCTGTTTTATTGACTACACTAAAGCCTTTGATTGTGTGGATCACAACAAACTGTGGAAAATTCTTAAAGAGACAGAAATACTAGACTACCTTACCTACCTCCTGAGAAGGTCAAGAAACAACAATTAGAACTGGACATGGAACAACAGACTGGTTCCAAATTGGGAAAGGAGTATGTCAAAGCTGTATATTGTCACCCTGCTTATTTAACTTACATGCAGAGCACATCATGTGAAATGCTAGACTGGATGAAGCACAGGCTGGAATCAAGATTTCTGGGAGAAATATCAATAACCTCAGACATGCAGATGATGCCACCCTTATGGCAGAAAGCTAAGAGGAACTTGCAAGCTTTTTGATGGAGGTGAAAGAGGAGAGTGAAAAAGCTGGCTTACAACTCAACATTCAGAAAACTAAGATCACAGCATCTAGTCCCATCACTTAATAGCAAATAGATGGGGAAACCATGGAAACAATGAGAGACTTTATTTTCTTGGGCTCCAAAATCACAGATGGTGTCTCCAGCCATGAAAGTGAAAGATGCTTGCTCCTTGGAAGAAAAGCTATGACCAACCTAGACAGCATATTAAAAAGCAGAGACATTGCTTTACCTACAAAGGTCCATCTAGTCAAAGCTTTTTTTTTTTTTTTTTTTCAGTAGTCATGTATGGATGTGAGAGTTGGACCATAAAGAAGGCTGACTGGTGAAGAACTGATGCTTTTGAACTGTGGTGTTGGAGAAGACTCTTGAGAGTCCCTTGGACTGCAAGGGAGTCAAATCAGTCAATCCTAAAGGAAATAAACCCTGAATAGTCATTGGAAGGGCTCAGGCTGAAGATGAAGTTCCAATACTTTGGCCACCTGATGTGAAGAGCTGACTTATTAGAAAAGCTTCTGATGCTGGGAATGATATAGGCAGGAGGAGAGGGGTCGACAGAGGATGAGTTGATTGGATGGCATCACCCACTTAATGGACATGAGTGTGAGCAAACTCCAGGAGATGGTGAAGGACAGGGAAGCCTGGTGTGCTGCAGTCCATGGGGTCATAAAGTGTTGGACACAACTGAGCAATTGAACAACAGCAAGTGCTTATATTATGATTCTTACCCACATTTTTAGCCTTGCATGTATATCATGTAATAGCCATTTATTTAGCAAATATTTTTGGATGCAAGAATAAACGAACGTAGATGGTTTCCATCTCTATAAGGATTTAAAAAAATAAGAAAGAGGGCACTGTTGAAAAATATGATGTTACATATTCTATATCCCATCTTGGAATCAATGCAGATTATCACAATTAAGTCTGTGTAACTGGAATGAGGGCTCCCCTCATAGCTCAGATGGTAAAGAATCTGCCTGCACGTAGGAGACCTGGGTTCAGTCCCTTGGTTGGGAAGACTCCCGAAGAAGAGACCAGCTACTCACTCCGGTAGTCTTGCCTGGAGAATTCCACGGACAGAGGAGTCTGGCAGGCTACCACCCATGGGGTCACAAAGAGTCTGATACAACTGAGCAACTTTCACACCCGCACAACTGGAATGAACACAGTTTTCAAAATTTATTTTATCCAGCAACTCCTTTCATGTAAATTTTAAGTTACAACAAGAATTCTTTGGTAAAGCTGTTTGAGAAAAAAAAAAAGAAAACAGACTTTTGAAGTAAGAAAATGGTGATTTAAACATTAGCTTTGCCAGTTACTGTGTGTAAGACTAAACAAATTACTTGACCCCTCTTCACCTCCGTTTTGTCATCTTTGAGATCGGTATAACAGTGCTTTCTCCTAGGCTTATCATGATATTGTGATGGTATATGTTAGTTCTTGGAACATAGCAGATACTCAGTAATGGTGCTTTTCCTCATAATATTTCCCATTTAGTGTTTTCTCATTCAAGGTGTGAGCGTGGCATTGTTTTGTGTTGTTTTTGGTGTTTTCTTTGAATACAATCTTGAAAGAGGCTTGACTTTAACTTTGAGTTCCCATGTTTGAGACAGTTATTAATACCGTGACTCTATGGAGTCAGAGAGTATTAAATAGTTGATTTTGACTATACCTCCTTGATAGCTCAGTTGGCAAAGAATCCACCTGCAATGCAGGAGACCCTGGTTTGATTCCTGGGTCAGGAAGAACCACTGGAGAGGGGATAGGCTACCTGCTCCAGTATTCTTGGGCTTCCCTTGTGGCTCAGCTGGTAAGGAATCTGCCTGCAGTGAGGGAGACCTGCGTTCAATCCCTGGGTTGGGACGTTCCTCTGGAGAAGGGGACAGCTACCCACTCCAGTATTCTGGCCTGGAGATTTCCATGGACTGTATAGTCCATGGAGTTGCAAAGAGCTGGACACAACTGCGAGACTTTCAAAAAAATACACATATTAGTAGCAGTTCAGAGATAATTCTTCAATCTTCTTTGGAACTGCAGGCCATAGTACCCTTGTGTGCCTTAGGAACTGAGCCATTCTTGAAGGCATTGTGAAAGGAAATGTCCAGTTACTACCTCATATACACAGATTTTATGCTGACAGGAAATGCTGGATCCCACCTAATATTTCTTTGTTCTTTATGGTTATTTGTAGGATATATATATTTTTAATTTTCTAGGAAAGGGGCCATCTTGATGATGTTTTTCAACATAATAATATCCCACATTTATATGAGCTACTTTCGTTTATTTCAAATGATGTTCATGAACCACCAATCATATATTAATCCCTAGGGCTCTAAGAAGGATTTTGATGAAGAATTTTCTCTCAAAGAAATCACATAGTGTGGGATGGAGACGTGGGGTGGGGAGAGGCTCAGCAGGGAAGGGGTGTATGTGTACATATAGCTGACTCACTTTCTTGTGCAGCAGAAAGCACAGCGGTATAAAGCAATTACACTCTAATAAAAAATAAATAAAAATAAAAAATGAATAATATTACTTAACTGACAAAAAAGAGAAAGAAATCATATAAAAGGAGTTAAATAACTTATTCAAGGTAATTCACAGCTTGTCCTGTAATGATATCAATAGGCAGATCTCACTAACCCACACTAATAGGAGAAAATCACTCTAAAGAAATAAAACATCTACATTTTCATTTGTAAGGTGAATAAAGCCTGAATGTCTAATGTATGATATGCTGCCTGTAGTTGCTAATACTGAATTGTCACTGAAATTTTCTAAGAGAGTAGAACTTAAATGCTCTCATCCCTGCCTCAAAAAAGAGAGAAAGAAGTAATTATGTGAAGTGACCGATGTGCTAATTAACTTGATGGGGGGAAGTCTTTTTACAATATTCTTACAATGTATATCAAAGCATCATGTTGTACACTTTAAATACCTTACAATTTTATTTGTCAATTATACCTTGAAGAAAGTGTTAAGAATGTTAAAATAGTACAGAAACAAAGCAGGAGCTACAAGGGGTGCTCTTTTCTTTTTCAGTTAACATGGTGACAATTTATCCCTAGTCTCATATTTTTTAAGAAAAGCAATATGACATCTAGACTGATGAGTCTTTTCAAATAAATATATTTGTTTTATTTCACATGGAGACAATAGCATAGATTCATTCCAAACAGTGCTTCCAGGGAATAAAGTAAATTTTAGTAAATAGACAGGGTGTATGATTATCACAGTTCACAGCATTTTTAAATGATTGTATTAGGGTTTTAAAAAGCATCTTAAATGCTTTGACACTGGGAGGAAAAGGATATTTATTTTGTTAATGTATTCCATGCACTCTTCCTTTTACCTATTTTTAGAATTTTATATTTATGATAATCCTTGTCTTAATGACACCAGATTGTTATATTTTCAAGAATAATGAGTGTTCTTTATTATGACTTTAATCACTTTGTCTCCTCAAACCCCTAGAAAGAAACTCCTTCTCCAAGACTCTGAGCAGATAGCAAATCCTCTCTTGCCTCTTTCAGATAAAATTAATTGGAAACTCATTTATGATCCTACAACACTATGTAAATATTTCTACTACAGCAGTTTACATTTTACTCTGTGAGTCTACAATTATTTCCATCTGTATCTGCATTAAATATATCCCTCCTGACTTATTTGTCATCATCATCATTGACATGAATAATAGAAATAATAACTATGATACATTAAATGCTAGTTACATGCTTGAATTACACACTTTAAAAGCATCATTTTTAACAACTCATTATTATATTCCTTTTATAAATTAAAAAAATCTGAAATTTAGCCAAGGTCACATGGTTGTGAACACAAGAGTTAGAGGATTTAAATCCCAGTAAGCCTGAATGTGTAGACTGAAGTGTCTTTAATCTCTGTATCAGAGCCTTGCTCAGTGCGAGACACTCAGGCTTTTACCAGATATTTTTCAAATTGCATTAAAAATTACTCTCAGATCACATTGGGAAGAACTTTTTTCTAATAGTTGTCAAATAAGTACACATTGCAAATTAGTGAGGTCCAGATTAATGAGGCTTAGGAAGAGTCTTGTTGTTGCTGTTAGCAGATGCTATTATGATCTATTATTGCAGCTAATAATAATCATAATTATAGGCTGAACGAAGTCTGTTGGTTACACAATATTCCCTGACTCAGTCCAGAGCACTGAACTTGACAAAGATATGGGGTTATTTGGTGCTTATTGTTGCAAATATTATAGATCAATGGAATAGTAGAGGGGAAACTAAAAGCCTTATACCCAACTCTGTTTTTGGTGACCTGCTGCTGCTGCTGCTGCTACTACTCAGTCGCGTCAGTTGTGTCCGACTCTGTGTGACCCCATAAATGGCAGATTTTTGGTGACCTGAAATGGAATAAAAACAATAAAGAAGATGCTTATTTTAATAAGAATTAAGCCATCTCTTAGTGTCATGCTATGTAGAAGAGAAATTTGTATTTACTAAGTACCTACCATGTGCTTAATGATTTATCTCCTTAATATAACGGACTTTTGGACTCAGAGAGAGAGGGAGAGGGCGGGATGTTTTGGGAGAATGGCATTCTATCATGTATACTATCATGTAAGAATTGAATCGCCAGTCTATGTCTGATGCAGGATACAGCATGCTTGGGGCTGGTGCATGGGGATCACCCACAGAGATGTTATGGGGAGGGAGGTGGGAGGGGGTTTCATGTTTGGGAACACATGTAAGAATTAAAGATTTTAAAATTTAATTAAAAAAATAAAAATTAAAACAAAAAAGTGAATATTTATCTCAATTTTCTAAGATTAGGAGGGCTAGTGGATACTATTCTTATGGCATAAAAGGAGGAAACTGGGACTTAAGAGGAAACAGATGTATGGCCAGCTTGGAGAGGATGGAAAATGGGTGAGTAAGCTCAGCAGGAGGACACTACAGTGACTGGACCAGAGAGTCTGTCCTTGCCCCCTCTTTGTAGGAAAGAGGAGTAACATTATGGGGATAAATCCTGGACTCCAGATCATGAAGCTGGACTTACTAGTGGGTGGGATCACTGTGTGTCCCAAAGTGGGCTGCTCTCTTTTGCCTTTCTGGGTCCAAGATCCGAGTATTTGCTGTTTAGTTACTATTTTCCATGTCGTTAAACTCACACATTGTAACTTGTTCTACTCTTTGGGTGATTTCCAGTGGTGGAAAAAATGTTTACTTGGAGAGAGGGAAGCAATATTTGAACTTGAAGATAAGTGATATGCTATTGCTGTTTTCAAAAGAGTTCTGCATGGAGGATTACTAATTATTGCGGTAATTACATTGTTGATCAAATTCCCACTTTCTATACACACTTATGCATATGCATACACACACAAATATCTATACTTTGGGATTATTATGAAAAGATGTTGTTAGTTTAAAAACCTAATACAAGTTCCTGGGTCCTCCAGCAAAATAACATTTGGTAGTTAACCTCGCCTCTAACTCTTTGATCTTCTTCTTTACCAGAAATACCATCCTCTAGTGAGGCCAAGCTATCTCCTCCTCTCTTCCAATAATAATCACAACAGCAACAACTTACTTGTATTTAGCAAGATGCTCTCATGTACACTCATTCAGCTTTTAAAAGCCTGTTTAGATGAGGGGTTGCTATTTCTCCTCAGGAAGAACATGCTAAGTCTTCCTAGGAAGTTGCTTTGGAAATTACATTAATTGGAATTCTTTTGGTTGCGAGAGACAGTTCAGCTTGTGCTAACTTTGGTAAAATGGAGGATTTACTGGAAGGATCCCTCAGATCCAAAGAAAAGTATGGACACATAAACCACAAGAAAGAAATATATAAATTTAAGTTTCAGAATCAGCACAACTTGACTTCACTGCCACCTGGACTCTCTATATAATTCTTGTTTCTGCTTTTTGCTGTGTATTTGCTTTCTGTCATTGCGGAACAGCTACTTCAATATTGTAAAAACACAGGTGCTGACAGCTTTCTCATTTTATATCTTGCAATTCACGTCACAAAAGGAAGACCAACTGTCCTTTCTTAATGCAATTTGAATATAAATTCTCTGGAGAGGACTCTGGTTAGCCCAGCTTGGATCAGGTATTCATCTCTCTTACCAATCAATATGGCCAATAGTGGAAAGGTTGAATGAAGCTTTTAAGAGTGTAACAGGTTCTGTGCAGACATACAGTTTGAAAAAAGAGAAGAAAAAGCCCTACCAGAAGGAGAGGGTTGCTAGTCAGATAAAGCGATAGGAATCTGTTCCAAGGAAAGGAAGATGATTTACTTCCATTATCCATAAGTGACAGATAAGAAACTCAGATTTAAGGATTTTCTTCCAAAGTAAATGCTTTCTTTTTTACTTTATACTCAGTATTCCCACTCAAAGAGTCACCCACAAACTGACTAGGCAAATCTCTCAAATGTGTCTTTCATTTGGTTACTTACACTGGACCCATGTCATCACTCCTTGTCACCCCACGGCTCTAAACCCTTCTCTGACTCTCGCTTATTCTTGGCCTCCACGTTTTTTAAGATGTCATACATCAGATTCAGTCTATTAGGGATCTGCTTCTTCTCCAATGGGGCTTCCCTGGAGGCTCAGTGGTGAAGAATCAGGCTGTGATTCGGGAGACCACTTGGAATACAGGAGATGCGATTTGATCCCGGGGTCTGGAAGATCCCCTGGAGAAGGAAATGGCAACCCACTCGAGTATTCTTACCTGGGAAATCCCATGTACAGAGGAAGCTGGTGGGCTACAGTCTATGGGCTCTCAAGAGTTAGACACGACTGAGCGACTAAACCCCCTCCCCCCACCTATCCTCCAGTATCCTAAAGCAAGCATATTTTACCCCTAACACTGTTAGATTTTTTGACATTAATTCAGGTTCTCTATTTTATGGATGCACATTTTCCCCCCTTTTTCTTTCCCTAAGTAGGTGATAAACTTCTTGAAGTCAGGGAACATATCTTAAGTTCCCATGTGTGTGTGTTAAGTTGCTTTAGTCGTGTCTGACTCTTTGTGACCCTATGGACAGCAGTCTGCCAGGCTCCTCTGTCCATGGGATTCTCCAGGCAAGAACACTGGAGTGGGTTGCCATGCCCTCCTCCAGGGGATCTTCCTGATCCAGGCATCGAACCCGTATCACTTTGCATCTCCTGCATTGGCAGGCGGGTTCTTTACCACTAGTGTTAGCTGGGAAGCCCTAAATACCCATATTCATAACAGAATTTTTAGAATGAGTCTGGTATAAGATTTACAGAGTTAAAAAAATTCAATTTAGTGTATATTCACTTACTAGAAGCAAATGATTGTTCTAAGTACATCATGAGAAACGCTGGACTGGAGGAAACACAAGCTGGAATCAAGATTGCTGAGAGAAATATCAATAACCTCAGATATGCAGATGACACCACCCTTATGGCAGAAAGTGAAGAGGAACTAAAAAGCCTCTTGATGAAAGTAAAAGAGGAAAGTGAAAAAGTTGGCTTAAAGCTCAACGTTCAGAAAACGAAGATCATGGCATCCGATCCCATCACTTCATGGGAAATAGGTGGGGAAACAGTGGAAATAGTGTCAGACTTTATTTGGGGGGGCTCCAAAATCACTGCAGATGGTGACTGCAGCCATGAAATTAAAAGACGCTTACTCCTTGGAAGGAAAGTTATGACCAACCTAGATAGCATATTCAAAAGCAGAGACATTACTTTGCCAACAAAGGTCCATCTAGTCAAGGCTGTGGTTTTTCCTGTGGTCATGTATGGATGTGAGAGTTGGACTGTGAAGAAGTCTGAGCACCAAAGAATTGATGCGTTTGAACTGTGGTGTTGGAGAAGACTCTTGAGAGTCCCTTGGACTGCAAGGAGATCCACCCAGCCCATTCTGAAGGAGATCGACCCTGGGATTTCTTTGGAAGGAATGATGCTAAAGCTGAAACTCCAGTACTTTGGCCACCTCATGCGAAGAGTTGACTCATTGGAAAAGACTCTGATGCTGGGAGGGATTGGGGGCAGGAGGAGAAGGGGACGACAGAGGATGAGATGGCTGGATGGCATCACGGACTCGATGGACATGAGTCTGAATGAACTCCGGGAGTTGGTGATGGACAGGGAGGCCTGGCGTGCTGCAATTCATGGGGTCGCAAACAGTCAGACACGACTGAGAGACTGAACTGAACTGAACTGAACTGAAGCACTAAATTGCTTGTTTTTTACATAGCCTTTATCAGTATCTGTGATCGATATGATCTCCTTATCTCTACATTTTTCTCTCCTGACTCTGTTCTTTATCCCCTACTTGCGCACTCTGACCTAGTCACACTAAATTGCTCATTTAGTGTTCCTGACGGTGCAGTGCTTCTTGAAGCTTTCAAGTAAAGGACATTCATTTTCCTCCCTCTGAATTGTTTTTCATTTCTTCTTAATGTTAACATTATCAGCCCCCCCCCCCCCCCAAAATCAGATCAGGGGTTTTTCCCCTTGAAAAGCTTCACTGGCCACCACTTCAGTACATAGTACACTCCGATTATGCTACAGGTACACATGCATATATTCTCTCCCGCCCTTTCGTTATTACTATTTGGGAAAGAATGGCTATAGAAACAAGGGTTCATTTTCTCAGTATGTGTAAAAAATTGGGCAAGGAAATAGCAGCCAGCTGCAGATACGCCCAGAATGCTCTCAGCTACCATCTCATAATTGAAAAGTGTCACTCTGAGAGGAAATGGCCACTCATGGCAGGGTGGTAGCAGACTGGCGTTTGTCAAACTGTATCTGCTATTTTTCAGACTAGTGCCTGCTGAACTCTTCCCCTTCCTTCTGATTGCTTCTCTGCTGCTTACCAGCACCACGGGGAATCTGTGTGGCTACTTTGTTATTGAAATACATGGGCTGAGCTTTCTTCCTTTTTGTTTCCATTTTATAGGAGGAGAAAAAAGTAATCATGGAGTAGACACTAAAGAATTTGATCCAATCAAAATATTCCCAAGACAGCAATAATTTGTTTTAAAGCAGAGCCATATGTATTTTCTTTTTTAATAACAAACTGTAATATAGATATTTTCCTGATTTTTTTTAGTAGTCCTGGTGATAGAGGTTATTATAACTAATCTTGTCAAAATGGGTGAGGGAGGCTGGGGCAATCAAGTCAACAGGAAGCCCTGCGCTTTGTGATTTTAGTATTTCAAAGCCCAGGTGTTCTATATACATCTTCCCACATACTTTTCAATTAGGAAAGACCATTGTCTGATTTTCTTGAAATCAATTTTGACTTTGTCTTTCTCACATCTTATCCTGAAATGTAATATTGGTTTCTTGAGTACTCCTAACTGAAGCCAGCAGACCCAGATTCAAGTTCTGCTCTTTTCCTTCCTAGATGGATAACCCTAAGTAAATACATTAATATCTCTGATTTCTCATTTTTTCATTCTTAAAATGATACCTAGCTCACAAGGAAGTCAACATTATTTATTATAAGGTGATTGCTCACATTATCAGATGAAATGATAAATATTAAAATGTTTAGCAAGACCAAGTATTACACAAAGATGCTTTTGCTCATTGTTGACCACCTTTTTCATTTAATCGTGTGCACTACTTACTCTAAGTCATATGTTCATTCAGGACTAGGGAGAGAACCTCCAGCCCAAGGCTTATCCTTCTCTCAGCCCCCAAACTTCCCATACTGTTCCTCATTGTTAATCCATAAGAGATATCTGGCTTTAGCCGAAGTGATTGTCTTGCCAAAGACTGCAAATCTTATGAATCCCATTCCCTCTAATTATTCACACAATTGTGCCTCCTGCTGTGTCCTCTTCATGTTATTTTAAATCTTATTGGACATCTAGGCCAACCCCACCCATGTTTACCATCTCTTCCTTTCACTCACAGTCCCTCCTGATTTTTCTCCCGCCACAGCTCCAACTTAACCCTTTCCCAAGCATGTGTAATACATATTGGCGGACTTAGCGGTCTTGTTCTTATTCTTACTTATCCTTTCATATGTCCATGCCTTACATTTTCAACCAAACAGAACTTTGTGAGCTGGTCATCATTAGTCATTTAATTTCTTCTCCATTATAGAAGCCAAGCAATGATGATGATGACAATGATGATGAAAGTGACAAAGATGATGGTGATGATGGTGGTGATGGTAGTGGTGGTGGTAATGACAGTGATGATGCCGTTGCCGCCAGTGATTATGATGATGATTGCAAAGTCCTCCAGCCCTAGGTCATGGTTGTAATGGACCAATATAAATCAGAGAAGTCCAGATTATAGTCACAGAAAGGATAGATGGAAAATTGTGCAGTTAATGAAGAAAGAAGGAGTGTGTAGAGAACTTAGTGCATTTACATTTGGAGTGTGGTGTAGTTCAATGGTCTCTGAAAGGATGTCTCAATTGGTGCATCAGAGACTGGCAGAGGAGAGAAGTGAGAAGGACCATATTTGAAGAGGGACTGGGTACATTAACCTGATTACTGAAGCAGATCCCATCAACAAATCTGGAACAAGAAGCTTCATAGCCCAAGATAGCATCTCTTAGCTTCAGTGTGATAAGTATGGTTTCAGAAAAGAAACAGGACTATGTCAGATCCTAATTTTGCCTCTTACAAACCATGTGACCTTAGCTACTTATATGTTTCTTCTGTTTAATGAGGTAATGTGTCTCAGAACTGCCCTACAGGTTAGAAGTCTGAATGACTGTAAAGTACTTCACAAAGCACTTGACACACTGTAAATTTTAAATTCTTGTTGCTGTTGTTCAGTTGCTCAGTTGTGTCCAGTTCTTTGCGACGCAGGGACTGCAGCATGTCAGGCTTCCTTGTCCTTCACCATTTCCTGGTATTTGCTCAAACTCATATCCATCGAGTTGATGATGTCATCCAACCACCTCATGCTCTGTCTTCCCCTTTTTCCTGCCTTCAGTCTTTCCCAGGATCAGAGTCTTTTCCAATGAGTCAGCTCTTTGCATCAGGGGTCCAAAGTATTGGAACTTCAGCTTCACCATCAGTCCTTCCAATGAATATTCAGGGTTGATTAAATTCTTGTAGGAAAATATAATAAGAATAATTCAGTGGATGAGGTAGCATAAAGAGATCTCTAAGCAGGTGCTCTGGAGAGACGAGAGGTAGGATCTCTATTTTAGAGGGACCAATTGACCTATAAAAGGATACTCGGGAGCTGGGAAGCAGAAATCTTAACCCTCTACCAGTGGGTAGCAGAATGTTGGGATAATAACTGAATGGACTGAGGCAGAAAATAGCAATTTAGAGCATCATTGAATTAGAATGCCAGATAGGGAGACTGAGGCAGAACATTCCACACATACAAATGGAATTGAGACAGCAGGGGAAAATCAGAAAAAAATATTGTGCACACAGGTTTGGTGAGGGTGTCCTAAGTGCCAGATACCAGGTGGATGTTTAAGGCTTCAGGATTCAGTTCCCAGTACTCACTATGGTGGACCTGAGGCTAGTAAGCCATCTGCCTTACTCAGGCTGGCTCAAGAACCAGGAAGGCCAGATTTACAAATGAAAGGCAGCCATCATTCCAACTGCAATGCCCCAGGAAAGACCTTCGTGTCTAGCCAAATGAGGAGAACCATCCAGCTGTGTAGTGGAAATAGCAAGGCAAGTCTGTGCCCTAAGTTACAGCCCAGATATAAAGGTCTGTATATAGAAGGGAATGCAAAAATCCACCATGGAAGATGAACATGAGGGTATTACACTCAGACTCACTAAGCAGGTTGTATGTGGAATCATGGTACTTAAGAGCTGTGTGAACTTGAAAAAGCAGCTTTGGCCTTCTAGACCCACTTTGTTTTTGATAACTGGTGCTTATTGTGTGTGTGTGTGTGTGTGTGTGTGTGTGTGTGTGTGTGTGTGTGTGTGTCTTAGTTGCTCAGTCGTGTCCGATTCTTTGTAACCCTATGGAGAGATGACCAAATGCCAAGCTCTGCTAAGCACCTTATATGCACTATTTTATTTCAACTCCATAATAATATATAAAAGAGAAAACTTTTCATTTTTGTCAATCCTCAGGTGAAGCCAGTGAGGGTTAGAGAAGATGTATCCCTGAAAGAAGGCTGTACAACTTGGAAGGCTGGAACCTGGTTTTCAATCTGGGACTGTTTGACTCTATATCTTGAGATCTTAGTTACCATACTTTACGGCAGAATCAACTTTGTATTACTTCTTTTCCCTGCATGTAAAGTGCCTAGTCATTTTTGCTGCATAAGCTTAAAATTTTACATATTTGTGTTGAGAATCAAGGTTAGAATTGCAGATACCAGTAAGTGTTGCCAGGTTTGTGTACGTGGTTAAACTATGAGTACTTTCTGTAGGTTGCTGTTCTTTTTTCTCTATACCAGGGTTTCTCAACAGCAATGACACTGACATATAAATTCTTTATTGTGGGAAGACTGTTCTGTGCGTTGTAGGACTTTAGTAGCATTACTGACTTCTACCTTCTAGATGACAGTGACACCCACCCCCACCTCTGGTGGTGACTACAAACAAATGTCTCCCAACATTGTCAAATGTCACCCAGAGGCAACAAGTCACCCAAGTTGAGAATAACTGTTCCTAATACATATCTCTCCATTTAGTGTCAGAATGGAAGGCAGTCTGAGCAGGTTTCTGTTAAGGGAAGAGCTGGCACTATAGGGTGAACGGTTTTTCATCATGGTGTAAACAGAGTGCCAGGTCCTTTGGGAACTCTGTGGTGCTCTAGGATTAATAGTGTTGGGAATGGTATGGAACCTGGGTAGCCTCATATGAGTTCAAAACCCAGCTTCACCATTTTCCTACTCTGAAAACCTGGACATGTTTCCTAGTCTCTCAGAGCTTCAGTTTTCTCACCTACAAGATAAGGATAACAACAGGATTTATCTCAAGAAGTAGAGGAGCCTGGCAAGCTGCAGCCCATGGGGTCGCAAAGTCACTGAGTGACTAAGCACAGCACAGCACAATCTGTAAACTGGAGACATTGATGGGATTGATCTCATAGACAGATTTATTTTTATTGACTTTATATTATACTGGAGTACACTTGATTTACCATATTGTGGTGTTTTGTTTATTTATTTATTCACTCATTTGGCTGTGCGGGGTCTTACTTGAAGCATGTGGGATCTTCGACCTTCATTGAGGCATGTGGGACCCTTAGTTGCAGCAAAAGCAAGCTCTTGGTTGCTGCATGAGGGATCTAGTTCCTGACCAGGGATTGAACACAGGCCCCCTGCATTGGAAGCATGGAGTCTTAGCCACTGGACCACCAGGGAAGTCCCTACACTAATTTCACCTTGGGAAAGCACAGTATTAAAAAATAACAGGCTAAATGAATGCTATTATTCTTAACAATGCCTGACTTTATTATATAATCTGTTGCGTTTTTTTTTTTTTTTTTTCCCTGCCAATGGGCCTGGAGATGTAACTTGACAGTAAGCTCTTTAAAAAAAAATTATTTAGAAGAATATTTATTTATAATTTATTCATTTTTAATGAGGGACAGTAAGATCTTTTGAATGGGGCCTTGTCTAAATTGTTTACTGCTGAGACTCCAATACCTGGGGCAGTGCTTGGAACAAAATAGGTGCTCAGTAAACATTTGATGAACTAATAAATATATAGAATAATGAAGAGGAATTTAATGCAATATTCAAAAAAGTCCCAATGCTGTCAGTGTCATTAAGCCTTCATTGTTTCAAGAACAGCGACTGTCATTGAGTGTCATGGGAGGAAAAATAATACATACTTCAAGGAGTAAGAAAAAGTGGGATCTATATACCAGTTAGCTTTCTAAACTAGTTGAAAGGTAATTTGAATTTGAACGTTGATTTATCTAGCCTTCTTCTTACCTGAACACAAGGCAGATCTTCACTGAAGTGTTCACATCCAGGAACGGAGGAATAATGAGCTGCTTGATGAGATGTCACTCCATGAAACAGAGCAGCGCTAGTCCCATGAAGAATGCCTTTCTCCCCTGGGCAGGATGGGCTCAGCTGTACTGACCAAAAGAGGGAACAAAGAAAGGGAAGGCAGGGGAGCAGGGGTTGGTGCATAGCCAGGAAAAGAAAGACTTCCTTGAGGATCTGAGCAGAGTTTGTAGGGAAGATCACCTCTGACCTGGGCTTTCACCCGTGTTGACAGAGGGATCCACGCAAGCAGGGGTGGAGAGACAGTCTGGTAACTACATTCCTACATTGCCAGCACAAAGAGTATAAATCATACTGCTGAAATCCTACTTCCTAGGTATACAGTGTTATTTTCATGTCACTTTATATTTAACCTCTTTAAACTCTAGTTTACTTATCTAACAGATGGGGAAAATAATACAATATCCTTCATAAGACCACTGTAAGCATTACATGAGATAAATGCATAAAATAATTTGGCATGGTTCCTGGCACACAGTAAGTACAAAACACAAGCGGCTGTTATTATTGATGCTATTATTATACTTGTGTTTGCATCCTAGGGGACAAAACAGCATAAACTAGGGGTGTAAATAGGCTATAAATACAGAAGTTAGAAGCCGGCTCTGTTTTTGGGAAAATGTAAAAGGAGATTTGGCTGGAAAAGTAGGGATGAATCAGCTCGATGAAGATGGGGAATGTGATTCTTCAAGACTTGGCGCTTTAATGACAAGAGTGAGAAAATAAGAGATATTTTATTTTCTGTCAGTCAGAAGGCTTGTTTAGGCATGAAGTGGCCTTTCAGTCCACATAAACCGATTGCTCATACAGGTGATCTGGTCCAAATTCTCTGTCTGAGGAGGAAACGCTGCTTAAGGCAGGATTTATTCCCTAGCCAATCTTCTCCATTTTCCTGCCAAAATGAGGACCTCTCTCCTTGTGTGATGGAGAGAACGCCACGTGTAATTAGAGGGAGTGAGCGGAGAGGAAGGAGAGGGGGGTGAGCGCGGCGGAAATCTCCCAGGAACAGGAGGTGATGCGCTGTGACAGAGGCCTCTGTTACGCCGTTTGTTCAACACTGAACGGCTACATTTCCCAGCATTTTCGAATCTGCCCCTGCCTTCCTTGGGCATTTGGCAGCAGGGAATGAAAGCTATCTTATTTGGGCTGGGGATGAGGAGTCGGGGGACGGGGAGGTGTAGGGCAAGGAGGGGCTGTAGATAGGGATGTGGTGAGATTCAGAGCTCAGAGTCAATTTCACCTAAGGGGGTACCACCCTCACAGGACTACTGCCTGCACTGGGGGCTGAGAGCCATCCTTGTTTAAGAGGTATATTCATTGTGTCCAATTAAATTCAAATCAGATGAATACTTGAACACCAGCAATGTGCCCAACTCTGCTAGGCTCTGGGGACAGAAATAGGATAAAACACTATCCCTACTCTCAAGGGATTCACACTCCAGGGGAGGCAATTAGACAAACACATACCACACACACACACACACACACACACACGCACACGCACACACACATAATACCCAACCCAGAAAGTAAGGTGCAAAGGGATTTTAAAAGAGCCAGAATTTATTCAAGTTTGAAGAAAAGGAGTATAGCAGCATAGTTATTACAGGCCACTTTCTCTCTTAATAATCTAACTACAATAGAAGTAAATTATTAAAATTTGACTAAAATATCTTAGCCACTTGAACACTAAGTAAGTTAAATTTGTATAATCTTTGGATCAAAGAGGAAATCAAAAGGCAGACTACAAACCATGTAGAAAGTCATACAAAGCATAGCAGGGAAAGTCCAAATCACAAATGACTTCACAATTAAAGAAGACAGTGAAAAAAAAGAAAAAAAAAAAAAAGGACAGTTCTTATCTAGAGGAATTAAGGAGGAAAAAAAGAAGTAAAGCTAAGGTCACAGAAACTTCATATTGGAAATTAGTAAGGATAAAACCTGATATTAATGAAATAGAATGCAAAATTATTTTTTAAGATATATCAGCATGTAAATTGGTTCATTGAAAAGGCAATTGGAAGCCTTCTTGTTAGCCTAAATAAGAATAAACTGAGGGATCAAATTATATTCTAAATATTAAAATAGTAAAGTGGTAACACAAATACAAATTTTGTCAGCCTGGATCAAAAGGATTATTTCCTGTGAATCTGTAAATCATTATAATTGACCTCAAAGAAATAGAAAATATGAATAAACCAAGTCTAGTAAAAGTGATAAGACATATGATTAAGTAGCTATCACTAAAATAGACACCAGAAAAAATGAGTACCCTTAAAATTTTTTCAGTGCTCCTTAAAATATGCTACTCCCTAGAAAATATATTACCTCAACTTTCTTTTATGAAGCCACCAGGGCTTTAAAGCCAAATCTAGATTTAATGCTGATTAGGAAACTTTGGGCTCACGCACACACGCGCTCACACACACACATCAAGCAAGGGAGCCAAAAGGAGAACAGATTCATCTCCAGAAAGGCACCGGTGGCTCCCACTGCTGCCTCACCTGTCAAGCCAGCAAATGAAAGGGTAAAACTCATATGATTGGATCAATATATTCTGAAAAGGCATTAGATAGAAATCAGAAACCTTATTAAATGAAGTTAGCCAAAACTTAGACTTTGTAAAGAGTAGAACCAAAGCCCTATAGCCCTTGCAGTCCAAAAGGATAAAATACAAAATCGTTTATCTTAAAGCAATCCAAGATTTTGGATACTTACTATGAGTTAATGCCTTATAATTTCTTATTTGAGTTATACAACTCATATTGAGGGACTTCCCTGGTGGTCCAGCAGCTAAGATTCTGTTCTCCCAAAGTAGGGGGTCAGGGTTTAATCCTTGGTCAGGGAACTAGATCCCATATGCCACAGCCATAACCCAGTGCAGATAAATAGATAAACATATTGAATAAATACTCTGATTTTTTTTTAATATATTATTTGAGGCTTAGAGAGATGAAGTAGTTGCTCAAAGATATCAAGCCAGAAAGCAGTAGAGCCAGAAATTGAACCCATTTTGGTGTGATCATTCCATAGCGTGACGTTTTTACACTACAAGTTGCTACTAAGATTAAATTAGATAATGCTCAAAAAGTGTTTAACACATCAGTTCAGTTCAGTTCAGTCGCTCAGTCGTGTCTGACTCTTTGCGACCCCATGAACTGCAGCACACCAGGCCTCCCTGTCCATTGCCAACTCCCAGAGTTTACCTAAACTCATGTCCATTGAGTCAGAGATGCCATCCAACCATCTCATCCTCTGTTGTCCCCTTCTTCTCCTGCCCCAATCTTTCCCAGCATTAGGGTCTTTTCCAATGAGTCAGCCCTTCATATCAGGTGGCCAAAATATTGGAGTTTCAGCTTCAACATCAGTCCTTCCAATGAACACCCAGGACTGATCTCCTTTAGGATGGACTGGTTGGATCTCCTTGCAGTCCAAGGGACTCGCAAGAGTCTTCTCCAACAACACAGTTCAAAAGCATCAATTCTTCGGTGCTCAGCTTTCTTTATAGTCCAACTCTCACATCCATACATGACCACTGGAAAAACCATAGCCTTAACTAGGCGGATGTTTGTTGACAAAGTGTCTTTGCTTTTTAATATGCTGTCTAGGAACACTTAATCTACTCTAAAATATGGGTTAATAAATATGTAATCATGATAGCAATGACCAAGCCACTCAGTCTTCAAAATGATTTTGCCAGGTAGGCATAGTAACCTCAGGTTTGCAGACAAGGAAGGAAAAAAAAAAGAGGAGATTCAGGGAAGTTAAGTCTCCCGCTCCGTTCATGCAGCTTCATAGACAGAGTCAACCCTAGCAGACCTGGGTTCACTGTCATGATACTGTGGCCTTGGAAAATCCATCTAACCTCTCTGTGCCTTGACTGAATAATCAGAATTTGTGAGAGCTATAATCTGTGCTCTCAGTAGTCATGGGGAACGTGTAAGAAAGGTGAAGGAATTTTGAAATAAGAACATCTGTGTCTCTATGTGCAAATCTTGGTTTATTTCCTTCTTTGTAAAATAAGGGTAATACTGATATTCCTTTGGAGAAGGGAACGGCAACCCATTCCAGTAGTCTTGCCTGGAGAATCCCATGGACCGAGGAACCTGACGGGCTACAGTTGCAAAGAGTTGGGCATGACTGAAGAAACTTAGCACGCACCTCTGATATTCCTTCAGTTCAGTTTAGTCGCTCAGTCGTGTCCGACTCTTTGCAACCCCATGAATCGCAGCACGCCAGGCCTCCCTGTCCATCACCAACTCCCGGAGTTCACTCAGATTCACGTCCATCGAGTCCATGATGCCATCCAGCCATCTCATCCTCTGTCGTCCCCTTCTCCTCCTGCTCCCAATCCCTCCCAGCATCAGTTTTCTAATGAGTCAACTCTTCGCATGAAGTGGCCAAAGTCCTTAGTTCAACATTTACTGAAACTCCATTTTGTATCTTCCTAGGGATACTGTATGGATTAAATACACAAGTTCATAGAAAGCGTGTAGCTTAGAGTCTGGCCCATGACAGGCATTTTACACGTGATCATCCCTGTTGATGATATGATGAGGATGATGATCTAACCCATTACCAGAAAGAAATTCTTGAAAGTCAGAGAGCTAAAGAGGGTTTCCTTAGAAGGTGTGAAAGAATTAAGGCTTTCTGTCACTTCCCAAACCCTGACAGGGAGACCATATGGGAATGCAGGGTGGTAGGAAGAAGCATTGTTATTGTTCAGTCGTGAAGGTGTGTCTGAGTCTCCACGACTTCATGGACTGCAGCACGCCAAGCTTCCCTGTCCGTCACCATCTCCCAGTCTGCCCAAGTCCATGTCCATTGAATTGGTGATGCCATTCAACCATCTCATCCTCTGTCACCCTCTTCTTCTGCCTTCAATCTTTCCCAGCATCAGGGTCTTTTCCAATAAATCCACTCTTTGTATCAGGTGGCCAAAGTATTGGAGGTTCAGCTTCAACATCAGTCCTTCCAATGAATATTCAGGGTTGATTTCCTTGAAGACTGATTGACTTGCCATGTTAATGTTTGGCAGAAACCAACATAATTCTATAAAGCAATTATGCTCAATTAAAAAATAAATAACTATAATTTAAAAAAGAGAGAGACTGACCAGTTGTTTGGGCTCCTTGCTGTTTGGGCTCAACATTCTTCTCCAGCACCACAGTTTGAAAGCATTAATTCTTCAGCACTCTGCCTTCTTTATGGTCCAGCTCTCATATCTGTACATGACTACAGGAAAGACGATAGCCTTGACTATATGAACCTTTGTTGGCAAAAGCGATGTCTTTGCTCTTTAATACACTGTCTAGATTTGTAATAGCTTTCCTGCCAAGAAGCAATCTTCTAACTTCCTGGTTGCAGCAGTCACCATCCACAGTGATTTTAGAGCCCAAGAAGAGGAAATATGTCAATGTGTCCACATTTTCCCTTCTGTTTGACATGAAGTGATGGGACTGGATGCCATGATCTTAGTTTTTGTTGTTGTTTGTTTTTTAATACTGAGTTTTAAGCTGGCTTTTTCATTCTCCTCTTTCACCCTCATCAAGAGGCTCTTTAGTTCTTCTTATCTTTCTGACATTACAGTGGTATCATCTGCATATCTGAGGTTGTTGATATTTCACCTGGCAATCTCTATTCCAGCTTGTAACTCATCTAGCCTGGCATTTTGCATGATGTGCTCAGCATATAATTTAAATAAACAGGGTGAATAGCATAGGTTCAAGCATTAACAGAGCAAACCGTGGAGTTTGAAGACTTCTGACTGAAAGGTGCCATTGTACTGTGATATTTAGACTTTCCTTAATATTGAACATAATGAACGTGAGAGTCACTTCCTTTTTTCTTATTATCACTAAGTATGGAGTAGAACTCTAAGGTGTCACAAGAGCGAACAGATAGGAAAATCACAGGCCTCCCTTTTCATATCATATCTAAGCTTCCCAGGCGGTGTTGGTGGTAAAGAACCTGTCTGCCAATGCAGGTTAGACTTAAGAGAAGTGGATTCCAATCCCTGGATCTGGAAGATCCTCTGGAGGAGGCCATGGCAGCCCACTCCAGTATTCTTGTCTGGAGAATCCTATGGAAAGAGGAGCCTGGCGGTCTACAGTCCACAGGGTTGCAAAGAGTCAGATATGACTGAAGCAGCTTAACACATAGCCCTGAGGTTTTATCATTTGAGACCCATGCGCTCTATCCAGCTCAGTTTTAAATTTATCTTTCTTATATATGTTGATATGTAAGATATTTAGTGTACATAAGACATATATAGATAGATGTTACATAGATAGCATACTTTATATGTTACTATATACTATACCACCTCCTATATCCCCACATATGCCCTCAGTTTCCTTCCTTCATGGTTTTCTTTATCTTGTATTGAATTCTCAAAAGACAAAAAATTACTGTGAATGTTGAAGCTTGAATGCCATCTTCCCTAAACACAATTCCTTTATGAAATGATGTTATGTTCCCTCCTGGATATTTTAATTTATTCAGCCCAGAGTCACCGAGCCTCTAAAAATTTTTTTATTCTTTTCTTTGGAAGATGAATATCCGGGACATGTGTATTTCTTGAAATAAAATATCCCTACAAAAATGTTGCAGGTTGGAAAATTGCTTTAAAGGTCAGTTGTATTAAATCAGAATCAGGAGGCTTCAGTGTGGAAGGGGGCATTAACAGGAACAGCTTCCTGATGTCTCTGTGGAAATACCCTTCAGTAAGAGTTCACCAAGGAAAGCGTGGGAGGGAGAAGTAGAAAGGAAAAGTGCTCCACTAAATTGGCCTAGTTTTTATTAACCCCCTTTTCTTTGAGATTGCATATAAATTTCCAACCTGAAATTTGTTTCATCTCTTCAATTGAACAGGAAGCCCATTAAATGATTAATTTTTATTTTCCTTTGTATTCATGAAAACACTGAGCAAAATCTTTGTTGCAGTAAGCTGAATACCAATAAAAGTAGAGGTCAAGGACCTTATGTAATAGGAGGATAACAGATACGCTAAATGTTAAAAATATGTTTAATTTTTACTCATATTTCCTTGACAACTATTGCAGGCTCATAAAGTTTTCAAAAGGATTCTTGTTTGGCAATTCTCCACCCTATCTGTGCCACCTCATATTTGATCTGAGATTCCGACAAAAGTAGTGAAATATGTCTGGATCATGCTCTTCTCTCTGTTCCAAGTATACCTTCTCATCCTTCACCTATCAAATTCCCTCTTCTTTAAGATCCTATTCATATGCAGAAGCTTCAGTGAAGACTTTGTTGAATCAGTTCAGTGTGAAGACAGAGTTCTCTCTTAGAAACTCCTTTGCAGCTCCACAGCATCCCTTCCCTTGTGCTTCCTGGATACAATTGGTTAGCATAGTTCCTGACCCATTGATACATTATAGCTATTATCCTTATGAAAGGGTGTTCCCTGCCCTGGAAGATGTATATCCCATCAGGAGAAAGAGCAATGACACATGGGCCACATAATGCAGTTCCGCCAATTCTCTATGTCCCACAGCCTGACACATCAGTTTTGGATACATAGCAGCTGCTCAAATAAGAATGAATGAAATCAATAAATAAATCTATGAAATCACCAACTTATGGGTTGTATTCGTCTAGCCCATTGGAGATCTCAGCCTAGCAAGCATCCACCTTATACTCCAAGGGGTGGAGTTATTTATTGTTTGCATAGGATAGGTCTTTGACAAAGGAACAAAAGCCCGAGCTGGCTTCATTAAGAAGGATGGATATAAAGCAACATGTCTGTGCTGAGCCATTGAAAGTGAAATGGGATAATTGCCGTGGTTACAATGAGACTGATCAAGCTGAGAGAAACAAGTTTCAAATTGTTCCAATCAGTCCTAATCCAGCAGAGTTATTAACAGTGCTCTACCCTGGTGTGACTGCATCTGCTAACTTGAGATAATGATTTATATCACAGTTTATGAGAGTTCCAATTTGCCCTAATTCAATAAGTGAAACCCAGCCAGGCAACCAGGAGACATACACTGCAATGTGACAAGAATCCCCATTTCCTTCCCCTCTCCCCCACCACCCTCAAATCATGATGGCTAAGTGTGCATCTGTTTACTTAATATATTCCTTTGTGGACCTAAGCCTAGGCAGGAAGAGAGGATGGGATAGAAATTCTCAATCACGCCCTGTGTCTGAAAAGAATGATTTGAACAAAATCCTCCAGGTGGAATTATACAATTGCAAATTTCTCAGAGACCCCTGCTTCTAGCAGTTCTTAATCTGGAAGATGTAGAGCCCTGAGTGAGAAAGCAGTGATATTATGAGAGGATCAGGAGTGTATTTGTGTACATGGATTACATGTGTGCAGTCTCCTCTCCTGGGATCAACTTAGATCTCAAGTTGTTCTTGTGACGTCACAAAGTTATAAACCATTGTCAGTTCTCCCAGAAACATGGGAAAGCATAAAGTGAGATGTTAAGATAATTTCACCAAATCACTCCCATGAGAAAGAACTGGGAATAGATTATAGGAATCCCCAATCCAGCCAGAAAGTAATTTGCACATTTTACCCCAGGACAAAACATGACTTCAGCCAAATGTAATTTCTGGACACCATTTTTCCCTCAACCAAGCCTCCCTGTCTGTGGCAGTGCTACCAACATTCAGGCAAGCATGCATCTCCTTCTTATCTGAATGTGCCCTCTGGGAAAGATCTATCGATAGGCATAGCAACAACATGATACCAAGGACAGAACTGTAAACTACCTCCAGTTCCTGGCAGACTCAAGCACAGAGTGACGCAAAGTACATCTTGACTGAATGAAAGAATGAGCTGAAAGTGATGAAACTTTGTCAGTGTACGTCGTTAACGTGCATTCTGACTATCTGAAAAGGAAACGTTGGTCCTTATAATGTGGCAGATTTCTTTGCTTCAGTGTTAGATGTTCATGACAGTGATTTACCTGACACTTCATTTCCTAATGTTAATTGAAAGATACACCACGTTTAAAGGGATTCTTTGAGGCTCCTCTAAGCAGGTCAGAGTCTAGCCTCTGAAGAGACAAAGGTAAATTAACAATGGATCCTTCCTTAGAGAACCTCAGTGACTATGAAAAGGACCAAGATGGAGATGAAAGGAAGTCATGGGTTGAGTGAAATGTTATGATGGTATAGGAAAGAAGACGTGAGGAAATCTTAGAGCGGCAGTGCAGTTGGGAGAAAAGCATGAACTCAGTCATGAGAGTTAATCACTATGAATTTGCCAGACAGAGAAATAGCAATGATCACCCATAAAATGAAATGGCTCAAGCAAAGGCACGACACTGGAAGTGTATGCTGTATTTCTAGAATGGTGAATATTGTACTATCTGCCAAGGGTGCTGCCTGTCATTTAATGAGAACTCAGTAAATATTTATTGAACTAATGAGGAAATAAATGGTTAAATAATTATAATCATAAACAGCGATAGCCAACATTTATTGAATTACAGTGTCAGACTCAATACTAAACATTTTTCATATGGTATATCCATGTTTCTCACAACAGTTATATGAGATAAACATTGTTATGACTCCTATTTGTAATGAACTTATTGAGCTCAGAGAGGCACAGGAATTTGTCCAAGATCACATAGCCAGCATCAGGGTCAGAGTTTTGTCATGGTATGGCTTCATGACTTAAAATTCTGTGTAACTGTTAATTATTTCACTGTGAACTGTAAGATGTGTTGGAAAAGAGGAGTGGAATGAGGACTATCTGGAAAGATACATCATGGACATACCATAATGGAAGTTGAATGCCATGCGATGCGATTCGAATTCCGCTCTGCTAGCAAAGGAACACCATCTAGAGTTTTCCAAGCACCAGCGAGGCAGGATCTAGGCTGTTTTTTAGAAAGACAACTGGAGGACTGTGAGACATAGATTGAAATGTCAAAAGTCTATATGGTGCAGAACCTTTTGGGAGACGATAAATAAATCCTCTCCTAACACATTATTCTGTAGTCTGTTTTTATTTTAGTAAACGGTACAGCTTGCATGTTGTTCCACATCAAAACATCTACATCTGTCTCAGTCATTATTTTGGGGGGATGAAATTGTTTTTTCTTACAAACAATTTTAAGTGTAAATGTATAGGAAATAAAATCTCACTCTACATGCCCATCATGTACTTACCATTATTATCAAGTCACAACCAACTTTTCAAAATTGATACCTACCCCTTTTCCACTCTATTTGAAGCAAATTTTATCACTGAATTAACATAATTTCTGTATGTTTTTCTAGAAATAAGAACACATTAAAAAAAATACATTACAATTGGTAAACATAACTTTAGCTTATACTATAATCCAGTATCTGGTTCAGAATTCAAATGTCCCTACCTTCATCATTTTTAACACCTAGGAATGGTTATACCATAGTTAATGTATCCAACCTTTGTTAATTGGTATTTATGGTTTTTACAATGCCTCAGTGCTAAAAAGAGATAACTCTATACATACTAAGTGAAGTCAGAAAGACACAGACACATGCCATAAGATATCATTTATATGTGGAGTCTATATGAACCTATGAAATGGAAACAAAATCAGAGAAATGGATAATAGATTGGTGTTTGCCAAGAGAGAGGGAGTGGAAGAGGGTACAAGTAAGGGGAGTTTGAGATTAGCAAATGCAAACTGGTATATATAGAATGGATAAACAACCGGGTCCTACTGTGTAGCACAGGGAACTGTATTCAGTATCCTGTGATAAACCATAATGGAAAAAGTATGAAAAAGTCTCTTCTGTATATGCAGTTATATGTGTGAATATATATAGAGCTCTAAGTCACTTTGCTGTACAAAAGTAATTAATACACCATGATAATTCAACTATTGGAGAAGGAAAAGGCAACCCACGCTAGCATTTGTGTCTGGAGAATCCCATGGACAGAGGGGCCTGGAGGGCTACAGTCTATGGGGTTGCAGAGAGTCAGACACGACTGAGCAACAGAATAGCAACAAATAATTCAACTATACTTCAAAAAAAAATAAATTTTTGAAAACTTCCTTAAAATCTTTAAAAAAAAAAAAAAAGGAGAGAGAGATGCCTCTGAAATGCCAGGAGTACGAAATTTACATTTTCTTTAGCTACAAGAGTCTGGCAGTTTATTGGTATTCTTGGGACATTTTGATATGGACTAATGAGAGGTTCTCATTGTCTTTCTCTATCTGTATCTTCCTGCACCCAACCTAGAGTCAGTTCAGTTCAGCCGCTCAGTCATGTCCAACTCTTTGCAACCCCATGGACTGCAGCACGCCAGGCATCCCTGTCCATTGCCAACTCCCCGAGCTTGATCAAACTCATGTCCATTGAGTTGGTGATGCCATCCAACCATCTCATCCTCTGCCATCCCCTTCTTCTCCCGCTTTCAATCTTTCCCATCATCAGGGTCTTTTCCAATGAGTCAGCTCTTCGCATCAGGTGGCCAAAATATTGGAGTTTCAGCTTCAGCATCAGTCCTTGCAATGAATATTCAGGATTGATTTCCTTTAGAATTGACTGATTTGATCTCTTTGCAGTTCAAGGGACTCTCAAGAGTTTTCTCCAACACCACAGTTCAAAAGCATCAATTCTTCAGCACTCAGCTTTCTTTATAGTCCGACTCTCACATCCATACACGACTACTGAAAAAACCAGAGCTTTGACTAGACGGACCTTTGTTGGCAAAGTAACGTCTTTGCTTTTTAATATGCTGTCTAAGTTGGTCATAGCTTTTCTTCCAAGGAGCAAGTGTCTTTTAATTTCATGGCTGCAGTCACCATCTGCAGTGATTTTGGAGACCTCTCCAAAAATAAATTCTCTCACTGTTTCCGTTATTTCCTCATCTGTTTGCCATGAAGTGATGGGACTGGATGCCATGATCTTAGTTTTCTGAATGTTGAATTTTAAGCCAACTTTTTCACTCTCCTCTTTCACTTTCATCAAGAGGCTCTTTAGTTCTTCTTCACTTTCTGCCATAAGGGTGGTGTCATCTGCATATCTGAGGTTATTGATATTTCTCTCAGCAATCTTGATTCCAGCTTGTCCTTCATCCAGCCCAGCATTTCTCATGATGTACTCTGCGTATAGGTTAAATAAGCAGGGTGACAATATACAGATTCTCTAAAGTACAGTTTCATAAACTATAACCCAGGCCAAATATTGCCTGCCTATTTTTATTCTCCTAGCATTGGTTTTGGCATTTGCAAATTTTGACATACATAAATCAACAGGAGAATAATAGTTTTTGACAAGTGAAAATGATATGAAATTCAAAATTCCCTGTCCATTAGTAAAGGTGTTTTGCAACACAATCATACTCATTCTCTTATACATTGCTTATGACTACTTTTGTGTGACAAAGGGCGAGTTCAATAGTGTGAGAGAGACCTTACAATACACAAGAGCTCAAAAATCTTTCACGATGATGAGAATCACCTAGTAAAATTCTAAATCCAGAAATTCTTGGGACCCAACCCAAAGATTCTGATTCAAAAAGTCTAGGGTGAGGCCATGAATTTTAATTTCTCACCAACTCCCAGACAGTGCTGATTCCACAGGCCACAGGCCACACTTTCTCTGACTTACTAAGAAAACGAACCGGGATTCAAGGCAAGGGAAGTGATGGAATAGTGCTGGTCCATCCCTCACTGAGTGATCTGCACAGTGCCTTGTGTGCAGGTTTTCACCTCACGCTATATCTGTTCCATAGTTGCAGCCTGACGCTGACTAATACTTGACCTGTCATTTCTTTGCGGAGAAAAAGAGGAAGGTAAGCTGACACCAGCAGATAACATTAACCAGGCAGATATTTATTCATCAGATGCACATTACACCTTTACTCTGAGTCTGGATCTTAAGCTTAAAATATAGAGAATTATCCAGTCACATACATAACCACTCTGCATCGAGCCTTTAAACAAAATGAGGGTGGAGGGCCTGAGGAACATGGAGGATATGAGGGAAAAAAAAAAAAAAAGACTTTAAAAAAGTAAATAATGAAAGCCTCTATTTTAGAAAACCCTGAATGTCAATTTTCCAAAATAGAACATTTTCCCCCGTCTCCTCTCACGTATGAATCAAATGTGCATTTCTTTCTGCATTGCTGTTCTGCGTAATGCTATTGTTTTTCTCTCAGAATATTGGCCTGGGAAGAAAGTCAGTCTCAACTTTGCTCCTTCCAGGAGGTGAATTTGGCCAAGAAATCTAAACACTCTGAGCACTGAGCTCAGATGTTCAGTGAGCAACTTATTCCTGTTTGGGCACTGTAAGCTTTGTGCCTCATGAATCCCTTAATTGTGCAGTGTTTGGTCATTCTGGTTACCATGTCCAGAAGTCAGAAAGAGACAAACGAATATTATATATTAATGCATGTATGTGGATTCTAGAAAAATAGTACAGTTGAACCTAGTTCCAGGGCAGGAAGAGAGGCACAGACATAGAGAACAGATGTGGACACAGGGCAGGAGGGAAAGGAGGGTGGAATGAGTTGGGAGGTTAGGTTTGATATAAATACACTTCCATATGTAAATTAGATGGCTAGTGGGAATCTGTGGTATAGCCCACGGAGCTGAGCTCGGTGTTCTGTGAGGACCTGGATGAGTGGGATGGGGGTGGTGTGGAGGGAGGTCCAAGAGGGAAGGGGTATATGTATCAGTTCAGTTCACTTCAGTCTCTCTTTGTGTCTGACTGTTTGTGATCCCACGGACTGCAGCACGGCAGGCCTCCCTGTCCATGACCAACTCCCCAAGCTTGATCAAACTCATGTGCATTGAGTTGGTGATGCCATCCAACTACCTCATCCTCTCTTGCCCCCTTCTCCTCCCGCCCTCAATCTTTCCCAGCGTCAAGGTCTTTTCGATTGAGTCAGTTCTTGGCATTAGGTGGCCAGAGGATTGGAGTTTCAGCTTCAGCATCAGTCCTTCCAATGAATATTCAGGACTGTTTTCTTTAGGATTGATTGGTTGGATCTCCTTGCAGTCCAAGGAACTCTCAAGAGTCTTCTCCAACACCACGTTTCAAAAGCATCAATTCTTTGGCACTCAGCTTTCCTTATAGTCCAACTCTCACATCCATACATGATTACTGGAGAAACCATAGTTTGACTACATGGACCTTTGTTTGCGAAGTAACGTTTCTGCTTTGTAATGTGCTGTCTAGGTTTGGCATAACTTTTCTTCAAAGCATCTTTTGATTTCACAACTGAGGTCACTATCTGCAGTGATTTTGGAGCCCACCAAAATAAAGTCTCTGTTTATCTATTAATTAAATAAAGTCTCTGTTATTAAACTGTTAACATTGTTTCCCCACCTATTGCCATGAAGTGATGGGACCAGATGCCATAATCTTAGTTTTATCAATGCGAGTTTTTAGTCAACTTTTTCACCTCCTCTTTCACATTCATCAAGAGGCTCTTTAGTTCTTCTTCACTTTCTGCCATAAGTGTGGTGTCATCTGCATATCTGAGGTTATTGATATTACTACTGGCAATCTTGATACCACTTTGTGCTTCATCCAGCCCAGAATTTCTCATGACGTACTCTGGATATATGTTAAATAAGCAGGGTGATGATATACAGCTTTGCCATACTCTTTTACTGATTTGGGAACAGTCTGTTGTTCCATGTCCAGTTCTTACTGTTACTTCTTGATCTGCCTACAGATTCCTCAGGAGGCAGGTCAGGTGGTCTGGTATTCCCATCTCTTGCAGAGTTTTCCACAGTTTGTTGTGACCCACGCAGTCAAAGGCTTTGGCATAGTCAATAAAGCAGAAATAGATGTTTTTTCTGGAATTCTCTTGCTTTTTCAATGATCCAATGGATGTTGGCAATTTGATCTCTGGTTCCTCTGCCTTTTCTAAATACAACTTGAACAACTGAAAGTTCACAGTTCACATACTGCTGAAGCCTGGCTTGGAGAATTTTGAGCGTTACCCTGCTAGGGTGTGAGATGAGTGCAATTGTGTGGTAGTTTGAGAATTCTTTTCCGTTGCCTTTCTTAGGGATTGGAATGAAAACTGACTTTCCAGTCCTATGGCCACTGCTGACTTTTCCATATGTGCTGGCATATTGGGTGCAGCACTTTCACAGCATCATCTTTCAGGATTTGAAACAGCTCAACTGGAATTCCATCACCTCCACTAGCTTTGTTCATAGTGATACTTCCTAAGGCCCACTTGACTTTGCATTCCAGGATGTCTGGCTTTAAGTGAGCAATCACACCATTGTGATTATCTGGTTCATGAAGACCTTTTTTGTACAGTTCTTCTGTGTATTCTTGCCACCTCTTCTTAATATCTTCTTCTTAGGTCCATACCATTTGGTCCATACCATTTCTGTCCTTTATTTGCCCATCTTTGTATGAAATGTTCCCTTGATATTTCTAGTTTTCTTGAAGAGATCTCTAGTCTTTCCCATTCTATTCAGTTCAGTTCAGTTCAGTTCAGTCACTCAGTTTTGTCTGACTCTTTGCGACCCCATGAATCTCAGCACGCCAGGCCTCCCTGTTCATCACCATCTTCTGGAGTTCACTCAGACTCACGTCCATCAAGTCCGTAATGCCATCCAGCCATCTCATCCTGGGTCGTCCCCTTCTCCTCCTGCCCCCAATCCCTCCCAGCATCAGAGTCTTTTCCAATGAGTCAACTCTTCGCATGAGGTGGCCAAAGTACTTGACTTTCAGCCTCAGCATCATTCCTTCCAAAGAAATCCCAGGGTCGATCTTCAGAATGGACTGGTTGGATCTCCTTGCAGTCCAAGGGACTCTCAAGAGTCTTCTCCAACACCACAGTTCAAATGCATCAATTCTCTGGCACTCAGCCTTCTTCACAGTCCACCTCTCACATCCATACATGACCACAGGAAAAACCATAGCCTTGACTAGACGAACCTTAGTTGGCAAAGTAATGTCTCTGCTTTTGAATATGCTATCTAGGTTGGTCATAACTTTTCTTCCAAGGAGTAAGCGTCTTTTAATTTCATGGCTGCAGTCACCATCTGCAGTGATTTTGGAGCCCCCAAAAATAAAGTCTGACACTGTTTCCACTGTTGTTTTCCTCTATTTATTTGCATTGAGGAAGGCTTTCTTATCTTTCCTTGCTATTCTTTGGAACTCTGCATTCAAATGAGTATATCTTTCCTTTTCTCCTTGGCCTTTAGCTTCTCTTCTTTTCTCAGCTATTTGTAAGCCCTCCTCAAACAGCTATTTTGCCTTTTTACATTTCTTTTCTTGGGGGATGGTCTTGATCACTGCCTCCTGTATCATGTCATGAACCCCTATCCATAGTTCTTCAAGCACTGTGTCTATCAGATCTAATCCCTTGAATCTGTTTGTCACTTCTGCTGTATAATGGTAAGGGATTTGATTTAGGTCATAGGTGAATGGTCTAGTGTTTTCCCTCCTTTCTTCAATTTAAGTCTGAATTTGACAATAAGGAGCTCATGATCTGAGCCACAGTCAGCTCCTGGTCTTGTTTTACTGACTGTATAGAGCTTCTCCATCTTTGGCTGCAAAGAATATAATTAGTCTGATTTTGGTATTGACTATCTGATGATGTCCATGTGTAGAGTCTTCTCTTGTGTTGTTGGAAGAGGGTGTTTGCTATAACCACTGCGTTCTCTTTGCACAATTCTATTAGACTTTACCCTGCTTCATTCTGTTGATTCAGTTCACTGGTCAGCAGAAACTAATGCATATAGTAAAGACGTTATATATTTGAAAAACAAACCCAATAGGTTGGTGTAAAGATTAAACCACATACAACCAGGCACTGAACAGGCATGTATTGAAGGCTGGTTTTCCTCTTCCTGTGTCTCCAGGTAGCCTCACTACAAATTCCCCTTCCTACTTGAACCCTCCCTCTCAGGTGCACCCCACACTCCTCACACTCTAGTCTCTGTAGAGTTCTCACCTAGCTCCTTTGACTTTCGGTTTCCTCCTCTCTATCTCAGTTCAGTCTCACATCACTCTGGCTTTAGCCCTTGCCTGTGGTTTGTAGCCAATCTTCCTGCCTCTCCAGTCCGCCTTATATAGTGCTCCTTGGAACTATCAGTCAAACTACATTATATTAGAGTAATAATGTAGCTCCTTCTACAACTCTTCTTTGCCTACTTGAAACAGAAGCCCCAGGTCCTCCATAAGCTATCAATGTCCTCTGCAAGTTACAGGTCACTTCCCTTAAAGTCCTGAACTCCTGCTAGTAGCCTGCACTCCACTCTTAATGATACATTTCCCATTTCCCCAATAGCTTCAGCATTTAAATAAATGCACCCATGTATGTGTGTGCATATGCATACCCATAAATTTGCAAAGCTTGGGCTTACCTTTATTAAGACCAAAAGGGTTGAATAAATCAAAGTTTACCAGTCTTCTCTGATTCTGCTTCATATTCTGTCTTTTTCTTTTGTCTTCCCTTGGCTTTGCCTATTCAGGCCTGGTCCTGTTTTACCTGGATCCTCAGCCTCTGCTTAGCTTGCAAGGCGATGTTGCTGTGTTAGCCAATTACACTGTCACATCTGCTTTTCTTTCCGTGTTGTCTCTACTCATCAGCAGCAACTCTGGCTGGGTGGTTGGCCTAAAGAAGTCATGCTAAGTGCACATCTGTTCACATCTGGCACGTAAAGAGCTATAGGTCACATCTGTACAGCCAGCACAGCTGATTTCACAGCAGTCTGGGGAAAGGAAAAAAAAAATAAAAAGCAGATCTCTGGTCTGAAAGTTCTCAGTATTTGATCAACTACAGTAATTGGGGCACCTCCAGCTGGCATTCCGCTTGGCACCGGGAACAAAGATTGAGACAGGTTGGGATCAGGGAGCTGGCCATTGCTGAATGCCTCTCCGGTTGGTTCCTCCTGGATTCGGGCATCAGTGAGTGAACGAGGCTGGTCCATGCCTTCTTCGTGGAGCGCTCTTCCTCTCAGTTTGCTGCAACCAGTCAGTGAACAGCTCTGGTTTTCTGAGCAGCCACTCTTAGTAGGCCCAGTTTGTAGGCATAAACGAAAGCTGGTGATGATTTTGCAAATAACAGGCGTCTTGACTGGGTTTGCTCACCCTGGTCCCGGGTCTGTAGTAACAGATTGGAGAATGGAAGCCCAGGTTCTGGGTCCTGTTGAGAAGGTCACAGACTCCAACCGATTACTGGGGGCTGGCTGCTGGCAACAAGAGGCAAGGTGACATCTTGAGAAGTAACCAGGGAAACACAGGCTGATGTAGATCGAATCCTAGCTATGAGACGGTATATTCTCATTGTGTGAGGTTTTTTGCATACAAAAATGGAAATGAAAGTTGTTTATAAGTTCTCTTCTGGGTTAAGTCATAGAAGGACTAGATAAGCAACTATTGGGAATTTTAAAATAGATGTTTTCTAAAGCACCTTTTAATCCTGACAGTTTAGTAATATTTTTTTCTATCAATGAATTTCTACGCCCCCAATTATATTTTTCTTTAATGTGAATCTAGTAGCACTTTATGCCCACTCTTTCTTTTGCTGTTTTTTTTTTTTTTTCCCCAGCTGGATTTTCAGTGAACAGAAGGAGGCTTTACTACATGGAATATAATTTAAGAAATAACAGACAAGACCCCAAATACCTTCCAAAGGCAGCCATGTCTGACAGTTCATGATTAAGAATTGTTTACCTTTTTACTTGAGAAGTTTCAGTTCTCAAGTGTTCCTGTCACCTAGTAGGGTGACATCCAAAGCTAGTATCATTAACTATTTGGCTGGGAAAATAATACATTTCAATATTTTAATTTTTCGCTGCTGGCTAGTTTGCCAGAGTTTCATGGATGCTAGTTTACGTGACCTTCATGTTAATTTTGAGGAATAAGCAAGTAGACGTTTCTCTTCTGCTTCGAGGATGACGAGACGACAGTATAGAGGGGATGGACAATATACCCAATGTCACACAACAATTAGCAACCAGATACAATTAGGCTATAAGCTTCCCGTGCCAAATCCAATGGGCGTGTTCACTATTTTATCTTCCAACTACACCACAAGATTGAGTACTCAAGATTATTTAGAACCAATGAATTCAGGCCAGGAGTTTGATGACCTCAAATGGACAACAATGCCACACTCCATCCTTTTGTTTGATTAGATGTGGTAATAAATGCTGTTTGAACCACAGGCATCAAGGAAATAAATCAAAGAAAGACATGGCCACTGTCCTAAAGGTTTATTTGGAGACATAATCAAGAAAAAACTATTCAATAACTTGAGTTGAAAGCATGATGTAAGTAAACAATTATATAGAATTACTGAGGAAAATGTGAAAAAGTCAGAAAAATACTTCTTGGATAAGGTAGAGTATGAAGTGACTCTTGATCATGATATATATTAAGGGAAAAGCTTCAAAAAGGCTATAATATACTCAGGTATTCACCAAAAGCACTTAAAATGATTACCTACTTTATATGATACTAAAAACACAAGCAACATGGGCAGAAATGGGCAAGGAGGACCACCTCAAATCAAGAAGTTTCTGTACAGAAAAATAAACAACTAACAGAGTAAAAAGGCAACCTATGGAATGGGAGAAAACGTTTGCAGACCAGCTGTCTGATATGGGATTAATGTCCAAAATATAATAAAGATCTTCTATAGCTCAATAGCAAAAATGAAAAAAAAAAAAAAAAACACCCAAGATAACCTGCTTTCAAAATGGGTAAATGACTTGAATAGACATTTTTTTTCCAAAGAAGACGTACCATCAAGTAATGCAAATCAAAACTACAGTGAGACATCACTTTATATTTGCTAGGGTGGTTATTTTAAAAAAAAACAAATACTAGAGAAGTATTTGAAAAATTGGAATCCTTGAGCTTTAAGCCAACTTTTTCACTCTCCTCTTTCACTTTCATCAAGAGGCTTTTTAGTTCCTCTTCACTTTCTGCCATAAGGGTGGTGTTCTCTGCATAACTGAGGTTATTGATATTTCTCCCGGCAATCTTGATTCCAGCTTGTGCTTCATCCAGTCCAGCGTTTCTCATAATGTACTCTGCATAGAAGTTAAATAAGCAGGGTGACAATATACAGCCTTGATGTACTCCTTTTCCTATTTGGAAGCAGTCTGTTGTTCCATGTCCAGTTCTAAACATTGCTTCCTGACCTGCCTATAGGTTTCTCAAAAGGCAGGAGGTGGTCTGGTATGTCCATCTCTTTCAGGATTTTCCACAGTTGATTGTGATCCACACGGTCAAAGCCTTTGGCATAGTCAATAAAGCAGAAATAGATGTTTTTCTGGAACTCTTTTGCCTTTTCAATGATCTAGCGGATGTTGGCAATTTGATCTCTGGTTCCTCTGCCTTTTCTAAAACCAGCTTGAACATCAGGGAGTTCATGGTTCACGTATTGCTGAAGCCTGGCTTGGAGAACTTTTAGCATTACTTTACTAGCATGTGAGATGAGTGCAATTGTGCAGTAGTTTGAGCATTCCTTGGCATTGCCTTTCTTTGGGATTGGAATGAAAACTGACTTTTTCCAGTCTGAGTTTTCCAAATGTGCTGGCATATTGAGTGAAGTACTTTCACAGCATCATCTTTCAGGATTTGAAATAGCTCAACTGGAATTCCATCAACTCCACTAGCTTTGTTCATAGCGATGCTTTCTAAGGCCCACTTGACTTCACATTCCAGGAGGTCTGGCTCTAGGTGAGTGATCACACCATCATGATTATCTTGGTCTTGAAGATCGTTTTTGTACAGTTCTTCTGTGTATTCTTGCCACCTCTTCTCAATATCTTCTGCTTCTGTTAGGTCCATACCATTTCTGTCCTTTATTGAGACCATCTTTGCACTGCAGATGGTGATTGCAGCCATGGCATTAAAAGATGCTTAGTCCTTGGAAGGAAAGTTATGACCAACCTAGATAGCATATTCAAAAGCAGAGACATTACTTTGCCAGCAAAGTCCATGTAGTCAAGGCTATGGTTTTTCCAGAGGTCATATATGGATGTGAGAGTTGGACTGTGAAGAAAGCTGAGCGCAGAAGAATTGATTCTTTTGAACTGTGGTGTTGGAGAAGACACTTGAGAGTCCCCTGGACTGCAAGGAGATCCAGCCAGTGCACTTTAAAGGAGATCAGTCCTGAGTGTTCTTTGGAAGGAATGATGCTGAGGCTGAAAGTCAAGTACTTTGGCCACCTCATGCGAAGAGTTGACTCATTGGAAAAGACTCTGATGCTGGGAGGGATTGGGGGCAGGAGGAGAAGGGGACGACAGAGGATGAGATGGGTGGATGGTATCACCAACTTGATGAATGTGGGTTTGGATGAACTCTGGGAGTTGTTGATGGACAGGGAGGCCTGGCGTGCTGCAATTCATGGGGTTGCAAAGAGTCAGACACGAATGAGCGACCGAACTGTACTGATACATTGTTAATGACAATGTGAAATGATATAGCCACTACTGAAAACAGTACAGAGATTTCTCAAAAAACTTAACATTAGAACTATCATATGATCCAGCAATCCCACTTCTGGGTATCTATATGCAAATAATTGAAATCGGGATCCTGGAGATATTAGCACTCCCATGTTTATTTCTGTATCATTCACATTGACCAAGATATAGAAACAACCTCACATTCAGTAACAATGAACAGGTAAAGAAGATTATTCAGCCTTAAGTAAAGAAGGAAATCCTGCTGCAAGCAACAACACAGATGATTGTGGAGGACATTGTTGTTGTCGTTCAGTCGCTAAGTTGTGTCCAACTCTTTTGCAACACCATGGACAGTAACCTGCCAGGCTCCTCTGTCCATGGCAAGAATACTAGAGTGGGTTGACATTTCTTCCTCCAGGGGATCTTTTCGACCCAGGATGGAACCCACATCTCCTGCGTTGGCAGGAGGACTCTACCCTGAACCACCAGGAAAGCATGGAGGACAGTAGGCTCTGTGAAATTAGCCAGTTACAGAGAACAACTACTGCAGAATTTCACTTGTATGAGGTGTTCAAAATAGTCAAATATGTAGAAAGAGAGTAGAATGATATTTGCCAGGTGCTGAGGAGGGGGAAACTCAGCTCAGGAGACTCAGTCTCCTCAAGAGGAGGAGACTTGTTCAATGAGTATGAAGTTTAAGACACACAAGATGAAAAAGTTTTAAATATCTTCATGCATTGTGCCTGAAATGAACAATATGGTTATACACGTAAAAGTTTGTTAAGAAAGCATATATGCTATGTTCTTATCATAATTTACAGTAAACGTCAGTGGACTACAAATACGTAAGTTGCAGGAAATGTTTCCTAGGCTCAATATCACCACTTTACTGTCTATGAGAACTTACCTCCCTAAGTTTTATTTTTTTCATCTCAGAAATAAGAATGATGATGCAAATTATTTGCTAAATATTATATTTTGGAAAGACATTAAATAGAACAGAGTTAAAATGTAAGTCATTAAAGTAAAGCATTCTATAAATGTGAATTTACTAAGTATCTAATCTCTGGAATGAGATTGTTTTATTTACTATATTATATTTTAGTTAAAATATAACTCAGATGTAGAAAAATGCACAATCTTACATTTACAAATCAAATATCTACATATGATGAAAAAAGATAACTCATTAGATAAATGAGGACAAATGATTTAACATTACAAAAATAAGAGATGTGTTCAACCTCACTAATTATTAGGTGGTACATACTAAAACCACATTGATAACATTAAAATGAAAAGAATTTAGAATACCAGTGTTAGCAAAGATAAAGAAATTGGAACTTTCCTCCATTGCTGATGAAGGTATACACAGTTACATCTACTTTGAAAAACTGCTTCGTAGTGTTTGCTAAAGCTGGGTATTTGCACACCCTTTGAGCCAGCAATTTCATTCCTAGGAAATGCATACATTTGTGTACTTGCAAATGATACATAAAATAATGTTTATGACAACAGAAATATTTTGAACCTCAATGCATCAAAAATGTCCATCAACAGGACAATGACTACAGTGTGGTATATTCAGACAATGGGATATTACGCAGCAATGAACAAACTACTGCTAAACACAACAAAGAAGAATTTAAACAAATAAAACTAACACTGAAAAAGAAGAAGCCAGATATAAATGATTGCTTACTGTATAGCAATCTCGTGTTAAGTTAAAAACAGGCGCAACAAATTAATGGTCATAGCAGTCAAAACAGTGCTTACCTTTGGGCAGAGGGAGAAAGTGACCAGCAGAGGGTATGAGAGATTTTCTGGGAGGCTGATTATGTTCAGTTTTGTGATCTCTGTGTTGGTTTTATGCTGTATGGGTTGGTTTACTTTGAAAATTTAAATTGGCCTTTAAATTCCAGCTGTAACTCCTATTAGCTGTGTCATTGATTTGGACACTTATTAACTTGGACATATTGTTAACTGAGCCTCAGTTTTCTAAACTTCATGGACTGTTCGATTATTTATATGATATATATATATTTATATACATATATAAGGCATGATATACCGTATCATTGCCAATGATACAGTAAGTGCCCAGTAGGCATGAACTTCATAATCAGCACCATTACCTAAAAAGTGTGTTAATAAAAGTATTCAGTCTATAGGGTTATTATGAATAGTTTATGGAATGGTCAAAGCTTAACAAAATTCAGTTCAGTTCTGTTCAGTCGTTCAGTCGTGTCCGACTCTTTGCAACCCCATGAATCGCAGCACGCCAGGCCTCCCTGTTCATCACCATCTCCTGGAGTTCACTCAGACTCACGTCCATCGAGTCCATGATGCCATCCAGCCATCTCATCCTCAGTCATCCCCTTCTCCTCCTGCCCCCAATCCCTCCCAGCATCAGAGTCTTTTCCAATAAGTCAACCCTTCGCATCAGGTGGCCAAAGTGCTGGAGTTTTAGCTTTAACATCAGTCCTTCCAAAGAAATCCCAGGGTCGATCTCCTTCAGAATGGACTGGTTGGATCTCCTTGCAGTCCAAGGGACTCTCAAGAGTCTTCTCCAACACCACAGTTGAAAAGCATCAGTTCTTTGGTGCTCAGTCCAACTCTCACATGCATACATGACCATTGGAAAAACCATAGCCTTGACTAGACGGACCTTAGTCGGCAAAGTAACGTCTCTGCTTTTGAATATACTATCTAGGTTGGTCATAACTTTTCTTCCAAGGAGTAAGCGTCTTTTAATTTCATGGCTGAAATCACCACCTGCAGTGATTTTGGAGCCCCCCAAAATAAAGTCTGACACTGTTTCCACTGTTTCCCCACCTATTTCCCATGAAGTGCTGGGATCAGATGCCATGATCTTCGTTTTCTGAATGTTGAGCTTTAGGCCAACTTTTTCACTCTCATCTTTCACTTTCATCAAGAGGCTATTTAGCTCCTCTTCACTTTCTGCCATATAGGTGCTGTCATCTGCATATCTGAGGTTATTGATATTTCTACCGGCAAAAATCTTGATTCCACCTTGTGTTTCTTCCAGTCCAGCATTTCTCATGATGTACTCTGCATAGAAGTTAAATAAGCAGGGTGACAATATACAGCCTTGACATTCTCCTTTTCCTATTTGGAACCAGTCTGTTGTTCCATGTCCAGTTCTAACTGTTGCTTCCTGACCCGCATACAGATTTCTCAAGAGGCAGGTCAGGTGGTCTGGTATTCCCATCTCTTTCAGAATTTTCCATGGTTTCTTGTGATCCACACAGTCAAAGGCTTTGGCATAGTCAATAAAGCAGAAATAGATGTTTTTCTGGAACTCTCTTGCTTTTTCCATGATCCAGCGGATGTTGGCAATTTGATCTCTGGTTCCTCTGCCTTTTCTAAAACCAACTTGAACGTCAGGGAGTTCACGGTTCACGTATTGCTGAATCCTGGCTTGGAGAATTTTTAGCATGACTTTACTAGCGTGTGAGATGAGTGCAATTGTGTGGTAGTTTGAACTTTCTTTGGCATTGCCTTTCTTTGGGATTGGAATGAAAACGGACCTTTTTCCAGTCCTGTGGCCACTGCTGAGCTTTCCAAATTTGCTGGCATATTGAGTGCAGCACTTCCACAGCATCATCTTTCAGGATTTGAAACAGCTCAGTTGGAATTCCATCACCTCCACTAGCTTTGTTCGTAGTGATGCTTTCTAAGGCCCACTTGACTTCACATTCCAAGATGTCTGGTTCTAGATTAGTGATCACATCATCATGACTATCTGGGTGGTGAAGATCTTTTTTGTACAGTTTTCTGTGTATTCTTGCCACCTCTTCTTAATATCTTCTGCTTCTGTTAGGTCCAGACCATTTCTGTCCTTTATCAAGCAAAATTACTGGTACATAATACTTTCTTGAAAATTGCAGACTGTTATTATTATTGACAGAACTTGAGTTTCCATAATTCCTAGGGATTTCCAGCCACAGAAGTCTGATGCGCCCAAGCAAACCTGGGCATCTTGAGAAACAGTGCAACGTGAAGCGTGACTGAAATACTGAGAGGTGCTGTGTTTGGAGACGCCCACTCTAGCGCGGGCCATCAGCCTCCTCTGTGACTCCTCTCCCTCTCACGCTTCTGTGAGCATGTCTGCAGCCACTTCCATGCCTACCTGTAGAGTGTGGACTGGATGTGAAGCATCCAATTTCCAGCCTTTAGAAAGCTATGAAAGCAGAAGATATTCAAAATTGGGACCATCAACTTTGACCCCTATTTTTCTTACAAATTATTTGCAAGCCAGCAAGGGAATGCCAAGGGTGATACCCTGCAAGTGGCTCCAGTAAAGCATGCTAAGCTTAGAGTCAGACAAACCTGGCTTCATTCCCTGTCACATCCTCTTACCAAATTGCATTGGTCCAGTCATTTAAACTCTCCAAGTCTCACATTAATTGTAAAATGAGGGTAGTAATAACAGCATCCACTTCTTAGGGCTGTCATCAGAATTCAGTGAGTTGCTGTCTTTAAAGCATTGCACTGTTCTTGGCTTGTATAGTCAATAAGTAGTAATTCTTATTTCTATTTGCTTTTATTCTATATCTCAAATACACAGATATATATTTTTTTAATTGAGATATTTCACATACTGTAAACTTTTCCAGTTTAAAGTGTGTCTTTCAGTGCTTTTCAGTATATTCCCAGGGTTGTGCAATCATTGTTCCTGTCTAACTCCAAAACCTTTTCATTACCCATCCCTAAAAAATTCCCCATACCTTTCAATAGACACACACCCATTCCTCCTTCCTTCAGCCCCTGGCAACCGTGAATCTACATTCTGTCTCTATGTATTTGCTTTTTCTGGATATCTCATAGAAATAGACTCATGTAATATAAAGCCTTTTGTGTCTGGCTTCTTTTACATTTTACAGTGTTTTCAAGGTTTGTAAATGTTGTAACATGAATCACTAATCCATTCCTTATTAATGGCCGAACAATATTCCATTGTATGGATATGCCAGTTTTCTGTGTTGCTGACTATATACACTTAAGGAAAAATTCGGTTTATCTTAGAAGAATTCTTAAGTAATCACAGATAACCACTTATATTCAGGTTCCCAAAGTAGAGAATTAACATTATGTGTAACACTGAGTGACGCTATTACACGTTACTTATTAATAACATCACAGACTCTACAGACACATGCCTGAGTTTAAAAGCCAGCTTTCTCACTTCTGATCTGCATGATTTTAGACAATTAATATAATTTCCTTCTGCCTTAATTTCCTTATCTGTAAAATGGGGATAATAATACCTCTCATGTCATTGTATTGGGAGGACAATAGTAGGCCCTTTTTTCCTAGTCTAGAGATGCATTGGTTTTTCCTCATTCTTCCTTATGTGAGAAATGGTGGGCTGTTCAGATTTTCTGGGAATCATTCCCAACCACATCAATGAAAAAGGACCTCTCCATTAACCCCAATTTTCAGATTTTGCCATTTGACCAGCACAGATAAATTTCAATGCCAGGTATTATCTGTTGCCCTGTAAGCATAGCTGTGAGATAAAAGAAAATAGTTCTTTTTTGGGGATGACCATATACCTCGGGCCATGCTGACTTGTTCAGATGGACTGGGTTTTTAAATGTTGACTAATAATCTTCATTGGCCCAATTTTGACCTCAAGCAGCTAAAAAAAAAAAAAGAAAAAGAAAAAGAAGTAAAGCTATCTAAAGTAGTCTAAAAGGATAGTCACTAATGACATAGAAAATGAAGGTGATAATGAATATATTTCTACATCTTTTATCAGTATATATTTTTAATCTGCATATATATTTGTATCTATATCTATATGCATCTATCCATCCACCTATTTTTCTGCCACTGCAGCTTAAATTGGAACCAGTCATCAAAATTACTCGACAAAAATTACTTATGCAGGACACCAGGAGTTGTGCAGAAGCCTTTGTGCATGATGGATTCTTAAGTAGGCCTCATTCATCCCCTTTCTTTTCAGCAGCTTGTTCTAATGGTCTGGATCACTGGACTGGGAGTAGGTATCCTTAAGATCCATTGGTTGCAATCAGCCATGGAGGAAGCAGTCACCTGTTAAATTTAGATTTCTTGAATCTGCCAAGAGACTGACACAATGATATACCACCACCATTTCTAGTAAAAGTTGGGAAAGCTCACTCATTCACTGTTAATTGCTTTGTGGTATTGAACCGTAAAAATGGCCGCAAATCAGGCCACAGCAATACCCAATCATGTAGGGATGGTCACCCATCTTGATGACACTAAGGTCATTTCATCCATCTTCAGAGTGTTGGCTAATTGGCTACCACAAGTTTTAGGATACAGCTTTTTGTGTAACAGAGGATCTGTGGGAGCATCTTGGAAAAATCATTTACAAGGATGAATTATTTTCTTCTTCACTATTGCTAGAGTCCTGTTTCGAGAGGGATGGAAGGCACTTGAAGCCTTTTTTTTTTTTCACCTTCAGCTTCTTTATTTTCATCCTATCTATGCTTTTCCCAAGGTGAAGAAATACTAATGTAATTAATCAGGTGTCATGTTACTGATTGGGCCATATGGCTACTGTGCTTGAGGACTCACTGTCATTAAAATATCCAAAAATGCTCATTCTCTCCTTGTTTCTTTCTGTCTCTGTCTGTGTCTGTCTCTTTCCTCCCTAATTTGCAAGACTTGGAATCATATTGGTAAGATTAAAAAACTGGCATCAGATTTTTAAGGGGAAAATAAAAGAATTGTAAGCTTTCATCTGAAAATAATGCTCCTTATGTTCAAGTCCTGATTATTAGAATTTTGTAATCAGAGGTCCAGCTAACAATATAGTGGTTCAATGATTATCATTTTTAAAATTTTCATAAACATTTTTTAACTGCTTTCTTTAACTTTCTTTAGCTGCTAATCCTCTTATAAAGGATTTCTGTGGTACTGAAAAATATTGAATTATTTCCATGTTCTTTGGCATAAAGCAGGAAATGGTGCCACCACCAGCCCCTCACATCCTCACCATTTTATCCTAACTTTTAAAACGAGCTTCTTGGGAAATGTCACTAGAACCACTTCAGTGAGAGATTCTGTAATTTTCTTTGAGATGTATTTTAAAAGCCTGTGCCACAAGAAAATGTCAACATCATCCAAAATGGTTAAATAAAAATACTCTAATGGAGAAAAAGTACCAAGTAGCTACTTTGTACTAGTCATGGTTCCAGAAACTGAGATGTTAATTGTGAATAAGACTAATAATCCCTGCTCTTATAGGGCTTAAATTCTGGTGGCATAGATAGCTAAGCAATTAAATAAGGAAAATAGTTAACATGTTAGATGATAAAGACAGATGAAGTTGGGAAGGGGGCTAGGATATTTGGGGTTGAGGAGGAAACTGGACATATTAAATAGGGTTTGGAGGGAAAGGCTTGATCAGAAGATAATATCTGAATCAAGTTTTAAAGGAAATAATAAGAGAGCCACACGATATCTTTGGCAGAGGTAACAGCAAGTAAAAAAGACCTGAGGCTGGAGTGCTCCTGGCATGTCTGTGCAATTTAAGTTGGTGTGGTCAGAATAGATCCTGGGGGAGAAAGGCAGATGATGGGGCTGGAGGGAAAGGAGGAGATTAGATTGTAAAGGGGAGCATGGGCACAATCTAGTTCAGATGTTTTCCATTTAACATTATTGAAGCCTATTTTACATACCACTAAATATACCTACTTTAAATTCACAGTTCTATGAGTTTTGACAAATGTAGGCATTCTTGTAACCTCCAGCATAATCATGACATGAAACATTTCTTTCATCCCCAAAACGTCCATCATGTCCTGTCTCCCAACAGTAGCAGATCTGATCTGCTTCTGTCACAGTACTTTTGCCTTTTCTAGTTTGTATTCTACAAAACTAAGTGCTTTGGGTCGGGCTGTTTTCACTTAGCAGTAAAAAGCAATGAACATACACTGAGGTGCATGAACCTCAAATTTCTCAGGTTTAGTGGTGTTTTATTGGAAGAGTAGGCCAACATTTGTGTATCAGTTTAGCTTGGACTTCCTGGTGGCTCACATGGTAAAGAATGTGCTTGTGATGCAAGAGATCTGGGTTCAGTCTCTGGTTGGGAAAGATCCTTTGGCAGAGGAAGTGGCTGCTCACTCCAGTATTCCATGGACAGAGAAGCCTGGCGGGCCACAGTCCATGGACTGCAAACAGTCGGGCATGACTGTGTTGGACACAGCTAACACTCTCACTGCTTTCACTTTTCAACTGTTAGATGAACCTTTGGGTTCTTTCCACTTTAGGGATATGAGAAATAAAGATGTTCTGAATATTAGCATGTAAGTGTTGGGGGGACATGAATTTTGATTTTTCTCAGATAAGTATCTAGAAGTGAAACTGTTAGGTTACGTGTTTCTGCATTCCCAATAGCAATGTATGAAATTTCCAGTTTCCCCGCCTCCATAAGTACGTTTACTATTGTCAATGTTTTGTCATTTAACCATTCTTGTGAGTGTCCGGTGCTGTCTCACTGAGTTTTCAGTGTTCATGTCTATGATGATTAATGATGTTTGAAACCTTTTTATATGCTTATTGGTATATGCATGTTTACTTCTGTAAAGAGCGTATTCATGTTTTTAGTCTTTAACATGTAATTTGCTTTATCATTATAGCATTATAAGAATTCTATCTATATTTTAGATATTAGTTCTTTGTCAATGTATGTATTACCTTTTAATTTCTTTAACAGTGTCTTTTGAAGAATTTTAAATTTTTTATGGCTTGTGCATTTTTGTTTATCTAAGAAGTTTGTTGGGCTTCCCTGATGGCTCAGACGGTAAAGCGTCTGCCTGCAATGTGGGAGATCCGGGTTCAATTCCTGGGTCGGGAAGTTCCCCTGGAGAAGGAAATGGCAATCCACTCCAGCACTCTTGCCTGGAAAATCCCATGGACTGAGGAACCTGATAGGCTACAGTCCATGGGGTCACAAACAGTCGGACATGACTGAGTGACTTCACTAAGAAGTTTGGTATTACAATAGGTTTGGAAAAATGTTCTTCTAGAAGTTTTACAATTTTAGCCTTTATATTTCTGTCTATAATCCATTTCAATTTTTTTTGTCTATGATGTGAAGTAAGGGTCAAGATTTATTTTTTCCGCTTGAATATGTAGTAGTATGACAATATATTTTAAAAACAATACACATGCTAAAATGCTATGGCAACTTTCTGAAAACCACTTAGCCATTTATGTACATGTCTGTTCTGCTACAGTCTGTATCTGTCCTTATGGGAATGTCACCCAATGTTACTTATTGTAATTTAAAAATCAACCTTGAAATCAGGTAGTGTTAAGTTCTGAAATTTTGGTTTTAATTTTTAGAATTATTTTAACTACTGTTGTCCTTAATTTCTAATATAACTATTAAAATCAGTTTGTCAATTTCTATAAAAAGGCATACTGATATTTTAATCAAGAATGTGCCTGAAAACAACAGATAATTTTTGGTTTGTTAACATCTTAGCAGTATTGAACCTTCCAAACCACTAGCTGTCTATTTATTCATGTATTTGAATCTTCTTTACATTCTCTCAGAAACGTTTGCTGGTTTTTATTGTATGGGTTGTGTTTATTGCATGTTTAATGAAATAGATCACAATTTATCGACAATTTTATGTAATATTGCAATATATTATTTTCCAGTTTCAATTTTTCACTAGATTATAGAAATGCTTGGTGTTGGATACTGACTGTATATCCTGTATTTGCTTTAAAATCTCTTAATAGTTCTAGTAGCTTTTAAAACAGTTTTCTTCTTTTGTTGGCACTGGTTAGGAGCATGAACACAGTGCTGAATAGAAGTGGTGAGAATACAGAGCCTGTATATGTTTTAAACATTGTGCTTAACACATTATTGCTCTTTCTTTAAACTTGATTCTATTTGAAATTGAGTTAATGACATATATTTTTATTTACCACCTCAGCGCTCTTTGCTCCTCTTTGTAATTCCATTTTTCCATTTGCTATCCTTCTTCTGACTGGAAACTACCTTTAACAGTTCTTATCAAGTGTGTTTTGCTAGTGGCAAATTTTCTCAGCTTTAGCTAAAAGAAGTCTTTCTTTTTCATAAGATATAGAATTCTTGGTTAAGTTCTGTTTTCTTTCTGGTTTTCATGTTTTTGCAGCCATTGCTTTTTCGTTCCTGTTCTGTAAGCAATGTCTTCTTGCCTCTGTGGTCGCTAAGGTTTTTCTTCTCACCACTGCGCTTCAACTATTTGATTATGATGTATCTCGCTGTGATTCGCTTTATTTTTCTCCTTTTTAAGGTCTGTTGAGGAGATTTTTTTCACCAAATTTGCAAAAAATTAAGTAATTATTTCCTCTATTATATTTCTCTTCCTTCCTCTTTCCTTCTACTTATTGAATTTTAATTGCCATTCAGTTCAGTTCAGTCGCTCAGTCGTGTCCGACTCTTTGCGACCCCATGAATTGCAGCACGCCAGGCCTCCCTGTCCATCACCATCTCTCGGAGTTCACTCAGACTCATGTCCATCGAGTCCGTGATGCCCTCCAGCCATCTCATCCTCGGTCGTCCCCTTCTCCTCCTGCCCCCAATCCCTCCAGCATCAGAGTCTTTTCCAATGAGTCAACTCTTCACATGAGGTGGCCAAAGTACTGAAGCTTCAGCTTTAGCATCATTCCTTCCAAAGAAATCCCAGGGTTGATCTCCTTCAGAATGGACTGGTTGGATCTCCTTGCAGTCCAAGGGACTCTCAAGAGTCTTCTCCAACACCATGCTGTTTATGTATTAATTTTTTTGAGAACCTTTTGCTCTTTGCTATGTTTCAACCAGTTTCTCTTGCTGTATCTTTAATTCATTGATTTGTCTTCTGGGGTTAAGCCAAATTGATGAATATTTCATTTCAAGTAATGATTCTATCTTTATTATGTCTATATATTCTTTTAATTCCTTGAGCACATTTATAAAATTTATGCTAGCTAATTAAGGGTCCTTGTCTTTTAATGCCATTATCTCTTGCTATTCTGAGTCTGTCGCTGTTGACCATTTTATTGTCCTGGTTATGTGTCCCTTTTTCCTGCTGATTTTCATACCTAGTAGTAAGTTTTGGTTGCCTGCCAAACACTGCAAATTTTACATTGCTGAAGGCTGAATTTTGTTGTTGTCCTTAATGAATGTTGAAAGTAATTTGCTCCAGTCATTAATTTATTTGTGCATCAACATGATAGCTTTAAAGTTCATTTAAATTTTTTTTTTTTTTGGACAGGTTTAGAGAGGTCTTTACTCTAGAGCTGGGTGTGACCTTGGGGTCTTTACTGAATAACCTTTGTATTTGTTAAAGTCTCCACTCAAGCTAGTGGGATGTTAAATGTTTCCTTCCCTTGTATGGGGCTTCCCTGGTGGCTCAGTGGTAAAGAATCTGCCTGCCAATGCAAGACATGTGCATTCCTTGGATCAGGAAGATCCCCTGGAGAAAGAAATGGCAACCCACCCCAGTATTCTTGCCTGGGAAATCAAATGGACAGAGGAGCCTGATGGGCTACAGTCCACGGGGTTGCAAAGAGTTGGATGCAACTTAGCAGCTGAACAGCAGCAGCAGCTTTGTATGTGCTTAGAGCATCTTTAAGCTGACGGCTGTTAGGTTCTTCCACTGGCAGCTGCTCTTGTCACATGGCCTTATGGAATGTCATCCTGAGCCTGTGCAGACTAATATTCAGCCAAGACTCCAAGAGTTTTCTGTACTGATTTTTGGAGTTTTTGCTTTGTTCAGTTCAGTTCAGTTCAGTCGCTCAGTCATGGCCTACTCTTTGAAACAAAGCACACCAGGCATCTCTGTCCATCACCAACTCCGGGAGTTCACTCAGACTTGAGTCCATTGAGTCAGTGATACCATCCAGCCATCTCATCCTCTGTTGTCCCCATCTCCTCCTGCCCCCAATCCTTCCCAGCATCAGAGTCTTTTCCAATGAGTCAACTCTTCACATGAGGTGGCCAAATTGCTGGAGTTTCAGCTTTAACATCAGTCCTTCCAAAGGAATCCCAGGGCTGATCTCCTTGCAGTCCAAGGGACTCTCAAGAGTCTTCTCCAACACCACAGTTCAAAAGCATCAATTCTTCGGCGCTCAGCCTTCTTCACAGTCCAACTCTCACATCCATACATGACCACAGGAAAAACCATAGCCTTGACTAGACGGACCTAAGTCGGCAAAGTAATGTCTCTGCTTTTGAATATGCTATCTAGGTTGGTCATAACTTTTCTTCCAAGGAGTAAGCGTCTTTTAATTTCATGGCTGCAGTCACCATCTGCAGTGATTTTGGAGCCCCCCAAAATAAAATCTGACACTGTTTAAACTGTTTCCCCACCTATTTCCCATGAAGTGCTGGGATCGGATGCCATGATCTTCGTTTTCTGAATGTTGAGCTTTAGGCCAACTTTTTCACTCTCCACTTTCACTTTCATCAAGAGGCTTTTTAGTTTCTCTTCACTTTCTGCCATAAGGGTGGTGTCATCTGCGTATCTGAGGTGACTGAGATTTCTCCCACAATCTTGATTAGTTTAGTTTAGATTGTTTACTTCTCTCCTCTCCAAATTATTTTCTAAACATTCCAGCCATCTCAGACTCACTAAACTCCAGTATCCATCTCCTCACCTCAATGAATCCAGACTTAGTTTACATACTGGCCTGAAAATTTCCTCCAGACAGAAAGTCTAGATAATCACAGATTAAACCTTGTCAGTTTCTTTTCTCAGGGGTCAAAATTGGTGCTGCTTATTTGTCCAATATCTGAAAAATAAATGTTTCATATATATTGTTTAGTTTTCTGTTAAGATTATAGTGGGAGAAAAAATCCTGTAGCTCTTACTCCCTCATAGGTGAAAGTAGGAATCCCTCATCCTAGCTTAGATTTTACTGCAGGGAAAGTCATGTGAACCCACGAGGATTTAGCATGGACATTTGTAAGGTATGATTGATGGCTGTAGTGGTCCCATCCCATTCTAACATGCTGCAATCTTTATGACTCCCTCCTGTGGCTCAGTGCATGCACAAAACACCAATGTGCAGCAGAGTTGTTACCAGCTTTGCTGCTTTTAAAGCAGAGACATTCCACATTCTGGGGGAAAATACTTCAAAGAAAGCAGGAGACCACAAGGCAGATAGTCCATGGATATGAATAAAGAAGGCAGTGTTGAAGTCTTGACAGCATGGAGAGGAAGCCATTATGATTTGTAGCTGTAAATGCTTGGTTATGTTTGACAAAAACATTACTCTAACACTTTCCAAAGGACATTAAGGAAGTCTTATAGACTACAGTTTTGTTAGATTTCACCATCAATGGGACTGCCAGCATCGCTTCACATTAGGTATAAATGCTACATTGGCATATACAATAGTAATCAGAATATGGTGAAATTATGAGGTTGTATGGAACCTACTCTTAGTATTGGTCAAAACTAGCTATTTCCATGGGCAAGCCAGTTTACTAGCTAACCGTTAGTTTTACCATGTGTGTGAGATATTTTCCTTAACTAACTTCAAAATTGCTTTGTTTAAAAAATAACAAGCATGTCATTCTTATAAAGGGATGTGTAAAATATAGTATAGAAATATAATAAATTAAGTTGTTGTTGTTTAGTCAGTAAGTTGTATCCAACCCTTTGTGACCCAGTGGACTGCAGCACACCAGACTTCCCTGTTCTTCACTATCTCTGGAGTTTTCTCAAACTCATGTCCATTGAGTTGGTGATGCCATCCAACCATCTCATCCTCTGCCTCCCCCTTCTCCTCCTGCCTCAGACTTTCCCAGCATCAAGGTCTTTTTCATCGGGTTGGCTCTTTGCATCAGGTGGCCAAAATGTTGGAGCTTCAGCTTCAGCATTTGTGCTTCCAATGAATATTCAGGGTTGATTTCCTTTAGGTTTGACTGGTTTGATCTCCTTGCTGTCCAAGGGACTGTCAAGAGTCTTCTCCAACACCACAGTTTGAAAGCATCAATTTTTCAGCATTCAGCTTTCTTTACAGTCCAACTTTCACATCCATACATGACTGCTAGAAAAAGACCATAACTTTGACTCTATGGACCCTTCTCAGGAAATTAAGTGTGTGGTGCTTTAAAATCTATATGTTCCATCTGATAATAAATCTATTCTATTTTGGAGTGTTTCTCTTGCTATCCAACTGTTTCTACAAACTCAGAGTGGCTGATCCTGGTTCTTTAAGATGGCATATTGATATGTTGACTCTGAAATTCGGCAGCATAACTGGAATAAATGTGTGATTTGTGCGTCTTTGTGCATGTCTGCATGTGCATTCGTGACTAAGACAAGCTGAACCTTCAATAACAGAAATATTCATGATCATCATCATAGTCTCTAAAAACAGTAAAATTATTAGGTGAAATGTAGGGTCACAATACATTTACAGCTAATCTAAAATTAGAGCTACTTGCTAAGAAAGAGACTTGTTCCATCAGAGAAATATCCTGGGGGAATGAGGATGACTTTTAACTATCTTGATTCCCTATGTGTTTTGCAGGGGAAAAGTGAAACTTTTAGTATCATTATTCACTTCTTGGGGCTCTCCAGGGGACTAAGTGGTAAAGAACTCACCTGCCAATGCAGAAAACACATTAGGTGCAGGTTCAATCCCTGGATCAGGAATATCCCCTAAAGAAGGAAATGACAAACCACTCCAGGATTCTTGCCAGGATATGCCCATGGACAGAGGAGCCTAGCAGGCTAGAGTCCATGGGGCCACAAAGAGTCAAACATGACTGAATGTGAGCCCCAGAATTCTCTTCTTAGGGTTTGGGTCACAAATGTTACTTTCCCAAAACATGAATGTATCAGAATGAGGAGAAAGAACAATTGGTTCCCACTGGGACTCTTTCTACATGGATTTGGAAGGAATGATGCTGAAGCTGAAACTCTAATAAATACTTTGGCCACCTGACACGAAGAACTAACTCATTTGATTCACCTGATGCTGAGAAAGATTGAGGGCAGGAGGAGAAGGGGACGACAGAGGATGAGATGGTTGGATGGCATCACCAACTCAATGGACATGAGTTTGAGTAAGCTCTGGGAGTTGGTGATGGACAGGGAGGCCTGGCGTGCTGCAGTACATGGGGTCACAAAGACTCGGACGTGACTGAGCGACTGAACTGAGCCAACCAGAACTAGATTGTGAAGAGCAATGATCAGCAGAATGTGGCCATAGGAAAGAGCAGCACAGAGGTAGTAGAACTGAGTCAGATACAGATTCTTCTACTTAATAGCCTTGTGACTACAGTCATGATAGCCCCTGCTCTTGGATTCATTTCCTTGTATGGACACTGGAAGGGATATTATAGACGGTTCAAGTTCTCATCCTATTTAAGATTCTGCTTGTACCCAAGTCAGCTAGAAGAGTAGAATCCCTGGAAAACATTCATCCAAAATGTTCTACCACACGGTACCCAACATTCTGACTTTTTGAAATTATTCCTCTAGATTTGATGCTGATGATGCAGACATCAGTTCAGTTCAGTTCAGTCACTCGGTCGTGTTGGATTCTTTGTGACCCCATGGACTGCAGCACGCCAGGCTTCCCTGCCCATCACCAATATCTGGAGCTTGCTCAAACTCATGTCCATCCAGTCAGTGATGCCATCCCTCCATCTCATCCTTTCACCCCCTTCTCCTCCTGCCTTCAGTCTTTCCCAGCATCAGGGTCTTTTCCAATGAGTTTGTTCTTTGCATCAGGTGGCCCAAGTATTGGAGTTTCAGCTTCAACATCAGTCCTTCCAATGAATATTCAGGACTGAGTTCCTTTAGGATAGACTGGTTTGATCTCTTTGCAGTCCAAGAGATTCTCAAGAGTCTTCTCCAACACCACGGTTCAAACTACAGACACCTTTGCAGTTTAATTACCCCAGGAGCGCACGGACAGTACTACCCACACCTGTGCTAAGCCGCTCAGTTGTGTCCGATTCTTTGCAGCCCCGTGAACAGTAGCCTAGCAGACTCCTCTAACCATGGAATTTTCCAGGCAAGAATACTGGAGTACTTGCTACTCCAGGGAATCTTCCAGACTCATGGATCCAATCTGCATCTCTTGTGTCCCTTGTGCTGGCAAGTGTATTCACATACCTTAAGGCATCTTTTGTTAATTGGACCTCCTACTTTGTAACAAAGACTACAGAATGGCACAGATGCTTTGTGAATTCCAGTTTATCTACAATTTGCCATTTTCTCCCTTTTGCTCTAATATATCACATGTAGACTCTAAAATCACTTCAATTATATTTGCAGAGTTGGTTTTCATTCATCCCCATGCAATTCTTAAGTGGATATTCTCATTTAGTAAATTGCAGTTTGGATATGGGAGATGGGGGCTTGATAGAAGAGCTATTAAGGAACTGGGGTTGAGGGGCTATGTAGGACAATGGTCAAGATGGAAAAAGCTGAAGCTGCTAATGGGATCAAATTGTTAGGGTTCTGAAGGTGTTAAGAGTGGCACTAAATCTGCAGATATGATGTTTTACTAAATGGTGAGGAAAAGCCAACATAACCTGGGTCCTGAGCAGCTCTGTTTAGTTATCAGTTACACACAATTTTGAGCATTACTTTACTAGTATGTGAGATGAGTGCAATTGTGCAGTAGTTTGAGCATTCTTTGCATTCCCTTCTTTGGTATTGGAATGAAAACTGACCTTTTCCAGTCCGACGGCCACTGCTGTTTTCCAAATATGCTGGAATATTAAGTGCAGGAATTTCTCAGCATCATCTTTCAGGATTTGAAACAGCTCAACTGGAATTACATTACTTCCACTAGCTTTGTTCATAGTGACGCTTCCTAAGGCCCACTTGATTTCGCATTCCAGGATGTCTGGCTCTAGGTGAGTGATCACAACATCATGATTGTCTGGGTTGTGAAGATCTTTTCTGTACAGTTCTTCTGAGCATTCTTGTCATCTCTTCTTAATATCTTCTGCTTCTGTTATGTCCAAACAATTTCTGTCCTTTATTGAGCCCATCTTTGCATGAAATATTCCCTTGGTATCTCTAATTTTTTTGAAGAGATCTCTAGTCTTTCCCATTCTATTGTTTTCCTTGATTTCTTTGCACTGATCACTGAGGGAGGCTTTCTTATCTCTCCTTGCTATTCTTTGGAACTCTGCATTCAAATGGTTATATCTTTCCTTTTCTCCTTGATTTTTGCTCCTCTCCTTTTCACAGCTATTTTTAAGGCCTTCTCAGACAGCCATTTTGCTTTTGCTTTTTTGCATTTATTTGTCTTGGGGATGGTCTTGCTCCCTGTCTCCTGTACAGTGTTACAAACCCCCATCCATAGTTCACCAGGCACTCTGTCTATCAGATCTATTCCCTTAAATCTATTTCTCACTTCAACTGTGTAATTGTTAGGGATTTGATTTAGGTCATACCTGAATGGTCTAGTGGTTTGCCCCACTTTCTTCTATTTAAGTCTGAATTTGGCAATAAGCAGTTCATGATCTGAGCTACAGTCAGCTCCCAGTCTTGTTTTTGATGACTGTATAGAGCTTCTCCATCCTTGGCTGCAAAGAATATAATCAATTTGATTTTGGTGTTGAGCATCTGGTGATGTCCATGTGTAGTCTTCTCTTGTGTTGTTGGTAGAGGGTGTTTGTTATGACCAGTGTGTTCTCTTGGCAAAATTCTGTTAGCCTTTGCCCTGCTTCATTTTGTGCTCCAAGGCCAAATTTGCCTGTTATTCCAGGTGTTTCTTAACTTCCTACTTTTGCATTCCAGTCCCCTATAATAAAAATGACATCTTTTTTGGGTGTCAGTTCTAAAAGGTCTTGTAGGTCTCCATAGAACCGTTCAGCTTCAGCTTCTTTGGTATTACTGGTTGGGACATAGACCTGAATTGCTCTGATATTGAATGGTTTGCCTTGGAAATGAACAGAGATGATTCTGTCATTTTTGAGATTACACCCAAGTACTGCATTTCAGACTCTTTTGTTGACTATGATCGCTCCTCCATTTCTTCCAAAGGATTCTTGCCCACAGTAGTAGATATAATGGTCCTCTGAGTTAAATTCACCCATTCCAGTCCATTTTAGTTCACTGATTCCTAAAATGTCAACATTCACTCTTGCCATCTCCTGTTTGACCACTTCCAATTTGCCTTGATTCATGGAGCTAACATTCCAGTTTCCTATGCGATATTGTTCTTTACAGCATTGGACCTTGCTACCATCACTAGTCACATCCACAACTGGGTGTTGTCATTGCTTTAGCTCCAACTCTTTATTCTTTCTGGAGTTATTTCTTCACTGATCTCCAGTAGCATGTTGGTTTTAGAAAAGGCAGAGGAACCAGAGATCAAATTGCCAACATCCACTGGATCACCAAAAAAGCAAGAGAGTTCCAGGAAAACATCTATTTCTGCTTTATTGACTATGTTAAGGCCTTTGACTGTGTGGATCACAATAAACTGTGGAAAATTCTGAAACAGATAGGAATATCAAACCACCTGACCTGCCTCTTATGCAGGTCAGGAAGCAACAGTTAGAACTAGACATGGAACAACAGACTGGTTCCAAATAGGAAAAGGAGTACGTCAAGGCTGTATATTGTCACCCTGCTTATTTAACTTATATGCAGAGTACATCATGAGAAATGCTGCGCTGGATGAAGCACAAGCTGGAATCAAGATTGCTGGGAAAAACATCAATAACCTCAGATATGCAGATGACACCACCTTTATGGTAGAATTTGAAGAAGAACTAAAGAGCCTCTTGATGAAAGTGAAAGAGGAGAGTGAAAAAGTTGGCTTAAAGCTCAACATTCAGAAAATGAAGATCATGGCATCCAATCCCATCACTTCATGGGAAATAGATGGGGAAACAGTGGAAACACTGTCATACTTTATTTTTTTGAGCTCCAAAATCACTGCAGATTGTAACTGCAGCCATGACATTAAAAGACGATTGCTCCTTGGAATAAAAGTTATGACCAACATAGGCAGCATATTAAAAAGCAGAGACATTGCCAAAAAAGGTCCGTCTAGTCAAGATTATTGTTTTTCCAGTAGTCATATATGGATGTGAGAGTTAGACTATAAAGAAAGCTGAGCACCGAAGAATTGATGCTTTTGAACTGTAGTCTTGGAGAAAACTCTCGAGAGTCCCTTGGACTGCAAGGAGATCCAACCAGTCCATCCTAAAGGAAATCAATCCTGAATATTCATTGGAAAGGCTGATGTTGAAGCTGAAACTCCAATACTTTGGCCACGTGATGTGAAGAGCTGACTTATTGGAAAAGACCTTGATGCTGGGAAAGATTGAGGGCAGGAGGAGAAGGGTATGACAGAGGATGAGATGGTCGTATGGCATCACCAACTCAAAAAGTACATAAGTTTGAGTAGACTCTGGGAGTTGGTGATGGACACGGAGACCTGGTGTGCTGCAGTCCATGGGATCGCAAAGAGTCAGACATGACTGAGTGACTGAAGTGAACTGAACACACAATAGTTCTTTATAGTAACTAATTTGTAAGTTTCTTACCATTAGACTTTGGTTCTCATGAACTGTGGTAGATTATTAAGAAAATATCACTGTTGAGTGAAAGAAAACATGGCAGGCTTGCTGAAAGCCCAAAAACAATGATCTGAAAGTACACCTACCCTAAAAGAGGAAAACATTCCTGTTAATCTTCATGTCTTGAGTGCATAGTTGTTTATAATATTTGGTGTATCTGAGTACACCAAACTCTGAAGGAAGTCAAGTGTTGTAGTTAACATCATGTGGAAATAAAATCTTCAAAGTACATAAAAATCTATCATGCCCTCCACTCTTACCACACTGATGTATGCGGTCACTGGGGCTGCTTTAGGCTGTGGTAATGTATTACAGTCGTCACCCCGCCAAAAGAAAAGAAACGGCCTTCTGTTTTTCCACAACAGCTGGAGTGATCCTATTAAAATAAACATCACACTAAAGCCCTCCAGTGGCTTCCCTTCCCACTCAGGGAAACATATCAGCCTACAAAGCCATGCATTCTCTGGTTTCCTGTTCTCTGACATCGCAGCTACTTCTGTCCACTTGCCCACTCTGTTGTGACAAGTCTGCCCGGCTTGCTGCATCTCAAGCGTTTCCGACATCACTCACCTGGAATGTCTTCCCCTGGCTTAGCTCATGCTACTTACCTCCTTGGAGCCCTGAGTCACCCCTGGTGAGACTCTCTCTGACCATCTATTTAGAATCACCGTGTTCCCGACACTCCTTATCCCCTTTCTCTGCTTAATTTCCGCCCCCAGCTCCTATTACCTTATGAAATACACATCTTCTTTATTTTCATTGTTGTCTTCCCCAATAGACTATAACGTGCATAAGAGCATAGATTTATGTTTGGTTTCACTCAGGTGAGGCTCTTGTGTCTAGGAAAATGACTAATCTGTGAATGACACATAATAAATGCATTTTGAATAAATTAATCAACGGAAGGGAAAAAGGTAGGGGCCAAAGGAGGGAGAAATGGAGGACAGTTGGTGCCTGGAAACAGAGCTTTGAATTATTCTAAAAGGAGTAAGCTTTGCCTGGGAACATAAATTGGAAATCTTACTAGGCAAACACCTTGGGAGGGCATGGCCAAGTCACTCTGTTAGAGGTTAAGAGACTTGCTGGAGATCCTTCCCTGATTTACTGTCTGAACTGGGCACATAGCCAACACATATGCTGGTTTAGCACCATGCCACTCACCTACCCCCAAGAGGCACACACACTTTATAGCAAACAATCATCTGTCAGCCTCTGGATTTTTTTTTTTTTTTCTGATCATGAGTTTGTAGTTTAGAGATAGAAATGTACAGAAATTCAGGCTGCAGAGGTTTATGAGTATAAATTAATAAATAAAACAATAATTCCACATAGAGTTAATGCTTTATTCTTTGTGATCAAAGGGACTTTTTCATGGGCTTCCCTGGTGGCTTAGCTGGTAAAGAATCTGTGTTCAATGCAGGAGACTTGGGTTCGATCCATGGGTTGGGAAGATCCCCTGGATAAGGGAGGGCCTACCCACTCCAGTATTCTTGCCTGGAGAATTCCAGGGACAGAAGAGCCTAGCAAGCTATAGTCCATGGGGTCACAGAGACCTTTTTATGCCCCTCCCTATTAGTGTGTGCATGCTTGCTCAGTCACTTCACTCGTGTCTGAATCTTTGTGACTCCATGGACTGTAGGCCACCAAGCTCTGCTGTCCATGGGATTCTCCAAGCAACAGTACTGGAGTGGGTTGCCACGTCTTCCTCCAGAGGACCTTCCCAATCTAGGGATCGATCCCACCTCTCTTGTATCTCCTGCACTGGAGGCAGATTCTTTTACCACTGAGCCATCAGGGTGGTGCCTCCCTGTCAGCAACTGTGCTCAGTAGCTCATATACCCTCAACTCCGAGTCAGTATGGAGGATGCAAAGTGACTCTGTGGCATGTTTATTCCTCTTATTAGCTCTTGGATGAGGTTAAAATAATACAAAATGAAAAATTTGGGAAAAGTACAATATATCCTCATTTCTTACACCCCTCCTACAAAGTTAATTTAGCATATCATATTTTCACAGAAATACTTCAGGATGAATATTATTCTAAGGGATGAGAAGGTGGGAGAGAGCACCTCCCCCTGCCATCCTCCCACCAGCACTCCATTTAGAAATGTCAAAAATAGAAATATGGAGTGACTCATCTATGATCACACACTCTGTGACCAAATTGAGGGTAAGAACCCCGATCATGTGACTCTTAGTTTAGAACCACTTCACTGTGTTGTGCTAGGCTGCATTTGTCAAAAACTCAGAATTCATGTTGCATTCAAATAAAATCCAGCTGTGCCACAGAGAAGAGCCAAATATGTATTTTCAGTGATAAAATGGTATATACCCAAGCTAAAGAAGTCAAACTTCTTTAAAAGAGTATATTTTTATTAGAAGTAAAAAATATTTTATATTTTATTTATACTTTTATATTATTTTATATTTAAATATTTAAAAGTATTTTATATTTTTATTAGAAGAATAATGTACTCTTTTATTAGAAGTCAAGCTTCTAATAAAAGAGTATATTAGTCAAGAGAACATATCCAGGTTGTTTGAATCCAGAAACTGTCACTTTTTATCAAAAACTGTATTGCCTCCAAAGCTAGAATTTGTAACAATCATCAATGTTGATATTTCATTAGAAATAATTAGACGAAACAATTTTAATGAAGGTGATGTTGAGTGGTTTTGAAACCAAGTGGGCCATTTGGTTGAATTAAGAAGTAACAGTGCATTGCTGACATTTTGCAGATGAGGAAATTGAGTCTTAACAATATTCAGTTCAGTTCACTTGCGTCTGACTTTTTGCAACCCCAGGGACTGCAGCACGCTAGCTTTCCTGCCCATCACCAACTCCCGGAACTTGCTCAAACTCATGTCCATCGAGTCAGTGATGACATCCGATCATCTCATTCTCTGCCGTCCCCTTCTCCTTCTGCCTTCAGTCTTCCCAAGCATCAGGGTCTTTTCCAGTGAGTCAGTTCTTCGCATCAGGCGGCCAAAGGACTGGAGCTTCAGCTTCAGCATCAATCATTCCAATGAATATTTGGGACTGATTTCCTTTCGGATTTATGGGTATCACTGAACTACCGATGGGGTTGGACCTAGATTGGAATCAGATCTATCTGACACCAAAGCCCTGCTTCTAAGAAGAAGGGTAGTGGATGCCTTAGAGAAGATACCCTGGGAGATAGGGAGACCAGACCAAAGCACACGTCACAGTGTGGCGGAGAACCGACCGCATATGACCTATATCTGAATCGAGACAGTGCCCTCCAGCGGCAGAAAACTGAAGTGCCCAGCACATACTAAGTTCTCAATGAATGTTTGTTGTTGAATTATAATAATGGTATAATTGGTATAACTATCATCGCAATAATTCATTATGTATCCTGCATTAGAGGAGCCTGGTGCATTATAGCCCATAAGGTTGCAAAGAGTCGGACACAATTGAAACAACTTAGTACGCACACACACACAATAATTAGTTATGACATAAACTAATATATTATATTAACTTTCACATGATCTCAGAATATTATCTCTAAAATTAAAATGTGCTATTAATTTTATTTATTTTCTTTTTTGTCTCCCTTACTAAACTTGAAGACTCTTGAGGGCAAATAATGGCTTATTCCTTTCTAAATCTGGTACTTATATATTCACTCATGAAGCAATCATTTGAGTGACAAATGAGTTCGTTGTCTCCAAGAGATATTTAGGGAAAATATTATTTTTAGAAAAATGGAGGCTCTGAGTGATTAGTTTTCTGCCTAGCTAGCAAGTAGTGAAGCTGGTATTTGAATTAGAGTTTTCATTAATTAATTCAATCTTATGTTATTATATTGCATATGTCAATGTACCTTATCATTACCTCTCTAATAGAAATGAGGGCATTTTCCCCTCTTTTTCTTACCAGGTCATACCAACTTCAAGTCACCTGGGTGATTTTAAAAATATGCCTGGACACTCTAGAGCATTTACTTTCTCTGTCCCCTTTCCAAGCCTCCCAGGTCAAAGATTTTGTAAAGGCCGTATAATTGTCAGATAAATAAAATCACATTGCTCATAATTACCAGGGACAATTCTGTGTAATTAGATGTTAACTGTAGTGTCCCCTCTCCTTTACGACTCCAAATAAATACCTGTTCCTGTCTCAGTCTGGGAAAAAGCTTGGTTGGAAATGTAACTGCTTTGCTGCTCACGTGTAATTAACTATCATTAAAAGCCACTAATTAGATCGTAAGTTTTAAATAAGTTGCACTAATTACCTTTGGTACATGGTGCATTGAGTCGGTAGGGCAAGTCCTTCAGAGCCAAGAAAACTTGGCTCTGTCACTAAGAGAATTAACAGGGCTATTGGGTTTCTCTTTTTTTCCCCTTTCATAAATGGGAAGATGTGAACAGGGGGAATGGGATGGATAGAGGCGGAAGGTGAGGATCGTAGATGAAATATGTGGACAGGAGCAAGCCAACAGGGGAAAGCTTTACTACCTCTCTGAAGACTGCTCACCTGTGTGCAAGGCAGGATAATACCAAACGCTGCCTTAGGTCAGAGACTGCCGCAAACTAAGTGCTTACGGGTGTTGACTGACTGAATGAATAAATGAGTGGATGGAAAAAACAGGTTAGAGCCAACATGGCATGATAGTTAGGAACCTCAGTTTCAAAATAAAATCTAAGTAGAGGTTTAAAGTCTAAATCAGATAATTACTTAGAGAAAACCTCTGATGCTATGCTTTCTTCTCTATAGTAGGGGAATGATGATTCCTAACACCCAAGTTGCAATGCATTAATGGTAATGTAAGTAAAGTATTCCCACATAGTAAGCTCCGCTAAATCTAAACAGTGACAGTGGTGATGATGGGGCTATAAAATGTTCAGTTCAGAAGTTCTCAAATGAGCCCCATTGCTAAAGCTTTTAATATTATGTGCTCTTTTTTTATCGTCGTATTTTGTCCCAACACACCATTAGACCACTTCTAACACAATCATAATTTTAACATCCATTCACAAGCAGAGCAAGCTAGTTTCAGATCATTTTCTAGGCCCCTAGTTAGTGCCAGAGTAATTAAAAAAGAAAATATGGTCCTTACTCTAACAACAGACAATCTGATGAGGTTATGGGTGTGTAAAAATAACACTTCATGCTGTAACACAGGGCTTTACAAAATACAGTGTGGAAGGAGGTTTAAGAAAACTTCACACAACAGGTAATGTCAGTGAGACACTTACTGAATCACTCCCATTTTAATCAAAGTATTTAATATATGGCCATGATCACAAGGAGCTATAATAATAATAATAATCATACCAATAGTAAGAATAATGACATTAACTGAGCAAACATTATATGTGATAATCAGAATGCTTTATAGATATTCATTAATTCACTATGAAAATAAACCCTCAAATAAAGAAAAGAAAATAGAAGCTCATGAAGGTTTCATCACGTGTCCATGTTTGCATAACAAGTTTGCAAACGGGACAGTCAACATTCAAACCTGGTATTCTGCTTTCAAAATTAGAGTTCTTAAACTCTACATGGTAGTCCTATGGTTAGCCAGGGAAAGAAGTGGAGTTTAGTTTTAACCTGAAAATCAGGATACCCTGATATTGCTATGGGTGTTCTTTCTCTCACATGCAGTCTCTGGGCATGAATTTCTTCATCCCATGAAAGTCAGTGAAGGACAAGCTGGCCACTCAAGAGCCTTTCAAGTATACACATTTTTTTCACTTGATTTTTCTTACTGCACCAAGAATTGTGTGAGTAACCAAACCTTGCAGGCATACCAAAGTTACTCTGAAGTCAAAGTAAGTCTTATGCCTTCCAAAACACCTGGCGTGTAGACATGTGGAAAAGTTTTTCCCTGTTTCCATCTGTCTTTCTATATATGAATGCATATCTATGTATACATAGTTGTATACATACATACGCACAAACATATACATATAAGTACACATACTTATTCAAATTTTAATATATAACATAAGCAGATTTTATATATACATATATATATAATTAGAAAACTGTTTATCCATCTGTATGAAAATCAATTACAGCACATAACAAATATGATTTTGCTCCCTAAACTCTCCAACTAAATGCCATCCTCCTTTGTGCATTCAGGCCATCGTCAGTTTACTATGTAGACTTTTTTTTTTTTCATAAATGCCATGTGATTGTTTTACGTTTACTCAGCACAAGCAAGGGAAGACCTATCGAGTCCCAGTTCTTTCTCAAGATGAGTGAGCATTGACCTTGACGTTGTCCTCTGCCCACTTGGGTTTTGGATGCACCGTATCTCAGATCGATAGTTGAAGGTCGGGTTTATGTGCAGACCATTTCCCAGGATCAAATAGGTTTGAATCTTTGTATTTTGGTGCAGAGACGAAAGGGCGACTTCTCTTATCTTCACTGCTTGGCGTTCTAATATTATAAACAGATGAAGAGCATTGAAAACCTGCAATCATCAGAACTGGCTGCTCGCAGAGATCTTGTCCACTGGGCTTTCCAAAGAGAAGTATCACTCTGTTCGTTTATATGTGATGTGATAATGCTTGCTCAGTTTGAGCTGCACGTGGCTCTTCAATTCAGATATTCAATACCAACCAAGTAGCACCTCTGAACTATATTTGCAGTTCTCATAAGACATAATGTAATCACCCTGGATAGGACCAGCCTAGCTAGTGGTTTTCATGTACTTGTGCCATTCCAACCTTCTGAGTGTAAGCTAGACCAGTTCCTTGCCTGATAAATAGTCCTATGGCCAGATATTATGGTACACCCATGCACCGATAGTTTGGCAGTCATTGGTTCTTTGCAAAGGAATCTTGAAGAAGACAGAATTTTCTAGCTTGTAAGTTTTAAAACTGAGTTACATATATAACTTTTGTTTACTCACTTATTCAAAAAATATGTAATGGGCATATATTATGAGTAAGGCAGTAAGCTAACTGCCAATGATTATAGACAAAAGGAACAGCTTCCACTTTCAGTATATAATTAGAGTGCACTGTGATGGATTCTAATTGGTCTATGCCCAAGCTTCCAGTGCAGGGGACTCAAGAAACTCAGTCTTATCAAAGGGGTAACATGGAGAAAAATGGTTTTATGAAAAAAAAAATTTAGAAAATCCTTAAACGAAAAAAGCAATAGCTATCCAAGCAGAGAAGGATGTAGGGAAGAAACTTCAGACAGTGCGTGAAACCTTTACAGAAGATGTTAGCTGGTGGTTTGTTTTAGAAATATTGGCATACGTTGGTAAGAACATAGAAAACTTCATTGAAATAGAGCTAGCAGCAGCCTTTAAGATACAGACATCTGTGAAACTAATAGTGTTTTACTCAAAACTATGAGTGAGCTGAAAATTAGCTTTGCTGTTGGTACATAGTCATCTAATGATAGGAGAATTTTGAAAAAAACTTGGAGATTTTAGGTTTCTCTATTTCTTTTTGGTTTGGGGGTAATCATACAAAGTTGTTTAACACTTTAAACATGAAGAGATGTAGGTGATTTATAACAATGCACTGTTAGAATAATAACTAAAAGATTATTTATTGAGAAATAGTGACTTGTTGGGGAAATACCCATTCCTGTTCAAAGATTGTTATTTCTGTCCAGCATAAGGCAGTGGTGTGGTGTCTATTTCCCATTTTTTTCCCCTTCCTTAGGGACTTGGAGTAAAGCTACGGGGATATTTGCAATGGTTTATCTATCTCCCTATTCTTTTCAAGGTCTGAGTGACAAGCCAAGCGGAAAAATTGAATTTTTCACTTCTCTAAACACTTCTGGCCCCTAGGAACACTGGAAAAGGTCAAGAATTTTGAAGCACATTCTTCCCCAGGCTGCAGGATCAAAAATTCTTTTTTAAAAGGTTGTTCCAGGTCCAATGAGACAGTCAGTCATGATGGAGAATATAAACAGCAGTATATGTCCTCTGTGGTGGTGAGTGCCTTCTCTTGGGATGCTCACTCTAAAACAGTTTCTCTAGAGAGATTTGTTTCTCTCATTAGGGCAACTGCAGGAGGGCAAAGGAAAAAAGTTTGACGTAAACTTGGAAGTGTGTGGCTGAAATCTCCTGCCTTTCATATCCCCCGCCCAGTTTTTCTATCTTTAGTTTTCTATCTTTTCCTTTTTCCTTTCTTTTCATTGTTTCTCTCCCCGAGCTCCTTTTTTTTTTTTTTTTCTTAACTTTTAAAACCAATCTCATAATGGGCTTCATCTTCTTTCATTGACCCATCTGGTAGTCATCCTCTAAATTAAAGTGAAAATGAAAGTGAAGTCTCTCAGTCATGTCAGACTCTTTGCGACCCCATGGACTTCAGCCTACCAGGCTCCTCCATCCATGGGATTTTCCAGGCAAGAGTACTGGAGTGGGGTGCCATTTCCTTCTCCAGGAGATCTTCCCAACCCAGGGATTGAACCCAGGTCTCCCGCATTGTAGGCAGACGCTTTACCGTCTGAGCCACCAGGAAAGTCCACCCTCTAAATTAGCTCACAAGGACCCTTACCTCTGGTACTCATGTGCTTGTGTGATTTCTTCCCCTTGAGAGTACATCTAATGACTCACTTCTAACAAATAGATTATGGTAAACTTTATGAGCTCTCACGTATCAAGCTGAGGTTATTCAAGAATAGGACACCCACCTTGCTTGTTCTCCTTCTCACTCTCTCTCTCCCTTGAAGTCATCCCTCTGCCTATGAAGAGACCCATGTGGCAAGGCACTGATGCCTCCAGCCTTTTTCACACCTGGGCACCTGAGACCTTCCAACAGCCATATCTATGAGTGAGCTTGCAGGAAGAGTCTTTTCCACTTCAATCTTTAGATAACTGATTTATACTCTTTGCTAAATATTCATTTACTTGTCATTTCAGTAAAACTGTTTAATGGACAGCTACTATCTTTATACATTGTATCAGCTATCATATGGAGTACAAAAATGAATGAGATATGCCTCCTGCCATCAAGATATTGTCATTCGAAATAAAATAAAAATGTATAAAAAAAGCATCCCACAGAAGAGATATTCTTAGGGATCTTTTGGTTTTAAGGGAGAGCTCACTTCCTACTTGGAGGATCAGAAAATGTTCTTTAAATATAGGGAGGGCTTTATGCTGAATGTTGCCGAGTAAACAGAATTCGTATATGCCTATTCAGTCTTCGGTGAACTTCCCCTCCACTTTGGATCGTATCTTTTTTATGCTGCTTAGAAGATCAACTCCTGCTTAATGTGCAGGAGCCAATCTGAATTCTGCTTTTTCTGGGCCACTCTTCACAGCCTTTTTAGCTAATGGATTATCTTTTCCATGCTTCCCCAACCCTTACTAACTTTGCCTATTCCAGCATTTCTCAAGTGACTTCTTATCTGACTCTTCCATTAATCAGAGGGGAAAGTGCATTACAAAAGTTTGAGAGGAAAGGAACAGTTCATTCTTTCTAAGCTAAGATAGTGAAGGTCAGAATGGGTAGAAAGACTTAGAACAATACAATGCTAGGCTATCAAAAGGTATTTGTTGCAAAAAAAAAAAAAATGAAGGAAGGAAGGGAGAAAGGAAGATGGTCATTGTTGAGAATAAATGATTTCTGACCATAATCTACTCTGCTATTTATTTCAAATATATTAAGCAAGCAAGGTGGTTTCCATTTCCCATTTTTTCCCTTCCATGGCAACTTGTAGCAAATCTGTGTGAATATTTGAAATGTATCATGTATTACTGTGCTTACTTTTAATTCTTCTGAACTTTATTATATATATGCTTCTTTTGAAAATTGCAGTGCTGGGAGCAAGCGCTTGGAGGCATCCCCCCTTTTTTTGACTGGGAAATAAACATATTTCTAAAGGTTAGAAAGAGTAAATGTTGTGTACTTGTTGGCTTTGTTCTTTCAAATTGTATTTTTAATGAGGAACAAAGAGTTAACTAAATTTGAGTCACCTCATTGCCATGCACTTTTTTTTCCTTTACATAGGCTGCTTAGTGCTTTTAATTTTTAAATTATTTTTATTGATAAATAATTAACATATAACATTATGAAAGTTTAAGGTATGCAACAGGTTTATTTGATACACTTATAAAATACTTTTAAGATATATTGGTAAAGTCACTCAAAAGATATCCCAGCTTTCAATATCAACTGTGAAAATTCTTTGGAAAACCAAAACCTTAAAAAACTCATATTGCTGATGTGATTATTTACATCCTTGACAATTAACCAGAAGTCATTTATAATAGGGGCATATGTTGGAAATGGCTTAAATGATCAATAATAAGAGAATGGGATTATATTCTATAGAACATCAACCCAAAGTATTTTTACATAGCCATTAAAATGGAAGTGAGGAGAATATAAACATCAATAGGAAAATGTCTATAGTGTGATACTAATAATATGAGAATGCTACATTATATATAGATCATGATTATAACTATATAATTCATACAGATGATCCCTGACTAACAATGGTTCAACTTGCAATTTTTCAACCTTATGATGGTGTGAAAGTGATTTGCATTCAACAGTAATTGTACTTTGAATTTTGATTTTTTTTCCCAAGCTAGCAATATGTGATAGAATACTCTCTGATGATACTGGGCAGTCAAATCTCCCAAATCTCCCACATGATCATGAGGGGAAACAACCCATACACTTACCACCACCTATACCCACACAACCATTCTATTTTTCACTATAAGTAGAGTATTCAATAAATTGCATAAGATATTCAACAATCAATAATGATAAATTAGGTTTTGCATTAGATGATTTAGTAGGCTAATGTAAGTGTTCTGAGCATGTTTAAGGTAGATTAGACTAAGCTATAGTAAGTTAGTCTTCTCTGGTGCCTCAGATGGTAAAGAATCTGCCTGCAATGTGTAAGACCCAGGTTCAATCCCTGGGTCTGGAAGATCCCCTGGAGAAGGGAATGACAATCCACTCCAGTATTCTTGCCTGGAGAATCCCATGGATATCCCCAGTGGGCTACAATCCTTGAGGTCACAAAGAGCTGGACATGACTGAGTGACTAAGCAATAGCAGCACAGTAGGTTAGGCATATGAAATGCATTTTGGATTTAGGGTATTTTCAGCTTACAGTGGATTTTTGGGACATAACACCATTGTGAGTGGAGGAATAAACTGTATTTTCTTATGAAGGAAAGCAAGAAAAGAATCATAGAATCAAAAGAATCACACTATAAATCAGGGTAAATTTGGGGCCTGATAATTTGTTGGGAAGGGATGTCTTGTGCATTGTGGAATGTTTACCAGCATCCTTGAAATGCAAGTAGAATTTCCTCAGTTGCAACAAACAAAAATGTCTCCAGACTTTGTCAAAGGTTCCCTGGTAGGGTAGAAGAGGGGATGCAAAATCACTCCTGGTTGAGAACAATTGTTTTAATAAAACATTTCATTATTTTTCTGTTTTTAAAAGAAATAATATTCATGAGCAAAAAAAAAAAAAAAAAAAAAGAGAGAGAAAAAATCTTTACCCTTGACCTAATGTTCTCTTTATAAATTTATCCAAAAAAAAAAAAAAAAAAAGTTGAAATCAGCAATGTTCTGGTTCTATCAGACAAGGGAGTAAAGCATTAATGTGTGATGATCTCTTGGGGTTGTCAGCAAACCCCACCATTCCTCTGAGTTCTTGCAAAATGGGGAAAAGAAATCAGTGTGTGTTATATAAGAATATCTTCTACTGACAGTGCAAAGTATTTTTATCCTGGTGGAAGCTGCCTCTGGGCTCTGAAACCTTCTGTCAGGAAGTAAAGAAAACTAATTGCAGTGAAATACCTTTTCAGGAAACCTGCCCATCACCAAATTCTATACGTAGGGGGAAATGCACACTTTCTTTAAAAGATATTTCAATGGAACTCAAATCCCATAGGAATTCATTTTTAGGGCTAGGGAAACTTTTGCCTAGTGTAGAAACTTTAGTTTAATTTAGAAAATGTTAAAATTTCAAGGCACTGTTAAGAAGTCCTCTATCACCTGGTTTGACCCTTTATTAGATATTCAGGGTAACTAGAAACCAGAGAGAAGTTAAGTCACTTGCCAGTTCAACACACCTAGTTAGTTACTTTGCCGACTAAGGTCCGTCTAGTTAAGGCTATGGTTTTTCCTGTGGTCATGTATGGATGTGAGAGTTGGACTGTGAAGAAGGCTGAGTGCCGAAGAATTGATGCTTTTGAACTGTGGTGTTGGAGAAGACTCTTGAGAGTCCCTTGGACTGCAAGGAGATCCAACCAGTCCATTCTGAAGGAGATCATCCCTGGGATTTCTTTGGAAGGAATGATGCTAAAGCTGAAGCTCCAGTACTTTGTCCACCTCATGTGAAGAGTTGACTCATTGGAAAAGACTCTGATGGTGGGAGGGATTGGGGGCAAGAGGAGAAGGGGATGACAGAGGATGAGATGGCTGGATGGCATCATGGACTCGATGGATGTGAGTCTGAGTGAACTCCGGGAGATGGTGATGGACAGGGAGGCCTGGCGTGCTGTGATTCATGGGGTCGCAAAGAGTCAGACATGACTGGTCAACTGAACTGAACTGAATTAGTTGCACTGCACAGAATTAAGCCCAAGCCAGTATGAAGTTTCTCATCCTTCAGGAAAACTTGGTCTTTAAAGCATGTTTTCTATCCTTGCAATTGCATATCAACTGAAAATAATTTATTTCTAGATGATGATGTTTTCAATAGTCTTTGAAACAGGATTTGGTCTTTAAATAGAATGTAAAATCCAAACATTTAGTGAATAAACACTTGTTGGGTGCTCTGTGCCCGGCTCTGCGGCACACATGAGTTTGAAAGATTAGAACAAACATTGCTTTATTGTACTTGCTGTCTTATTGTCACAGCCCTATACAGTGCGCTGTACACATAAGACATTCAGCCAATTCTGATTAGGGATCTAGAACGTAATTAGCCTAGATCTAGAGTATGTGATTCTTCTCTGCCCCTGGAACATTTCTTCTACTCCTCTCATCCTGTTGACTTTTCCAGTTTCCCACATCTTCATGTGTAAATGTGTGTGTCAATATATATGTAATAACCTTGTTACAAAACAATATCAAGAGCATTGTAATTCATGAAAATGGAAACTCGAGCATCCTGAGAAGTATAACAAATGACAGCAACCCCAACTCTGTACAAAGAGAAACGTGTGGACCTAACAGTGTCCAAATGCCAGAAATTCTTGAGTCTTATTGGAGTTTCTGTTGGGTAAAGGTTTGACCACAGAATCTTCATTGCATTTTTCCTAGTTCCTGGGGCCATTTGCATTGTGATTACTCTCTGTAGGAGCTTCCTCCGTGACTCAGTGGTAGGGAAGACACTTGCAATACAGGGGGTGTGTATTTGATCCCTGGGTTGGGGAGATTGCCTGGAGAAGGGAATTGCTACAAACTCCAGTATTCTTGCCTGGAGAATCCCATGGACAGAAGACCCTGGTGGAATACAGTTCATGGAGGTGGAAGAGTTGGACACGATTTAGTGACTAACCACAGCAACTACCCACAGAAAGCCATCTTTTGAAGTTACTCTGCCCCTGGATCTTCCCATAATGCTGAGGTGAACAGACTTGACATATCTGATTTGTTGGCATAGCCACATAGGGATCAAAATTCCTTCTTATTGTATATCTGTGAGGACATAAAATGAAAGCAAATGAGCATGTGCTGTCCATGGATACTCGGCATCTTTCTTTAGACTGGAGTAATGGAAACTGTAAGGGGCTGAGAATCAGGAAATGCTGAGTTTAACTCTGGTTCTATGAGTCTATGTTGCAGGAGTTTTAATCTCTAAGTAATCCAAGTTTCCTCATACATTTATTAGGAATTGGAATAGTACACCAAGTAATGTTCAGGAGGAGGGATGCTGATTGGAAGTTAATATGATATACTGCTTGTTGGAATATGTACCCAGATGAGTCCTGCAAATCATTAAGATCAGAAAAAAAATTAAATATATCTATATACCCCCTTTAAAATATGTATATATAACTATAAATATAATATATATAATAAACATCAGCATATACTTTTTGAAGATGAAAGCAACTAGATCAAATAATTATTGCATCTGTATGATGAGGAAAATCCCTCAAGCTAGGCTCAATGGTACTTGAATCAATAACTTCCAGATATACAAGCTGGGTCTAGAAAAAGCAGAGGAACCAGACATCAAATTGCCAAAATTCATTGGATCATAGAGAAAACAAGGGAATTCCAGAAAAACATCTAATTCTGTTTCATTGACTACATGAAAGCCTTTGATTCTGTTGATCACAATAAACTGTGGAAAATTCTTAAAGAGATGAGAAAACCTGTGTCTGAGAAGACACAGGTATGTGGGTCAAGAAGCAACAGTTAGAACCTTACATGGGACAACTGACTGGTTCAAAATTGGGAAAGGAGTACAAGAAGACTGTATATTGTCACCCTATTTATCTAACTTGTATGCAGAGTGCGTGTGTGCACGCTCAGTTGATTTAGTTGTGTCCGACTCTTTGCCATCCTATGGACTTTACCCCTCCAGACTCCTCTGTTCATGAAATTCTCCAGGCAAGAATACTAGGGTGGGCTGCCTTGCCCTCCTCCAGGGGATCTTCCTGACCCAGGGATCAAACCTGCCTCTCCTGCCTCTCCTGCATTGCAGGCAGATTCTTTATCTGCAGAGCCACCTGAGGAAGACCTATTTGCAGAGAATGTCCTGTGAAACTCCGGGCTGGATGAGTTACAAGCTGGAATCAAGACTGCTGGGAGAAATATCAACAACCTCAGATATGCAGGTGATACCACTCTGGTGGCAGAAAGTGAAGAGGAACTGAAGAACCTCTTGATGAAGGTGAAGGAGGAGAGTGAAAAGTTGCCTTAAAGCTCAACATTCAAAACACTAAGGTCATGGCATCTGGTCCCATCACTTCATGGCAAATAGATGGGGAAAAAAGTGGAAGCAGTGACAGATTTTCTCTTCTTGGTCACCAAAGTCACTGCAGATGGTGACTGCAGCTGTCAAATTAGAAGATACTTGCTGTTTGAAAGGAGGGCTATGACAAACCTAGACAGCATATTAAAAAGCAAAGACATCACTTTGCTGACAAAGGTCTGTAAAGTCAAAGCTGTGATTTTTCCAGTAGTCATGTATGCATGTGAGAGTTAGACTATACAGAAGGCTGAACACTGGAGAACTTGTGCTTTCAAATTGTGGTGTTGGAAAAAGACTCTTGAGAGTCCTTTGGACTGCAAGGAGATCAAACCAGTCAATTCCATGGGAAATCAACCCTGAATACTCTTTAGGAGGGCTGATGCTGAAGATGAAGCTTGAATACATTGGCCACCTGATGCAGCAAAAGGAGAAGAGGGCAGCAGAGGATTGTATGGTTGGGTGACATCACCGACTCAATGGACATAAACTTGGGCAAATTCCACGATGGTAAGGGACAGTGAGGCGGTGGGATCACAATGAGTCAGACATGACTTAGTGACTTAACAACAACATGATGAGAATACTGATATATATAGGTAGATAGTCTGTTATTCTAATCAGAACACAAAAATTAATTTTTAGGGCAGGGAAAATAATTGAATTTGAGAAAGGAAACAGTAAAAATAGAGTCAGAAACATCTTAGGTTGAGTTTTGTAGAAGCAGAGCCTGAGTTGTGTGTGGATGAACAAGTGACTTATGGAGGGAGATCTCCTAGAAGAAATCTGTAAAGGAGAGGCAAGGTGAGACCAGGGCATGGCTTGCAAATAAGTAAAGGTATGGTTTTAGTTGGAGCCTAACTTCAACCTCATCCCAGGACATCTCCAGTGTATAAATTATGTCATAGAGCTAATGTCACCTGTGGCAAGAGTCCTGGCCTTTTTTTTAATCCCATATCTATCAATCAGATCTTGGCTTCAGGCCATTCTTGGAGAAAATATAACATCCTAGATTTCTTCAGGTAAGCTGACTTCTACTGGCCAAGGAAAGTAAGTCAGTGATTCACTGGCAGCCAATACTTACAGCATCTAGGGAACAGATTCACCTGCCAAGTAATAGTAATCTAGGTTTGATGCCAATAACATCTACTACATAGAAAAGACAGGCTTCCTAGGGCTATTAATTGAGTTAAAAGTAACTCTGGCTCTCCAAAAGAATTTAAGTTCCTGGCGACCAGAAGACTTCTCTGTCTTGTTCTTTATCTTCAAAACTTAGAAAAATGAGATATATTTATTTGTGTTGAATGAATGTAATGTGTGTTGAATGAATGGAGAAATTTCTGACAAATATGCCACCTTCTAGGAGGTGCTGGTGGTAAAGAACCTGCCTGTCAATGCAGGAGACATAAGAGACGTGTGTTCAATCCCTGCGTCAGGAAGCTCCCCTGGAGGAGGGCATGGCAGCCCACTCCAGTATTCTGCCTGGAGAATCCCATGGACAGAGGAGCCTGGCAGACTGTAGTCCCTAGGGTCACTAAGATTCAGACATTACTGAAGCCACTTAGCCTGCACTCGGGCACTGTGCTTTGGTGCGTACTTCCCTTGATTTTACTATTGCCTTTAATGCCCTCCTTTCTCCTTTCAATCTTAATTATGTTCCTCAAAGTATATTTGATCATCAAAATTGAACTATGAAACATTCTTCGAACATTCTAGCCCACAGGAAGCTGTTTGTGTGTTTGTGTGTATGAGAGGTATAGTATGTATGCCTCCTTGTGCATGACTGACTAGTCATGAATCCTGAAACTAAGCATGTCTTCTCCTGGCTCTACAACATCCAGCTAATCCCTGTCTTCTGAAGTATCTCCATGATTATGTACATATTTCCCAGTTTAGCAATCGATATCTAGTTCACCATCATCCTCACTTAATAACAACAATAGTAATAATGAATCATATTTATTGAGTGCTTACTAAGTTCCAAGCACTATGCTCAGCGCATTCTATGCCCGACTCATTTGATTTGATAATAGTCTCATAGTGCAGCACTTTAATCATCTTTATTTTCTGGATGAAGTAACTCGTCCAAAGCCACACATCTAGTTTGAGGAAAACTGGGATTTAAAAGCAATCAGCTGATGCTACAGCCTTGTCTTAGCCTCAAAGCTATAGTATCTTACCTCCAAAAACATTTCAACAGCTTGCTGACAAATCTTTTTCAGTCTCCTCCACGCACAGCAGCCAGGATGATCTTTACTCTGATGATGTCACTCCTCTGTTGAAAAGTCATCAGTAACTCTCCGTTAATCTTGGACCCGTGAATATGGCTTTAGAAAAGCACTCCAACTCACCACCTGAGTACCTCGCCATCTTAATCCCTTATCTTCCCTCACTTCCCCAGATACTGAAGGTCCTTCAGATTCTTAAAGGCACTAGGGTACCTCTCCCTCCCTTCTGGGCCCCAATGTGGGTTGAATGTGAGAAGGTTCTTTTCTACCCCTATTCTCCTTAACTGAGTATATATTCTCCAGTAAAGAGTTCATGACCTGCAAAACCTTCCTCCTCTTTGAGACCAGTGGCTAAGTTTGTTCACTGTTTTACTACCACAGGCTAGAAGAGAACTTGGAATACAGTTATCAGTAAATGGCGTTTGCCTTCAGGTGGGGAAAAAAATAATGAATAATCCAATGATGTAAAAACAGTCTCTCCTCCCTACCCTCACTGTGAGCTCGGAGGACAGTGTCTATGATTCTGCAACTCTATCCATCATACCTAGGACATGTCCACTACAGAATAGATTTTTCCAAACTATTTATTAATTTTTACTGCCTTTGGCTGCAATCTTAATATTTTCACCTAGGAAAGCTCACGTTTGATTGTGTTGTGCACATGTATTCAGTTGCTCGGGTGTGTCTGACTCTGTGACCCCACGGACTGTAGCCAGCCAGACTCTTCTGTCCATGGGATTCTCCAAGCAAGAATACTGGAGTAGGTTGCCATTTCCTCCTCCAGGGATCTTCCCAATGCGAGGATCAAACCTGTGTTTTCTGCATTGGCAGGGGCATTCTTTACCACTGAGCTACCTGGAAAGCCCAATGTTTGATTAATAGCTCCTAATTCAATCCAAAATATAAAATTATGGAGTGAAGTTGGGTTGAAGTTATCCCTGTAGGGTTCTGTTTAATGAAAAACTTCTCACTATGGTTTATCTTTTGCATTCTTGAACACTTATAGCTTTGGAGAACTCATTGCTTCCTAGGGAAAGATTCTGTCATTGGAAAATCATGAGTTTTAACGTATTGTTTCTCATGTTGAATCAGTATTTTTTTCTCCTGTCATATGAGGCTTGTTTGAGAGGAAAGCAAGAATGCGCTTAGTAATTCAGTGGAGGACAAGATGGCATTTTCCCTTTTTTCATTCTTGCCAGTCTGAGCTCTCCTCCCTGGATGTTAACTGAGAGACCCATTGAAAGACCCTGAACCAGGGAGTGGGATCGGGGCATGGAGAGAGTCTTACTGCCTGAATTGAATTTGTCCCTCAGAGCAATCATTGCCCCGTGTTCTTGGCTTTAGCACAACCTGCCTACGTGACGGTCCATCTCACTGACTCAGCCTTCTGTGTCCAGACAATGATTCACTCCCAGTGCATTTTTCTGCTCTTACTAAATAGGCCCTGTAGCCATCACTGTATCTTTCAATTCTAGCTAACAGCTTGGACAGCAGTTTTTGTTTTTGTTTTTTTTTTAAAGTTACTAAACAAGCTAACTTGGCCAGAGAAATCATGCAGAATTCTCTGCAAACACTTCCCAAATCATTCAGGTTAATAGGACTTGCTGCCTTCTCTAAACTCAGGGCAAAATCCCTTCCACAGAGTGTGTTCATTTCAGTTCAGTCCCCACTCAGTCATGTCCGACTCTTTGCAGCACGCCAGGCTTCCCTGTCCATCACCACCTCCCGGAGTTCACTCAGACTCATGTCCATCGAGTCAGTGATGCCATCCAGCCATCTCATCCTCTGTCGTCCCCTTCTCCTCCTGCTCCCAATCTCTCCCAGCATCAGAGTCTTTTCCAATGAGTCAACTCTTCGCATGAGGTGGCCAGAGTACTGGAGCTTCAGCTTTAGCATCATTCCTTCCAAAGAAATCCCAGGGATGATCTCCTTCAGAATGGACTGGTTGGATCTCCCTGCAGTCCAAGGGACTCTCAAGAGTCTTCTCCAACACCACAGTTCAAAAGCATCAATTCTTTGGTGCTCAGCCTTCTTCACAGTCCAACTCTCACATCCATACATGACCACAGGAAAAACCATAGCCTTGACTAGACAGACCTTAGTCGGCAAAGTAATGTCTCTGCTTTTGAATATGCTATCTAGGTTGGTCATAATTTTTCTTCCAAGGAGTAAGCGTCTTTTAATTTCATAGCTGCAGTCACCATCTGCAGTGATTTTGGAGCCCAAAAATAAAATCTGACACTGTTTCCACTGTTTCCCCACCTATTTCCCATGAAGTGATGGGACTGGATGCCATGATCTTCGTTTTCTGAATGTTGAGCTTTAGGCCAACTTTTTCACTCTCCTCTTTCACTTTCATCAAGAGGCCTTTTAGTTCCTCTTCACTTTCTGCCATATAGGTGCTGTCATCTGCATATCTGAGGTTATTGATATTTCTCCTGGCAATCTTGATTCCAGCTTGTGTTTCTTCTAGTCCAGCATTTCTCATGATGTACTCTGCATAGAAGTTAAATAAGCAGGGTGACAATATACAGCCTTGACGTACTCCTTTTCCTATTTGGAACCAGTCTGTTGTTCCATGTCCAGTTCTAACTGCTGCTTCCTGACTTGCATACAGATTTCTCAAGAGGCAGGTCAGGTGGTCTGGTATTCCCATCTCTTTCAGAATTTTCCACAGTTTCTTGTGATCCAGACAGTCAAAGACTTTGGCATAGTCAATAAAGCAGTAATAGGTGTTTTTCTGGAACTCTCTTGCTTTTTCCATGATCCAGCGGATGCTGGAAATTTGATATCTGCTTCCTCTGCCTTTTCTAAAACCAACTTGAACATCAGGAAGTTCACGGTCCATGTATCACTGAAGCCTGGCTTGGAGAATTTTGAGCATTACTTTACTAGCATGTGAGATGAGTGCAATTGTGCAGTAGTTTGAGCATTCTTTGGCATTGCGTTTCTTTGGGATTGGAATGAAAAAGGACCTTTTCCAGTCCTTTGGTCACTGCTGAGTTTTCCAAATGTGCTGGCATATTGAGTGCAGTACTTTGGCAGCATCATCTTTCAGGATTTGAAACAGCTCAACTGCAATTCCATCACCTCCACTAGCTTTGTTTGTAGTAATGTTTTACAAGGCCCACTTGACTTCACATTCCAGGATGTCTGGCTCTAGGTGAGTGATCACACCATAATGATTGTCTGGGTCATGAAGATCTTTTTTGTATAGTTCTTCTGTGTATTCTTGCCTCCTCTTGTTAATATCTTCTTCTTCTGTTAGGTCCATACCATTTCTCTCCTTTATCGAGCCCATCTTTGCATGAAATGTTCCCTTGGTATCTCTAATTTTCTTGAAGAGATCTCTAGCCTTTCCCATTCTGTTCTTTTCTTCTATTTCTTTGCATTGACTGTTGAAGAAGGCTTTCTTATCTCTTCTTGCTATTCTTTGGAACTCTGCATTCAGATACTTATATCTTTCCTTTTCTCCTTGGCTTTTCGCCTCTCTTCTTTTCACAGATATTTGTAAGGCCTCCCCAGGCAGCCATTTTGCTTTTTTTTTAAAAAAAAAAATTATTTGTACTTTATTTTACTTTGCAATACTGTATTGGTTTTGCCATACATTGACATGAATCCACCACGGGTGTACATGAGCTGCTTTTTTGGATTTCTTTTCCATGGGGATGGTCTTGATCCCTGTCTCCTGTAAAATGTCACAAAGCTCATTCCATAGTTCATCAGGCACTCTATATGTCAGATCTAGGCCCTTAAATCTATTTCTCACTTCCACTGTATAATCATAAGGGATTTGATTTTGGTCATTCCTGAATGGTCTAGTGGTTTTCCCTGCTTTCTTCAATTTGAGTCTGAATTTGGTAATAAGGAGTTCATGATCTGAGCCACAGTCAGCTCCTCGTCTTGTTTTTGTTGACTGTATGGAGCTTCTTCATCTTTGGCTGCAAAGAATATAATCAATCAGATTCATTTATCCATTGTGTTCATTTATCCATTGACAAATTGTTTACTAGTCTCTGCCATTTCTTAAATTTTAACTAATATTGATTAAACACTAACAACAAGCCAAATGCTTGTTAAATACTTTGCATAAATGATCCAATCTAATTTTCACCAAAACCCCTTAGACATTGGTACGATTGGTATCCTCATTTTACAGAGGAAAATACTGAGGTATAAAGAACTTAAGGATCTTGCCCAAAAGCACTTAGCAAGTAAGTGGAAGAGAAGGATTTGACCCCAGAAATACGACTTCAGGGTCAAAGCAATGTCTTAACTCTACACGCCTATGCTGAAGTGGAATGGATGCTGTAAGTTGGTATCCACCTTTATATTGTGATCTTGAATATATCACTTCAACTCTAGGGGGATTGTTTTCTTCATGGGAGAAAGATATTGCTAGGTTGAATGTTTATTCAAGTAATTATGTATAACAACTCTATGTAATCATATTAGGTAGGAAGAGCAAGAGATAGTATAGGAGCAAAGGACTGCCTACAACGGAAGATGTGAACGACACAAAAGGCACACCTATGGTGCTAGCCGGAGCCTTTTTACCCTTCTGCAGTTCGAAAGCCAAGAAACAACTCTGAAAACTGATTCTCACCTTTGTGTCTGTATATCTACCTCAGCAGGGACATCTATTTCAGGTCTTAAGCCTTCCCTCCTCTGGATTTAGAAATAAAGTAGCACACCTCAAATTCTTAAATGTGTTTGGGAAGCATGAGAAAAAAGAAAAGAAAGAAGCCATGACTTGCTAGTGTATGTGTTGTCATGACAAAAGACAGCTCCAAACACTGTCGCTGGGCTTGTCACCCCACATCCACTTCACACTTCTTCAGATGTGACGTTGGAACTCCAGCAGTCCTCTTGGTCCACAAGGATGTGGACTTACTCTGCAACAAACCAGGCGTGCCAGAGCGTGAGCTTCAGAAAGCAGGTCCCTGCTGACTTCCCGGCCCTTGCACACCAGTCCTGATCAGCCTGCCTTCTGGCTGTTTTTCCTGTTGTCGCTCTTGCCAGTCCCACCACATGGCATGAAGGATCTCAGTTCCCCAGCCTGCGGTGGCAGTGCCAAGTCTTAACCACTGGACTGCTAGGGAAATCCCCCTTTTACATTTTATACATGAGAGGATCCATTTTTTAATCTGTTTAAACCAATAAGCCACTGCTTAGCAGATTTTAAGTTTCATTTAAGTTGCTAAATTTCCTAAGAAAAACATGCAAAGGAAAGTTAAACTCAATTTTGAGTTTCCTAATAGCCCAAGTAAAGAAGGGACTATATGAATATCAGAGGGTGAATCCTGGATTAAATGAACCTTATTCAAATGAAGACATTTTCTTTTTTAAATGAAATATATTAACTGGGAATTTCATGAGACACAAAAGAAGATGCCAATAATCAATGATGCCCAACTGTGTCATCCTCTGTCTCCATCACTTGAGACTTTCACGCTTATACAAGAATTACATACTGGCTCACACAGGAAAATAAATTGTTTTTTTAAAATGTAACCCCTAAAATATCTTATAATCTTGCCTTTAGTTGAGTTATGATATGTCTCAGGGGCCAGCATTTGCCTCTTTCTGACAGAGGTGCCACAGACCGTTGTCCTCTTTGGTGCTCTCCATCAGTTCTTCTTGCAACTAGAAGGCATGTCCTTAAGAGAAAAGTAGATATACATTGAGAAGGAAGATCAGGACAGAATCTCCAACAGGGGTGATGAGTCAGAGACTGTGACTCCAAGAGTGTCTGAAGTCTGAGCTGTCCTTCAGAAATAGACATGTTTTTTAGAAGCAAAGAAGAAAATTAGTATTTTTCTGATAATCACCAAATGACTTATTTTTATTTATCCAAGAGGCCTCTCTCTTTTCTCAGCAGGAAGAAAATGTTATGTACTCCTATAAGTATATGATTATAAAATTCTACAACTATATAGCTGTGAGAATACTTACAAATTGTCTGAATCATACCCTACACTGAAAAGTCCAGAAATTGAGACTTGTAAAAGAGAAAAAGCAGATTCTAGGAAATACATAAATTCCATAGACAGTCACCATTAGGAGTCAGTTCTCTTGAATTCTAACTTTGAAAGGGCAGGCATGAAAAGGTTCTACATTAATCAGTTCCTTTGAGTATCATGCTCCCAATATTTAAAAAAAAATTAAAGTTTAAAGGATAAAAAGAATATAAAATATGAGGTTTCTTAGAAGATCTGTTGATTGTTTCCAGCAAAAACTTAAAAAAAAAAAAACTGCATTTTTAACATTCCCAGGTAACTGATGAATGAGTTAGATTAAGCTTGGCATTGATTAATCTTTTTGACTGGAGCCAAGGTCACTTTCTATAGACTTTTTGCCGTCCATTACTATACCCATTGTAAAATGTTTATCCAACTGACTATTTCTCCACCGGCCCCCTACATTAACCCTATGGATTAGACTTTGATGTGCATTGTATTGAAAGTCTTGTAGAAGTCCAAATGAATTATATGTATGGTGACTGTCACCTCCTTTGAAGAATTAATCAACTTCCTTAAGCATGAGCTACCTCTGGACATCTGTTGATTGAGGTCTCTACAAACTGAAAGAGAGAAGGAGAGCATGCAAGCAGACAGCTATTGTGAAGACCTCTGGCCAAAGAATCCAAATCCCTGTGTTCTAGTTTCAGTTCAGACCTAGGCAAGGTTGACCTTGAGCTGTCTGCTTGTAACCTCTGTGAGTCTAAACAATAGAATGTAGTGATTAAAGGTGAATGTTTTGAAATTATAGACAACATGAAGCATCTAATAGATGTTACGACTTTGAGCCAACTATATAATTTGCCAAAAATATCAGAATTTTCATTAATAACATGGGGATTCAGTTCAGTTCAGTTCAGTTGCTCAGTCGTGTCTGACTCTTTGTGACCCCATGAACCAAAGCACGCCCGGCCTCCCTGTCCATCACCAACTCCCAGAATCCACCCAAGCCCATGTCCATTGAGTCGGTGATGCATCCAATCATCTCATACTGTTGTCCCTTCTCCTCCCGCCCTCAATCTTTCCCAGAATCAAGGTCTTTTCCAATGAGTCATCTTTTGCATCAGGTGGCCAAAGTATTGGAGTTTCAGCTTCAACATCAGTCCTTCCTATTAACACCCAGGACTGATCTCCTTTAGGATGGACTGGTTGGATCTCCTTGCTGTCCAAGGGACTCTCAAGAGTCTTCTCCAACACCACAGTTCAAAAGCATCAATTCTTTGGTGCTCAGCTTTCTTTATAGTCCAACTCTCACATCCATACACGACCACTGGAAAAACCATAGCCTTGACTACACGGATCTTTGTTGGCAAAGTAATGTCTCTGCTTTTTCATATGCTGTCTAGGTTGGTCATAACTTTCCTTCCAAGGAGTAAGCATCTTTTAATTTCATGGCTGCATTCACCATCTGCAGTGATTTTGGAGCCCCCAAAAATAAAGTCTGACAGTGTTTCTACTGTTTCCCCATCTATTTCCCATGAAGTGATGGGACTGGATGCCATGATCTTCGTTTTCTGAATGTTGAGCTTTAGGCCAACTTCTTCACTCTCCTCTTTCACTTTCATCAAGAGGCTCTTTAGTTCTTCTTCACTTTCTGCCATAAGGGTGGTGTCATCTGCATATCTGAGGTTATTGATATTTCTCCTGGCAATCTTGATTCCAGCTTGTGCTTCTTCCAGCCCAGCATTTCTCATGATGTACTCTGCATATAAAGTTAAATAAATAGGGTGACAATATACAGCCTTGACATACTCCTTTACCTATTTGGAACCAGTCTGTTGTTCCATGTCCAGTTCTAACTGTTGCTTCCTGACTTGCATACAGATTTCTCAGGAGGCAGGTCAGGTGGTCTGGTATTCCCATCTCTTTCACAATTTTCCAGTTTCTTGTGATCCACACAGTCAAAGGCTTTGGCATAGTCAATAAAGCAAAAGTAGATGTTTTTCTGGAACTCTCTTGCTTTTTCAATTAACCAGCAGATGTTGGCAATTTGATCTCTGGTTCCTCTGCCTTTTCTAACACCAACTTGAACATCTGGAAGTTCACGGTTCACGTATTGCTGAAGCCTGGCTTGGAGAACAACATGGGGATTATAGTAACTTTGTCTTTAACTTTACTACCTTTGTGTTAGTTGCTCAGTTGCGTCCAACTCTTTGCAATTCCATGGACTATAGCACACCAGGTTCCTCTCTCCATAGGATAATCCAGGCAAGAATACTGGAGTGGGTTGCCATTTCCTTTTCTAGAGGGTCATCCTGACCCAGTAATCAAACCTGGGTCTCCCACATTGCAGGCAGGTTCCTTACTGTCTCAGCCACCAGAAAAGCTCATATTACCTTTAGGAAAAATCCTAAATTTCAGTGTGAAGAAACCCCTAAACTACTGTGATTTAAATTTTATCTATATCCATCTGTGCCTTATTTCTTTAGTAGTTACTTTACGTATGGAATTTTGTCCTTCAAAAAGATATTGAATTCCTACCCCCAAGTACTTGACCTCAAGTGACCTTATTTGTGATAGTCTTTTCAGATGATCAAGCTTAAATTGTGGTGTTAGTGGTAAAGAACCCACCTGCCAATGCAGGAGACATAAGAGATGTGGGTTTGATCCCTAAGGTGGGAAGATCCCCTGGAGGAGGGCTTGGCAACCCACTGCAGTATTCTGGCCTTGGGAATCCCATGGACGGAAGAGCCTGGCAGGGTACAGTCCATAGGGTTGCAAAGAGTCAAAAATTACTGGAGTGACTTAGCATGCACTCACGCAAGTTTAAATGAGGTCATTAGGGTGGACTCTAAACAATATGACTGGTGTCTTATGAAAAATGGAGAAACTGGAGTACACAAAGAGACATTTGCAGGGGAAAGATTTTGTGAACTCACAGGGAGAATGCCACCTATAAGGCAAAAATTGCCTGAATAATACCAGAATCTAGAAAGGTACAAAAGGATCCTTCCCTTACTTTGGTTTCTGACTTCTCACCCCCAGGTTGTGGAACTTTGTTGCAGCAGCCACAAGGAACTGATACACTGTCCTAGAGATTACAATGCACATAAACTTTCTGCTTTTAAGGTCAGCATGCTGCTATTATAAGCAGCACTACATCTTCAGTTCAGTTCAGTTCAGTTCAGTCGCTCAGTCATGTCCGACTCTTTGCGACCCCATGAATTGCAGCATGCCAGGCCTCCCTGTCCATCACCATGTCCTGGAGTTCACTCAGACTCACGTCCATCGAGTCAGTGATGCCATCCAGCCATCTCATTCTCTGTCGTCCCCTTCTCCTCCTGCCCCCAATCCCTCCCAGCATCAGAGTCTTTTCCAGTGAGTCAATTCTTCGCATGAGGTGCCCAAAGTACTGGAGTTTCAGCTTTAGCATCATTCCCTCCAAAGAAATCCCAGGGTTGATCTCCTTCAGAATGGACTGGTTAGATCTCCTTGCAGTCCAAGGGACTCTCAAGAGTGTTCTCCAACACCACAGTTCAAACGCATCAATTCTTCGGTGCTCAGCTTTCTTCACAGTCCAACTCTCACATCCATGCATGACCACTGGAAAAACCATAGCCTTGACTAGACGGACCTTAGTCGACAAAGTAATGTCTCTGCTTTTGAATATGCTATCTAGGTTGGTCATAACTTTTCTTCCAAGGAGTAATCGTCTTTTAATTTCATGGCTTGCAGTCACCATCTGCAGTCATTTTGGAGCCCAAAAAAATAAAATCTGACACTGTTTCCACTGTTTCCCCATCTATTTCCCATGAAGTGATGCACTACATCTTACTCTGAGTGAAATACAGAAAACTGGAAACAATACATCCATTTAACCCACTCCCAACCTTTATGAAATATTAATAATTCTTATGTATATTATAATGAAATGCATTTAAACCACTCATTATAATGTTATAACTTTTTGCTTTATATATGCATATGTATTTTAAATAAGTTAAGAGAATGATAGTATAAGTGCCAATAAGATAGTATTTAAACACTATTTCCCCTACTATCTCTTTTTTCTCAAGATTCAGATTTCCATCACTATGATTTCTTTTCAGTCTGAAGAATTTCCTTTAAGGTTCCTTGAAGTGCAAATTCACTGGTGTCGAATTATCTTTGCTTTCCTCTATCTTAAAATTTTTTCTTTCCTTTTATTTTTGACTGTTTTATTGAATATAGAAATCTAGGCTTCAGGATTTTTTTTTTTCTTTTAGTTGTTTAAAAATACCATTTCATTGTTTGTGATGAGAAGTTAGTGATCACTCAACCTATTATTCCTCTGTTATACCTTTTTCTTTTCTTTCTTCTTCTTTTTTTTTTTTGCTGCTTTAATGATTTTATGTTTTTGCTTTTATTCATAATAACTATGTTGTGCTTAGGAATGGTTTCCTTTCTGTTTATCCTACTTGACATTCACTTGATTTCTTAACTCTCTCTCTCTCTCTCTCTCTCTCTCTCTATATATATATATATATATATATATATATATATCTTCAATTAAATTTGGAAAAAATTAAATTGCTATCTTTTCAGATATTTTTGTTGCCCTACTTCTATCCTCTTTTTATGGAACTCCAATTATGTATGTATGTTGGACCATTAGAGGTTGCCCAAGAGGACCCAGAGATTCTATTTTCTTATTTTTTTCGCATTAGATAACTTCCATTAATCTTCTATTTCATTGATTCCTTCGGCTATCTCACATTTATTCTTTTGCCTAATCTTTTATTTTAAATTGTAATTCATAGTTCGCCAGTTTTAGTTACACAATTTCCATTTGGAAGTTTTTATGGTATCTACAGTATTTGTCTGTTGAAACGTCAGATTTTGTTCATTATAAAAGTATTTCCCTTTATGCCCTTAAGAAGTGTTATAGTAGCTGTCAAGGTTAGTATCCATTAATTGCCTTTTTCTTTAATATTAGTTGAATTTTCCTGTTTCTTTGTGTGACTGGTAGTTTATATTGGATCCTGAACATTCTCCGTAATATTCTGTAAGACTCTGGATTATCTTTCCTTTGTTTGAAAGGTCTTAGTCATTGTTACTGGCAGTCTTGGGTTTAGCTAGCCTTTGACTTGTCTGAACTCAAGCTCCAGACGCTAAAGTGAAAGTGTTAGACCCTCAGTGGTGTTTGACCCTTCGTGACTCCATGCCCACCATAGCCTGCCATGCTTCTCTGTCCATAGAATATTCTAGGCAAAATCCCTGGAGTGGGTAACCATTCCCTTCTCCAGGGAATCATCTTGACCCAGCAATTGAATGTGGGTCTCCTGCATTGCAGGCAGATTCCTTACCATCTGAGCCACCAGAAAGCCCCTCGGATTCTAAACTTCCAGTTTACATTTTTATCTTTAACGGGGCTGCTTGAATTCTGCTTAATACATTTAAAGTTTAGAGGTTGAGTAACTATTTTGTAAGATTTCCTACACAGAGTCTGTAGCTCTCCCTTCCTAGTTCTTTTCTCCCAGGAGCTTATTCTCTCTACACTTTTCAGGTATATGGTTCCTCCAAACTCTGCTTCTTCAAGAAGCTAGCAGACCTGTGGGTTTCTATGCAAGTCTCAGCCTCCTTAAGGGGTGACATCTGAAAAGAGTCTCTAAGCTAAAAGCCATAAAAACAGGAAACTCACATAATCACTTGTCATTACTTTCTCTCAAGATATGACACCCTTCTAATCTTATCTGCTTCGTTCCACTCAGCAGTGTCTGCATGCAGTTGAACTGTATAATTTTTCTTGAGTCTACAGTGTCATCATTGGGAGTGTTGGTCTAACTCCTATCTTCTCCCAGTGGTTTAAATCAAAGTATATTTCTCTCTGACCTAACAGTCCAGAGATCACAAGGTTGTTCTTTCCTATGAGGTTATTTAGGATCTAGACTAGTTCATTGAGTCTGCTTTTCTCAAAATATAAATTAAATCTCTGATTCCAATAATCAAAATATTTTTAATTCTCAACCAGAATAAAAATAGGGGGAAGCAAGGCAAACAACTTCATTTTTAAGGAGGTGAATTAGAGATTGCACCAGTCACTTCCAATGGCATCCCATTAATCTAAACTTTTCCACAGGATGATATCTAGCTATAAATGAGTTTGCAGAACAAATTTTTTTAAGGACAGTCATGTACTCAGCCAAACCATGACAAGGAGAGAAAATCTACTATTAATAGTAAGAAAATCAAATGTATTCTCAGAGAATATTCGTATTCTAGGCCACAATCTGTGTATACTCTACACAACCACTGTCTGCCTATGGGAGAAATTATGTAGGCTCAAAGACCGTGATCACTTTACAGCCTATTTTGGTGGCTTCTGAAAGTCTAGAAACCTATTAATAAGTACATAATATCTACCATACCATGTTCCTGCTCCCTCTCATATCCAATATACAATAAAGGAGTAGGAATGGGGTACTAGTCCTAGAATTAAAGCAAAAAAACCCACAAAACTCAGTTATGAAAATGTATAAAAATTTTAAAACATACAGGAGTCATTATTTTGTAATGCTAATGAAAAAATAATTGTCAGAAATTGCAAATATGCTCTCCACTGGCAGTGAATTTCTTTTTGGACCCTGGTTTTGCACTATGAGAAACACTAACTTGTCTAGTGTCTCCCATAGCCCGTGGCTTTACCTTCTGGATAATTCTTCCTTTCTGATATCCCTTGTTGTCCTACAGGAAAATGAAATTGGAGAACATGTCCTTGGATAACTGACATTATCAGTTGCTGTTGATAACAACTGATACAGGTTTGTTGCCCCTTTCTTCATCTACAAAGAAGTTTAAAACCTCAGGATTTGATTTAAGGACAGAACAATTACAGTTTATCCTTGAACCACACAAAAGTTAGGTGCACTGATCCCTTGAACCGTGGAAAATCCACATATAACCTGACCATACACCATCTGTATCCACGGTTCCATATCTGCAAATTCAACCAACCACAGATCATAAAATACTGTAGTGTGCATTTATTGCAAAAAGGGTGGGATGATTTGGGAGAATGGCATTGAAACATGTATAATATCATATATGAAACGAATCGCCAGTCCAGGTTTGATGCATGATACTGGATGCTTGGGCTGGTGCGCTGAGACGACCCAGAGGGATTGTATGGGGAGGGAGGAGGGAGGGGGGTTCAGGATGGGGAACACGTGTATATCTGCAGCGGATTCATGTTGATATATGGCAAAACCAATACAATATTGTAAAGTAATTAAGTGAAGTTAAGTTGCTCAGTCGTGTCCGACTCTTTGCAACCCCATGGACTGTAGCCCACCAGGCTCCTCCATCCATGGGATTCTCCAGGCAAGAATCCTGGAGTGGGTTGCCATTTCCTTCTCCAGGGGATCTTCCCAACCCAGGGATCGAACCCAGGTCTCCCGCATTAGAGGCAGACGCTTTAACTTCTGAGCCACCAGGGAAGCCGTAAAGTAATTAGCCTCCAATTAAAATAAATAAATTTAAAAAATAATAATCCATTTGTAAGTGAACTCACAGAGTTCAAATTCCTGTTGTTCAAAGTCAACTGTTATATTTGCATGCCATCCTTTGATTTCTTTGATAATAAAATACAGATAATGGCAGGGGGACCCAGCAACTATAAAATAGATATCTAATCTGTGGTTTCCTATGAGTTAAAAGTTTATATTTTCACAACCAAGCTGCCTGTAAGTTCATATTTCTTAATCCCGTGTGTGATCTTCCATTATTTACTAGATTTTATGATTATGTTTTACCTATATTTCTTAATTTAATATACTCCTATCTTGAATTCACTGAAACAGGTGAGTGTACAGCAATGTACTGGCATCACTTTTAATCTGATTTTTGCTAATAGAAATGTTCTTATCTTAAGTTATCTAGGATACAGATACAGTTCACTTTTCTGGCATCAAGGTCTCCAAGTTTCCAGACTGTCAATTGAGATTGCAGATCGTAGATGATATAGGTGGACCTTATTCAGTCACTTGAAAGGTCTTAAGAAAAAATCCACCTATGGACAGCAGGTTCAACTCATTCATAAGGGTTCCAGCCCACCCTTCCTGATCACTTTGACCTTCCTAATGGCCTCCCTAAGACTTTTGACTTTCTGAATGAGTCCCACAATTGTGTAAGCTAACTGCTTGCAGTGAATATCTTATTGTATTATTTCGAACAAGCTTTCTTTCTCTAGTCGAATCATGACTAGCATACCTCCAAGATTATAAACAAGGCAAGACAATAATAAATTAACAAAAATTATAAAAGTCTAAGCTAATGGAGAAACAAAGTATGCTCATGAGTTGAAAACTGTGAAAAAAATATCTTTAAGATCTTTTTGAAATTAGTATTTCAATTAGAGTCAGTATAAACTTTATGTAAACTGCACCCATATTTTGTGTAGAAATTGACAAATTGAATCTACTCTTGTATAGATAAGCAGTAGATGTAGTATAGTTATTTTTTAATAACTGGTAGACTGTCAGTACATGATTTTTAGATTTATGTGGTTTTGATACTTAAACATTAGCTATATTAATTAAGAAAGTGTGGTGTTGGTTAAGGGATAGATATATGGGCCAAAGGAAGATAATTAGAAAGTCAAGGCAAAGAGGCAGAACTGTCCCTAGAGGAACCAGATAAGGACCTGAAAGAACCCATTGCTTTGCTCAACAGAAAGAGTCTTGTGAAAGTAAGCTTTCCCTTTTTGAAATTAATTTTTATTGGAGTGTTGTGCTTTACAATGTTGTATCAGTTTCCACTGTATGGCAAAGTGAATCAACTATATATGTTTACAGAGTAAGATTTTTCTTGACTTTTACCCAGTGATCCTGATTGTGCTTAAGTCCAACAGAAATATCCCCATCTCTCAGCCAGAGATAGTATCACAGATATTGAACTTTGATGTCTGTTGAGATTTCAACTTTTCCAAGTTAAAATTTCCAAATCCTCTCAGTTACAGACTTTATTTTCTTGGGCTCCAGAATCACTGCAGATGGTGACCACAGCCATGAAATTAAAGACACTTGCTCATTGGAGGAAAAGTGATGACAAATGTAATAGTGTATTGGAAAGCAGAGACATCATTTCAGTGAATAAGGCCCATATTCTCAAAGCTATGGTTTTTCCAGTAATCACGTATGGGTGTGAGCGCTGGACCATAAAGAAGGCTGAACACTAAAGAACTGATACTTTTGAATTACAGTGCTGCAGAAACCTCTTGAGAGAGTCCCTTGGACAGCAAGGAGATCACGCCAGTGAATCCTAAAGGAAATCAACCCTGATTATTCTTTGAAAGGACTGATGCTGAAGCTGGAGCTCCAATACTTTGGCCACCTGATGTGGAGAACTGACTCACTGGAAAAGACCCTGATGCTGGGATAGATTGAGGGCAGGAGGAGAAGGGGATGACAGAGGATGAGATGGTTGGAGGGCATCACTGACTCAATGGACATGCGTTTGGACACACTCCAGGGCATGGTGAAGGACAGGGAAGGCGGACGTGCTGCAGTCCATGGGGTCACAGAGTTGGACACAACTTAGCAATTGAATGACAACAAGAAATCCTCTCAGGCAGACATCTTTGAACTCATATCATATACCCTTCATATCTTACCAGACACTTTCCATCTAATCCAATCTTGCTCTGCAATAGGTCTTCTGAACTGCTCCATGAGTAACCACACGGACAGTCTTCCTAACAAATGTGGTCCCATCCGTCTTTCTCCAGCCTTTCCCAGCCTCTGAATGAGGTAGAGCCTACTTTCTTTGGGCTGTTCGGCATCCTGCTTGCCTCTTCAGCCTTAGCTTTAGTCTTGAGCCTGCCTGGCCCACCCTAAGCATACCATGTTCGACCATGCTGCACATTCTGAAACTTACCTTGGGACTTTCTCTTCAATTTCCTCTTTCACTGTGAAGTCTTCACATGTTGCTTCCTCTGCCTGGAGCACATATCCATACACTCCCACATCTCACTCACATCCAGATCATATACACACACAGTGTATTTACTTTATCTGGCTATCTCCTATTTATCCCTTTAAGTATCAACTTATTTTTAAACAACATTTATGTTGTTTATGAGCAACATGTAGTATCCCATGTACTATAATTTCTTACTTAACTGCCCATCTTCCCTAGTAGACTAATACGTTCAATGCAGGCACCATTCATGTCTTTCTTGTCAATCACTGTATTATTCAGAGACTTAATATAGTATTGGATACAGGTTGGAAGAGGAAAGGGGGGATGAAGGAGTGATAGAGGGAGAAAATATGTTATTTAGAATTTTATGCTTTGTGCCAGACTATTGGGAAAAAATAATTCTGTGACCTGTGCATATGTGCTAAGTCACCTCAGTCACACCTGACTCTCTGCAACATTATGGACTGTAGTCTGCCAGGCTCTTCTGTCCCGTGAGATTTTCCAGTCAAGAATACTGGAGTTGGTTGCCATGTCCTCCTCCAGGGGATTTTCCTGACCCTGTGACTGAACCAGTGTTTCTTATGTCTCCTAAATTGGAAGGCAGATTCTTTATTACTAGCACTATCTTGGAAGCCCTCTATGAATTTTAAATAACCCTATATAAATGTGAATGGATGACTGAAAACAGTGCCTATGTTAGCACTGAAATAGTTTGGTTTCCTTTGGATATTGTTGTCTACACCCTTATAAATTTCGAGTGGGTCAGCCACATCCGTTTTTATTTTGTATGCTTCTTTTCATTCTTTCTCATTTCTTGGCTTAAGCATCTGTAGCACTGGGCCAGTGCAATCTCATTAAGCCAATATTCCCTGGCAGGAGAAAAAATGTTGCTGCTGTTGTTTAGATGGTTTAAAATTAATAATTTGCATATTTTCATTATGCTAATGGAAACTTATAGAGACAGGCATGTTTAATAATATTTTTAATCCATTAAGCTCATAAACATTTAAAATGATATAGTCCAAAACATAAAGAGGGCAGCCATGAGGTATGATGGTGAGCTGGGTTCACATCTGAGTTCCACCCCGGAGAGGAAGCTCTGATCCAGTGACTTGACTTTGCTTAATCTCATATTTCTAATCTCTGGATGGAGAAGATTATGCTTAATACTAAGTATATAAAATAATTAAGAATAATAAAGGCATAAGACTTAAATCATAATATATAGCCAATAGAGGAAGACGTGATGATGATGTATCTGTATATTAAGTTACTCTGCCTAACGCCAGAAAATACAGCAACATATAATCAAACTAGTCAGTATTTGGTGAAATTATAGCAGATATCTTTGTGAATTAACTCATTTTTCATGATTTTTTTTTATCCTTTCCACCATTCCTAGTTTTAGCCATCTATGAGAATCCCGTTGAAATCCGAGATTCCTGTAGATTCTTTTTTAATTACCTGATCCAAGAGATTTTTAATTTCTTCTCTGATTTACTGTAAAGCTTTGCGTCTGTCTCTCAGACTCAAACATTCTTCTAATGAGGATGGTGCTTACCTTTTACAGTCTACAAATTCTGGATCACATGCATGATATTGGGAGCTTACAGTTGAAAATCTTATTAAAATGTCAGATAGCTCTGTTTATTTGGAGAAAGGTCAGGTTTATTATTCTAATTTAATAAATGAGGACAGCTGAGTTCCCACACAGTTAAGTCAGTTTTTCAAGGTAGTGAGAATGAAGGAGAGAAACATTATCTGGGGATCTGGTATGTGTGGGATGCTCTGCCAATTACACATACTTAACAATGAGACCCAGCATCTTTTCAGAATTTTTAATAAAGTAGACATTGTTTTGCAGGAATTGCATTTAGGAAACTGTGTATAACTCTTAGGCCCTTTAGGGAGGTACTATCATAAAGATTTTCCATGTGAGGAACTGGAGGCATAGAGAGTAAATAACTTGCCTAGGGTCCTGCGGGTCAGTTGACATCTAGACCTTGGTCTTCTTGCTGTAGAGCCTACATTTTAACATATAATGCTGTACTACTTTATAGAAGTTTTCCTATTACAGACTAGAATGAAGTTACTGTAAATGAACATACTGAGAATCAGAAAAGTCAATAACTTTATTCAAGATCATCCTATTGCAGATGGTCAGAGTCTACATATTGGCAGGGCCCTCAGTCATTGAATGCTTGTTCTAAAACACCATGCTTTACTCTTCTGCAGGCACTCTTTTTTCACTTGAGTAGTGATGCTGATCTCTTCCAACTATGTTGCCTGCAAAGTTAGAAGATAACACTAGATTTATGCAATTGAATGTTCAGGGGCTTATTGATCTCCCTGATGACCAGGGAAATGCTAAACCAAACAGATAAACTCCTGCCCCTAGTACTTCCTCATTTCTATCCTTGAAGAACTCGGTGAGCGAGCTATGCTGACACTCTGTTTCATCAGCTCTCACAGTGGGGTAGCAGTGCTGACCTATTGTCTAAGGAAAACAGAGTATGTTCATGACATTTGAAAGAGTCTTGACCTAAGTTCAGGGGCTTGTTGGAGAAGAAAATTCTCCTCTACCCTTCTAAGTTCCTCTGGCTAGACTAAGAATTAAATTGACATGAGACAGGTTAACAGGAGAAAATCAAGTTACATTTATTTCATACGCGTGGGAACACCACATACATGACAGGTTCCAAGACAGGAAGATAAAATTAGGTATATATGCATTCCTCAGTTAAGGAATGTGACAGGGGCCTGGGCTTCCAAGGACAGAAGGGTCATGCACAGGATAAGAAGATCAGATGTTGGGTCATTACGTGTTTGCCCTCCAATTTAAATTCTTCTAAATAGTAAAGGGAGGGACAGCAGTTTCTCGTGAGCCCATGGGGTCCCCTTTGTCTTTAGCTCAGAAGAAACCACACACCAAAGTAGCACATCTTGGGAGGACCTGTTCTGAACGCCTGCAACTGAATAAGTGGCAGTTAGTGGAGTAACATGGGGCTTCTCGGGGGTGCTAGTGGTAAAGAGCCCACCTGCCAATGCATGAGACATAAAATGTGGCTTCAATCCCTGGATCAGGAAGATCCCCTGGAGGAGAGCATGATACCCACTCGAGTGTTCTTGCCTGAAGAATCCCATGGACAGAGGAGACTGGCGGGCTACAGTCCACAGGGTCACAAAGAGTTGGACACGACTGAAGCGACTTAGCACACACATGCACAGCACTCAGTGGAATAACACACAGGTGTTCTGAGAATGGATGACCCACATCTGGTCTGAAAAGTCAGGAAAGAAGGCTTCAGTGTGATCTATTTCCTGAAAGAAGATTTCAGATAGGCAGAGGAGAAATGGAAAAGGGGCTTCCAAGAAGAAAACAGTATGAAACCAGTATCTGACTATGTGCTTATGGGGCATTTACCACTGATTTACTTGCGGAAAACATAGTCAATATCTTTGAAAGTGAAGACACAGCTTACAGCGCGGGAGTGAGGTGAAGCTATCTTGACTTTCAGATTTCACAATGTATCTCACAATGATGAAAAATTATAGTCAATTTGGAGGGGACTATTTGAGAGTGAGTTGATGTAGGAAATGAACAAATATTTTTTCCCTAAATACATGGCTCTCCAATTCCCTTGTGTGTGCATTTTTTAGGTCCTAATGTCACTTTCTCAAAGTTGCTTGTGGCCACCCAGGTTCTGTTGTCAAATGACTTAGTTCCAGCTGAGTTCTTGCGCTTAAGCTGTTAAACAAATGAAAAGCAGAATTGTCACTTTTAAATAGAGCCCACACATAATCACATTTTGAAATGGTCCTCTTCTGGCTGAGGAGAAGCTGTGTGCATTATAATATTGAATTTTAAATAATATATTACACAAAATAGCTTCCAATTTGATTTGGGGGGATATATTTTCATGAATTATTGAATATCTGATTATTGGAGAAAGCTTTAGCCATTATGCACTGAAACTGTCATTCTCTCAGCTCTGTGATATATGAGCTTGGTTATCAATATTTAAAGTTACACTGAGCTCAGTATGAAGCAGTTGAAAGCTGAGACATGGATTAATCAGCAGTGATGCAGGCCGAACTTCTCCCAAGCCCCCAGCAAAACGGAAAGGAAGATGCTCTGGAAGGCTTTCCTAGCTCGTCTTCTTCAGGTGCATTTCAAGTTTCAGTTCATCTTACGGAAGTCCACTCAGTAACAAGTACGGAGTTGATTCGAGATAAAGAAAACTTTGCACCAATGAAATAATATAGTAACATGTAATAATCCCCTGGAGGGAGGGATGCTGCTTGCCTTGCTCACTGCTGCCTCCTAGGATTTTCTAAGATGTTTGGGGTACAGAATGGGTGATCAATAAATAGTATATTGATGGACTGAATGAAGGAATAGATGAACGAAAACTTAGTAGTCGAAAACCAATATATATATTGTGGGCTTCCCTGGTAGCTCAGGTAGTAAAGAATCTGCCTGCAATGCAGGAGACCCTGGTTTGATTCCTGGGTTGAGAGGGTCCCCTGGAAAAGGGGTAGGCTACCTACTTCAGTATACTTAGGCTGCCCTGGTGGCTCAGATGGTAAAGAATCTGCCTGCAATGCGGGAGACCTGATTTAGAACCCTGGGTTGGGAAGACCCCCTGAAGGAGGTCATGGCAACCCACTCTATTATTCTTGCCTGGAGAATCTCCATGGACAGTGGAGTCTGGCGGGCTTTGGTCCATGGGATTGCAAAGAACTGGACACGACCGAGTGACTAAGCACAGCACGGCATGCGTATCTTTGTACAGAGAGCACACTGTTGCTTTGCCCTATTCAAAATACATCTTTTGCTGTATGTCTGTGAGGAAAACAATATAATGCACAGTTCAATTCAGTTCAGTTCAGTCGCTCAGTCCTGTCCGACAATTTGCGACCCCATGAATCGCAGCACGCCAGGCCTCCCTGTCCATCACCATCTCCCAGAGTTCACCCAGACTCATGTCCATCGAGTCCGTGATGCCATCCAGCCATCTCATCCTCAGTCATTCCTTTCTCCTCCTGCCCCCAATCCCTCCCAGCATCAGAGTCTTTTCCAGTGAGTCAACTCTTCTCATGAGGTGGCCAAAGTATTGGAGCTTCAGCTTTAGCATCATTCCTTCCAAAGAAATCCCAGGGCTGATCTTCAGAATGGACTGGTTGGATCTCCCTGCAGTCCAAGGGACTCTCAAGAGTCTTCTCCAATACCACAGTTCAAAAGCATCAATTCTTCAGCGCTCAGCCTTCTTCACATCCATACATGACCACAGGAAAAACCATAGCCTTGACTAGATGGACCTTAGTCGACAAAGTAATGTCTCTGCTTTTGAATATACTATCTAGGTTGATCATAACTTTTCTTCCAAGGAGTAAACATCTTTTAATTTCATGGCTGCACTCACCATCTGCAGTGATTCTGGAGCCCCCCAAAATAATATCTGACACTGTTTCCACTGTTTCCCCATCTATTTCCCATGAAATGATGGGACCAGATGCCATGATCTTCGCTTTCTGAATGTTGAGCTTTAGGCCAACTTTTTCGCTCTCCTCTTTCACTTTCATCAAGAGGCTTTTTAGTTCCTCTTCACTTTCTGCCATAAGGGTGGTGTCATCTGCATATCTGAGGTGACTGATATTTCTCCCGGCAATCTTGATTCCAGCTTGTGCTTCTTTCAGCCCAGCATTTCTCATGATGTACTCTGCATAGAAGTTAAAGAAGCAGGGTGACAATATACAGCCTTGATGTATTCCTTTTCCTATTTGGAAGCAGTCTGTTGTTCCATGTCCAGTTCTAACTGTTGCTTCCTGACCTGCATACAGATTTCTCAGGAGGCAGTTCAGGTGGTCTGGTGTTCCCATCTCTTTAAGAATTTTCCACAGTTTATTGTGATCCACACAGAGTAAAGCAAAAATAACATGGAATGCTTTTGAAAAGACTTAATGGAAAGGGTGCATTTCCTTATGGCAAAAGACTTAGTAGATATCCTCTAATATCAAACATGATACCTAGAAAGGTGAGCAAGTGAAGCAGAAAAGTGGGATGGGGTAAGGAAGGGGAGCAAGAGTTTACCAGGTAGAGGGAAGAGAAATTTTTTGAATGCATGGGTAGAAGTGAGTGAGCTTGTAGCTCATTTGAGAAGCCTAAAGCATTCCAGAAAGTGAAGACCTAAAGAAACTTTTCTTTTCTCCATCCCTTGTATTGATGGAACTAATGGCTTACCTTGCAGATGGATTGCGTCTGTGTCTTAACTGAAAGTAGGTGAAGAGAAGGAAAAGGTTTTTGTCATTTAAAATTTCATGAGACCCTTAGGACATCTCAGTTTCCTTCCGCCTCTCTGGCGCCTCTCTCTATAACTCACGATGCACATAGAGAAGTGCGTGCACCTATCTTCAGGGGTCAGGATTCTGCTCAGACTGAATCTCAAGGTGCTTTCACTCTTCTTGCTTGAAGCCCTGAGTTCTAAAGCTCAGTGTTTTCCACAGATAGCTTTTATAATGGTTCGTTTGACAAAAAAAAAAAAAAAGTCAGTGTATCTCAAGCATATTTGAATAGCATCTCATTTGTAACAAATTTTCACTTTCTAACCAATATATTTTTCATGCTTTCAAGGAATTGAAATTATTTTTCTTTAAAAGATCTGTGTGTGTGTGTGTGTGTGTGTGTGTATGTGTGTGTGTGTGTGAAGTCGGATCATGTTCCTGCATAGGGACTCTCCAGTCTCCAGTTCGGGGACTGTGTCTGCCTACTAGTTATCATCAGCTGTGTTGAAGAAAGATGCTGTGCGGTCTCATGGTTATCTACATAGATTTGCAGTCAATCCAGTGCGTTTCACCTTTGTTCTCTGCCGTGACAGGTATCACTGAGTCCTGTGCTTCTCCAGACCATTTGAACCAGTAAACCTACTTTCCATCTACAAAGGTGGAGGGGTGGGGGTAGTTTTATAGCTAGATGTGCTAAAAGGAAGAATTTGGGATCTAGCTGTTTTGTATTTATATTTTCATTCCATCCTTCTCATTTGAGCCCAGACTTTACTATCACCTTCCAAAAAACTGGACTTTTCTAATTTTTGAGTCTTTTTCCAGTTCTGAAGCGTCAGTCCACTTCCCTTGTGCCCTGTTGCCACCACCCTTTACAAGCACTTAGATTTCACCCTTCTCTCCCTTAAAAAGGTATTATCTTAAATACTACTCATGCAGCATTAAGGCTATGAAAGAGCTGCTGTTTTGGGTTTATCACTTTAAAAAAAATTCCTTTATTATAAAGTTTAAAGAGAAAACAGAGATAAATACATTTATTGTCTGCATTTTTAACCTCATGTCCCTCAGACCATTTTTGATGCAGTACTTTTGAGATCAGAAAATAACAAAGCACGTGGTGCAGTAAAATACATAGATTCTTGTGTCCCTTGTCCCTCTTTTGCAGAAGATAAAAAGCGAGTTCAAAAAAGCCAATGTAATACAATACCAGCCAAGTGTCAGACTTTGGCCAAAAAAAGGGAAGTGTCAACCAGAATTTGAACTGTATATTTCTTCCAATGTCAATTTTTCAAAAAATTTAGTTGATTTCCAATATGTCTATGATTTTCTTAAACATCAAAAATAGCCCAAAGTTTGAAATAACAGATGTAGACTGCTGAATGGACACTTGCAGGATTACCTGAGAAAAATAATCTTTGAAGTGTTCTCATTCATTTAGATAAAATGTTTTGGCTTTCTGGGTCCTTGTCACAGATATTTAGTGAAAGGCTTTCTCTCTGTTTGTATTATCTTTAATAAAAATCTCTCATTTCTGAAATATTATGGAATATTCCACTTTATATATTTGAGGTGGAAAACAACTTTTGCTTTGTGCATGCGTACATGTGTCCTCAGTCGCCCAGTTGTGTCTGACTCTCTGCGATCCCATAGACTGTAGATTGCCAGGCTCCTCTGTCCAGGGGATTTTCCAAGCAAAAATACTGGAGTGGGTTGCCATTTCCTTTTCTGGTGGATCTTTCAACCCAGGGTCAAACTTGTGTCTCGTGCACAGGCAGGTGGATTCTTTACCACTGAGCCACCTGGGAAGCCACTTCTGCATGTTTGATCTGTTTTTAATAAGACGGTAAGCAGATAAGAAGCACTTCAAAGAACTTTTCACATTACATATAACAAACTTCACCCATTGTACCCTACATTTCCTCTTTTAGTTAGGGGCTAATTTTTCATTTATTTTCAATCATTGATCTTCTATGTTTGTCTTATATTGTAATGCATAGTTCTTAATCATCCTTAGGACCTGGAGGACACAAATTTTGTCAATTTAGTTGATAAATTTTACATTTCATTTGCATAAGCTCTATTTATAAAAAAAAGAACGTGTGTTTTGTATAAAAAGATATGCAATCTTATTTTAAAACTTAACAAACTACTGCTGTGATTTTCGTATGTTCTCCTATGCTATGAACCTGAGGAAACTGACGTATTTCCCATAATACGTGAGGCTGTGAGGAACATCTCATCACTTTTTGAACATGGCATCCAAGACAAAGAAGAGAAATGGACCATATGATTTCTTGGACTGAAGCAAAAGTCTATTTAATTTGGAAAATAATCTTTTTTGAGGATCAATCTCAGCCCCTCATAACTTTTTTAAGCATGTTTCCTGCCATAACTGACAGTTATAATGATGAGCTGAATCTGAAAAATAATTACATTTCTTGCATTCCCCACATATTTTTTGAGATTTGCTATATATAATATGTTTCATTTCATTTTTAGAAGATTATCAATACTATATAATTGCAACCAAGTGTCCCTGTTTTCACAGTACAATGATCATCTTTATAATTATATGATATCAATTTTGAGTTTCAATATACTTGCTTTCATATTGTAGGTTTATTTGACTATATGTTTATTGTTATCATTTCTGTGGCTTTATATCAGAGAAAACTATGGAGAACAGTGTGGAGATTCCTTAAAAAGCTGGAAATAGAACTGCCATGTGGCCTAGCCATCTCACTGCTGGGCATACACACCGAGGAAACCAGAATTGAAAGAGACACGTGTACCCCAATGTTCATCACAGCAATGTTTATAATGGCCAGGACATGGAAGCAACCAGATGTCCATTGGCAGACCAATGGATAAGAAAGCTATGTTATGTATGCACAATGGAGTATTACTCAGCCATTAAAAAGAATACATTTGAATCAGTTCTAATGAAGTGGAAGAAACTGGAGCCTATTATACAGAGTGAAGTAAGTCAGAAAGAAAAACACCAATACAGTATACTAACACATATATATGGAATTTAGAAAGATGGTAACCATGACCTTATATGTGAGACAGCAAAAGAGACACAGATGTATAGAACAGTCTTTTGGACTCTGTAGGAGAGGAAGAGGGTGGGATGATTTGAGAGAATAGCACTGAAACATGTGTATTATCATATGTGAAACAGATCGCCGGTCCAGGTTCAATGTATGAGACAGGGTGCTCAGGGCTGGTGCACTGGGATGACCCAGAGGGATGGGATGGAGAGAGAGGTGGGAGGGGGGTTCAGGATGGGGAACACATGTACACCCATGACTGATTCATGTCAATGTTTGGCGAAAACCAGTACAATATTGTAAAGTAACTAGCCTCCAATTAAAAATAAAAACAAAGAAGCTATTGATTTTTCTATCGAAACAAATCATAACTATTACAGCTTTGAAGAGTGAACTTGTAATTCACTCACTCAGTTGTGTCTGACTCTTTGTGACTCCATGGACTGCAACATGCGGGCTTCCTTGTACTTCACCATCTCCTGGTGTTTGCTCAAATTCATGTCTATCGAGTCAGTGAAGCCATCCAGCTATCTCGTCCTCAGTTGTCCCCTTCTCCTCCCACCCTCAATCTTTCCCAGCATCAGAGCTTTTTCAAATAAGTCAGTTCTTTGCATCAGGTGACCAAAGTATTGGAGCTTCAGCTTCAGCATCAGTCCTTCCAATGTATATTCAGGATTGATTTCCTTAACGATTGACTGGTTTGATCTCCTTGCAGTCCAAGGGAATCTCAAGAGACTTTTCCAACACCACAGTTAAAAAGCATCAGTTCTGCAGAGCTCAGCCTTCTTTATGGTCCAACTCTCACATCCATACCTGACTACTGGAAAAACCATAGCTTTGACTATATGTACCTTTGTTGGCAAAGTAATGTCTCTGCTTTTTAAGACATTAGGTTGGTCAAAACTTTTTTTTCAAGGAGCAAGCGTTTTTTTAATTTTATGGCTGCAGTCACCATCTGCAGTGATTTTGGAGCCCAAGAAAATGAAATCTCTCACTGTTCCCATTGTTTCCCCATCTATTTGCCATGAAGTGAAAGGACTGGATGTCATGAACTTAGTTTTTTGAATGTTGAGTTTTAAGCCAGCTTTTTCACTCTCTTCTTTCACTTTCATCAAGAGGCTCATTTAGTTCCTCTTTGCTTTCTCCATAAGGGTGGTGTCATCTGCATATCTGAGGTAATTGACATTTCTCCCTGCAACCTTGATTCCAGCTTGTGCTTCATCCAGCCTGGCATTTCACTTGATGTACACTGCATAGAAGTAAAATAAGCAGGGTGACAATATACAGCCTTGATGTACTCCTTTCCCAACTTTTTGAACCTGTTTGTTGTTCCATTTCTGATTTTAACTGTTACTTCTTGGCCTGCATACAGGTTTCCTAGGAGGCAAGTGAGGTGGCCAGGTATTCCCATCTCTTTAAGAATTTTCCACAGTTTGTTGTAATCTACAGAGTCAAAGGCTTTAGCATAGTCAATGAAGCAGATGTTTTTCTGAAATTCTCTTGCTGTTTCTATGATCCAGTGGATGTTGGCAATTTGATTTCTGGTTCCTCTGCCTTTTCTAAATCCAGCTTGAATATTGGGAAGTTCTCAGTTCCCATAATGCTGAAGACTAGCTTGAAGAATTTTGAGCATTACTGTGCTAGCATGTGAAATGAGTGCAATTGTGCAGCAGTTTGAACATTCTTTGGCATTGCCTTTCTTTAGAATTGCAATGAAAACGGACTTTTTTCACTCTTGTGAACCATGTTGAGTTTTCCAAACTTTCTGGCATATTGAGTGCAGCACTTTCACAGCATCATCTTTTAGAATTTGAAATTACTCAGCTGGGACTCTATCACTTCCACTAGTGATGCTTCCTAAGGCCCACTTGACTTCCCGTCAAGGATGTCTGGCTCTAGGTGAGTGATCACACCATCAAGGTTATCTGTGTCATTAAGATCTTTTTTGTATAGTTCTGTGTATCTCTTGCCACCTCTTCTTAATATCTTCTGATTCTGTTAGGTCCATACCATTTCTGTCCTTTATTGTGCTCATCTTTGCATGAAATATCCCCTTTGTATCTCTAATCTTCTTGAAGAGATCTTTAGTCTTTCCCTTTCTATTGTTTTCCTCTATTTCTTTGCATTGTTCACTTAGAAAGCCTTTCTGAGTGAACTTAGGACAACTTTGTAGAGTATTGTAACAATATGTCAGCTATCATCTTTCACTGTGTTAAAAAAGCATTTTTTTTAATATTCTTATTTTCCTTTGGCTATATAGACATTTATTTATATTCTATGATTCAGATTTAAAAGGTAAACATTATATTTAAAATATTCATTATTATCTGAAAATAACTGATAAACATTCTTAATGCATAAACATAGTAATGGCATATATTTATTAATGACTTTTAAAAACATTTTATTTTTGCCTTTTCCTTTCCCTCATTTCCATAAGTTATTAGTATAATTTTATAGCATACAATTCTATGCTTTTCAAACAATATTTAACTGGAATTAAAAGAGAGCTCCCATTTATTTTCTTTTTGTTAATCTTGCTTTTTATCCCTTTTTGCCTTCTATTTTTTATTTTTCAAAATTCACAGTATTTTTGGATAGCATATGTTAATTGCTCATATTAGGAGAGAACACTAATATAATGAACCATAGAAATAAGGAGAACAAGAAAATGCACAAGCATTGCCAAACTCCATTAATAAACTCAGAACTTCTTTAAAAGGCTGTAAAATGGGAATATAAGTATTAAGAAAAAATTCAGGGAGGAATTTGCCATTATTTGTCAAATAAAACTGTACATATCCATTTTTCTCTGTTAATCTCTATATTTTTCTCATATTGAATCATTTACATATGCCAACAGTAATATATTCAAAGCTGCTCACTACAGCCCTATTTGTAATATTGAAAAATTAAAAGTTCTAAATATCTACTTGTAGGGATATGATTAAGAAAATTTTCATATATTGCTGTGGATTATGATGATACAGAATTTTAAAAGAATGTGTCTCTCAGTTTGGACAAAAATTAGAAGATTAGAATAATAACTTGTCAGGAAAAACAAACCCTACAAATTTTATTTGTGTATATGTAAGTAAAAAAACCACAGTCTTAAAAGATTCATGTAGAATTGTTTTTTAAGTTTTATTGGAGTATGGTTAATTTACAATATTGTGTTAGCTTCAGGTGTACAGCAAAGTGGTTCAGGTAGACATTTGCATATTCATGCTTTTTCAGATTCTTTACCCATATGGATTATTACAGAATATTGTGTAGAGTTCTCTGTGCTATGCAGTATACCCTTGTGATTATCTATTTTTTATACAGTAGTGCGTCACATGTTAATCTCAAGCTCCTGGTTTATCTCCCCATTCATGTTTCTCCTTTGGTAACCATAGATTTGTTTTAGAAATCTGTGACTCCATTTCTGTTCCGTGAATCTGTTCTGTTCATTTGTATCATTTTAAAAAAAATTAGATTCCATGTATGAGTGATCTCATATGATATTTTCCTTTCTCTGTCTGACTTGCTTCACTTAATATGACAATCTTTTTTAAGTCCAATCATTTTGGGGCAAATGGCATTATTTCGTTCTTTTTATGGTTGAGTAACATTGGTGGCTCAGCTGGTAAAGAATCCACCTGCAACGCAGGAGACCTGGGTTCCATCCCTCAGTTGGGAAGATCCCCTGGAGAAGGGAAAGGCTACTCAGTCCAGTGTTCTGGCCTAGAGAATTCCATGGACAGAGGAGCCTGGCAGGCTATAGTCCATGGGGTCACAAAGAGTCAGATACGACTAAGTCACTTTCACTTTCAACATTCCATTGTGTATATATACCACTTGAATTCTTAACAGGGAAATGTTATGGAAGGGAACCAAGATGGAGCCAGTGTTAAAGGAAAAGTTTCATTTTTGATTGTATGTCTTTTGTTATTGTTTAAAGTTTTCACACAAAACACACGTTTTTATATACTGTTTCAGAAGTAAGGAAGAATAAAGGCAGAAATGAGGAAAGGAAGGTAGTAGGGGAGGAATAATCCACTCTTAAATAAGAAAGAGGGTCTCTCTAAAACCAAACGTCATGAAATTGATTACAAGCAGTAAAGAAAGTCCATCAAAATCTTCCTTAGTTTTATAAATCAAATACCATGTCCACCAATATTATGATTACCATTTTTAATTTTGGAAAGTCTTATAAATACATTTACATAGAAAATGTTAAGGGGGAAATAGATGTGTTTGTGTGTGTGTGTGTGTGTGTGAGAGAGAGAGAGAGAGAGAGAAATCAATCTGAGTTCAGTTTTCAAACAGCAGTTAACAGTAATAATGTGGATAATATCAACAATAATAAGAGAGACCACAGATGATGGATAGCTATGTTTTTAAGAAGGCTTCTTATATGTCCTATGTGTCAGTATAATCCTAAGAGTTTTCCATGAATTAATTTGTTTAACATTCATGACATACATATGGAGAATGTGCCATTTCACAGATGATGCTTCCAAGGCACACAAGATAAATACTGCCCCAAAACAAAAGGTTGTTAGTGATTGACCTATGATTAAATCCAGGTGCTCTTCTTCCAAGATACTGCACTTTCTGAAAATTTCCATAAACTACCAGGAAGTTATTAGTTCAATAAGAATTACCTTTGAAGAGAAAAACATACTTAAACATCCTTTACTAATACCAATAAATGCAAAAGACCGGGACATAAATTGAGTGGGCAATATGTAGTCATAAATACATCTATAAAATCAATATAGAGAGAATTTAAAAGAAGATTTGATTAAACGGTTGGATACACTAGGTTTCTGAATAGGAAGAGAGAAAATGATGGAAAATTGTCTATTAACCTTGATTTTTAGGTTTGATTTAATTCAAGTCAAAATCTAAACCATCCTTACCTTTGAAACTTGATTAAATGAGTTTATGTTTATTTGGAAATGTAAGCAGGTGAAAGGTCCAATATTTAATAAAAGAATATTAGTAACAGCAGACTAGTCTTATCAGATAAAAAAGATATTGTTGCAAATACAGAAACATGAAACATTAAAATTGAATGGAAAGCATATTATTGCAAAAGTAATGAGTGTATTAAGCTTGCTTTTGGTAGGTAGTTACTATAACCACTTGTGATCAGGATCAGAGATAAAGAGGGATTGACTTTCACATAATTGAAAAAAATAAATACGTGGGCTCAGGAACAGTTCGGTCAGGGATTTAACCTTTATGTCTTTGTGCTTTTCTTGACTTGGCATTCTTCCTAGTGCCAGACAGGTTTTCCATATGGTTGCAAGGTGTCTACCATCAGCAATTAGGGCTTCCTTATTCATATTAAGAAAATAGACCAGGTAGGTTTTCGCATCAAGTAAATTGTCCAATTTTACCTCTCACTGGCCTGTTTTGAACCTACACATTATGGTCAGGAGAATGCCATGCATTAATTTGCAACAGATGAGGGCTAAAATCAATCCCATTTCTTATCTGGCTGTTATGTAAGAGCATAGGATGTCTTCTTGAAGAAAAATACATATCAGTGTGATCAGAATAGTAAGATGGGAAGTATTTGGATAGACGAGGAGGAAGAAGCAAGTTTATATATATTCATATATTTGTTCTTTTATTTCATAACCATGAATAATTGAAGAGGAATAAAACATTTTATATACTTATATCTTTATTTATTTTTAATATATATTTATTATAAATTTTAAATAGATAAATATGTATATATAAGCATATAACACACATATAAATTTTCCTTTATTTAAAGTGATATATTGAAAGACAAGTATAATATCACCACTTCTGTGCTTACATAGTATTTTATTAACATTTAACAAGTAAAATAGTAATACTTTTTATTTTATTGTAATCAGTATCATTTACTGAGGAGTTGTCAAGTTCCAATTCTGGTACTGTAGTAGACACAGAAACACAGGTCAAGTGCACAGAGAGGATGGTATTAAAATAGGAAAAGCCACATATCAATAAATAAGGCAATAACAGTGGGTTATTTATCAAGCTTTTGATAGAGAGCAAAAATCAAACAATTTCACATTGGGTTAAGCAAAAAATTTATTTACTATTTCATGTAACTAAAAAAATCCAAAAACATCATAATTCTCATTTCACAGATAGGAAAAGGAAATATTAGAGACTTTAAATAACTTACCTGCAGTCCCATAGGTTGTAGACTCAAGGAGATTTTAAGCCAAATTTATATGCTTGTTCAAACCCTGGGTTAGGAAGATCCCCTGCAGCAGGGAAAGGCTACCCACTTCAGTATTCTGGCCTGGAGAATTCCGGACTGTATAGTCCATGGGTCTCAAAGAGTCGGACTCAACTGAGTGACTTGCACTTTCACTTTCCCAGGTAGCACTAGTGGTAAAGAACCTGCCTGCCAATGTAGGAGATATGAGAGATGCGGGTTCGATTCCTGGTCGGGGAATATCCCCTGGAGGAGGGCGTGGCAACCCGTTCCAGTATTCTTACCTGGAGAATCCCATGGACACAGGAGCCGGGAAGGCTACAGTCAATGAGGTCGCAAAGGATTAGACACCACTGAACAACCAACACACACATATGTCTCCTTCAGTTCAGTCGTGTCCGACTCTTCGCGACCCCATGAATCGCAGCACGCCAGGCCTCCCTGTCCATCACCAACTCCCGGAGTTTACTCAAACTCATATCCATCCAGTCAGTGATGCCATCCAGCCTTCTCATCCTCTGTCGTCCCCTTCTCCTCTTGCCCCCAACCCCTCCCAGCATCAGAGTCTTTCCCAATGAGTCAACTCTTCGCATGAGGTGGCCAGAGTACTGGAGTTTCAGCTTTAGCATCAGTCCTTCCAATGAACACCCAGGACTGATCTCCTTTAGAATGGACTGGCTGGATCTCCTTGTAGTCCAAGGGACTCTCAAGAGTCTTCTCCAACACCACAGTTCAAAAGCATCAATTCTTCAGCGCTCAGCTTTCTTCACATTCCAACTCTCACATCCATATATGACTACTGGAAAAACCATAGCCTTGACTAGACGGACCTTTGTTGGCAAAGTAATGTCTCTGCTTTTGAATATGCTATCTAGGTTGGTCATGACTTTCCTTCCAAGGAGTAAGCGTCTTTTAATTTCATGGCTGCAATCACCATCTGCAGTGATTTTGGAGCCCCCCCCAAAATAAAGTCTGACACTGTTTCCACTGTTTCCCCATCTATTTGCCATAAAGTGATGGGACCAGATGCCGTGATCTTAGTTTTCTGAATATTGAGCTTTAAGCCAACTTTTTTTTTAAGCTAATATGTCTCCTTAGCTATTGCTTTTCAATGTTATATGTAATTCCATTATTACTTTGTTTTTCATTTGAAATAACTCACTCAAATTTCTATATATACATCATTTGAGAAGGAAATAGGACACAAATTAAATTCTTGAAAGAAGGGATAGCAATAAGATGAAAACAGTAAACATAATCTTACTATCTGACAATGACATTCTATTTGGGAAGGAAACTATCTCTGTTTAGAGAAATAATCCAGAATACTATTCAGAAAGAGTCAGATTCAATTTGGCAATATGGCAAGACATTAGAAGAGGGGAAACTTTGTTGAAGAATAATAGAGCAGTTTGTTTGGACCTCCTGAGATTAAATAAGAGACATAGATTAGAAGAAAAGAGTGTTTAGGGTAAAAAAAAAATATATATATATATATATATATATATATATATATATATATATATATATATATATATATAAAATAATAGGAGGCTGAGAGAAGATTCAGGAAAGAGCTGAGAACGTACAGGTAGTTTGGGGGAAACTAAATGTTAGGGGGAGACCTGCCTGATGGGTGGGTACTGGAAACTTTGAAAGCTGTATGCACTACTATGATGTGAACACTTCTGTTTCTTCCCACTCCCTGAAACTTCCAGCAATATTGCCCACATTCACAAGTGGCTTAGATGCTTCCACACATTCATAAAATGAAAAAGAGGAGTGAGTCTTACGCCAAAATTTTCAGAGGACGATAGCAAGTCTAAAAACAGAGACTGGAAAAATAAAAAATAAAAAGCAGAGACTGAAGGCCAACACTCCCAAGGAGATGGCAAGGGCATTTTCTGAAAATTCATAGGAAAAATTTTCAGGAGTGAGTGCATTCAGACATCCAGGGATCTTGGGATTAGGGGCTCCTAACAATTCTACCTGCAGTTTATAGAGCAAGGAGGCTTCCTGCTATTCCACTAATTTATGCACATTTGCAAATGAAGACCAAAGGAAAGCAACACCAAGGCTTTTCCTATTAACATTCTTCATTTCTGTTTGCTATTCGTTCAAAAAATATTCAGAGTTCTGAACATCCTATTAAATTTTGGGAATGCCAAACACAAGCAAAGTACCCTATCCTTGTGGAGTTGCCATTCTACTGTGGAATTTAGTAATAATAAAGCAACTAATTCCTTAATTGTTATTATTTTAATCATAATTGCAGTAAGTGATATAAAGAAGAAATGCAGATGCTAAGAGACCATTAAATTCACACAGAGAGCCTGCACTGTCCTGGGGAGAGCTTCTTGAGGAAACACAAGTTTGACTGAGTCTTGATTACAGAGAGGAGGTAGGAGAAGGCTGGAGATGGATGGGAGCTTGACGGGTGACTGAGGCTGATGGGTAGCCACTGCAGAGACCAGATTGCACACGTCCTTGCAGGCTCTCATCTGCCTGTAATTTTAGTCTTCATTAACTTGGAAGACATTAAAAACTTTAGGTCCATCAGAGGTGGGAGAAGAAGAGAATCCAATAGTGTACATTAACAGGAGCCTAGATCCGTTTTCAAAAGAATCATCTAGGTTGATCACCCAATCTTCAGCTCTTTACCCTGAGCCAGAAAACAACTCCTAAATGGTATTCATAGGCAGCAGGCAGCAAGTGTTATATTTGATATATTTGAATCTAAAGGGAAAGGAGGAAAAATGAATACTCATACTTGGTTTGACTGTGCTTTGGAAGACTCTAAGAAAAAGAAAACTAGCTTCATCACTGGAGGAAGAGTGGGGAGATTTCACGAAGCGATCCACAGCTGAGGTCCATGTGAGATCACATCAACTGTCTCAGATGAAAAATCTCGAGGCTCTTCTCACACTGAAGGGCTTCCACTGATGGAGCAGACAGGTCAGTGGCCTCACCCTTCACCTTACCTCACCCGTCACCATCCTCTGTCCATCCCCCTCCCCTCAAAGACCCCTGGTGCTGATTAACACACTTGCTCTAAAGCAAAATTCTCCTCACTGATGATTGTAACTGAGTTAGGGAATTTACACACAGGAAAATGGGAGGCTTAATGATTCAGGAAAGTCCGATGTGGGCTGGAGTCTGTCTTAGTCAATTTAGGTTGTTATCGCAGAATCCCATAGACTGAGTAACTTAAACAACATTTATGCCTTATAATTCCAGAAGCTAGGAGGTCCAAAATTAAGGGTCCAGCAGGCTTATTTTCTGATGGGGGTTTTCTTTCTTATGTTTGGATGGCCATCTTCTACCTGCATGCTAATCTCTGTCATCTCATGTCTTTTCTTGGAAGAGCGGTAATCTCATTCAGGAAGGCTCCATTGTGCGTGCATACTAAGTCACTTCAGTCGCGTCTGACTCTTTGCCACACTATGGCCTGTAGCCTGCCAGGCTCCTCTGTCCATGGGCTTCTCCAGGCAAGAACACTGGAATGGGTTGCTGTGCCCCCCTCCAGGGGATATTCCTGACCCGATAATCAAGATCTAATTACCTCCCAAAGACCTACCTTTGCTCCAAATGCCATCACATTCAGGATTTAAGCTTCATCATATGCATTTGGATGGAGGAGACACAAACATTTATTCTGTCACAAGCTAGATTTCAGGAAGTATTATTATAGTTTACCCGGATAAATACTTTGTTTTCTTTTTTACTTGCCCTTTCTTCAGTGCAGTTTTTTTTTTTCTCTTTTTTCCAGGCACCACTTTAGAGGAAGGATCATATATTCCTCAAACAGTTAGCATCTTTATAATAAATGGGGGTTGAAGGTCTCTGTCGAGTTCAAGATTATCTGAACATCTGTCCTCCTCATTCTAAGCCAGGACACTTGCCGTGGTGCACAGATCTTGCACGCTTGCAGCACTTGCACTACGACTCACACTATGTTCACCTGATCCATAAACGTATGGAGAGATACATCACGCTTGGACTAACTCCAAGGTTTTCTGACATCCATATATATTTTTGGCACTTAAAAAGAACTTTGTACAAAAGATTTATTTATGCTACTTTGGGCTGGATTGTGTCTTTGTTTTGCTTAAGGACTTTCTCTAGCTGCTGCAAGTGGGGGCTACACTTTGGTGTGGTGCTCAGACTTCTCACTTCAGTGATTGCTCTTATTGCAGAGCGCGGGCTCCAGAGCACGGAGTTCAGTAGCTGTGTTGCACAGGCTTGGTTGTTCCACGGCAAGTGGGATCTTCCCCACCCAGGGATCACCTGTCTCCTGCTTGCCAGGTGGATTCTTGACCGCTAGACCCCTAGGAAACCCTAAAAAGAACTTTAAATAGTTGGTTACTTTCCACCTCCTTCCCTTCTTTCTTTCCTTCCTTTTCTTCCCCTCCTTCTCTACCTCGTTTTCTTTCTAATTATCCCCAAATTCTATGTTTTCCCTTGAATATCTAATTAGTAATAACAATTTAAGCCATAGTATAGAGTACTTCAGAAAGACTGTCTCTTTCCCACAATATTTAAAAATATCTCTAGGGTGGCAGAGGACGGGGCAGAAATGTTAAGACCTTTTGCAGAAAGTGGAATTCAGACAGATAGTAGACGGTGGAGAGAAAGAGAGGCAGAAGTTCAGAGGGTGCAGGAGATAACGATTCATTACATCCTAGACCAGTGCTTCCTTACATTTGAACAACAGACCACAAACAACAGCTAGCAAGAGAGAGGGGTGCTTAATAAAAATGCTACTCTTCAGTTACCCTCCAAACACACTAAACTAAAAATGTTGTTGAAAGTTTTCCCAGGAATTTCTTTTTTCACAAACTCCATGGGTGATACTTATGTACACATCTGCTTGAGGACCAGTAGCCTATAGTACTTCTCCAAATAAATTGATTACAATAATCGCCTGTACTACATATTAAATATATACAGATTCCTTGGCTCAAGATTAAGAGTCAGTAAGAAAGTAATATCTTGAAATCTGGGTATTTATCAAGTCTCCATGAGCACCTGACTGATTTTTAAAATACCAGATATTTGCGAAACGATACTAGAGTTTGGGAGGGTGGTCGGAGGGAAGAATAAATAAAGAAAGCAATAAAGAAGGCAGACTGCTGAGGAATCGATGCTTCTCAGTGTGGGGCTAGAGAAGACTCTTGAGAGTCCCTTGGAAAGCAAGGAGACCAGACCAGTCAATCCTAAAGGACATCAACCCTGGATATTCTTTGGAAGGACTGAAGCTGAATCTCCAATACTTTGGCCACTTAATGTAAAGAGCCAATTCATTGGAAAAGACCAGCCCTAAATTAAAAGACGCTTACTCCTTGGAAGAAAAGTTATGACCAACCTAGATAGCATATTCAAAAGCAGAGACGTTACTTTGCCAACTAAGGTCTGTCTAGTCAGGGCTATGGTTTTTCCTGTGGTCATGTATGGATGTGAGAGTTGGACTGTGAAGAAAGCTGAGCGCCAAAGAATTGATGCTTTTGAACGGTGGTGTTGGAGAAGACTCTTGAGAGTCCCTTGGACTGCAAGGAGATCCAACCAGTCCATTCTGAAGGAGATCAGCCCTGGGATTTCTTTGGAAGGAATGATGCTGAAGATGAAACTCCAGTACTTTGGACACCTCATGCGAAGAGTTGACTCTTTGGAAAAGACTCTGATGCTGGGAGGGATTGGGGGCAGGAGGAGAAGGGGACAACCAAGGATGAGAGGGCTGGATGGCATCACTGACTCGATGGACGTGAGTCTGAGTGGACTCCGGAAGATGGTGATGGATAGGGAAGCCTGGCGTGCTGCGATTCATGGGGTCGCAAAGAGTTGGACATGACTGAACGACTGAACTGAACTGAAAGGACTGGGAAAGATTGAAGGCTGGAGAAGAGGATAAGCTGGTTGGATGACATCACTGATTCAGTGGACATGAACTTGGACAAACTGTGGGAGATGAGGAGGGACAGGGAAGCCTAGTGTGCTAAAGCCCATGGGATGGTGAAGAGTAGGACAGGACTTGGCAACTGAACAACAATGACAACAACAGCCAGAGGGGAGAAATTTGGGGAGGAGGCAGGGTGGCGTGCCCCTTATCCTGAAAGCAACTGGGACTGAGCTGTGATTTGTCAGCAGGTTTGTGATCAGGGCTGTTTACAGGGATCTAACTGAGTATAAACTCTTCTGGAAGAGGTTTAACCTATTGGGTTAACATCACATTGAATGACAGATGTGGAACATCACATTTTCCTATTGGAAGTTTTCGCTGTTATCAGTAATCTCTTACATTTGTGTAGTATGTCCAAAAGCATTTTCACATACACTGCCCCTGGATCCTGAGACCAGTGCCACAGGTTTAACAAGGTAGACTTGAAAGCGGCAACTCAGGAAGGTGAAATGAATTTTCTAAAGACACCAACTGGTAAGTGTCACTGAAAGGTCTTACAATTTGATTCTTGGGTCTATACTAGGGTCTATTCTCTCCTTGGGTCTATACTTAAATTCCTGAATTTTAGCTTTAGTAAAAAAGAGAATGTGTCAACTTCTAACACCAGAAAAGTGTCTAAGTTCTTCAAGAGGAGATGAAGAGGCTTAAATCATACCATTACAACTTTGTCTCCATGTTGTCCTTTAGACAGATGACCCCTTTGCACCCTTAGTTTCCTGATTAAGTACACTTTCTCACCCACCTACTTGAGTTTTTTACCATTCCTCCTGTGAAGTCCCTTCATGGAACTCAAATCATTGTTTATTTGTGTTTTGTTTATTGTCTGGTCCCCCACTCTAAGATATTTAAATTCCATATAGTGAATGGCTATCTTGTGAATTTCCTTTGGAAAGCAAAAGTAATATGATGTATAAATATATTTGCTCTTTTATTTTGTATGGTCTGCTTCCCCACAAGAATGAAAGTTCCGTGTTGTATTCTCCATCATATACTCAAGAATTAGCAAAACATGTGAGTGAAGTGAAAGTCCCTCAGTAGAGTCTGACTCTTTGTGACCCCATGGACTGTAGCCTGACAGGCTCCTCTGTCCATGGAGTTCTCCAGGCAGGAATACTGAAGTGAGTTGCCATTCCTTTCTCTAAGCAAATAAAAAGTATTCAATCAATAACCTGTCAAATGCATGGGTGGAAAGTTACTGACCTCTTTAAACTTGTTTACTTAAAAATAAGATATGTGTGTGTGTTAATCACTCAGTCTTGTCTGACTCTTTGTGACTCCCATGGACTGTAGCCTGCTGAACTCCCCTGGGCATGGGATTCTCCAGGCAAGAATACTGAAGTGGGTTGCCATTCCCTTCTCCAGGAGATCTTCCCAACCCAGGGATCAAACCTAGGTCTCCTGCATTTAAGGCAGATTCTTTGCAGTCTGAGCCACCAGGGAAGCATTACTTCCTACCCTAAGGGGCTGACATGAGCTGCTGCTAAATTGCTTCAGTCGTGTCCAACTCTGTGCAACCCCAGAGACAGCCTCCCACCAGGCTCCCCCGTCCCTGGGATTCTCCAGGCAAGAACACTGGAGTGGGTTGCCATTTCCTTCTCCAATGCATGAAAGTGAAAAGTGAAAGTGAAGTCGCTCAGTCGTGTCCGACTCTTAGCGACCCATGGACTGCAGCCCACCAGGCTTCTCCGTCCATGGGATTTTCCAGGCAAGAGCACTGGAGTGGGGCGCCATCGCCTTCTCCGTGACATGAGCTACTGCATGTCTATATAGCGTCTACCACATTTCCTAGCACTTATGGATGCTCTGTAGTTAATGCTTCCTTGATCTCGTGGATAGTGGAGTGAGAGGTCCAGGCTTCATGTATATGCCTAAGCCCAGCTCCAGGGAGCTGTGTGTTGGCTGCTTTGCAAGAACTAGCAGAAGTGAAGAAAGTGGTGAAGGGATTGAGTTCTTAGTAGCAGCAAGTATTAATTCAGCTGATAGCTGATGCTGGCTGTTTTGTATGGCAGTCTTCCAGCTGCTGAATGAAAACGCCTGATTCCCGATATTTAAAAATACCCTGAGATGGATTAATTGTTGGTTGCTGACAGGCGGAGGGGCGTGTGCGCTACTTTACCACCCTGACCCCGCACTCAAAACAAAATAATACAGCAATCGATTTCCTCCCCCCCATTAACAGTTTTGTAGATGTTGTGATTGTATTAATGAGCATTTTATAACACTTTAGAATTTAGAAAGTGCTTTCACATAGATTCTCTCATTTAAGCCCCACAATCCTTCAGAGGTTGGAGTGCGTCTCATGTGAACAAATAAATGGTTACCATTGGTTTAAAGCCTTCTGTAATAGAATAGTTTCCCCATTAGTATCCCCATTTTGTAACTGTGGAAATCTTTTTGGAAACCCAAGGTCACATTCCCCAAGAACACAGGCTAGTGAGGGTAAAGCCAGTCCCCAGTGGAAAATGTGGGACTCCGGAGCCAGTGATCACTAAGCTTCCTGTAGGTCAGTTAGTGTTGGAATGGGCTACTTCCTGCCTATGTTTCCCCTAAGGGGCTGCATTCATTTGTCCAGGTTGCCATAACAAAATAGCACAGACTGGGTGGCTTAAGTAACAACAACTTATTTTCTCACGGTTCTGGAGGCTGGAAGTCAATGATCAAGGTGTGGGCAGGTTCGGTTTCCTCTGAAGCCTCTCTCCTTGGCTTCCACATGCCTGCCTCTCCAGATGGTCATCCCTCTGGGCATCTGGGCCCTAGGAATCCTTTCGTGTGTCCTGTCTCCTCTTCTTATAAGGACACCAGTCAGATTGGGTCAGGCATCACTCTAAGAACCCCATTTTAACTTAATCACCCCTTTAAAGAAAATATCTTCAAATTCAGTCACATTCTGAGCTGCTAGGGACTAGAATTTCAAAACATTAATTTTGAGGGAACATAATTCAACACATTAATAAGGTGACTGTGCAAAAAAAATTATGTTCATATATAGAATTTATAAAGCCAGTGAAGGGGAAAACTTCTGTAATTCTTCACTTCCAAACAGGAGGGCGTCAAAAAGAGAGTTGGGGGAGGAGAGGAATCCGTAAAGCCTTCATAGAGTACCTTCAAAGTACTGTCGAGGCCCAGAGCTGCTGGGTCAAAAGATGGCAGAGAATGCCTTCACTCCAAGCCTAGAGAGAACTTGATACGTATGTCACAGTGGTCAATGGACATTATGACCTGAAGTAAGTCTATCGCCCAAAATAACTAGAAGGCGAGCATGGGTGGCCAACAGCTTGGACAGTAAACAATAGAAAGTTGTTATAGTAAGCTCATCCTGCACAAGAGGTGATCAGGGTAAGGATGCTCAAGCACTTTCCACGGACCAGATGCTGAGAGAAAGCCGAGGTAGACCGGCCTTGGATCCGTTATAATTGGGCTACCTGAGTGACTGAACTGAACTGAACTAAGTCAGACAAGCCCTACCTCAAGTTGGAGGTGCATGCCTAAAAGTTGAGGAAGGAATTTCAAGCATCACTTAGCTGGAAGGAGTCTTCTGAGAAACTGGAGACAAATGCTGGATAGAGAAATAGAGAAGATGCCAACAACCCACCAGTATTCCCTTGCCTAGTGTAGATTTACAGGTACATCAGGTCTAAACTGGGGGAAAGAAGAGATTTGATGAGTGCAGTCACTAGTTGTTAGGAATATGATTTTCAAAATCTCAGAGACATACTACTTCACACTCCCTAGGATGTATCATTGAAAAACAGAAACTAATGTGTTGGTTGAAACACTCCCTAGCATGAAAGAAGTCAAAGAATTAGATAACTGTCAGAATAATCTCTTTCTTCTGGTCACAGTGTGTGTGACTCTGCCAGGTGGCTCTTCATTTCTTTGGCTGCTATTCTTAGTCTCTCAGTAATTCATAGGTAAACTCAACTGTGTAAGCAGAATATCAGTCATCACTCTCTAATGAGTCATAGTTTCAAATTATTAAGACTGAGACGCGAGATCACTGATGCTTCCCCTCGCTCTACAGCTTGCTTCTCTCTAAACTAAAGAGCTAAAGGGAAGAGTGTTAAAGAACATACGCATGTGGGAAATCTGCTCGGTGGTATGCTAGACTGTGCAAGACACATGTGCCCACGAAGGGCTTATTAGTTGCAATTTATTGATATATCATAGAGGTTTATTAACAATTAAGATGGGAGAATGGAAGAGAGAAATACTTAATACCTTAGGTAAATGGAACTATTTTTCCTTTTCACAAAAACAAATGCACATGATTATGTTCATGGGTTCTTTTAATTCAGACCTGAACAATATAGGACACAATTGAGTTTCTGAAGAAGTACAAGTGATTTTGGCTTTGGAGTTCTTTATATTCATTTTTTTCTTTATTTTTGTTATTATTATCCCAAGTGTCATTTTTCTTTTTGATGTAGAAACTTTCAAAGAGTAATTGCTACACTGTTTTAGCATTATATTGTACACTTCAATTTTTCTCAAAGGTTTAATCCCCAAAGGGTGGGTTTTCCACAAACTAGAAACAAATAGAAAAATCTTTATGAAAGACCTGAATGAGTTATCATAATTGTCCTCTTGAAATCTGGCACTTTCACCTTTATTAAGGAAATTATAATTGGTTACTAACCTTTAAAAAATATACATATCCTACCACGGAGAAGTAGATGGCACCCCACTCCAGTGTTCTTGCCTGCAGAATCCCAGGGACGGTGGAGCCTGATGGGCTGCCGTCTATGGGGTCGCACAGAGTCGGACACGACTGATGCGACTTAGCAGCAGCAGCAGCAGCAATGTGTTGGTGAGGATGTGGAGAGATTGGACACCTTGTACGTTGCTAGTGGAATGTAAACTGACTCAGCCACCTGTGGGAAAGAGTTTGGTGTTTCATCAAGAAGCTAAACACAGAACTACCATATGACCCCACAATTCTACTCCTAGATCTCTGACCAGAAAGACTCAAAACAAGTGGTTTATAATAGCTAAAAAGTAAAACCAGCTTATAGCTATTAACTGATGAAGGCACTAAAAATGTATGCATTTATACAATGAAATATCCAGCCACAGAAAGAATGCAGTACTGATACATAGACAACATACAGGAACTTGAAAACATGATACTAAATGAAATAAGCCAGATTTAAAAAAAAAAAAAAACACGCAACATATAAATCCATTTCTAGGAAATATTTAGAATAGACAAATTCATAGACACAAGGAGTAGTAGTCATCAACAGAAGCTGAGGACAAGGGAGAACAGGGAATGACTACTCAGTGGGTGTGGGATTTCCTTTCAAGGTGATAAATTATTCTATAATTACCAGTAATGATTGCACAACATTGTAAGTATACTAAATGCCACTGAAGTATACACTTTAAAATAGTTAAAATAGTAATTTTTGGTTTGTATTTTATAGCAAGGTTTTAAAAAAGCAAACAAAACTCTTGGATGCATTGGGACAAATCCTGAACTGAGCTTGTGTATGCAATTTAAAATGATGCTCAACTATTATCTGAGAATGAGCCTGCTGGAGTTTTCTTTGAGGGCAGTTCCTAACTTTTTTCACTGAAGAATGCTGTGAGAGAAACTGCTTGTTCCTAATGCCAGATACATATGGATGGATAGATAAAAAGAAATAGAGATGATTTTTCAAAACAAAGTGAGGCATTCATATAGGCAGTGAGCTACCTAGAGATGAGCTTCAATAAATATTTAATTGATTGAATAATTGAGGTACTTTTATCTCTAGGCACAGAGCTCACTCTAAGTACACTTGAAACATTTACCTGCAGCAATCCAAATGCACATAGCTGGATATGTATTTTTCAGGGTTTATAACTCAGAGACATGATAGCTTATATTTTGTGTTATTAAACCCTTGGTCATTAGCTGTGTGACCTTGAATAAGTTTCTGAATATTCAGAAGACTCAGTTTCCTTCTCTAAAAAAAAAACAAAGGAGATGGAAAGGCATCTATGCAATGGGTCAATATGAGAATTTGATCCTTGCTGCTGTAGGTATGGTACCTGTCTGAGAGTCATCAACTGACAGCTTGATAGAAATGCAAAATCTCAGACCCGGTCACAAGCCTGAACACAATCTGCATTTTAAGAAGACATCAGGAGATGCATGTGCACACTAAAGTTTGATCAAATTTCATAGCATGTATTAAATTGTTTTGTATAATGCCTGGCTTATTTCTAAAAACTCAATAAAAGGGTGTTCATTTATTTAACAAATATTTATTGATCACCTACTAGGGACCAAGAACCATTTTAAGCCAGTGCAAACATTCAGTAAATAAAAGTCAAGGACAACAAAACTCACAGAGTATATACTTTAGGAAGGATACAGATAACAAAATGGATAAGCAAATAAATATATAATTCAAATGCAAATATTACATGATTATTAATAGAGCCATTTAGAGTCACAGCCAGTCTAGTTCTATCCAATTAAACCAATAGCATTAAATAAGCATTATGCACGTGGACCCGCACAGGTATGTGTAGGGGACGGAAAGAGGCCAGATCCCCTCCCTCTCAGAGCAGAGCTCTTTCCAAAGCACCATGCTGATTTCCTGCTTAAGATGACAAGTAAATAGTTCATTAGGGCCAGAAACAACAGGAAATCACCGTGTCGCTTTATAAGCAACACTACTCTAAGGGTATATCTGGGGGTCCCTGCTACAGAACCCCAGGCTTACATTCCAGCTGTCAGTGTACACACCGCAACTATTGATTAAACATATTCTTAAAACATATTCTTTTCTTCACAATATATGACGATTGCTGCTGCTGCTGCTAAGTCACTTCAGTCGTGTCCGACTCTGTGCGACCCCATAGATGGCAGCCCACCAGGCTCCCCCTTCCCTGGGATTCTCCAAGCAAGAACACTGGAGTGGGTTGGCATTTCCTTCTCAGAGGCATGAAAGTGAAAAGTGAAAGTGAAGTCTCTCAGTCGTTTCCGACTCTTAGCAACCAGATGGTCTGCAGCCTACCAGGCTCCTCCATCCACGGGATTTTCCAGGCAAGAGTACTGGAGTGGGGTGCCATCGCCTTCTCCGACGGCGATCGCAGAGTCCTCCAAGAAGGAGAGAATATGGCAGAACTAGTGAGTATGGTCCATTTCCTGAATATTAGTAACTGGCAGGGAGAGTTCATGGTCCAAACTCATGGCTCACGTTACTAACTTCATCTGACCGCTAGTCTCTTTTGACTAGATCCAAGATCATTGTAGAGGTTAGAAGTTAACTGGTGCCCACATACAAAACTGCACACCGACATGCACAGACACACTATAAATGTGCATGAGCAGATGCATGCTGTGAGATTGTCTAGGGTAAACGCACAGCATAATAGATTAACGAGAATGAAGATGATTTTTGAAGAGTGCTGGTACAGCAAGTATTCCAGGTTTATGTGTCAGTCTGGGAGATGGGCCTCTCTGATGTCTTTACTCTCATTCTGCAGGATCAGATCTGCCTTTTTCTCACCCACTTTCGGATCCTGTATTGTGGGAAATTGTTTCTGCTCTAGCCTTTTTCAATCAGGGTTCTGAAAGAGAATTAAGCCTGAATGTCCCCAGATAATTCGTAACGTAATAAAAATAGCTTCTCCCCTATATATCTAGAATGCTCTCCTTATATGCCATCCTTGGAAACGTTTGCTGAGTCACTACTCACATAGTCTTTGTTCTCTGTGTTTCAGACAAAGAGCTGAGGCTGGGAACCACTGGGTGGCAGGAAGCCCTAACAAGGTCGTTTATGGTCCTCAGCGGTCACTCTCTATTGTACCCTTGAGTACATGTGCATCACTGCGCTGGGTCTCATCAGATAGCAAATCTGACCAAAGGAGGCCCACCCCTATCTTGCCGCCTTGCATCATAATTGGACCATGATGCTTACTCCTTTCCTACCAACCCAAAAGCACATGGTTGGGCTCATTTCCCTAAATTTGATTTCTCTAGTTCAGGTTCTTGAATCCACATGGGCCAGGATTATCAAGTACATATTTTTAAAGAAAGTTTTCAGTTTATTCATCTTTTTTTTTTGCCATAAATTGGGAAACTATTCTGATGGTTTGTTGTAGAAGTTTGAGAAAATAAATACAAGCATCCTGTTGTTGTTGTTCAGCCACGCAGTCATGTCAGAGTCTTTGTGACCCTATGGACTGCCGCAGGCCAGGCTTCCCTGTTCATCACCATCTCCTGGAGTTTTCTCAAACTCATGTCCATTGAATTAGTGATGATATCCAATCATCTCATTCTCTGTTGTCCCCTTCTCCTTCTGCCTTCTATCTTTCCCAGCATCAAGGTCTTTTCCAATTAGTTGGCTCTTGGCATCATGTGACCAAAGTATTGGAGTTTTAGTTTCAGCATCAGTCCTTCCAATGAATATTCAGGACTGATCTCCTTTAGGATGGACTGGTTGGATCTCCTTGCAGTCCAAGGGACTCTCAAGAGTCTTCTCCAACACCACAGTTCAAAGGCATCAATTCTTCAGCACTCACCCTTTTTATGCTCCAACTCTCATATCCATACATGACTACCGGAAAAACCATAGCTTTGACTAGACAGACCTTTGTTGGCAAAGTAATGTCTCTGCTTTTTAATACACGAGATTTGTGAGTCTGAGTGAACTCCGGGAGTTGGTGATGGACAGGGAGGCCAGGTGTGCTGCGATTCACGGGGTCGCAAAGAGTATGACATGACTGAGCGACTGAACTGAACTGTGTATTGCCTAGGTTTTTCATAGCTTTTCTTCCAAGGAGGAAACGGCTTTTAATTTCATGGCTGTAGTCACCATCTGCAGTGATTTCGGAGCCCAAGAAAATAAAGTCTGTCACTGTTTCCATTGTTTCCTATCTATTTGCCATGAAGTGATAGGACTGGATACCATGATCTTTGTTTTTTGAATGCTGAGTTTTAAGCCAGCGTTTTCACTCTCCTCTTTCACCTTCATCAAGAGGTTCTTTAGTTCCTCTTTCCTTTCTGCCATGAGGGTAGTGTCATCTGCATACCTGAGGTTATTGATATTTCTCCCTGCAATCTTGATTTCAGGTTGTGCTTCATCCAGCAAGGCATTCTGCCTGATGGAATCTGCATCTAAGTTAAATAAGCAAGGTGAATATAAGCCTTGATGTACCCCTTTCCCAGTTTAGAACCAGTCCATTGCTCCATGTCCAGTTCTAACTGTTGTTCCTTGACTTTCATACAGGTTTCTCAGGAGGCAGGTAAGGTGGTTTGGTTTCCCCATTTCTTCAAAAATTTTCCACAGTTTGTTGGGATCCACACAGTCAAAGACTTTAGTGCTATCAATGAATCAGAAGTAGATGTTCTTCTGGAACTCTCTTGCTTTTCTATGATCCAATGAGTATTGGCAATTTGATCTCTGGTTCCTATGCCTTTTCTAAATCCAGCTTGAATATCTGGAAGTTCTGTTAAACATCTGGAAGTAATTTGCAGTCTGGCTTGGAGAATTTTAAGCATTACTTCCCTAGCAGGTAAAGTGTAGTTGTGCGGTAGTTTGAACATTCTTTGGCACTGCCTTTCTTTGGGATTGGAATGAACACCGACCTTTTCCAGTCCTGTGGCCACTGCTGAGTTTTCCAAATTTGCTGGTCTATTGAATACAGTACTGTCACAGCATCATCTTAGGATCTGAAATAGCTCACCTGGAATTCTGTCACCTCCACTGTTTGTTCACAGTAATGCTTCCTAAGGCCCACTTGACTTCACACTCCAAGACATCTGGCTCTAGATGAATGATTGCACCATTGTGGTTATCTGGGTCATGATGATCTTTCTTGTATAGTCCTCTCTTTCTGTGTATTTTTGCCACCTCTTCTTAATATCTTCTGCTTCTGTTAGGTCCCTACAATTTCTGTTCTTCATGGTCCCCAATTTTGCATGAAATGTTCCCTTGGTATCTCTTAATTTTCCTGAAGAGATCTCTAGTCTTACCCATTCTATGTTTTCCTCTATTTCTTTGCATTGTTCACATAGGAAAGCTTTCTTATCTCTGATTGCTAGTCTTTGGAGCTCTACATTCCTTTTTCTCCCTTGCCTTTCACTTCTCTTCTTTTTCCAACTATTTGTAAGTCCTCCTCAGACAACCATTTTGCCTTTTGCATTTATTTTTCTTGGGGATGGTTTTGATCACTGCCTCCTGTACAGTGTCATGAACCCCTATCCATAGTTCTTCAGGCGCTCTGTCTATCAGATCTAATCCCTTGAATCTATTTGTCACTTCCACTGTATAATGGTAAGGGATAATCATCCTACACTTTTGTTTATAATGCATGAACAAAACAGTAGCTGCTATGATTATTTTGTAAATAATTTCAGATGATCAAATGAGGAAATGTTGTACTGACTAAAAGTGCAATAGACTTTTTAAAAAAGAGATAACCTTGTGTTGTCAAAGTACTAAGAATGATTTTCAGAGAATGCAAAATTCATGCTGTGTTTAGTGGCAAAGAAGGCAGCAACATTGGTTGACAGCTTGCTATGTGCCACGTCCTGAACTGTCTCATCCCTTAAGTTCCCTACATTCCTGATGTGAAAAGTGTTCATCATTCAGTCGTGTCTGACTCTTTGAGTCCCCATGGATTGTAGCCTGCCAGGCTCCTCTGGCCATGGAATTCTCCAGGCAAGAACACTGGAATGGGTAGCTATCCCCTCCTCCAGGGGATCTTCCTGGCCCAGGGATCAAACCCAGATACACTGCATTGCAGGCAGATTCTTTACAGTCTGAAGAGGTTTCCATTATTGACATCTTGAGGATGAAGAAACCGAAGGTCAGAATTTGAGCAGCTTCTTTAGTGGTTCTTGAATAACATGTAGCTAAGCCCTACTTATTTAACTTATATGCAGAGTATATCATGAGAAACCCTGGGCTGGAGGAAGCACAAGCTGGAATCAAGATTGCCGGGAGAAATATCAATAACCTCAGATGTGCAGATGATACCACCCTTATGGCAGAAAGTGAAGAAGAACTAAAGAGCCTCTTGATGAAAGTGAAAGAGGAGAGTGAAAAAGTTGGCTTAAAGCTCAACATTCAGAAAACTAAGATCATGGCATCTGGTCCCATCACTTCATGGGAAATAGATGGGGAAAAAGTGGAAACAGTGGCTGACTTTATTTTTTTGGGCTCCAAAATCACTGCAGATTGTGATTGCAGCCATGAAATTAAAAGATGCTTACTCCTTGGAAGGAAAGTTATGACCAACCTAGACAACATATTCAAAAGCAGAGACATTACTTTGCTAACAAAGGTCTGCTAGTCAAGGGTATAGTTTTTCCTGTGGTCATGTATGGATGTGAGAGTTGGACTATGAAGAAATCTGAGCACTGAAGAATCGATGCTTTTGAACTGTGGTGTTGGAGAAGACTCTTGAGAATTCCTTGGACTGCAAGGAAATCCAACCAGTCCATCCTAAAGGAGATCAGTCCTGGGTGTTAATTGGAAGGACTGATGTTGAAGCTGAAACTCCAATACTTAGGTCACCTGATGTGAAGAAGTGACTCATTGGAAAAGACCCTGATGCTGGGAGGGATTGGGGGCAGGAGGAGAAGTGGACGACAAAGGATGAGATGGTTGGATGGCATCACCGACTCAATCGACATGGATTTGGGTAAACTCCGGGAGTTGGTGATGGACAGGAAGGCCTGGCGTGCTGCAGCCCATGGGGTCGCAAAGGGTTGTACATGACTGAGTGACTGAACTGAACGGAACTGAAGGATTGAAAGATTTTCAAGCTGTTTTTTCTGATCTCTCAGGTTTTCTTGAGGGATCCCAGGATGATTATCTGGGCCAGGAATTTAGGAGAAGAGATTGGATTTGAGTCTCTACTTTTCCTTAAATGTGGTAGATCTGGGTTTTTTTAATTAATTTTTATTGGAGTATAGTTCCTTTACTAAACCTGATAGATATGTTTTAATATATTTTATATTTTGAACTTCTAGACAAATTTTCACAGATATATAACTTCTGATGATTTATAAAATATGAAAAATCTTGAACTACATTACCTTTTTTTCTTTTTTTGCTCCATGGAGAAAGAAAAATAATACTTAATATATCTAAAATATCTCTCCCTTCCCTTTACAAACAATGGGGTTTGTAATCAGCAGGTTCATCTCTTCTCTAGGTGTTGTTTCTATTCACTGAGTGTAATGAGTTTTGCATGTTTACTGCCCGTCTTTGGGTGCAGTTGAGCTTTTTCTGTAAGTACCCTCTTCAAGCCTCAAAGGACGCCCTAGTTCTCCCGTGGCTGGATGGGCTGCGTGCCTCTTCATCCTCTCCCCTCCCCTCTCCATTCTCATTGCTGTTTCACAGAAGCCAAAATGGCTTTTGTCAAGCATCTGGCTCTCCTTCCCCGGGCTTTGCATTTTCCCGTCAGCAAAGGCAGCCACGGGAGAAAGACCTTCCTCCCTTACAAAACTGCCTTCTTCAGCATTCAGCCATAACAGCCACCCCCTCCCCAACTTTGGTAGCACTTTCCTCAGAATGGTTAGGGCTGTTATAGCAGACTGCCACAGGAGAGTCTGAATGGGAAACTCATTAGCTTTGTGAGCCTGCAAATGTCCAAAGAGAGTTTATGTGCAATCCCAACCATTTTCTTTGGTTTGTTCTCAATGTTACATTCTCTTTGACTAGGGTTGATTACACTGGAATCATTAACTCACACAGAACTGGAAATAACCCTCTGGGGAATCATCCCAGCCCAGAGCCCAGGGAGGAACTACTGAGTACTTTCTCTCCATCGCCAGTGGCTTTGCTTCTAGTTAATGACAGTGTCAGTGCTGTTTTTAGGGGTTCTTCTTACCTCACTATGACATCAGGTCCTCAAGGGAAAGAGAGCAACTCAAAATCTCCCTCATGAGTCTAAGTTCCTGTAATTCCTCTGCAACTTCATGCTGAATTTCAGACTAACCCATACTTTGTGAGTGACTGTTAGAAAGTCTATGAGGGCCACACTTTTATTATTCACCTTGACTTGGTTTAAAATATTTCTTGACAGACTACATGCAGTAGGACCATATTCAGAATATCTCATTGAAGATCTGATGTGATTCAATCTCAGATTCTTTTCCCCGAAGGGTCAAAAATTTAAATGGTAATTAAAATTCCCTCCTGTAAAAGCCATATCCATTGCCTGCCAAATAGTAGGTGCTCAGTAAAATGGAAACATCCTTTCTCTTTCTGTTGAACTCTCAGATTTTATTACTATATTACTTGAATTGAGTTATTAGGGTGAAGTACTGTATATATTCAAATGATCCAAATATGGTGATAAAAACCATGTCAGTTGACTTAGACATTAAATTGTAAGACTTGGATCCAGGAAGTAAAATTTATTTGAAGGGTGACTTGCAATCCCAGTCAGATGCCGATGTTCTTACATCCATTCTTTTTATCCCTGGCAATACCTGAATGCTTCAGTTCAGTTCAGTCACTCAGTCGTGTCCAGTTCTTTGTGACCCCATGAACCACACCACACTAGGCCTCCTGGTCCATCACCAACTCCCAGAGTTTACCCACACTCCTGTCCATAGAGTCGGTGATGCCATCCAGCCATCTCATCCTCTGTCATCCCCTTCTCTACTGCTCCCAATCTCTTCGAGCATCAGGGTCTTTTCCAATGAGTCAACTCTTCACATGAGGTGGCTAAAGTACTGGAGTTTCAGCTTCAGCATCTGTCCTTCCAATGAACACCCAGGGCTGATCTTCTTTAGGATGGACTGGTTGGGTCTCCTTGCAGTCCAGGGGACTCTCAAGAGTCTTCTCCAACACCACAGTTCAAAAGCATCAATTCCTTGGTGCTCAGCTTTCTTCACAGTCCTACTCTCACATCCATACATGACCACAGGAAAAACCATAGCCTTGACTAGACGGACCTTTGTTGGCAAAGTAATGTCTCTGCTTTTTAGTATGCTATGTAGTTTGGTCATAACTTTCCTTCCAAGGAGTAAGCATCTTTTAATTTCATGGCTGCAGTCACCATCTGCAGTGATTTTGGAGCCCCCAAAAATAAAGTCTGACACTGTTTCCACTGTTTCCCCATCTATTTCCCATGAAGTGATGGGAACAGATGCCATGATCTTAGTTTTCTGAATGTTGAGCTTTAAGACAACTTTTTCACTCTCCACTTTCACTTTCATCAAGAGGCTTTTTCGTTCCTCTTCACTTTCCGCCATAAGGGCAGTGTCATCTGCATATCTGAGATTATTGCTATTTTCCAGGCTATTTTGATTCCAGCTTGTGTTTCTTCCAGCCCAACATTTCTCATGATGTACTCTGCATATAAGTTAAATAAGCAGGGTGACAATATACAGCCTTGACGTACTCTTTTTCCTATTTCTAACCAGTCTGTTATTCCCTGTCCAGTTCTAACTGTTGCTTCCTGACCTGCATATAGATATCTCAAGAGGCAGGTCAGGTATACGGAATGAAGCAGGGCAAAGGTTAATAGAGTTTTTCCAGGAGAACGCACTGGTCATAGCAAACACCCTCTTCCAACAACACAAGAGGACCCTACACATGGGCATCACCAGATGGTCAACACCAAAATCAGATTGATTATATTCTTTGCAGCCAAAGATGGAGAAGCTGTATACAGTCAGCAAAAACAAGACTGGAGGCTGACTGTGGCTCAGATCATAAACTCTTTATTGTCAAATTCAGACTGAAATTGAAGAAAGTGGGGAAAACCACTAGACCATTCAGGTATGACCTAAATCAAATCCCTTATAATTATACAGTGGAAGTGAGAAATAGATTTAAGGGACTAGCTCTGATAGACAGAGTGCCAGATTAACTATGGACGGAGGTTCGTGACCTTTTACAGGAAACAGGGATCAAGACCATCCCCATGGAAAAGAAATGCAAAAAGCAAAATGGCTGTCTGAGGAGGCCTTGCAAATAGCTGTGAAAAGAAGAGAAGTGAAAAGCAAAGGAGATAAGGAAAGATATAAGCATCTGAATGCAGAGTTCCAAAGAATTGCAAGGAGAGATAAGAAAGCCTTCCTCAGCGATCAATGCAAACAAATAGAGGAAAACAACAGAATGGGAAAGACTAGAGAGCTCTTCAAGAAAATTAGAGATACCAAGGGAACATTTCATGCAAAGATGAGTTCGATAAAGGACAGAAATCGTCTGGACCTAACAGAAGCAGAAGATATTAAAAAGAGGTGGCAAGAATACACAGAAATGTACAAAAAAGATCTCCACGACCAAGATAATCATGATGATGTGATCACTCACCTAGAGCCAGACATCCTGGAATGTGAAGTCAAGTGGGCCTTGGAAAGCATCACTATGAACAAAGCTAGTGGAGGTGATGGAATTGCAGTTGAGCTATTTCAAATCCTGAAAGATGATGCTGTGGAAGTGCTGCACTCAATATGCCAGCACATTTGGAAAACTCAGCAGTGGTCACAGGACTGGAAAACTTTCATTCCAATCTCAAAGAAAGGCAATGCCAAAGAATGCTCAAACTACCACACAATTGCACTCATCTCACACGCTAGTAAAGTAATGCTCAAATTCTCCAACCCAGGGTTCAGCAATACATGAACCATGAACTTGCAGATGTTCAAGTTGGTGTTAGAAAAGGCAGAGGAACCAGAGATCAAATTTCCAGCATCCGCTGGATCATGGAAAAAGCAAGAAAGTTCCAGAGAAACATCTATTTCTGCTTTATTGTCTATGCCAAAGCCTTTGACTGTGTGGATCACAATAAACTGTGGAAAATTCTGAAAGAGATGGGAATATCAGACCACCTGATCTGCCTCTTGAGAAACTGAATGCTTACTATGAGCTATATACATACCCAGACTCTCATGGTGCACCATTTCACTTAGTTTGGCATTAATCTCTATTAAATTGAGGACAATTAGTCTTGGCAAGGTTAAGTAAACTGATCAAGATCACAAGAAAGCAGCTAATAAAACCAAACTTTGAACCAAGGTGACTTCCCCAGTGCCTCAGATGGTAAAGCACCTGCCTATAATGCGCAAAACCCAGGTTCAATCCCTAGGTCAGGAAGATCTCCTGGAGAAGGAAATGGCAACCCACTCCAGTATTCTTGCCTGGAAAATCCCATGGGCAGAGGAGCCTGGTAGGCTATATAGTCCATGGGGTTGCAAAGAGTTGATCACGACTGAGCGACTTCACTTTTGAACCCAGGTAGTCTATCTCCAGACTCATGGATATAGTTGATCTGCCTCATCTCATCCAGCAGTTCAGGGTTCTTCATCCCCGTTCCTCCTCACTCTTCCCCTAAACACCAGTGAGGGCCCATAATGCCAGACTTCTACTTTCGGGGAGTTGAGGGATTGAAAAAATAAGATATAGGTGACAGAGAAGTATTGGAGTTTTTCACTGATTAGAAGTAGAAAGGTTAAGCAACTATGTAAGATATTTGAAGATACAGGAACTCGAGTTTTACTTCTCATGGTCATTTGTGACCTTATGGACCCTATGGTAAGTTACGGGGATGGAGCAGTGAGCAAAGCTACATCTCGATCCTCAAGGATTTTGCAGTTTAGATGCAGAAATGAGCGCTAAACTATTGATCTTTCAGAAATACTTGCTTTGACTGGGTACATGACACATTAGAAGCTCAGATATCATCTACCTAATTAAACTGTACAGATCATGGAAAATCTTCCAGGGGAAACTAAGTCTGGGTTGATTATTTGAAAGATGAGTGTAAAGCAGACAGGCTAAAGGGGATGGTGAATATTAACACATTAGTGACCAGAGACATATTAATGCCATAGGAGTTAGTTTCTCTAAAAATCCCTTGGTCAATAACATGCTAAGACATCAGTCTAGGAAGATGTGCTATAGGTAACGTCTGAGCATTTCTCCATGCTCAAAGTAAATGTGCTTTTCTGCAAAATGAGGTCCAAGATGGAAATATTTTATGTCTCTAAGGAATGCACATAATAAACTGCAAAAAATAATCTCTGTAAATGCTACTTTCCCTTTCTTTCAGAAATGGATAATAAATTGTCCTTGAGGGGTGTGTATTTGTATTTTAACCAACAGTCGGATCGGAGAAGTCTTATTCTAGTTAGCTGTTGTTGAATAATAAACCACCCCAAACATTGTAGTATAATAAATAAACCAATTTATTATGCTATGGATTCTGTCGATCAAGAATTCAACCAGATATCCATACGGACTGACAAGTTAACAGATGGCTAAAATAAATTTTGATGTAAATAAATTATAGTTTCAATAAATTATGGAGACAGGCAACCATATTTGGGTTTCAGTCTCAGCCCGACTTTTTACCAGTTATGTTATCTTGGTCAAGTAATATCCTCTAAAAAGCCTTTGTTTCACCATCTGTAAAATGGGAATAATAATAAGCAATATTCATGGTCATTTTAAGGATTAAATGAGCAGAGAACTAATCATGTAAATCCCTTAGCACAGTACCTGACAAGTAATAAATCCAACACATGATAACTATTATTTTTGTTTTTCAATTCTGGCAGAATATAGTGGGAATAATTGGTCTCTGTCCTGTAAGGTTTAGGCTCTTATCTGGGAAGACTTAAATGGTAGGCAGCTAGAATTACATTGAGGCTTCTTTTCTTGATTATCTGGAATTTGAGCAGGGATGTCTTCCCTGGAACGCATGGAAACTGTGAACCAGATATTGCATGCATGGGCCTCACCATGTGGCTTTGGTATTCAAAGATGGCAGTTAAACACCAAGAGAGAATTGTCTGGAAAGGGCATATGCAAGGAACATGTGAAATGGAAAGTATTTTGGGACACTTCTAGAAATTCAAATACGTTGCAAGTCCAGCCTGGAAAGAAAGTCTGTTTTTCAAATTGAAGTGTAGCTGATTTACACAGCTGTGTTAGTTTCAGGTGTACAGCAAAGCGATTCAGATACACAGATGCCGTGCTGTGCTTAGTCGCTCAGTCCTGCTCAGCTCTTTGGAACCCCATGGACTGTAGCCCACCAGGCTCCTATGTCCATGGGATTCTCCAGGCAAGAATGCTGGAGTGGGTTGCCATGCCCTTCTCCAGGGGATCTTTCCAACCCAGAGATCAAAACCAGATATATAGATTGGTATGCATATTAATGCATACATACGTATTTATATATATGTATAACTTTCTTTTCCATGAAATTCTTTTTTTGAACAAAGTCACAGTGTCTGCATAGACTTATAACACTTAGTGCAGTATACTCATACAAGCACAGGACCTGGCCATCGCACTCACTAGGATTTTCTCAAGAGCAGGATTTGTGTTTTAGTCACCATTGTACTTTTGGTGTCCATTATAGTGGTCAGTGCATACCACAAACTCAAGCTCTGCTGAAAGAATGTCAGATAGTGAATAAAGCACTCACTTTACTGGTTTACCCAGGAAATCTAAAACTATACGGCCTGATGTGGGTATAGTTCCCCTCCCCAAAAAGAGCCACTGGCATTTCAATATTACGACACCAGGACAGAAAAAGCAAATTATTTATGGACAAAAGACGTTGCCAATACTCCTCCCCTTCCTGATCCTATCATTTTTCCTAAGAGGGTTTAGTCTGGTACAGGAAAGCAATATAATTTCCATCTAAACAATTAGGTACTTCTGTTGGTTTGTGCTGTTGCTTTACCTTGGGAGACTAATTACATAATTAAGAACATAGAGTCCATAACTGAACACTAGTTTGGTCAGTGACTCACCATGTGACCTTGAACCCATGGGATGCTTTTGATGGCAGCTTCCTCCTCACTTAGCACAACTTATAGCTAGAAGACACAGCCACAGGTGATCTTTTTTTTTTTTCTTCCCAAAGTGACAACATGGGGAGTTTTACAAAAATAATGTATGATGGTTCTAAATACCTTCTCCCAGGACCTAAACACTCTGTGGACCATCAGTCATGTCTCCCTGAAAGATGCATTTTCTCTCTCACACAATCAGAATATATATAGCAATTTGAGCGTTCAATGCATAGCAGCTGGGAGAATTTGGTGCCAATAACTTTTTTTTTTTTTTTTTGCTAATATCATTTGGCTTTCTCCTCAAATGAAGTTTAAAATGAAACAGTTTGGCAGTCCACATTAGCACCATCTAGCAATGGTCCCATGTTGGTCCCACTGCAGTTTGATAATTTACAGACTCATTGGGCTGAAAGGGACTTGGCAAGCTTAACTAATTCAATGGTTGCTAAACCTGGCTAAACATCAACATTTAATGGGACCTTTAAAAAATACAGATTCCTGGGCACAGAGCCCTGCTAATCTGTAGGTTAGAATCTGCACAAGTGGGACCTAGAAATTTTGATCCTCACAAAGCTTTCCAAATGATTCTGATGATAAAGTGGGATTTGATGTCATTGCTTTAATCCATATCTCATCTTCAACTAAAACTCTGAGAGTTATTTCGCTTCTTTATTTACATGTTCACTCATTCATTTGTTCATTTATCTGGGTAAAGAAAATGTTGCAATACAATGCTCTAAATCCCCTTTGGTAATTTTCAGACCTCTCATGGATGAGTGGTCAGGATGTGCTAAGGTCAGTTTTAGAGATAAGAGGCCAGAAAGTTCTTCAAAGCATGGGTGCTTCCAAGAGCTTACCATCAACAAAAGAGCAACATTTCTGATTCTGTAAATCCATAACACTGAGGTCACTCTCCTTCCCTTCTTAAATGTGCTGATTCCTATTAGACTTTGCTGCTTCCCTTAAAACAGAAATTTCATCAAACTTTACTAGCATTTCTTCTCTTAACATCATCACTCTTTCAGTCTAGATACTACAGATTAAAAGAAAACATTATAATTATAATTATTAACTGAAAAAAAAGTACAACCTGCAAGTTGAGAGTTGTGTTTTATTTGGTGCACCTCAGCTTGGGACACAGCCTCTCCACTCCAAGACTGCTCCAAAGAGATAAGGGAGGGGCCAGGATACATAGTTTTTGCAACAAAGACCAGGTAGTTGACACTTCAACAGACTGTTGTTAATTAAAGAGAACATGGGTATCTCAAGTTGATGAATTTAGTACTTTTCTGTGTATGGGGAGATGCAGGAGCCTGGGCTCGCTAAAATCATTCCTTTGGTATGCACCTTAACACTCTAAGACCAGCATCCTGCTTCTCTCCACCCTGAATCCTCTCCGAGTGTACCACTGAGGACGGTTGCAGTGTCTGAGGGCTTTAGGCAGGCAACAGTTTTCCTTCAGAAAGCTATCTCCCTATTTAAAACCCGTCAGTGATTTTTCTCATTGAATGAAGAAAAACCAGACTTCCTATCCTGCATGACTTTGCCCCTGCTGGCTTTTGACTGCATCGTCTCTCATCTTCCCTCTTGTTCCCTAGCTTCAAAACCTCCATCCTGTTTTACGAACATCAATATCTAGCCTCTGGTTTTGACCCTAACTATTTCGCTCTGCCTTGGATATTTGTCTAATAGTCAGAAGGTGCGGTGCTGTGTTTACCAGTATACTCATTGTCTTTGATGTGTCACCTTATTAGAATATATGCTTCCTGAGGGCAGAGATTTTGCCCCTCTCTTCTGTCGTGGAATCTCTGGCTTTCAGCATGCGGCCTGTTACAACACAAGCGTTTATCACATATTCATTGGATGAGGAACTTGTTGTTGTGAATTTGACCGATCGTCAGGCTCTGCCGAAATTAGAAGTAGCTTCTTGTCTAATCTGGTGTGCCATAAGAAAGTCTCCTCTCTTGGTTAACTTCAGAGTCACAGCTGTATTTAGTCATAGTGGGTCATATCTTAATGTGATCATCTTACTAACTAATCTAAACTCTTCTTTCTCCAACACAAAGCCACACTCTTTTCATACTCACTTCGGGCACAGGCAGAGAGATATCCATTGTCATACTTACAATGTATTCTCAATAACTTACTATTAGTAAATAACCTTGACTTTGAACATCAAAGTCACCATAGTAATTGTCTGAACCACCTAATGAGGACATCTATTATTTCATTATTTGTGCACAGAACACATATGTTTTTTATGAACTACCAAGTCTGACACCATTTAGATAGTTTTTAACCTTTTCATCTTTGAACTTTTATGATTCTAGATGTGAGGCATGACGTGAAATAGGCACTATGTGAAATTGTGTCTTGAAGTTATGATTTCGCTACTTATCTGATCCTGGAAATGTCATGTCACATGCTTGAACCTAAATTTCCTCCTCAATAACATGGGAACAAAGCCTAACCCATGGAGCTGCTGTGACATTCAACATCCGGATAAATTTCTGCAGGTATATATGCTTTATAAGTATGAAAACATTTAAAGAATATGTGAATGGCAGCTACCATTCATTCATGGGAGATGACTTCTTCGACACTTATTATATGTAAGCCTTTTGCTAAGTACAAGAGACACAGTGAATGTAACAAACATGGTTCTCATGGAGATTTTGGTCTAAGAAAGGACCAAATGGTCCATATTCATAAATAAGTATATCATCATTACTTGTGATAAGCATGGCAAAAGGAATTCTTTATAAGATTATCAGAGACATAATATTCATTAATAAATAATAGTGTAGTTATTAAATTGATATTGTCCTAGGACACCCTCTATTATGCTAACATTATTAAATTTTTCATTCTCTAAGGAGAGGGAAAGAAGTAGTTGACATCTTAAAAAGAGACTAACGTTATCCACTGAAAATAATCTGTTAGAATTGTTTGTAAGTCCGGATTAATGCAGTTCATGTATGACTGGAAAATAAAGGAATTTCCTTAGAGAAAATGTACGTGTCAACTCCCAGTACTACGAATGTTTTAATCTTAGAATTTTATCCTTTTTAATCTTCACTTACCTTCTACTCCCCCTTAACAACACCTATTTTCTGAAGATTCTCACACTCATTTTCGTTGGTTTACCATTACCATAGTCTTGACTATGTATTAAAGTCATTGTAATATTCCTCCAATTCATATCTGTTTCTAGTATTTTTCTTTTTCAAATCTTAGGGGTCTCTCTTCTCAGGGATCATTTGGCCAGTAGCAATTCAGTACAGATAAGTCATAAAAGCAAATAGAATTTGACTCTGTGATATTTGACAAAAAGAAAAACATGCCTACTCAAAATCAAAAGATAAATAATAAATGGAAAAATTATTCACAGCGCATAATGTAGAGAAATAGCTGACTTTATTAATATGCAAAGAACTCTTAAAAATCAGTAACAGAAAGACAAATGACTTAATAGAAAAATGAGCAAAGAAGACGAACAGGCAATCCCTAGAAAGAATCATCCAAATGGCCCATAAACATGAAAAAGAGCACAATCTCACATATAATTAAGGAAATGCAAATGAAGATTTCAGTGAGATGCCTTTTGTCACCTATTAGAATGGTGTAGATCAGTTTGAGAATACTGCTTATTGGCAGTTTTTGAGAAAATCCAATAGTGCATTAACAATTGATGAGATTGTAAATTTGTAAAATATATAACGAGTAAAAAAAAAATAGAAGTCAATTTGGCTCTTTCAAAACTTAAAGAATGCATACACTTTCACAGAGTAATTCCATTTGTTAGATTATACCTTACAAATATACTTATGTAAGTATGTGTTTTGTGTAATTTTAAAAATCTGCAAACTAAAATGCTCATCAACAGAAGACTGGTTAACCAAATTGTCTACTTTTATATGCATTGGATTCTTTGAGAGTATACCCAGCAAATAGTACACCTTTCTCCTGCCTAATTTCAGAGTTTTATTGAGAAATAAGACAAGAAATAGCATATGTGGAGACCAAAATAACCCCTTTAAATAAACAGTAAAGTCTGCTAGAGAATGCGACTTTGATCTTCAGGCAGACTGGCTTCCCGAATGCCCACTGTATGCCTAGACCAGTAAACGGCTCCCACTGGGCAGAACATGCTCCGTAGGGACTTCCCGGGCATGCTCACTGGGGCAGAACTTCCTAAAGAGAGGAAAGGAGGAAGCTGAGACAAGTATGTGCAATTCATTTCTCTCAAGTTGGTAGATCAGATAGGTAGTCCCATTTTGGTTAAAAAAAAAAAATCAAGCACACAAAGCATACTTGAGGAACTCACAGCTCTCCTGCAAACATGACCAGCTACTCTCAGTTACATTTGTGGAAGGCAACCAGACGAAGGACTGCAGAGTTCCAAAGAATAGCAAGAAGACATAAGAAAGCCTTCCTCAGAGATCAATGCAAAGAAATAGAGGAAAACAACAGAATGGGAAAGACTAGAGATCTCCTCAAGAAAATTAGAGATACCAAGGGAACATTTCATGCAAAGATGGACTTGATAAAGGACTGAAATGGTATGGACCTAACAGAAGCAGAAGATATTAAAAAGAGGTGGCAAGAATACACAGAAGAACCGTACAAAAGAGATCTTCATGACCCAGATAATCAAGATGGTGTGATCACTCACCTAGAGCCAGACATCCTGGAATGTGAAGTCCAGTGGGCCTTAGGAAGCATCACTACGATCAAAGCTAGTGGAGGTGATGGAATTGCAGTTGAGCTATTTCAAATCCTGAAAGATGATGCTGTGAAAGTGCTGCACTCAATATGCCAGCACATTTGGAAAACTCAGCAGTGGCCACAGGACTGGAAAAGGTCCCTTTTCATTCCAATCCCAAAGAAAGGCAACGCCAAAGAATGCTCAAACTACTACACAATGGCACTCATCTCACACGCTAGTAAAGTAATGCTCAAAATTCTCCAAGCCAGGCTTCAGCAATACGTGAACCATGAACTTCCAGATGTTCAAGCTGGTGTTAGAAAAGGCAGAGGAACCAGAGATCAAATTGCCAACATCCGCTGGAACATGGAAAAAGCAAAAGAGTTCCGGGAAAACATCTATTTTTGCTTTATTGACTATGCCAAAGCCTTTGACTGTGTGGATCACAATACACTGTGGAAAATTCTGAAAGAGATGGGAATACCAGACCACCTAACCTGCCTCTTGAGAAACCTGTATGTAGGTCAGGAAGCAACAGTTAGAACTGGACATGGAACAACAGACCGGTTCCAAATCGGAAAAGGAGTACGTCAAAGCTGCATATTGTCACCCTGCTTATTTAACTTATACACAGAGTACATCATGAGAAATGCTGGGCTGAAAGAAGCACAAGCTGGAATCAAGATTGCCAGGAGAAATATCAATCACCTCAAATATGCAGATGACACCACCCTTATGGCAGAAAGTGAAGAGGAACTAAAAAGCCTCTTGATGAAAGTGCAAGTGGAGAGTGAAAATGTTGGCTTAAAGCTCAACATTCAAAAAGCTAAGATCATGGCATCTGGTCCCATCACTTCATGGGATTTAGATGGGGAAACAGTGGAAACAGTGTCAGACTTTATTTTGGGGGACTCCAAAATCACTGCAGATGGTGACTGCAGCCATGAAATTAAAAGATGCTTACTTCTTGGAAGGAAACTATGACCAACCTAGATAGCATATTCAAAAGCAGAGACATTACTTTGCCAGCAAAGGTCCGTCTAGTCAAGGCTATGGTTTTTCCTGTGGTCATGTATGGATGTGAGAGTTGAGAAAGCTGAGCGCCGAAGAACTGATGCTTTTGAACTGTGGTGTTGGAGATGACTCTTGAGAGTCCCTTGGACTGCAAGGAGATCGAACCAGTCCATTCTGAAGGAGTTCAGCCCTGGGATTTCTTTGGAAGGAATGATGCTAAAGCTGAAAGTCCAGTACTTTGGCCACCTCATGCGAAGAGTTGACTCATTGGAAAAGACTCTGATGCTGGGAGGGATTGGGGGCAGGAGGAGAAGGGGACGACAGAGGATGAGATGGCTGGATGGCATCACTGACTCGATGGACTTGAGTCTGAGTGAACTCTGGGAGTTGGTGAAGGACAGGGAGGCCTGGTGTGCTGTGATTCATGGGGTCGGAAAGAGTTGGACACGACTGAGCGACTAAATTGAACTGATAGAAGTAAATATCCCTAATTATCAAGGTGGTTATATCTGAATAATGAGATATTGACCTAGTTTTCATTTGCTTTTCTTACATAGGTATGCTTTTTTCAATTTTCTCTAATAAACATGTATTACTGTTTCATTAAAGAGAAGTAAGCAAATTTTCAAATAGAAAATGTAGCAGAATAGACAATTTCAGGACCCAGCTAAGGATTCATCTGTCACGGGGTGCCTTCCCACATCTCTATGTTGTAATTATTATTTCCTTCTGTAAATTCTTCTGCTACAAGTGTTTAGACCTTCTTGCTGTACGTAAGACTCCTGCCCTAGGCTGAAGGCTCTCTGATGGCTGGATCTATGTCTTATCTAACCGAGAAAGCCTATAGCTCCCACAAGCAGTGCAAGGAACATGTATGCAAAATGACTGCTGCTGGTTAACCTGAATTAAACGACCTGTTTGAGTGTAAATTTAAATGAAGATTGCCAGAGTATTGATGACATAGCAGTAGATATAGGCCTTGTTAACTTTGGAAATTGCCCATTGATGGTAAAACAAACGAACAAAACAAAATGAGCAGAAACCCTCTACACGGACACATTTTTTAGTTTCCGCTGAAAGTGGCTCCATTTGAATGGAGGCTCAGATGGACAGGTGAGACTGTGAAACACATGTGCCAGAAGGCACTTGAAAAGGCTCTCTCTACCTTGAACAGGGACAATGACATGGCACAGCAAAAATCAGATTTCCATAAGGGAAGTTTCACTATGGAGAAAATCCTGAGTCCTCCATCATTCCAACCCTTGGACAAGCCCTGAGTTTTTAATAAAGAGCCCAGTAATCTTGTACCTGCTCGCTTTCCTGCTTTTTTGAGAGAATAAAAGCTGCAAGATGAGGCTTGGCAGTTTTGTGCTTCTGTAGGACTTGTTAAATTTCTCTCTCCCTCTTCTTCTACCTCTTGAAATCTTAAGCGTTGATGCTTTATGTTCCAGCTTGTAAATGAAGCCTGTTATTATCATTGAGATAGTGTTTTTATGGCATAAATAATGAGCTCAAACAGGGGAAGCAGCGTTGGGTGGAATTACTGCTTGAGCTGAGATGAAAATAATCAATATGTCCTCACTTACAAATCTCATCTGCATGTCAACTCCATCCTGCTGGCTGTCTCCCTACAGATTCATTTCACAGGAGGCCCAATAAAACATGTGGGTGGCATTGATCTGTTTTATTCATTGCCAGAGATAGAAATGCATCATTTGAAATTAATAGGAGGGCTTGTGTTTATAACCCAATCCAGAATGAGTAGCCTGCAATGCAGACCATTAAGAAAAGACTCATCTACCTGGAGGAAGAGAGGACTCCAGGGACCCATGTGTGAAATCCTCTGTGATGTCCTGCCTGTTTTCACGCACTGGGCTTCAGGGTTTTGCAACCTGAAAGCTGCCATAACTCATTACAGCAACTCCTTAAATCAACTCAAGATGCTATGATCAATTTCCAGATATTTTCCCCCACATCTGCCTGTCCTTTTTCTCTTTAATCCTGTCCCAAAAGAGCACTAAGACTATATTATAGAAATGGAAAGGAACATTAGATCTCGTCTATTTCAATATTGTTCCTAATCATTGTGTATGTCCAACATACAATGGTAAAATGCTCTTATTGTTTAGTTTCAGATAAGGGAAATTCACTATTTTATAATACAGCCACACACACTACACCTCCCCATCCCCCACCCCGGCAACATACACAAAAACATTTTTTAAAAGCTTTGTTTTTTAAAGAGTTTAAGTAAAATAATTCCATTGGTATTTCCAAGGAAGATAGTTTCCCGCCTCTCCCTGCCCCGACCCCCAGAGAGTAACCCACAGCATTCCCTGTATGATAGCATTTTAAGAAAACACAAAATAAAGAGGCAATCTTTAAAATAGCTTATAGTGGCAATCTTGCTTACCTCTTTGATTTATCCTATGCTATTCTGTATGCTTTCTTTCAGTTCTAAGAACACATCATGTCCCCTCCTCCTAGGTGCCCCTAACTACTTCTACAGATTATACATACTCATCCTCAGATCAAATGTTCTCTTTTCTGGAGAGATCTTACTGGGCCCCCCAGGCTGGATCACATCCCTATGTCAGACACCTTCATCTTATCAAGTAAATTCTGTTATAGCTCATAGCGTATTTCAATTAATTTTTTTAATTTTGAGATAATTGCAAATTCACATGCAGTTTTGAAAAACAGTACAGTGACAGCCTCTGTATACTTTTGCAAATTTTCCCCGAGAGTTACCTCTGGCAAAGCCACAGTGCAGTATCACAGCCAGGATGTTGACGTGCTTCACGAGTCTTATTTATATTTCCCCAGTTTTACCTTATGTGTGTGTGATTGTGTGACAGTCACTCAGTTGTGTCCGACTCTTGCGACCCCAGGGACTGTAGCCCACCAGGCTGCTCTGTACACGGGATTGATTTCCCAGGCAAGAATACTGGGAGTGCGTTGCCATTTCCTTCTCCAGTGTGACTGTTTAGTTCTATGCAATTTTATTTCATGTGTGGGGTCATGTATCTACCACCACAGTCAAAACACTAAATAGCCCATCACTATAAGAGTCTGGCATATTGACCACTTCTTTTTCCTCACGCATAACCCCCAGCATCCCCAACCCCTATCAATCACTAATTTTATTCTCATTTCTATTATTTTGTCATTTAAAAATTCTATGTAAATGGGATACATTATATAATCTGCGAGATTGGCTTATTTCACTCAGAACAAATTCCTTGAGATGAAGCCAAGTTTTTGTGTATATCAATTGTCTATTTTTTTTTTTTAATTGCTGAGTAGTATTACATGGTATGGGCTTACCACAATTTGGTTACTATTTACCCTCATTGAACAACATCTGAAGGTTTCTTCTTTCCCTTGGTTTTCGGTGATAACAAACAAGGCCTCTATGTGAAAAAATGTTTTCATTTATTTGAGGGAAAAAAAAAAAAAACTGCCCAAGAAAGTAGTTGCTGGGTTGCATTCCTATTGCATTTTATAATTATGTATTTGAGCCTATAAATTCACTTATAACTGTGTTAGTCACTTGGCTATGAACTCCACAAAAGGAAAGTGCCAAATCTTTTTGTATTTCTGGTATCTAGGACAAAGCCTGGCACTTAATCATTATTAATATGTACATAGATATATACAGTGTACATAGGTATATTTTCAATACTCTCCTAACTGGTATAAGGGATTACTTTGAGTTCTTCTATTTCAGCCCCCTCTGGTGAAAGTTCCACCAGGTTTTGCAGGCTGCGCCTTCCTTTTCTAGGGTCTGTGAGTGTCCGGAAATTTTGCAGCTAAGAATTCATAAAAAGGAAGGCTTGTCTGGATGACTCCTATGGTTCTTTCCTTTCATATTGTTTATCTTCAACCCATGATCTTCTATGAAATGTCTGTTGTGTTCTCTTCACTCTGTATAACTTAAAGAGAAAGGGAATTAATAAATAAAAAGAAATACCAGAGATCCAATTTTGATGATAGTCACCTTTGATCTGCAAGTCAGTAGTAGTAAATGACCTAAAATATCTAACAGTCATAAAGACAAGGAAAGTATTTAAAACCAAAAAGTGTGTTTCCTCTTTTTTTTCTCTGTGTTTCTGACAAAACTAACATTCTTACAGAGAGACTTTCTAGAGAAGTTCACTTTTGGGGGAGACCTGAGTTTCTTTCATAAATTTGTATTACTTTGGTTGAGTAAATCCACATCCCAGATCCTCAGTTTCACAATAAAATAAATGTTGATAATAATTCCAAAGAAGGCCACATGAAGTAAGGTACATAAAGTTAATACTACAATCACAGCATTTTGGGAATATGTGTCCATTTTTGCCCATTAGACTGATACCACATTCCTGCAGCACCTCAATTTAAATTTAGTTCAAAAGATGTGAACTGGACATCTACTATGTTCAGGAACTAAGGATAATTACCTGTGTATGTGACTGGGGATGGGGTTTGGTACGAAGAGAGAGACTCACTGTGAGACTGTCACCGTAGGGAGAAATACTGGTAATAGTGCAAAAATAGGTGGAGAGAGAAAGTGCAACAGGAAATCAGAGGAGGGACACTAATCCAACCTAAGAAGGATGAGGGAAGACTCTGGGCATACGTAAGGATTTTTGAAGATGACAATATTGAGTGGATCTTGAGGAAGGTAGAATTTGAACCTTTCAAGATGGAGGAAGGGAATTTAAGAAACGTGCCATTAGAAGATGAAAGGCATGAGAAGTGGAAATGAATTAACAATAAATGAATTTGAAAGAAAAGTATGATGAGTGGTCAGGAGAAGGAAATGGCAACCCACTCCAGTATTCTTGCCTGGAGAATCCCAGGGACAGAGGAGCCTGGTGGGCTGCTGTCTCTGGGGTCACGCAGAGTTGGACATGACTGAAGCGACTTAGCAGCAGCAGCAGCAAGACTAGTTAGGCAAATGGAAAGGTAGGTTTGGGCCATGTTATGGATGGCCAATAAACGTAGATGTAAAACTTTGATCCATTGGCAAGAGACCCATTGAAGGCTTTTGGGCAAGGACAGTCCGTGAGGAATTGTGCTCAGGACGATGATCACAGCAACAGAAGGGGTTGGAGAAAAAGAAACTTGAGGAACATATACTGGAACTTACTCCTTTTCAGAAAAAGAGTGACAGTAAGCAAGATCAGAAGTCAGGGCACTAAAAAGAGGGTAGGCTTTTCACAGGAGGATACTTGATGAACGGAGACAGGAACCCTCCAGGCAGTGTCTAATAGGTGAATTAGGTGGTGCACATGAAGTCCACAGATAGCTCTAGCTCAGCTTGAAGGTCCATTCTTCTGCTTGAAGCATAACCTTAGCAGGCACTCTGTGCATCAGTGTCCCCATCTACAGAATGTGATCAATCACACAGAATCCTGAGTTCAGTTCAGTCGCTCAGTCTTGTCCGACTCTTTGCGACCCCATGAACCACAGCATGCCAGGCCTCCCTGTCCATCACCAACACCCGGAGTTCACTCACACTCACGTCCATCGAGTCAGTGATGCAATCGAGCCATCTCATCCTCTGTCGTCCCCTTCTCCTCCTGCCCCCACTCCCTCCCAGCATCAGACTCTTTTCCAATGAGTCAACTCTTCACATTAGGTGGCCAAAGTATTGGAGTTTCAGCTTCAGCATCATTCCTTCCAAAGAAATCCCAGCGTTGATCTCCTTCAGAATGGACTGGTTGGATCACCTTGCAGTCCAAGGGACTCTCAAGAGTCTTCTCCAACATCACAGTTCAAATGCATCAGTTCTTTGGCGCTCAGCCATCTTCACAGTCCAACTCTCACATCCATACATGACCACAGGAAAAACCATATCCTTGACTAGACGGACCTTAGTCAGCAAAGTAATGTCTCTGCTTTTGAATATGTTATCTAGGTTGGTCATAATTTTTCTTCCAAGGAGTAAGCGTCTTTTAATTTCATGGCTGCAATCACCATCTGCAGTGATTTTGGAGCCCCCAAAAATAAAGTCTGACACTGTTTCCACTGTTTCCCCATCTATTTCCCATGAAGTGATAGGGCTGGCTGCCATGATCTTCGTTTTCTGGATGTTGAGCTTCAAGCCAACTTTTTCACTCTCCTCTTTCACTTTCATCAAGAGGCTTTTTAGTTCCTCTTCACTTTCTGCCATAAGGATGGTGTCATCTTGATTCCAAATTGTGCTTCTTCCAGCCCAGCGTTTCTCATGATGTACTTTGCATATAAGTTAAATAAACAGGGTGACAATATACAGCCCTGACATACTCCTTTTCCTATTTGAAACCAGTCTGTTGTTCTATGTCCAGTTCTAACTGTTGCTTCCTGACCTGCATACAGATTTCTCAAGAGGCAGGTCAGGTGGTCTGGTATTCCCATCTCTTTCAGAATTTTCCACAGTTTATTGTGATCCACACAGTCAAAGGCTTTGGCATAGTCAGTAAAGCAGAAATAGATGTTTTTCTGGAACTCTCTTGCTTTTTCCATGATCCAGTGCATTTTGGCAATTTGATCTCTGGTTCCTTTGCCCTTTCTAAAACCAGCTTGAACATCAGGGAGTTCACGGTTCACGTATTGCTGAAGCCTGGCTTGGAGAATTTTGAGCATTACTTTACTAGCATGTGAGATGAGTGCCATTGTGCAGTAGTTTGAGCATTCTTTGGCGTTGCCTTTCTTTGGGATTGGAATGAAAAGGGACCTTTTCCAGTCCTGTGGCCACTGCTGAGTTTTCCAAATGTGCTGGCATATTGAGTGCAGCACTTTCACAGCATCATCTTTCAGGATTTGAAATAGCTCAACTGGAATTCCATCACCTCCACTAGCTTTGTTCATAGTGATGCTTTCCAAGGCCCACTTGATTTCACATTCCAGGATGTCTGGCTCTAGGTGAGTGATCACACCATTGTGATTATCTTGGTCATGAAGATCTTTTTTGTACAGTTCTTCTGTGTATTCTTGTCACCTCTTCTTAATATCTTCTGCTTCTGTTAGGTCCAGATCATTTCTGTCCTTTATCGAGCCTATCTTTGCATGAAATGTTCCCTTGGTATCTCTAATTTTCTTGAGGAGATCTCTAGTCTTTCCCATTCTGTTGTTTTCCTCTATTTGTTTGCATTGATCGCTGAGGAAGGCTTTCTTATGTCTTCTTGCTATTCTTTGGAACTCTGCATTCAGATGCTTATATTTTTCATTTTCTTCTTTGTTTTTCACCTCTCTTCTTTTCATAGCTATTTGTAAGGCCTCCCCAGACAGCCATTTTGCTTTTTTGCATTTCTTTTCCATTCTGACAGAATGTGGTCCACTGGAGAAGGGAATGGCAAACCACTTCAGTATTCTTGCCTTGAGAACCCCATGAACAGTATGAAAAGGCAAAATGATAGGATACTGAAAGAGGAACTCCCCGGGTCAGTAGGTGCCCAATATGCTACTGGGTATCAGTGGAGAAATAACTCCAGAAAGAATGAAGGGATGGAGCCAAAGCAAAAACAATACCCAGTTTTGGATGTGACTGGTGATAGAAGCAAGATCCGATGCTGTAAAGAGTAATATTGCATAGGAACCTGGAATGCCAGGTCCATGAATCAAGTCAAATTGGAAGTTGTCAAACAAGAGATGGCAAGAGTGAGCGTCTACATTCTAGGAATCAGCGAACTAAAATGGACTGGAATGGGTGAATTTAACTCAGATGACCATTATATCTACTACTGTGGGCAGGAATCCTTTAGAAGAAATGGAGTAGCCATCATGGTCAACAAAAGAGTCTGAAATGCAGTACTTTGATGCAATCTCAAAAACAACAGAATGATCTCTGTTCGTTTCCAAGGCAAACCATTCGATATCAGAGTAATTCAGGTCTATGTCCCAACCAGCAATACCAAAGAAGCTGAAGTTGAACGGTTCTATGGAGACATTATGGAGACAACTTAGTTTCTAGACAATAACAACAAACTTCATCACTAATACATAATTGTTAGCTACAATATTTTTTTTTAATTTTGCTTATTATTATCCAGGAACTTAAAGTCTATCTTATGTACCAGGAGGAACATGAAAGGTATTAAAATCTGAGAAGATTACCTTCTCTGAAAAATGGAGAGTGGATTTTAGGGATGTACAATTACAACAAGGAG